>NC_090185.1:28642669-29358919 GCF_024679245.1 Pseudorasbora parva
ATCGTTCTATCATCTAGCCATCTATCATTCTATCTATTGTTCTGTCTGTCTGGTTGACTGTCTATCTATCATCTATTTTTCAGGCTGTCTATTTATCATTCTACCCATCTATCTATAGATCATTCCATCCATGTCTGTCTGTCTGTCTATCGTTCTATCTTTCTATATCATTCTACCCATCTATTGTTTTACCCATCTATCTATAAAGGCCACTTTTTATTGACTGTTAAACAAGCCACATTTTTTAGGTAAAATTCATTCATATCCAATGCACAAGTGCAGGATAAGTTGCATGCCAAAATTGCTTAGTGGTTTGTTTAAATCCATAAGTATTAACTATAGTCATAGTGACTTTGCAAACATCACCAAATAGGTGATCTGGCATAAAATATAGTTTACAGTAGTGCCTTTAGTGCTGCATTGATTTAGCACAGCAGAGTCTGAGTGAGTCTCTGTGATTGTAAATCCAGCGTTCAAGGGAAGAGTCTCTGGGTCACCTGCACCATGAATCACATGCTGGCGGGATCCCGCTGTGCCTCACCGCTGGACTATAATTAGAAACACGCCTCACGCTGCATGGAGAAAACAGTTTGGATAACAAAGGAAGGAAAGTGTTTGCATCAGGCAGGCATGTACCGTGATTACAGCTTGGCATTTTTCTCTGACTTCTCCCGTTCCCTCATTACCACACACAGGTTGAGGGGCAAGGAGTGGAGGTCTCGAGGGGCACAAACTCCAGCTCCTAGATGACTAACGATGAATAATCCGTGACTACAAGACTTACACACCAAGACACCATTCATGTATTGTGTAGCAGACGATTGAGAAGCCGTTAATAATGTGTACTGGACATTTGAAGGGTTTCTAAACATTTGTGTTGGCTTGACTGCATGCTTTACTTAAATATACAAGGCCTGTAATCGCAGGTGGGACATGGAAATGGGTTTTAGATAGTATTTTACAGTTTCCCCTAAGATACTGAGATTGCATTGTGACACGCATGCAAGCCGACGAATGGCTCTCAAGGGTGGATCGGGTTATGAACTGGGTAAAAAACAGCTCTTGCTGACAGGTTTCATGTACGAGCCTTTCCCTGAGCCCCGCTGAACACCAGATGCACTCTACGGACATATATCAACCACGAGAAATAGAATATGCTGCAAAAGAAAATAAACATTTCCGAACTGTCAAAGACACCTGCACACACTGATGTTTCTGTCGACAGTCATGCTTGAAGAAGATCCGGTCTGTCGTTGACCGCTGTCAGCGTAACAATGGATTAAGGTTATAAATTTGTGCCTACTTTGTCTTGTACTGTAATGCATAACCTGTTCCATATGCTGCAATTATAGTTTAATCCCATTCTTCCATCACTCCATCAATGCAATCCGTCCATCTCATTCACCCATCCCATCCATCATTCTATCCATCCACCATCCCATCCATTCATCCATCTCATTCACCCATCCCACCCATTATTCCATCCATGCCATCATCCATCTCATTCACCCAAACCCATCTATCATTCTATCCATCCACTATCCCATCCATCCCTCTTTCATTTCCATCCACCCACCCATCCCATCCATTCATCCATCTCATTCACCCATCCCATCCATCATTCCATCCATCCATCCATCCATCCATCCATCCATCCATCCATCCATCATTCATTAATTTCAATCCACCCATCCTGTCCATCCATTCATCATCCTATTCATCCATCACATTCATCATTCCATCATCCATCCCATTATTCCATCCATCCCACCCATTATTCCATCCATGCCATCATCCATCTCATTCACCCATCCCATCTATCATTCTATCCATCCACTATCCCATCCATCCCTCTTTCATTTCCATCCATCCATCCATCCATCCACCTCATTCACCCATCCCATCATCATTCTATCCATCCATCCATCATTCATTAATTTCAATCCACCCATCCTGTCCATCCATTCATCATCCCATCCATTCACCACATTCATCATTCCATCCATCCCACCAATAATTCCATCAATGCCATCATCCATCTCATTCACCCATCCCATCCATCATTCTATCCATCCACCATCCCATCCATTCATCCATCTCATTCACCCATCCCACCCATTATTCCATCCATGCCATCATCCATCTCAGTCACCCAATCCCATCTATCATTCTATCCATCCACTATCCCATCCATCCCTCTTTCATTTCCATCCACCCATCCCATCCACCTCATTCACCCATACCATCATCATTCTATCCATCCATCCATCCATCATTCATTAATTTCAATCCACCCATCCTGTCCATCCATTCATCATCCCATCCATCCCTCATTCATTTCCATCCACCCACCCATCCCATCCATTCATCCATCTCATTCACCCATCCCATCCATCCATCATTCCATCCATCCATCCATCCATCCATCCATCATTCATTAATTTCAATCCACCCATCCTGTCCATCCATTCATCATCCTATTCATCCATCACATTCATCATTCCATCATCCATCCCATTATTCCATCCATCCCACCCATTATTCCATCCATGCCATCATCCATCTCATTCACCCATCCCATCTATCATTCTATCCATCCACTATCCCATCCATCCCTCTTTCATTTCCATCCATCCATCCATCCATCCACCTCATTCACCCATCCCATCATCATTCTATCCATCCATCCATCCATCATTCATTAATTTCAATCCACCCATCCTGTCCATCCATTCATCATCCCATCCATTCACCACATTCATCATTCCATCCATCCCACCAATAATTCCATCAATGCCATCATCCATCTCATTCACCCATCCCATCCATCATTCTATCCATCCACCATCCCATCCATCCCTCATTAATTTCCATCCACCCATCTCATCCATCTCATTCACCCATCCCATCCATCCCTCATTCATTTCCATCCATTCATCATCCCATCCATCATCTCATTCATCCATCCCATTCATCATTTTATCCATCCATCTCATTTACCCGATTCATCCCATTCACCCACCCTATCCATCCATCATCCCATCTATCAATCTCATTCATTATTCCCATCCACCCATTCATCTTTCCATCAACCCCATCCATCAGTCCATCCATCTCATTCATTAATCCCATCCACCCATCTGTCCATCACATCCACCCATCCATCCCTTCTGCCCACCACTCAGCCCATCAATCCTTTTTTTTTTTTAGATGTGACACATCAAGGCGATGTCAGAGAAACGGTGCTGTGTCGAAAGCATTGCATCCGCTGCGTCTGGACCAAAAACATGCACTTGAACACACCGCAAAGAGCTCAGGTCACTGTTAACTAGCAGGTATCAAAATCAGATATCAAGGTGTCTAAATTCATCATTCAAGAAGGAAAACTAAAACTAGGACTGCAGATATACAAACTGCATTGGGAGGCTCAGGTAAGATGATGTAAAATTAGAACACCTTTCAGTTTGTGCCATCTTGACTTCTTTGCTCGCTATCATCACTTTTGCTTTTATTCTTGTGCTCTGACTCATTTATTAAACTAAACAGCCAATCAAAGTGATCTCTCCCCAAAAGCTCCAATGCCAATTCAGTATGCTGAATTCCAACATATGGAGCACTGCAAAAACTATCCTGACATGCTCACCAACAGCCCAAAGTTTTGCCAACTATCGGCTTGGTACATCGCAACCTTTAATCGACTGTTTCATCTTCTATTGTCTGCTGTTTAGTACCAATTATTAATTATTACCAATTAACATATTTCATGTTAAACTAATTGGTTCTCTCTTGAGAACCATTTTTTTTCTCTTGAGAATGGCATTGCCACATCCATACAGCCGCCTCAACCCCAAGAGTGAAATGTGTTACCAACAGCACAAACACAGAAACTTTAAACTTTGGATTGATGGAGGGGGTTATCAGGCCTGTCAACAACCACTTACCTGTCGAGTGGTGCACAGGTGTGTCACACTGTCCACTTCAGGCAAGGTAGCCTTTGAAGAGTGCCTGACATAATACTGAAAAACTACACCGTGCCCTCTTGATACAGGATAGTTTATATATTGAATGAATAAATTATTTTTTTATTTTATTTCGAGCAATATATAAGGATACATAACAAAGGAAATAAAGAAGCATTTTGATTAGTCAGTACAACAAGTTCAATTCATCATTTTCATTCATAGTTTATATATTGATTCAAATACGACCAATCCTTTCCCTTCTAGCTGTCTGAAGAGGAAAAGAGGTTGTCTATAGAAGCCCTTTACTTCATCCTGTCAATGACTAAGGTCAAGCAGGACCCGTTTTTCAGGATGGGTACCTAACACTGCAAGAGATGGTAGCAAATGTGAGTGATTATAAACCTTAAGCTGAGTAGAAGCTTACTAGAAGTCCCAATCCTGGATTTTGTTCTCAAATGTGGTCAAAATCATTAAGATAATCAAGCTCCGCCTTAATGACAAACATTTAATGACTCATTTTAAGGCCAATGTCAGGACTATCTAGCTACCATCTAGTCTGTCTGTCGTATCATTCTACATATCTTTATATATATATATATGTGTGTGTGTGTGTATGTATATATATATATATATATATATATATATATATATATATATATATATATATATATATATATTATTTTTTCTTATGTTTTCATGGGATTCTTTCACGATGTGTTGTACACATTGTATTAGACATAAGATTGTTAGAAGATAAGCTGAGTGTCCATTCTCTGAGTCTGATTTTTTTTTCCAGTAATAGTGCTCTGTTCGCTGATATTTTCATTGAATGAACAAAGCTACACATCCCATACAATAGACAATAGACAGTTTTCATTTTTGGAGTTATTGTTTAGCATGCCAAATGTCGGTTAAATTGTTTTTTGTTTTTTTTTGTGAGTTCATATAGTCTTCTGTTTGAACCGTTAGCATTTTTCCTTCCATTTTCACTTGGGGATCATCCTTTAAGAATCCAACGCTGCTATTTTTGTGAATCCTCAGCAGAATTTTTTTCCCTGTCTATATTTTTCTTTTTTTAAAACATTTTTTATGTATCTTTCTCATTCTTTTTCATGGAAGAATGGTCTTAGATAGAACCATTGCCCTATTTGGTCTGGTTTAAATATATTTCATATGCTTACTTAACTTTATTCATCCTTATATGGACAATTAACTGCCTTATATTGGTTAGATTTATATAGGTTTTATATAGGGATTATATAGATTTATATATTCAGAAGATATTATGAGAACGCCAGTCTTAAATGTTGTCCACTGTAATGCAATATACTGTATGTTGTCTGTTAACATGGAAATAAGTTATTTGTTATGCATGCATGTATAGGTATTATGACCTAATAATTAAATGTTTTTACTGAATTTAAATAATTTATATATTTTTTCATAATGAATTAATGTACAGATATTCAATAATTTAATGCATTAATGTTAAAATATTTAATATTTTTATGCATTTAATAATGTTAATGTCAACTTTTACTTAACGTTATAAAAAGATATGTGCAGAACTTACACCGATCAGGCATAACATTATGAACATTATGACAGGGGAAATAAATAACTCTGATTATCTCTTCATCCCACCACCTGTTAGTGGGTGGCATATATTAGACAGTAAGTTTAAAAGGGCCAAACTGTGATGGCTAAACGACTGAGTGAGAGCATCTCTAAAACTGCAGTTCTTGTGGGGTGTTCCTGGTCTGCAGTGCTCAGTATCTATCAAAAGTGCTCCAAGGAAGGAACAGTGGTGAACCGGTGACAGAGTCATGGGTGGCTAAGGCTCACTGATGCACGTGAGGAGCGAAGGCTGGCCCATGTGGTCTGGTCAAACAGACGAGCTACTGTAGCTCAAATTGCTCCAGAAGTTAAAGCTGGTTCTGATAGAAAGGTGCAGACCAGTCAGGGTGCCCATGCTGACCCTTATTTACCCCCAAAAGTGCCAACAGTGGGTATATGAGCATAAGAACTGGACCACGAAGCAATGGAAGAATGTGGCCTGGTCTGATGAATCACGTTTTCATTTACATCACTGGGATGGCCAGATACATTTGTGTGGCTTACCTGGGGAACACATTTTAGGATGCACTATGGGAAGACGGAAAGCTGACAGAGGCACATGGGGTCCTGATATCCATGTGGATGTTACTTTGACACGTACCACCAACCTAAGCATTGTTGCAGACCTTGTACACCCTTTCATGGAAACGGTATTCCCTGGTGGCTGTGGCCTCTTTCAGCAGGATAATGTGCTGTCACAAAGCAAAAATGTTTCATAAATGGTTTGCGAGGCACAATATTAAGTTTAAGATGGTGATTTGGCCCCCAAATATACCAGATCTCAATCCAATCGAGCATCTGTGGGGTGTGCTGAACATTCATTGATTCATTGAGGCCCCGCTCACAACTTACAGGACTTAAAGGATCTGCTGCTAACATCTTGGTGCCAGTGACAACTGCACATCTTCAGGGGTCTAGAGGAGTCCATGCCTCAATGGGTCAGAGGTGTTTTGGCAGCAAAAGGGGGACTAACACAATATTAATATTATAGTCATAATATTATGGTATAACCCTGGCGTAATGCATTAGGACGTTGTGCAAAATTTCTACTTGTGTAAAATGGACAAAAGAATGTTAGAAATGCATAACAGTGGGTAAATGTATGGTGACCACAAGTCTGTTCTCAAGGCCAGACAAAGGGGTCGAGCTGTATGTCTGAATAGCTCTATCCCAGGCCTCTGTCTCAGCATGGGGTTCATAGTGAATACACCCAGCCTGGCTCAGATTGTTCTGTACACATATGTACACACACACACACACACACACACACACACACATGCATATGACAATCCCTCTCTTGCAATTTACATGGTTCCTGTTACTCCTTTCCCTGACTCCCTCGATCTGTTTCTCAAAGTCTGTAATCTGAAGTGAACATGGTTTATGGCTGATAAGTTGATTTGTTGTGTTATGTTTGGCGGCTGATTTCAGATAGCAGGTCTATGGGAGTAGGTGATCCGGGCTCCCTATGCAGAAACAGCCCACAGTGGGCCGTTTATAGACTATTACAAGAACTGTATGGGACCGAGGACAAAGCCCTGGGGGATTCCTTGTACACATACCGTTAGTACAATATACAGCAGTGGAAACAATTGTTTATTCATAGATGGTCTGTCTGCAGACTCAAACATAAATTATGACACGGATCCATTGTGTGTTCCACTGATTGTGTTGCCAGTAATGCACAACTGCTGCTAAAACGGTTCTCAAAAGAGCAGTGAATGTGTGATCAGGTTGGAATGCACATATTTGTGTGCTGACTGACACTTCTGCATGTATAATTGTTGCCAAACTTGAGTGTGCATGCAAGCATGTTCACTGTCATGCAGGAGGGTGTGAGCATTTGTGTACATATTTGTTGGCGTGCATTTTTTTTAAACTTAAAAATATATGAGTGTAGGATATAATCTATTTTACATAATTTTTTGTGTGCTGCTTTCAGTTTTACTAGCTTGAGTTACTGTTGGTTTCTAAGTGGTTGCTTAATGCCATTATAAAGCTCAGATCCCTCCTCAAATACAAATCCATGGGATTTTTTTTCACCCATTTTCCAAGGACAGGGATTGTAGGAGTAGGAGAGAGGATTGGTTTTATGTGATGTAGGCCAAATTGAAACTGATGCCGTGAAAGCACTACCACTATACCATGTCTCGATATTTTCTTAGCAGAAATCTTGTTTTCCAGCATCCCTCCCTCCCTCCTCTCTCTCTCTCTCTGATTAGTGGACGTGTGATTCCTCCTCTCATTACTCCCCGTGTCTGCTCTCTGTCTCTGGTATACTGTGTTCCTGTATTTGTGGCTCTTCCTGTCTCCTGCTGTCACTGCTCTGCAGTCGCCAATGCTTCCGTAGAGGGCGGCATTGGCCTCGTTAGGGGGTACACACACAAAATAGCACACCACACACCCAATACCTTATTGTGCTCAAAACCCATGTGGATACCTCTTTCCCAATCTCACTGATCAGTGTGTCTCTGGGGGGAGAGAGGACTTTCCCTGGTAAACACTGATGCAGGTAAACATCTCTTGATTCTTATGTTTAGAGCAATCAAATACAGGCCAGCATGAGTCGCCGCATGAGGCCTGGAGTAGACGTGCCTTCAAGACAGAGAAGAAATCTAGACTTACCTTTGCTGAACCTACCCTGGAAATATTTTATATAAACTACAGGTCCTTCTCAAAAAATTAGCATATTGTGATAAAGTTCATTATTTTCCATAATGTATTGATAAAAATTTAACTTTCATATATTTTAGATTCATTGCACACCAACTGAAATATTTTAGGTCTTTTATTGTTTTAATACTGATGATTTTGGCATACAGCTCATGAAAACCCCAAATTCCTTAGCTCAAAAAATTAACATATTTCATCTGACCAATAAAAGAAAAGTGTTTTTAATACAAAAAAAGCCAACCTCCAATAATTGTTCAGTTATGCACTCAATACTTGGTGGGGAATCCTTTTGCAGAAATGACTGCTTCAATGCGGCGTGGCATGGAGGCGATCAGCCTGTGGCACTGCTGAGGTGTTCTGGAGCCCCAGGATGCTTCGATAGCGGCCTTAAGCTCATCCAGAGTGTTGGGTCTTGCGTCTCTCAACTTTCTCTTCACAATATCCCACAGATTCTCTATGGGGTTCAGGACAGGAGAGTTGGCAGGCCAATTGAGCACAGTAATACCATGGTCAGTAAACCATTTACCAGTGGTTTTGGCACTGTGAGCAGGTGCCAGGTCGTGCTGAAAAACAAAATCTTCATCCCCATAAAGCTTTTCAGCAGATGGAAGCATGAAGTGCTCCAAAATCTCCGGATAGCTAGCTGCATTGACCCTGCCCTTGATAAAACACAGTGGACCAACACCAGCAGCTGACATGGCACCCCAGACCATCACTGACTGTGGGTACTTGACACTGGACTTCAGGCATTTTGGCATTTCCTTCTCCCCAGTCTTCCTCCAGACTCTGGCACCTTGATTTCCGAATGACATGCAAAATTTGCTTTCATTCGAAAAAAGTACTTTGGACCACTGAGCAACAGTCCAGTGCTGCTTCTCTGTAGCCCAAAGTGGCTTGACCTGGGGAATGCGGCACCTGTAGCCCGTTTCCTGCACACGCCTGTGCACGGTGGCTTTGGTTTCTACTCCAGACTCAGTCCACTGCTTCCGCAGGTCCCCCAAGGTCTGGATCGGTCCTTCTTCACAATCTTCCTCAAGGTCCGGTCACCTCTTCTCGTTGTGCAGCGTTTTTTGCCACACTTTTTCCTTCCCACAGACTTCCCACTGAGGTGCCTTGATACAGCACTCTGGGAACAGCCTATTCGTTCAGAAATTTTTTCTGTGTCTTACCCTCTCGCTTGAGGGTGTCAATGATGGCCTTCTGGACAGGGTCGGGTCGGCAGTCTTACCCATGATTGCGGTTTTGAGTAATGAACCAGGCTGGGAGTTTTTAAAAGCCTCACGAATCTTTTGCAGGTGTTTAGAGTTAATTAGTTGATTCAGATGATTAGGTTAATAGCTCATTTAGAAAACCTTTTCATGATATGCTAATTTTTTGAGACAGGAATTTGGGGTTTTCATGAGCTGTATGCCAAAATCATCAGTATTAAAACAATAAAAGACCTGAAATATTTCAGTTGGTGTGAAATGAATTTAAAATATATGAAAGTTTAATTTTTATCATTACATTATGGAAAATAAAGAACTTTATCACAATATGCTAATTTTTTTGAGAAGGACCTGTATATTGCCAAAAGTATTGGGACACCCCTCCAAATCCTTAAATCCAGGTGTTCCAATCACTTCCTTGGCCACAGGTGTATTAAATCAAACACTAGGCATGCAGACGCTTCTACAAACATTTGTGAAAGAATGGGTCGCTCTCAGGAGCTCAATTCAAGCGTGGTACCGTGATAGATGGCCCCCTATGCAATAGGTCCATTCGTAAAATTTACTCATTGCTAAATATTGCACGGTCAACTGTTAGAGGTATTATAACCAAGTGGAAGCAATTGAGAACGACATAAACAATTTGGGGATGGCCTCTTCCTGTTCCAACATGACTGTACACCAGTGCATAAAGCAAGGTCCATAAAGACGTGGATGAGCTTGGTGAGGAGCAACTTGACTGGCCTGCTCAAAGTCCTGACCTCAACCCGATAGAAGACCTTTAGGATGAATTGGACTGGAAACTGCAAACCAGGCCTATGGGTCCAACATCAGTGCCCGACCTCACAAATGTGCTTCTTGAAGACTCCTAAACCTTGTGGAAAGCCTTCCCAGAAGAGTTGAAGCTGTTATAGCTGCAAAGGGTGGGCCAACTCCATATTAAACCCTGCGGTTTAAGATTAGGATGTCATTAAAGTTAATGTGCATGTCCCAAAACTTTTGGCATAATAGTGTATATTTGGCCAAGATTTATGTTCTGCTTTAGGCATGAGTGAGGTTTTATTAATCGGGCTGCAATGAGATTACACTTCAGTTATTTTCCCATTTATGTAAAATCAAATAGCCCAGAACTACAAGTAATTTATCTTGAATCCATTACATCATGAGTTGTACTGCCCAGATGATCTGCTGTGAGGTCTCTCTGCAAGGGTTTATTTGATTTAGACCCCAGGGTTTCCTTTTATGTTGGATTTGGCAAATTAGCGCAATGTTTTCATCATTGACAGCGTTGACAGTTATTGACTAGTGAGGCATGTTAAAACTCTAAAGTATTTGTTCTGGATTTTGTTCTGGCTCACTCAAGCAGTGCTAAAAAGACAAAATGGAGTTTCTCACTGAAATACAGATGTTCTTTAAGGAATGTGATGGGTCATATGTAAAAATATTATTTCAGTAATCATCTCTGTTTTAACTGCTGATTGTGTTTTAAGGGCCACTGCTGCTTTTTGTCTCTCATGGCACTTAAAACTATCATGAGCCAAATATTGCTGTCTTTACGTACTTCATATCTGGCTATTTTCACCTTTTGATCTAGCTCGAGCTCTAATTTGTGGTCCTTTTACCTGCGATTACGATAAATTATGCTTTCAACTCTTTTGATCGTACTAAATGCTTTTATTTCCAGTAATTCATAGATAACTTCACATTTGCCTTTACCATCTTTCTCATCATGCCTCCATCATGTTCCCCCCTTTTTTGACCCCTGGTTTCCTACGTTTTATTTACTCAGCTGCCGCGTGAAGACTTTGAAGCCCACAGGCCTTCAGCAAGTCTCTCAAACAACATCACTTGCCATTTATTCTCAGAATAAGTCCTGGTTTATTATGTTAACACCTACAAAGTGTTTTTAACCAAACCCTCTCACTCACCTACAGCTGGATCTGTTCTACGCACATGTGCGGATGATGTTCGACTCGGGTGCTCTAGGGCGTCTTTACCAGCTCCTCTGGAAGACCGTTAAGGATCTTGGGTCGCTCTCTTCAGTTAGCATAATAGCTGCCCTAGGGGCGTCTCTGATTTGGGGTATTGGAAAGGTAAGCAGGGTTTCTGTCTGCAGAGCTAAAGACTCCTGAAAATAAACTATGAAATGGCTGAAAGGAAAGCCTGGATTATTTCAAAGAGGTATTCTACATCCCTAAGACCTGCTTTACATACACACACTGGAATTATTAATGGTGTTTTACACTCATTTATAATGTAAAAAATATACCATTTTAAAATATTTTTTCAGTAATATAATCTTACTGATTGCAATAATAGCATTTTAGGGGCCAGAAAACGCAAACTCATAAAAATGGGGTTCAAAACCGTTATTGTCTCCGTGTATACTACAAAAACACGAATTTGTAAAAAACAGTGACGTATTGCATGAGCTTGCAATAGCTTGCATTTTCAGGCATTGTCGGGTAAATTAATGCCCAAAATGCATAAAAGGTTTTCACAGATCCAGGTGATTTAGAATTGTTGTCGTGTAAACCTACCCTAAGAATGATGGTGGAGAGTTTTGTGCAGTGAACCAATGCTCAGTTTTTTTTCTGAAAAACTAGTTTGCTACCATTGTGCTGATGGCAATGAATGTCAGTTTATATAAAACTGTATTGAACAAGTGCACCCCACCCTGCGAGACTGATAGACTAATAAACATTTTGCCTGGCCTTCGACAAGTCAAACAGGAATTAGAACCTCCCTTTTCACCCACAACACAAATGCAAGCAAAACAATCCTTCTAATAATTCTGCACTGTTTAAATGTACTCCACTTTATGGCTATAGCCCGGTTCACTCTAAGGACAAATTTATAAACTGGGAGTAGCATTGCTTTTTTCAGTGTAATGTACACCATCAATAATGTTTACACAAACCTTTATCCTGAATATGATTTTGGATTTTCATTCAATAGACCTCAATAGATAAAGGATGCTTTGTTAGCCCACTGTTGTGGTAGTGGGCTGAATGGTTTTTATATAAAACATATGGACCTGTAATGAAATTCAAGTACATCTCTTTACGGTATCAGTTTTAAATCCCGGCGGGTAGATGATTTGCATGTAGCAGCGTTTGGTATGTAACGTTACTTCAGAACGAATCAGGCGGATGCCACAGTCCTGTTTTTGAGCCAGCACTGATGGGATTTGTTCCTATATGTGTTGCCTACTGCCTACATAGGCAGCACCTTCTAAAACAACATGGAATACAAGTGACTGATTTCCAGTGCTCTTATTAGGAAGCAAATCTGCATGCATTAAGAGGAAAACTCACAACAGTAGGTTCAGGAAGTAAAAACTCATTCATTTTCTCCAAAAAGAAAATAACTTTTAAAGACAGCTTTACTGTGAGCTATGAGGTTGTTAATCGATAGTATTTTATTTCTTTTGAAGCAGTCTTTACTCATTATTTGAACTTAAAATAATTGTTAAACAGTGGAATTTGTGGTGAAAAACTACAATTACTCATGATGCTGTACAGAAAATTCGAAGTCAAAACCAAAAAAAAATATGGACGTAGTGTCCGTGACATCACCCATAGGATTCTGAAGAGCTGTTCTGAAGCGTAAAGTAGAGACGAGCTGGCCGTCGCCATTTTGGCAGCGCGTCACACCCGGATAACAGAAAATGGGCAAAGAGGCGTGATGTGGGCAGAGCTGAGGTGACATTCACTAACAGACAGCGGATAAATGGCTCTCCACCTGTCACTCAAAGTAGCCATGCCCTTAATTATGCAGAACTTTAAGGCTTTATATAATGTAAAAGAATGAGTTATAAAAAAAATTCACCCCCTCACATTGTCATGAAGGGCAAATTTAGCCGTATAGACCAAAACCACAACTTGTACCAGACTGGAAACATGTTTTTTTCTGCTGTAACGTTGAACATTTTAACATGGGGCTCAATGAGATTCTACTCCCTTTTGGAGCCTGTCCCTAGTGGCCAGTCAATGAATTGCAGTTTAAGTTACTTTCATATAAGCTTCAACAGCAACTGGGGGAGGTTTCCACTTGGTCGAAACAAGCAAAACGCACCAAAATATCTCATTAGCCCCGCCCACTCCCACAAAGTACTGCAAATGATGTAATCGACTCAGTCTCCCAACACTATATGCATACTTTAATGGGATACTTCACCGCTTTTTCATATTAAACTGTTATTTCCTAAACTAAAATGCGTTTATACGTACCTCTCATGTATGGTGGAATAGCACTTCTGAGAGCACTTCGGCTCGGCGCAGTAAAAAGTCCCGGCTGAAACATCCTCCCTCACATCTCCCGCTCTCATTTCTGTCAATAGGGGGGCGGGGGAGATGTGAGGGAGGATGTTTCAGCCAGGACTTTTTACTGCTACGAGCCGAAGTACTGTTCCGCCATACATTATAGTTCTCCTTTTTAATCCACTTAGAAACGCGCCACGTTTTATTTTATTTCACCATACTTGATCGTTCAACTATTCGTGTAACTGTATTTAAATAGGGAAAACGTAGAGGTGTTTGTTCGCTTCTAACTTGATCTCTGTTTGGTACCATAGTGAATGAACTGGGCTTAGTGGGCTAAGCTAAATGCTATCAGATCATCACCGCGCGTCAGAGAGATTAAGTGCACACACTGAGACAAGAGAGGTATGTATCAACTCGTTTTAGTTAAGGGAATAACAGTTTAATATGAAAAAGTGGTGAAGTATCCCTTTAAATTAAAGGTGCACTATGTAGTATTTTTGCAGTAAAATATCCAAAAACCACTAGGCCGGTGTTATATATTTTGTTCAGTTGAGTACCTACAATATCTCAAATGTTTCCAACTATTTGTAAATTGTGAGAAAATTGCTATTTTAACCAAGGACCGGGACGTGTCAGCGCAGCGTTTGAGGAAGTCGCCTGTCAATTGCGTCATATCTGCGCTACCCTGGGTTTCGGGTTTTATTTGGCAGGAGCGCTTTACTCTTAGCAGTGTGAACAAGTGAACGCACAGAGTAACGTCATAACATCATTTTCAACACACTTAAATGTATCTAATATGATAAACAGAGCTCCATTACCTCATAATCATAACCGGAAGAGCGGATCAGTGCAGGCGCCTGGCGACTGTGTCCCGTCCCGTCATAATAAAAGTCCCGGTATTCGCGAGGCGGGTATTTGTTTAACAATCGCTCCAGCGGCCGTGCTCAGGTCCACAACACTCGGTCCTGCTCTGCTTAACACTACAGTAACGTTAATAACCGCATGCATGAACATGATTTCTGCCTGAGTCCTATTTTCCACCGGCTGTGAGGTGAAGACCACATCTCCCAAGATACTTCGCTCAAACTTTGTAATCAAATTACGCATTTGTTTTGAATAGGCGCCCTCCAGTGGACGGAAAGTTGCACAGTGCACCTTTTATGGAAAAATACTTTCGGAACCAGCGGCACTGAAAAAGTAGGCGGGAACTATTGCACTCTCTTGATTCCAACAGTGTTTGATATTAGCATGTTGCTAAGCGAACAATACATAAGCATAAAATATAGAAACACAAATATTGAGAACTGTAAAATTAGTCCACCCGCACTAAGCTAGTCGCAATTTTGGTATCGTCTTGTATCAGAAGAATACATGCAATTCTTTCTTATAATTTGGTTGAAATAAGTTATCTTAAAGGAAACATAATATTGCTGCTTACCTTTTGGAGCGCAGCTCACTAGATTTGGGAGGTGTAGTATAAAAATGATTGATGCTCACATTCGACCACTGAATTCTTTCTGGCACAATTTATTTTTCACATCATGTCATCACTAGTTTCTTCTCACTACTGAGAACTGAAGCTTGTTTTGGCGATTGTTCTGGCACAATACATGTCAGGTGAACTTTAAACATCTGTTTTATTGCTGTTTTATATAGTTTAATGTAAGCCATCTGATATATCCTGCTGAAAACACAATATTATATACATATTCATTTTTGTTTTCAATGTAAATACCCTGTTCGATTTCTTTCATTTCCTATGAACTTGCGTGTAACCCTGTAAAATGTATTCCTGTATAGCTGAAAGAGGCTTTTCAATATTGCCTCGCCTCTAAAATAAACAAGTCGTTCTGTTCATAATAAAAGGACATTTCATCTCAATTAAAATAAGCCCCTAGACTTACCACCAGCAGTTAATTTAATGTGGCATGTCCTTTGTGAATACTTAAAACGCGGCTCACATCTGGAATACTCATAACTGCTCTAGGAAGAATCGCATTTACGCTATTGACCAGATGATTTAAACACATTTCTGCTTTTTAGAGTGGTGTGAACAATCATGCAGTCATAAACGGATGTCTTTATTCCGTGTTAAAGGTTAAATGCCTGTTGAGAGATAATCTAAGTCAATGCAAATAGTGTAAACTTTAGAGAATTTTAGAGTAATTCTTTTGGCAGAACATGACAGGATGTACTAATAAACAAAACGCATTCCAAGTAACCAAAATTAATCCCACAGAGAATCATTAAGAAGAAAAATTGAGCTCCAAAAAGCTTCTCTTGGATTTGCAGATCAATTAGGGGTGAAATTGAGACGTCCTTGATAAGATGCTGTTTTTAAAATAAAGATAAAATATAGATTGAAACATGGTGCTCTTTTTAAAGCGGCAGTTTTGGCCTCGAGTATTTAGTTTTAATTGTAAATGACTTGCTGACAACTTTTCAATATAACATTTTAAATCGTTTTATTTTTCATACCCCATTACAAAATTGTTTATGTGCCTGTGTTTTAAGCATACATGTATCAATTTTTGAGGTTTATCTAATAAACTTTTTCCAAAATATATACCGATCAGGCATAACATTATGACCTTATAGTGTGTTGGTCCCACTTTTGCTGCCAAAACAGCCCTGAAACATTGAGGCATGGCATCCTCTAGACCCCTGAAGGTGTGCTGTGGTATCTGGCGCCAATATGTTAGCCGCAGATCCTTTAAGTTCTGTAAGTTGCGAGGTGGGGCTTCTATGGATCGGACTTGTATGTTCAGCACAGCCACGGACACTAGACTGGATTTGGGTCTGGGAAATTTGGAGAACAGGTCAACACCTCAAACTCGCTGTTGCGCTCCTCAAACCATTTCTGAACCATTTTTGCTTTGTGACAGGGTGCATTCTCCTGCTGAAAGAGGCCACAGCCACCAGGGAATACCTTTCCATGAAAGGGTGTACATGGTCTGCAACAATGCTTAGGTAGGTGGTACGTGTCAAAGTAACATCCACATGGATATCAGGACCCAAGGTTTCCCAGAAGAACATTGCCCAAAGCATCACACTGCCTCTGCTGGCTTGCCTTCTTCCCATAGGGCATCCTGGTGCCATGTGTTCCCCAATTAAGTGACACACATGTACCGAGTCATACATCTGATGTAAAAGAAAATGTGATTCATCAGGCCAGGCCACCTTCTTCCATTGCTTCGTGGTCCGTGGTGGACAGGGGTTAGCATGGGCACCCTGACTATGAAGCTCCATACGCAACAAACTGCGATGCACTGTGTATTCTGACACCTTTCTATTAGAACCAGCATTAACCTTTTGAGCAATTTGAGCTACAGTAGCTGATTTGTTTGATCGGACCACAAAGGGCCAGCCTTCGCTCCCCATGTGAATCAATGAGCCTTGGCCGCCCATGACCCTGTCGCTGCAACACCACTTTTGTGCATCAAGTAATTTGATCTTGTTTTAGGGATATTTACATATTTTTACAAGACAAAAATAATATATGATCTGACACACTGGTCAACTCCTGCGTCCCACTTTATTCCTGTCTCTGCAGCTCAGTGTCCCACTCCTCTCACTCCCATTGGGTCCTCTGTGGTCTGACTGATGGGGGGGCCAAAGAAGGTTTTCTAGAAGAGAAATGTTTTCTCATGTTTACAGCTATTTGATGTCTCTAGCAGATTCTCAGGTCTCAAGCTAATATCCATTGGCGTCCGTCTCTCTAGAGTCCAAAGTCAAGTCATTTGACATTTCTACTGTAGGCTGACCCTGGGCAACTACCCTAATTTTTGACATGCTTCGATACATAATGTCCAAAATTCCCATACATAGTGGGAACTATGAGAACACTTCAGAAATCTGATATGCATTAAAGACAAAATTAATAAATCACAATTGACCTATTTCTTCATTGTGATTGATTTTTATTGGTATACCATCAATCTGCATTATTTGAAGAAATAAAATGTTTGTTATTGAAGTTTTTATTAATTTCTTAATTTCTTCCTGTGTAATTGGTGTTTCATTAGCATAGTTAGCATTTAGACAAATATTAGCTTAGTTTTGTGACCAAGCCATATTTTAATTATTGTTTATCATACTCAGTTATATATAGCCTATACTAGAGGTTTGATTACGCCTTAATCATTTCTTAATTTCGTCCTGTGTAATTGGTGTTGCGTTAGCACAATTAGCATATAGCCTATATGCTATTGAAAAAGATATTCTTTTTGAACAAGTAAGGCATTTTTTTAATTTGTTATATTCAGTCATAACATACTAGATTACAGGTTTGATTACACATTTATAGAATAATTTATTTTTGTGTAATTTGTGTTGTTAGCACAGTTAGCATTTAGAAAAAGATTAGCTTGAGCTTTGTTGTACACTAACCAAACAGCCACCCCTAAGGTAAGCTTGATAATACTTTTTAATTTATGTGATATAACAAAGAAGGGCTAAGCATAGCCATTTCTATTACTACTAGGAGTGATACAACTAAAAACAAACATCCAAGGAGTTTACTTGAACTTGTATGGATATAAGCCAAGTAGATCAATGATAACGGCAAGTATTGTTTTAAATAATAGTGATTTAAGATCATGTCATTGTCATCTTAGCTAATGCTATAATTATGACAAAATCATAAGCTATAGCCTATATAAAGAAGTATGATGGCAATCAAACTGGTCATCATGTTCTGGCATAAACTATATCTCATATTTAACTGACGTCTTGTGAGTTTTCCAAACAATCTTGTCTTCTACTCAATTCATCAACATAATTTATCATAGCTCAATATGACTGTGTATGGTCATGGAGAGGTTTCTTTCTTTCTAATGGGACTGCCAGTGGTGCCCGGTTGGTCGTTGATTCTAATGTGGCTGGTCAATATTAAGGATATATGGCCAGAGGTCAGACCTCTCTGTGTCAACCTTTTGTTTATGGTCCCAGGATGGTGGTCAAATTGTGCCAAGTGGTTCTGCGAACATGGAGACCAATGCAGTCACATCGCATCACTCCCACAGAACCCACTGCCATTAGCCATATCTTTTTGTACACTGCTTTTACCCTGCTGAAATAAAATCCTGTCTGATAGTTTTGGAACATGGTTGCTGGTTACCAACTGGCCTACCCAGCATTTCCCAATTTGGTTGGTCATTGTCATCAACAATCAATATGATAAACTTAGCTCCCAATGCTTTGGAGAAATGCACCCTTGGTTAACTGGTCATATCTCATTGGATAGTCCAATCTTTATTAGCTCATTAGCTAGTTCAAGTTGGTCTATAGGCCATTTGCTATAGTCCAGGATGGTCTATAGATCATTAGTTCCCACTGGTCTATAGGTCACAATCCAAGATGGTCATCATCTCATTTACTAGTTCAAGCTGGTGCATAGATCATTTGCTAGTTCAAGCTAGTCTTTAGGTCATTTATTAGTCATTTTATTGACTAATAAATAGTCATTCGTATTATAAGTTGTGTTCATTTGTAAAAATGATCATGATGAACAAAACATAGACCATAAACTTTTGATGGTCACGGAACTTATTATTTGCAATAATCCAAAACCCGATTGAACCGAGGGAACTAGAGTTGATGCTAATTTCCAGGTTCATATATAAATGTTTTCATGCTACCCAAAACGATCCATGACATTTTTCCCACTGCTGCTTTGTGATGTCCTCATAGTACCCCAGGGGCGCCATTTGGAGAGCATTCCATCATGCCACCCAGACTGGGGTCCCATGACCTTTCACCTGTGTGGTCCTTCTGAAGGTCAGTCTGGTCTTCATTGAATCCTCTCTCATAGTTTAAAAAAGGTGTCTGCTTATAATAGACTGATGTGCTCCCAGGACAGCACTAGAGGAACCCTGATCGGCTCATTTGCTACTGTGGTTATTGCTCCTGTAGGACCAAAAGAGGCTCCTTATGTCTCTGACATGGCCTGAGCTGAGCGACCCAGTCGTCCATGTATCTCATCTGTTCTCAATGAAAGCTTGGCTTATTCTGCCTCCAAAAATAACTTCCTTTAATTGCAGATAGGAAGCCATATCGCAGAGCAGGTTGTTCCTATTTGCAGGGCGCAACATTTCCATTAAATCAGGCCTAGAACTGAGAATAATACTTTATTATATATATTGACTGAAGAATGTGCAAGATTCATTTATTGTGTTATTTAACATGGTTTTATTGCAGTTCCATGTGCTCTTAGCCCTTGGATACAGTTCAACAAGAAGGGGATGTCCCACAGAAAGATCTGGCAAGCAGAAATGTGGGTAAATATAATATTGGGTGCTTTTAAAAAAGGTTAGGTCGATGTGTGAAACCATTTATGACCAACTTTGTGTTGCTGACCTTGTGAAAATATACATGTTCATTTTTGAATAAATGGTTTTCTGGGAACTCTGGACTTTTGGCTGACTTTAGTGTGACTTGACAACCAATTCATTCACGTTGATGTCAAATTGTGTCCTTTGTGTTTGTACTTTCTTGCCAGACTTATAGACAAACTATGTATTTTGAATATACATTTATGTTTTGAAAGACTTACTATTTCATCTCTTGTACACTTAGCAATTTTTAACCGTGACCAGAATATACTTTTTACATTTTTGTTTCAAGATCAAAATTGTGCTGCCAAGAAACTGATTTCATTCTGAACTATTTTCCCCATGCAACGGTCAGTCAACAAAAGACGCACATATATGAACCCGTTGCTTTGACAAACCACAGCTAACACAATATATCAGAGACCTGTGTTCTCAAGAAAGTTGAGAATGTCAGAACAAGATATTAAAACGTTTCTCAAAGCCTAGATTAACAAACGGTTGTGCAATTTCGTTTAAACAATGTCAAAGCCAGGCAGGCAAAAGGTCACCTAATTGATTTTGCAGTAGTTTCAGTCCTCAAACTGGCCAAGCAGCACTTGGCAACAGCACTTTTCACTGTTTGTATCACTACGCTTAGGCTACAATTCAGTCAGATTGGTGAGGATTTCTAGTGACCCTTTCTGCAGGTTACATGATTTCTCCAGTAGGCGGCGACAAGTGGAATGTTGAGCTTTTGAATGACACTGAATTGATTCGTTCAAAAACATTGATTCATTCAAAAACGAATCACCACTGTCGGGAATGTTTGCCTCGTTTGGAATTGTTTTCCTTGGCACACCAAAAGTGAACAAGGTATCTCTGGATTTTGTGACTAAAAACGTGAGTACTTATGAACCTTTTGTTTACTGAACTTCTGTATAAAACCAGACACCAAACCAGACGCCACACGCTTAAATGCCTTCAAGCGTGTGGCGCACGAGGCATTAATCGAAAGCGCTTGTGTGAATGATATTGACCTCTGATTTACATCTCGAGGCTATACAGATATATTTTTGACTGCTATAATTTAACTTTTGGAATATATCTCATTGATATTTGTCAAGAGTCTGTTTATCTAAATAGTTTTTAAATCTTGAGAAAATAAATAAAGCTGCAAGAGACACTGGAACACAATATAGCGTCAATGGATGCAAAACATATGCCTGTCCATAAATATATTCGAGCTAGCAGTAGCCTAAAATAATTTGAAATTAAGTTTGAAATTAATTAAGGCAAGTTCAAGGGCGCCGCAATCTTTTGGAAGTCATGAAACCAAAACCTGATTAATCTTAAATTAAAAATGCAGCCCTACTAATGGACATGACGTATCCAATGAATAATTTCTAGACAAAAATTATCCTATGAGTAATGATTGAATCCTGTATGGCCATAGAAATGTCCGTTCCAGAGAAAAACCATGCTGCTATACCATGGTTGACAAATCATCTCATTAAAATTAAATCAATAAAGCGTGTGCCCAAACCCGCATATGAATCAAAGGTCTCACCTTTCTCTCCCTTTTCCATCTTTCTCCGTCTTGTTCTTCTGAACAGCCTGTTTTCAATAGGCCCACAGCAGCAGCGTGACCCTTCACTCCATCCCAGGGTTAAGGAAACAGTTTTCCCCGAGTCATGATGGATCTTGGAACATTCCAGATCTGTTTACAGTTACGAATGACCCATTATGGATGTCGCTTGTCAGACATGTGGGATGTTTGATAGGACGCAATGAACTTTTTGTCCTGCACAAAGACATTTGTCTTTCAGGACCGTGATTCTTCATATTGTTAATGTAGCCTCTCTGATCACTTTTGACAGCCGGACTCAAACCAGAAAACTGTAATAGCTCTTTTAGATTAAAGCTAGTATATTTTTTACGTTGTTATGCTGGCATAGTAAAATGTGTGGACAACATAGATTACAGCGTGATGGAGCATATCCTTAAACAAATCTCTAACCTTACATATGAAACTTGGTGTAACTTGTCCTGCACTTTTGACATGAACAAATTCATGCATCTAATTAGAGTAATTCGAGTTACACCTGGTAGACAAAAAAATGGGTGCAAAAATACCATAGATGCACTGACAGAAGCACTCAAACCATTTGCTAGGCCTATCATAGGCCTTTTTTGGCTACCCTATATGGAAACATGCCATAGTAACATCTCATAGCAATGCCCTTTCAATACATACAACACTATAGCTTTGTGGCAGCGAGTTTTATACAATTATCCAACCATATTTAGTTTCGACAAGAAAAGATCTAGATGATCTATGAACTAATATCCCCAGTTTGATCCCAACTATAAGATCTTGTTGAAATAACTTGTGTAACGCTTTTATTTGAATCAGACTATATCAACTTTCTGTTTCTGTAAAAGACATTAAAGTGGATTAAATCTGAATGAAAATTGTCGTCAGGAAGAGATGCATCAACATTGGAGGTAAGAGATATTCTCCAACAGGACTGACCTGGTGCATACTTCTGCTAAAACCATTTCACATAATCCATGTTTAGCTAGTATGATGTCATTGGTGAAAGAATTCATCAGTATTTTAGTCTAAAATATATATAAAAAGTATCAAAGATATTTATTTAACATTTATTTGATAAACAATCTGTCTATGTATGAAACATTTATAAAATTGCATAACATGTGATGACGTCTAAAATTGAAGAAAAAATTCTTAGCCCAAATATAATATCTGCTTTTTAAAAAACTATTTCACAATGGATACATTTAAGGTATATCCTCTAAAAACAAGTTCATTCACCCAAAAATGAAACATCCGTCATCATTTTATATCATTTAGTTGTTCCAAAGTTTTTTTCTTCTGTTGAATATTAGATATTTTGAAGAATGTTGGTTTAACCAAAGAGTTAAAGGTAGCCATTGACTTTCATAGCACACTGTAAAATAATTATTTTAAAAATAAGTAACCTGGTTGCCTTAAAGGGGCTGTTTCATGCACACTGAGCTTTTTACACTGTTAAAGACTTGGATTCCCATCCTAAACATAATCAAAGTTTCAAAAACTAATGTTGGACATTTGATGAAGTATTTCTGTGTCAAAAATACTCCTTCCGGTTTCTCACAAGTTTCGGAGAGTTTTTTTCGAGTATGGCTCGGCTTGACGTTAATAAGAGCGGAAGGTCCTTGTATGGGCCGTACGGGCTCTTCTCCCGGTAGGGTGCGCGCGCCTGTGACTAGAGCGAGAGAGGAAATGCACGCCGTAAACACTCTCTCAGCTGCAGATCCAGTCGTCCGTGAATACTAATGTCGGTTATAGTCCGCGCCGCGCTCGACTTCCTCCACTTTGACATTAAGCGACTTCAACGCTTCAGCACAGCATTCCGGGAAGGCAGCGCTGCATTTGAACCGATTTGAACGCAGAAATGACGGGAAGCTTCACAGCATCGCTTCAGTCGCGTCTCAAAGTTGATTTCCTCGCCACTGCTGTCACAGGACTTCACCAAATCATACCAAAGAAGTGTGTTTTTGACGGAGGGGTCCCAGCGATAAAGGTTCGGTCCTGCTTTGGAAGCAGCCGGTGAGTAAAACTGCTTCAAATGTCTGTGCTGTTGGCTCGTCGCGTGAGTAAACATCAGTAAACAACACGATCGCGTGCTTCGTCATTCAAATGCGCTAACGGTTACTCCATTGCTGTTCTATGTATAACGTTACACTAGTCTGACGTGCAAAACCGTTTTGCTTGCTACTGCTAAGGTTTAGTCGCATACAATAGTCCATAAACCGAATCATGTCCTCATAAACCGCGAGTAAAGACACACAAATGTTGACAGGCCACTAAATACAGTACATACCACAGAGACGGACGTCCTGATGTTGCTGTTTCTCCTGTTCAATTTATTTCAGCCTCAAATTTGATTCTGGTTCATAGCTGAGATAGCCATGGGTTTCTCCACGCTTGAGGACGTCACCGCTTTGTTCGCGATCGTCATTCTTTAGCGCCGCCCCCACGATACGCCTCCTGGCGCTCATTTTTTTCCAGAAAGACTCGGTACAGCCTATATTTCTTTTATAAATAGAATAAAACTAAAGACTTTTCGGAGAAATGAAGGATGCAATACTACTCTATAGGTATTCAAGATTTACATGAGATTGACTGAAACTGAGTGTCCCCCCCCCTTTAAATTTGAGTTCATTGAAATTAAAAATTTGAGTTAATACAGTGACATTTTTTAAGAATCGACAACCTTTATTCAAATATTATTAAAATATTTTTTTGGGTAACTGTATGTTTTATTTATGACGCAGTGAAACATGCCAAATTGTGCTATTGTCATGATTTATCAATTTATTTTGTATGGTTCAGATACAATAATATTTTGAGTTTATGTTTATTAAACCAATATCCTTCATTGTATCAACTCAATTTTTCTATTTCAATATACTCAATTTTAAGGCAACCAGGTTACTTACTTGTTTTAAGTTAAACCAACAATTTTTTTTACAGTGAAGGAAAAAAAAAAATACAGTGGAAGTCAATTGGGTGTCTTTAACTCTGGTTAACAACATTCTTCAAAAAATCTTTTTTTCTGTTCAACAGAAGCAAGAAACAGGTTTGGGACAACTTGAGGGTATGTAAATATCCTCTTTAATATCTTATGAAACTTAGTTCTCAACTAAATATTGCGTATTAAGATTTTATTTTTATTTTTTTACTGGAAACCCCCCCACCCCTGTGTATTCAGTCACTTTGTTGCGGTCTATATGTATATTTGCAAATAGGCGCATTGCTTAGACACTGATTTTCCAGTTTCTGTGTGGTTTGGAGCGGTTTCAAACATTCCCTATCTTAATTCACTCTTCTGATAACAATTTGCAGAACCTCGACAACCTTCCAAGAATGTCCCAAATGAAGATCTACAGGCGTATCAGATAAAATAGTACGCTTCTAATAACTCTTCATTTACTTGGGTCTCAAACACACAGTTGGAGGAAACGGACTTGTGTTCGAGGAAATGAATGTGCGTGTCCGTTTCCCTCAGCATGCCGCTGTCATGGAGCGTGTTCTCCCTCACAGAGGAAAGACGTGACAAATTACCGTGTGATTTGAGCCCAACGTGCTGCGGTACCTGTCCGCCCAAAGAGCGAGCTGTGTATGCTTCTCATTAGTACTAGATTAAGCTGTTCAGAGCCGTACAGTAAAACATGACCGAATCTCCCTGGATTACTCCAACCCTCCAGAGACGGGGTAACATAGACCGCTGCTGTCCCGCTGTGTTAGATTTACTTCTCTCCTGATTCAAGCTGAGTTTGATGGCCTTTGGTGAATTTAGTTATTGAACCATAAGTAGAAACATTTCTTTATCGCAGCACGTATACCACACCACATAATTGTGCAGAACATCAATGTGTTTCGGTAATGAACATCTGGATGTATAGAATAGGAGGTCTGGGGCTTGATTTTGGTATGCGGCTCTATTTATATCCCAAAACTTAACCCATTCGCATAGCCCAGTAGCATATGATTTCATTAATAGCTGTGTTTAGTTACTCCATTAATAAATTACTCCGAAGTAATTAATTACTATCTATAGGGTTGCAAAGGGATCAACATTTTCTGTAATTTTCCCGATACTTTCAAAAAAATCTGAAACGTTTATGTAAAATTAAAAAACTTAACTACTAATTATATATTCAACAGTGTAATTAGCTACTGACCAAAATGTGTAAAATAACTTTACATTAAAAACATAATACATTTAACTTTAAAATTTAATGTTCAATCCACTATTGTTTTATACAGAATTGTCATAGTCTATGCAATGCAATTACTTCAGAAGTAACTGTAATCCCTTACTTTACTTTTCAGTGGGAAAGTAATTAAATGATAGTAATCAGATTACTTATTAATTACACCCAACAATTATTAGTATTGCTGATTTATACATATAGTCTTGTCACGATACTGGAATTTCCAACTTTGATATGATATACCTTGATATAAAATATCGATATTCGATACCACATGAAAAACTGCCATGTATGCTGCCATACAGATCATTTGTTCTAATTTTTTGCACAGGAAGGCTTTATTTGAATAATTGAAGCTAGCCAATATTTCCAAAAAAGACAAGTAAACAGTCGGTAATTAAAAAAAAAACATATTTTAAGAATTATAATACAATAGAATAAAGACACAAATGGAATGGCTTAACGTTTTTCAGGTGGGTTTTCAGGTTAAAAATCCTACAGAAATGAAAGTAATCAAATCATTTTGTAAATTGATTAATATTAATGTTTACAATAAAAGCTACAAACGTTATTCGGTAAGAGCTTATTCTTTTTTAAGAGCTTATGCGCGGATCCAATATGCTGTTACACAACTATTTATGTTCCAAAACTGACTATTTACTTGAATACTCTGCTAGAGTATTGACCATTTAAGTGCAATACGACGCGGAAAATAAATACATTTAAAACTCGCACGCTGTTTGAGAGGTGGAAAAAGTTCATTTTTAACTTTTTTTTAGTATTGAATTAAATTTGAGTATATTTATGATTTGCTTTTCAAGTCCACCATCTTGGATTTTTAATTGAGCTTGCCGCAATGCATTCTGGGAAAGTTTAATTTGTGAAATACAACTGATACTGCCGTAAATGTAATAAATGGCCGTTTATTTTGACGTTTTCGCATTGGATGTCTAGCTAGGAATCTCCTTAGGTTTTGGAACAGAGCCCGCGTTATCATGCTAGATCATTCATGTGTGCTCTGGTGAGCTTTTAAACTACAGCAAAAGTGAGCTTGAACAGGTGTAGCTTTAACTTTCTGCTTTTTTAACGTGTTCGCTTCCCTTATTGAACGAATGAGGCATTTCATATGCTTTCATATGTACTAATGTACACCCAAAGCGCTTTACACTCATGACAGGGGTCTCTCCTCAACCACCACCAGTATATTATTAATACAGTATACTGTTAAACAACATGTTTTATTTCTCAAACATTGTTGTTTCAAAACTGACTGTATTTACTGTATTATACTTGGCAAGAAGGTTATTATACTTTTGACATAGCGTTTTATGTATTTGACCGGTCAAGTGCAAAAAGCCTAGCCTAGAAATCTAGACGTACCCTAGCGGCAGCAAATTTAATCTGCCCGCGAGTGTCGTCTAGCAACTCTCAATACACTTCTGAGCTGTATTCGCCTAACTCTTGCCGGACCAATCACATCGTGTATAGAGTCGATGGGCGGGGCCATAATGACGACGGCCGAGTTGCATTTGCGTGCTTCTAGTAAACACAGAAACTGCCGAACGGCGGCGATCTTTCGAATCAGCTTTGACCGCGACTCTGGAAGACTTGGAGTTAAGCTTTTCTCTGAGAAAAGAACAAACGGCACTGAAGTCATTCTTAAAAAGGGAAGATGTGTTCAGAGTTTTGCTGACCGTATACGGTGAATGTTTAATTTATCAACAAGCTCTGTTTCACCTTCGTTGCCCTGGTTGGTGGTAGCGCTATCCTATCGCGTGCAGAGGGAGTTTGAAAGACAACCGTTTATCCCGCCCCTCGGATTGAGCCCTGTCAATGCTGAGTTTCCAGACCAAACATCTTGATGTGGGTCTGGCTTGTCAGGCTACAAAAAGCCACTAAAAGTAAATACATTTGGAACTCACAAGCTGTTTGAGAGGCGGCTTTATGTGAGCAACACTTAAATTGATATTTTGGACAACATAATAATACAATCCCTAACTGCTTTTGAAAGCACGTTATACCCGTCCACATAAACCGTTCCCTCTCTTCTCAGTATTAAAGGTTAATCAGACTAGAAAACAATTTGCGTCCATATGTTTCCAGTATTAGAAGTGACACTTGTAATGTATTTGTAGACCGTCCCTGGTGTGGAGGACTCGTATCGATCTACAGATATCGTACACTCAGATGTTAAAAATGAGTCCAGGGGTCCCGCCTTCCCGAGGTCAAACATCTTGAAGTGTTTGCTTTAAGCAGCAGAAATGACTAGTGATTTTTACAATAAATACCAGCTGTATTAATTTCACCGCTCTATTATTCACTGACTAGCAATCTCTGATTGACACCAACCAACAGAGTTAAACTGAACCACCTTTTTGTAGGTGTGGTTGTAGATTACATCAAATGTAATTTCTGAGACCTTTCTTAGCATTTCAAATCATCCTCAGTAAATATGAATGCATTTGATACGTCTCGGTCCCACAAATGTTTTTGCAGAAATCCCTGTTTTCGGGTGCAGATGTCTGGCTTTACTGACCCTAAGGCAACATTCACACTGGTGCCTTTTTAATAGGACCTTTTTACAATAAAAAGTCGCATATAGTAACAGTGGAAAACAAAAGAAACATACATCTGTCCAGTGCTTATTAGAAAGACCTGATGAAAACCACATGTAGGGCTGTTTGTTTATGGTTCCTAGGGAAAATTCATAATATTAGCAAGGAAATCTGAGGATGAATTTATGTATACTTGAAAAAAAAATCTTCATGCACACTGCCACGCATGTACGTACAGACGCACAATCGACAATTTTTTACTTTTTAATTATTTTTATATATACTACTAGTTTCATTTAGTAATCCATGGCTAATCTTTAGCCAAATAATTTATACACTGTAAAAAATTATTTAGAAAAAAAGTTACCTGGTTGCCTTAATTTTGAGTTAATTGAAATTACATTTTTGAGTTAATACAATGATTTTTTTTTTGTTTATTTAAAATATTATTAAAAGATTTTTAAAAGATTTTGTAAGCATATTGTGTAATTCTGTGTGTTTTATTTCTGATGACGCAGTGAAACATGCCAAATAGTGCTATTTGTCCTTCAAATGTCCTTCATTGTATCAACTCAAATGTTTAATTTCAATAAACTCAAAATTTTAAGGCAACCAGGTTACTTACTTTTTTTAAGTTAAACCAACAAAAACCAACAATATTTTTTTTTACAGTGTACGGTTTTATATGTTGGAAGTTAATCTAAATATTTGTAAGAAATTATGTAATATATAACAGGTATAAAATTGTACAAATTATAAAAAATAACATGATATACAATCTGGAAAGGCTTGTAAACAGCGTATAATTTGGACAGTATGAATAATTGTTGAAGAGTGTAACACAATGCCCTCTACAAAGTCCTTCATATTGTATTGTTGTGTTTTATTCATATTGATCAATACAAAATACAAAAATAAATCATTACATTACAAACTCCTTATATTTTTAAAGTGGCTCAAAAACATTACAGCAATTGGGCATTTGAGTCCAAACATTATCAGAAACAACGTGTGTTAGATAAATGTGTTAATGTCATGGAAAACAAAATCACATTCATATCCCTAAATTTTGTGGCTAGAAACAAAACGATACATATGGAATACATAAAGTAATATTAATTTAGTCTACAAAAATCACTTGCATTTATGCGTTTTAGTTTTGGTCCCTGTTCAACCCATTTACTGACAGCCATTTAGTGCTGGACAATATTTACATGTTGGTTGTTCTTGTCGGATCTAAATCACAGCCAGTATGACACACAGTTAGGCCACTCGACAGTACAGATCTGTATGCAAATGCTGTTCGCTAAGGCCTGAGTCACGGAATGTCGCTCGAAACATGAACAGAAGTTTGAAGCTGCCATGGCGTGATTGCATCAACAACACCTGCTTTATACATATAGCTTTAAACTGCATATTTCTTGAATTTCAGTGTATATGGCATTTGCTACACACAGGTAGCAGAGAGGAAGAGGAAGGCAGGAAACTATGATTCTGCTTCCTGTAGTAGCAGCCCTGTGTCAAACGTCTCTGTCCCGAAACCTTGCTACCTCTTACCTACATAGTGCTCTGATAAGTGCACTACACATATTGCCTACTATCTTCTAAGTGTAGGTTTATATGACAATGATGTACTAAAAAGTTTTTCCTTTGCGTTACAGACGACAATGTGTTGTCAAAATGTTCGCATGGATCCGCGAAAACGACTAAAATCGCTGTATTCATGCCACGCCAGTAGATGGCGATGTCACTTTGTAAAGAAACACTACACGTGTGTTGACTGAACACGTAATACGGATGCGGAGGGTGTCACCATTTTCAAAAAGTCAAGTTTTTTTGTAGTTTACGTGGGGACGATAACAGTATACTTGCGCTTTGAAACGAGTTTTCAAAAGTTTGCCTTTTCAGGCCCCCAAAATGGCTTTGTCGTGAAAATAAAGGACCATAACAACACATTAAAAGTAAAATAAAAAAAAATTGAAAACGGTGATGTGTAAACGCTCTACAAAACTGTTGCCGTTAGCATGCTGCTAAGCTAATTGCAACATTTTTACGAATAAAAATAGGCTACATAAAAGTGCAATGTAATTTTTTTAACTTTTTATTTAGTATTGAATGAAATTTCACTACATTTACGATTTAATTTTCATGTCTGCCATTTTGGATTTTAATTTTAAGTTTACCGCAGTGCATTATGGGATTCCTTTATTTGCCAAATGACGCCGCCGTAAATGTAATAAAAGGCCGTTTATTTTGTCGTTTTCGCATTGGATGTCTAGCTAGGAATCTCATGAGGTTTTGGAACAGAGCCCGCGTTATCATGCTAGATCATTCATGTGTGCTGGTGAGCTTTTAAACACCTATACTACAGCAAAAGTGAGCTTGAACAGGGGCAGCTTTAACTTTCTGCTTCTTTTTTTACTTGCTTGCGTCCCTTATTAATCCCCAAATATCCTAAAGGTTAAACATCCCCCACAGCTATGACACAAATCCACAAACTCAATTTTACTGCCCTTTTAAGTTGTGGAAAACCTGTACATTTCTCTTGCCTTCACATTCACATGTTTAAGGTCGTGTACAGTTGTTTCATTGACTCACATACACTCGTGCACCAGTAAATAGTCACAGCCAGCAGTAGCAGTGTGTCGGGATGAAGGTGTTTGGTTGTGTTTTGGTGAGCTACGGGCTGGTTTAGGTGAAGTGCTGTTTGTGCAAGCAGTCCAGAAAGAGGAAGAGTGATCTAAAAGAGCGAGAGAAGAGGATGTGTGCCTATTTAGAGGTCAGAGATCCACTACGGTCCTCTCCACACATCCTTGTGTGTTTACTCTGAACGCTTCTTTGACTTCTTTATTCTGAAAGAGAAAGAAAAGTCGTATTATTAGACATGAACGATCACTTATTTTGTTTTCCATACAGTACTACTTTCAAGACTAATACTGTATGCTGTAAAAATATGGTCACAACTTTTTTTCTTTTGTCAAATCAACTTAATTAGTGATAATTATGGAAGCTCAATCTGCCACAGAAAAATACATTTTAAAAGATAATTGTGAAATTTTTTCTCACAATTGTCACAGTTGTGTGTTATGTCAAAATTGCGTGTTAAGTCACAATTACCTTTTTTTTGTGGTGGAAACATGCTTCTATAGATAATTCATGTGGTTCAGATAACAATATTTTGAGTTTCTATTTAATAAACCAATTGTATTTACTCAAATTTTCAATTTCAATTATCTCAACATTTTAAGGCAACCATGTAACTAAGTTAAACCAACATTTTTTTTACAGTGAGATGTCAATGCTGATACATTATTTTCCGATTTTGGTAGATGAAACTTGTAAATAACCGTCTTTGAACATTTCTATGTGAACTATTCTGTTTATGTATCTTTTAATCAATCTATAACAAACACTGTAATAAAAAAAATCATGATTTGTTCTCAAAACATTTGATCTTTAAAAAGTGATTGTGATTCACATAACATATTTTTACATAATAAAGTTTCTATTTATTAAACAATTTTTTTTGTAAACTAATCTTTAATTTCAGTGAACTCAAAATTAAGGCAACTAACATAAGTTAAACTAACAAAAAAACCTTACAGTGTAGTTTTATTAAAATATATTTTGCAAGTACATCACAAAAAGATTACTAAGTTTTAGATTTAGTGTAACAAATTTAGATAAGTCACAAAATGAGCAGTGCTATTTTAGTATTATTTTATATAATAAATATAGTATTTATTAGTGCTGTCAAATCGATTAATTGAACCACAACTAAAAGTTTGGGTTTACATGTGTGTACTGTGTATAATTTTTATGTATATATAAATACGCGCACACATTATGTAAACAAGCTTTTTTTTTTGTGATGCGATTTATTGAGATTAATTGATTTGACAGCACTACTATTTATTAACATTTTCGAGTCTTTATTTGTACACTTCGTTTGACTAATTGTATACGTTTTTGTCTTTATTGTTTATTTATCTATTTAATATATATTTAAATCCGTTTAGCTCTAACTAATTTTTAAATTCAGTTTTAGCCATATTAGTACTTAACTCAAACCTAATTTTATTTAATTCAGTCGCCTTGCAAAATGTTATATTTTTCATCTAATAATTGATTTGATTTTACTTCAGCTTTATTTAAATCAACATTTTTAATAGGGTTTTTTTTTTTGATAACAGCATCTCCAGACTGATTTAAAATGATCAACACATCAATAGTGTTTTTTCTTGCTTTTCTTGTTGTAATGGCATCAGTCAGTGTGTCTCAGTGGCACAATAGGAGGCCGATTATGGTGGTGTAAAACCTCTCTGCTCTGCTTGTTACCTCATCATTAATCTACAATTAGTGTAATTAATGAACAGAGGTTAAGTGCTTAGGGCTCTGGCAGACCCTAATTACCTACTTTGGTAAACGTGTAATTTATATAATCTTAAATTACCCAATAACATTCCACATATGCCATTTAATTGTTAGGAACAACACCTTGTAAATTGCTGCTAAGATTAGTTTTAAAACACCTAATGCTTCTGCACCTTTACATTGGTTTTTGATGTAATATAAACTCCGTAAATCAACAAGTTCTGTAAATTACAAGAAAACACACCTCTCTCTGCAGATTGAATACAATTGATTGCATACATTACATCAGAACATAATTTAAATGTCATTTCTTTTTAATAAATCAGTGTGATTCCATGATAGGTTTTCTTATGTTTATTTTTGCTTTATTTAATTTTTTTTACGTTTTATAGGTGTAAAATTACCTCAAAGGTAATGGCTAACCAATTTTGAGAATTAGAAAGAATCTTGGAAATGTTTTTTTTGTGTGTGACTATTTTGAAATAGCATGTATCTGTTTTATGTGTAAAGTTCTGTCTACATTTAATAAGTTACATATTTTTTTGTACACAATTTAGATTTTATGCATTTCAATTTATTGTAAAATTCCATCAAATTGAATTGAATAAGCCTTACATCTTAATTGAACAATTGATTAACAATTGTCAATTATTCAATTAAAATATATAAGAATTATTCCATTCAATTTCAATCTTAGATGTGAATCTTAAAATGATTACTTTTGTTTTTGAGTGTATGTAAATTATGCACAACTTTTTGTTAATTTTATTATGTTGATCACTAAGGGTGTTTATTACTTTTGTGAAAGGATCTGAGAAAACGACTAAAACCGCTGGACTAAATCTTATTTATGCCAGGCCAGTAGGTGGAGATGCGACTTTGTTGCTAAAAAAACCCACATAATAAGCATGTGCATGACATCACCGCTTACAAAAATTCATGTTTTTGCAATGCTATCTCATGACCAATTTGTACGTATTTGTACGAGGTGGCTATTTTTACGAATTCGTACGACCTCACTCGTATGAATTTGTACGAATTGTCTAAATCACAGTGACGGATAGGCTTATAGGGTTAAGTCATTCTCACAAAATCATTTGAATTGGACTACTCGTCAAATACGTATGATTTAACAAAAACCTTTTTGTTAATTTTACGCACAACCTCGTAAAATATGTACGAATTGCAGTGAGATCGGGTTGGTCTTTGTAGTTCACACGGAGATGATAACGGAATCATGACTTGCACTTTGAAACCCGTTTTCCCGAATACGCCATTGTCGTGTAAATGAACAGATAAAACGCATTAAAAGTTTCCAGTTTTTAGTTGAAAACAGTGTCGGGACCTCTTTAGAATAACATTTTCTACTGTAAGTTTTGAACAGCATGATTTTTGCTCAGTAGATTTGTTTACATTTTAATTCAAAGTCTCTAAGGAAGCAGACTGTATCTTATCCCGTGATTCTCAGTGACTTGTTTTTCCGAGTGTAGAAAGAGTTTCTTCTTACTTGTTAATGGCATTCTTTAGATACTGCTGAAGCCATTTGGTCTTGGGGTTGATGCAGACCTCTCTGTTGTTCTTCAGCTTGGCACTGGTAATGAGAGAGAAAAAAGAAGGTATTTATTTCGGACCAGAGCAAAAGAGAGACTGTACGTTTCTCCCTCTGCGGCCTTACAGTGTGTTTCATCAGATCATATCAGCTGTCCGTCATGGACTGTGTTTCAGTCTGTCTATTCTACTGTACTGGCAAGAGTCACTGCGCCCCATCAGATAACTGGATTGAATTAGAGGCGGTTCGTAAGGACAATGTTGTGCTGTCTAAACGTTCAGAATTTTTGATGAGTTTGGTGATTTTCCCCGAACTGTGCATCTGCATGTTTGTCTAAAGTAACATCAATTATTTTATTCAAATACATATTTAAATCAATTAATAACATCTTAGACTCTGATTCCTGTTACTAACCAAACACATGCATTGCAAACCTAGAAAAAAGGCCCTTCACGTCAAGGACTATAACTATAATGATAAAGATATAATGATAAACGAGTCCACACTACTACACTAAAAAGAATTGTTGGTTTAACTTAAAAAAGTAAGTAATCTGGTTGCCTTAAAATGTTGAGTTCATTGAAATTTAAAATTTGAGTTAATACAATGAAGGAAATTGGTATAATAAACATAAACTCAAAATATTATTGTATCTGAACCACATTAAAAAACATAAATCACAAAAATAGCACAATTTGGCATGTTTCACTGCATCTTTACAAACAAAACACAATTTGCTTACAGGGTGATGTCAATTCTCAAAAGTGTTCATTGTATTAACTCAATTTCTTAATTTCAATGAACTCAAAATTAAAGCAACCAGGTACCATTTTTTACGTTTTTTTTACAGTGTATATAATGATAATGGCTCAGAGAAACTATACTATTGGTATCTATCTATCTATCTATCTATCTATCTATCTATCTATCTATCTATCTATCTATCTATCTATCTATCTATCTATCTATCTATCTATCTATCTATCTATCTATCTATCTATCTATCTATCTATCTATCTATCTATCTATCTATCTATCTATCTAGTTTTTCCATCCATCCTTCCATGACATCTTTCTGTATGTTGCAATAATATTTTGTTACATCCTTGCAATAAATAGGCCTACTGCATTATTTACCAGGATATTTGCTGTGAGATTGTTTTAGTTAATGATAAATAGAAAGTAAAAGGTCTGACTCAAGCAGAAATCAACTCAAGCAGGATATTTTCGATTGATATCCTTTGGCAGAGCCAGAAAAATCCCCTCAAACGCTTCGTTCACACACACATGGAGAAAACAACTCAAGTGACACCCAGACTTCGCACTTCAGTGGCAAAAGGTTGTGTTTGAGAGTTAGCGGCTCACGTTGGCATTCAAATGGCTCCTATTCGTATTGCTTACACCTCACACACACACGGATCTCTCAATCTGTCTAGACAAATGGAGCCTGTCGCCTCAGATAAAAGATCCGCTTAACCCCAAATCTACACACGAATCCTCACAATCAACCTCCAGATCAGTAAGCTAACTAAAAGTGTAATGCTACCCCTGTTTGTTTTCCGGCGGGATGTCTTCCATCGAGCTTATCTTGAGAGAGTTCGCTTTATTTGTTTGTTTGTTTGTGATTTGGGCTCTTGAGTTAATCTAGCTAGTCTAAACGATCTTCTGCGCGAGCTTGTCGGTGGTCTGGGACCGAGCCAGCAGGTAGTAATTACCTCACAGCTAGCTAATGCTAACAACAAAATGAGTGATGTGCGTGTCTGGGGGGGAAAGGGTAGGTGGCTGTCTTTCATCTTGGCCAATGAATCCGAAAGGATTTCTAAACAAGATGTGTGGAAGATGGCAGATTAAAGGTGATTTCCTCCGGCCAAAGTTTGTTCCCAAAATGACCCTTAGCTACATGCTAACCTCTGTAACCCCTGTAACCTTGATCCCCTGTAGCGCTTTGGCTTTCTGCTGCCGACAGGGTACAAATGGTTCGGTTTAATACATTCCAGAACGCTTAAGAAATACCAAATGCTGGTAAAATGAACACGACAAGGTCGCCCGCAACACAAAGCTAATCATTCTGACCCTTAACAATTATAAAACCTGAACACTCATAATGGACAAAATCACTCTCTTGTATTTTCTCATTTGATTCTTTCTTGTGTTACTTTGTAACTGAACAATAGGCCACATTGCTACTTTCCCACACTGATTTGACTCAGCTGTGGAAATTTGCAACTTTAAGAGCTATTTCTGGCATTTAAATGACCTTTGTTGGTGTACTTTAATGTTGTGTAAAGCATTAAAAATGTGGTAGAGTTTAGCTGTTGTGAGATAGACGGTGGGATGCCGACTCACATGACTTGGAACGGGCAGCTCGGTGTGTGGAGGAACTTGATCTCACGGATGCTCCTCTGTGGGACGGTGTTGAGAGTGGACCGGCACCAACATCTCTCCACCAGACTGATGGGTTTAGCTGGGATGTGATCAGAACACAGAGTATGGAGTCAGTGCAAGAGAAGTAGGAAAAATGCCTCTTATATTAAAGAGATTTGAAGTTACAGTTTGTAAGATAAGACTTCAAGAAGAAGTTAGTGATATATTAATAAACATTTTTGTTGGTTTAACTTGTAAATGTAAGTTACCTGGTTGCCTTGAAATTTCTGCTTTAACAAATATTGTTATCTGAACCACATTAATTATCTAAGTTGATTTGACAAAAGAAAAACGTACAATAAGTCATGAAATCAAAATAAACTTTATGTCAGTTTTACGTAATTTAAGTTGAATTGACTTACACAGTCAAGTTCATTTGTACTAAAATACAAAAAAAAGTCAACACGTTTTTTTTTTTACAGTGTACGTTTCAAAATTTTAGGTCGGTACTTTAAAAATAAGAAACAAATTAATACTTTTATTCAGCAAGGATGCATTAAATTGATCAAAAGTGACAGTAAACATATTTCTAATGTTACAAAAGATTAATAAATGCTGTTTGAATTTTCTATTCATTAAATAAACTTGTTTTCATTAAAATATTAAGCGGCAAAACGGTCTTCAATATTGATAATAATAATAAATGTTTCTTCAGCAGCAAATCCACATATCAGAATGATTTCTGAAGGATCATGGCGTAATGCTGATAATTCAGCTTTGATCAAAGAAATAAATCACATTTTAAAATATATCCAAATAGAAAACTTATTTTAATAATATGTAACAATATTACTGTTTTATTGTATTTCTTGATCAAATAAATGCAGCCACTGAGCATGTTTTCAAAAACATGCTGTACTGTAAATCTTCAAAATATAGATATTAGAAGCACTTTTTAAAATACTTAACATAATTCCTTGCTGCTCTTCATATTATTTTCATACATTTATGGAAATATACCTTAAAACTTATTCAGCTGCATAATTTGTTTTAAAAACGGACCAAACCTTTTGTTTTCTACTTATTTATAATCATATTGATTTGTTTATGTAAAACAATGAAATTATCCAATCGTTTTTTTTGTGTGTGAGACGTTGCCAAAGATTATCACACTTTTTGTGAAGTTTTTGTAAATGCATACAATAAAAAGATGGAGAATCTTGTAAAACAAGTTTGTTCAGTCTTAAAAAAAATATGATCAATAAGACATGACAAATGTTTTTTTAAATTGCTTTAACTACAAGCAATTTAACTTGTTTTAAATTAAAGTCAGTTTGAATTAAAGTCAGTTTAATTGTAATTTAAGTTGAAATGACTTAAACATCCAAGTTGATTATACTTATAAGTGCAAGCAACTTTTTTACATTGTAACTGTTTCTAGCTTTTTAAATTACGTGACAAAACCTTTGCCTTCTGAACTCATAAAGACAATAAAATCACATATTCGAAAGTTCATTTCAATGCGATATAATCATACAGTACAACACAAAACACTGAACTCTCCAACACATCTACTGAAAGTGTCTGATCACCTGCGTCCATTAACAAACCCTGATCATTAAAAAGAGATTAGTCTGCATTCTAGTGGCCCTCGTCCATTCACAAAGGGGCCGGCCTGCCTTTTCACTCGCCACATTTTTCATAAGGAGCCTTTCTGAGGGTCCTCAGCATTAAATACGGCAGAATCCCAAAATCACACTCCAGGTTTAGTCCTGAACATGTGCATTAAATGAATCTGTTGAAGAACATTCTCTGAATGGTTTCACATCTCCCTGGTTTCTCTTTAACGCACCCGGTTATGAGGGAAGTCAAACTCTGAAATTCCCACAGATATTCCCGACACTGTCTGTTCCCTTTGTCATGTTAAACGCCGGCCCATTAAGCCTTGACTAAACACTGCGCCAAGTGAACAACGCAGGAACTTTTTGCTTACTATTCTCTAATTAGACACCAATTAAAAGAGCTTGCAGATAAGTAAACAGTGCTAGGTGTTTTTTTGCACAGCAGAAACAACAAAGCTAGACCCACCAAGTTCAGCTGGTCAAACATCTCGCCGAAACCTTCTGTCCTTTTAGATCAGACCCGCTAACATGTAAAGGCATGCACAGCTAAGTGAAGACATGTATGCAAATGTATGCAGGGCAGTTACGAGCTGCAAAGTGATATTAATGGAGCCTCTTAATGATCGTTAACTCCTTAATGATCATTACCTGAAAATATTCACTATTCTAGAAAACCTAATACAACAGTCCTGCAACTCAAGTAATAGAACATTTCAGCAGAATGTGCTCTGTAAAAACTTTTACAAAGTTTTAAATTAAACAAAGATTATTGGAGTATGTTTTACAAGAAAATTATATTTTATTTAATGTGTTTCTGTATAATTATCAGGGAATTTTACAAGCAAGTTCTCAGTAAAAATGGTTTCAAAGTGAATCCTACAGCATTTTTTGAGTGTTCAACAGGAACTCAATGGGGTTTTGTTTTAGTTTAGGTTTGCTTTGCTTTGTTTTTGTTTAGTTTTTCTTTTTTGATTTGTTTAGTTTTACTTTGCTTTTGTTTGTTTTGCTTTGTTTTTGTTTAGTTTTAGTTTTGTTTTACTTTTTGTTTAGTTTTTTGTTTTAGTTTATTTGTTTTTGCTTTGTTTTAGTAATTTATTTTGTTTAATTTTGTATTAGAATAGATATTGGTCTGGTTTGTCTAATAATTTAATCGTCTATATATGCGCTAAAATAAAATATATTTGAATTTTAGTGATGAATTTAAAAATGTGTTAATTTTACACATTATAAATGTATTTTCAAAATATTTTTGTCATTTTGAATATATTTATTTAGTTACATTTCAATTTATAACATTACAGTATATTATAAAATATATTATTTGTCACATTCATAATGAATACTAACATACATTAATTTCATTTATTATAAATGTGTTATTCAAAAGAAAACAATTTTTTATTTTTATTTTAGCACAGCAACAAGATTCCCAGGGTGATATATCTTGCTACACTGTACAAAATCATTTCATCGATAAGTTATGACAACATCTATTGTTACATTGCTTTAAAATATTTTAAACAATGTTCAAATTTTTGTTGTTGTTATACACATTTTTTATGTAATACAAAAACTCATTTTTTTAAGTCATTTTAATGTAATTTAAGTTAAAATGACTTAAACTTCCAAGTTGATTGTATTTAACAATATAAGGCAGAATTTGTTTTACAGTGTATTGTTATTTAGTTAATTGAATTGCAACACGTCAAAGCATCATCTGAAAACATCTGAAATTTGTGTAAATGTTAGTCGTAACCCACTTACCGTCGGTCTCTGGGCTCCATATGGCGAGCGTCAGTAGGGCCACCAGCGCTAGAACTTTGCTATCCATGCCAAGTGTGTGTGTTTGTGTGTGTGTGTGTGGCTTTTGTCCGTCACAGCTAGCTTCCAGAGCTCAGTGTGGCGTCTCAGAGCTCTGCGAAGTGTTAAGACTGAGGACCAGAGGGAAACACTCCCCCCTTTCTCAGGAGGAGGGGAGGAAGGAGGAGGAGGGAGCGGGGCTGGACCCTCTCCTCCGACAGCCACCTTCTTCAGCGAAAGTCCCAAAATTCTGGCAAAGATTCAACAGTGATAGTCTGACTCAGACTCTCTCTCTCTCTCTTGTCTATTTTGCTCTGAATCTTTTTTTTTGTCTCAGAGGAGGGGAGAAAGCAGTGACCCTGCTGTTATCTCAGTATTGTTATTTCTCAATGTTTCGATTTGTTATTGTTTGTTTCATGTCATGTTTTTCTGGTGGTCGACTTTCACTTAACTGGCGCTGCTGAATTTCCTGGCTCTCAGTTTACAGCTGCATATCAGATTCCCTCGATTTTAGGATTCTTATTCGGGTGTATCTGTGTATTCAACAGATTTCCTGTATGCAATTCACTTTTTGTGATCTTTATAGACCTAAAAGCTTATGCTTTAATGCTTGAAATTAGTAGATATAATTATAGAAATTTGAAGGAAAGTGTGCCAAACAACTGTTACAATTGATTCAACAAGGTGCTGCAAGCATTCTTTAGAAATGTTGGCCCATATTGATAGGATAGCATCTTGCAGTTGATGGAGATTTGTGGGATGCACATCCAGGGCACGAAGCTCCCGTTCCACCACATCCCAAAGATGCTCTATTGGGTTGAGATCTGGTGACTGTGGGGGCCATTTTAGTACAGTGAATTCATTGTCATGTTCAAGAAACCAATTTAAAATTATTGGAGCTTTGTGACATGGTGCATTATCCTGCTGGAAGTAGCCATCAGAGGATGGGTACATGGTGGTCATAAAGGGATGGACATGGTCAGAAACAATGCTCAGGTAGGCTGTGTCTTTTAAACGATGCCTAATTGGCACTAAGGGGCCTAAAGTGTGGCAAGAAAACATCCCCCACACCATTACACCACCACCACCAGCCTGCACAGTGGTAACAAGGCATGATGGATCCATGTTCTCATTCTGTTTATGTCAGATTCTGACTCTACCATCTGTATGTCTCAACAGAAATTGAGACTCATCAGACCAGGCAACATTTTTCCATTCTTCAACTGTCCAATTTTGGTGAGCTTGTGCAAAATATAGCTTCTTTTTCCTATTTGTAGTGGAGATGAGTGGTACCTGGTGGGGTCTTCTGCTGTTGTAGCCCATCCGCCTTAAGGTTGTGCATGTTGTGGCTTCACAAATGCTTTGCTGCACACCTCGGTTGTAACGAGTGGTTATTTCAGTCAAAGTTGCTCTTCTAATCAGCTTGAATCAGAAATGAGAAATTGAACAGGTGTTCCTAATAATCCTTTAGGTGAGTGTATGTATATGTGTAATTAAGTTTTATTTTGGAGCATATTATTCTTTTTTCTTAAACTGTCCAGAAAAAATATCTCAACTTACCCCAAAGCATCTGGCACAACTTACCACAAAGCTACCATTTTAGTAAAAACAAACAAAAAAAAACAAGAAATTGCCAAAAATGTATTGGCAGTTAACCACCATGTAAGAGAAATGTTTAAAGAAATCATAATATAAAATTATAACTTTTAAACTATTTAATTATACCCTGAAGCCATATGATACTTTTGTGTAATTAACAGACCAAAACTGTTATTATTTGCTCTGCCAAAGCTCGTAAAAATGAATTTGCATTTGTGTGCATTCAAATATGGGGCGTTAAGACGTCTCATGCCATTTTTCACTATCAGTATCACTGGCATGACACGTCTTGACGCAGCGTATTTGAGTGCTGGCTCGCAGAAATGATGGATTGAACAACAAAGGTCTTGTCCAGTTGAACAGGCCTTTAAAACAATGTGGAGAAAAATGAGCACAGACCAAAGCAGGCGTATGTGAGTGTACGTCTCCATAAAACTGTGGCTGGTGAAGTACCTTTCAAACAGACGTCTTCCACAGTCAGTGGAGACACTGTGTTACACTTTTAATAGGCTGCATTCAGACCCTCACGCTGAGAGACCCGGCAGCACAAACCCCCTTAACAGCCCGTAAACTTTAGAGGGTGTTGATGGTTATCAAGCAGTCAGCCGAGGTGCAAACAATGTCGATGTGAAAAGGAGTGGTATACAAACTTATCAATAATTATACGTTTTTGAGGTCACCGAGAGTCTGTTATGTTTCAGTGGCACTTCAAACGTCTTGCAGTTCGTAATATTTAGTCACAGGAGTGACGTTTGGCACGTATAACAAACAATAACGCAGGTGGAAAAACAATCATCCCCTTTAAACAACAGAAGTATTTTCTTTGTTGTTTAAATGGCTACTAAGAGTATTTTAGAGATGCCTTTTGATCTGAGATCAAACGCACGTATTTTCAGCTTTAAAATTCAAGCATTCAAACTTTTCCAACTTTGTTGTTTTCTCTGGCTTTGAGGAGTCCGGTGATATTTGTAAATCCTCCATTAATGTTCGCATTGTTGATCTCAACCCTTGGCCTTTTCAAAGTGCAAGTGAGCAGGGGGATGTTAAAAAGATTACTAAACATCACTACTGACCTAAGTGACAACTCTGCAACTTGTATCACTTTAGAGGGCAGAGGGCACGTTTCACATCCTCAGGTTTCGTGTTTCAGAGAAACGTTTTCCTTCACTTTGTTCTCACAAAGAGCCGACGGACAGCCGAAGACGGATGCGTGACGCGGGACAGTGAATAAATCACTTTATATTTGTGTTTATTTACATCTCACTGCATCAGTTAAGCGGAAAATTACACTAGGGGAAAGTGGGGGTAAGTTGCGCCACTTCTTTACCTATGTCCCTTAGGCCACGGGATTGAGAGAAAATTAGTTTAATTATTGGGGAATACATGAACAATTTGCATAAATAAGAACCAGGAGTTTAGTAATGCTCAATGCCTATTATTTATTTCATCTTAAAGGTGCACTATGTATAAAAAAAAATCAGTAAAATATCTAAAAACCACTAGGCCAGTATTATATATTTTTTTCAGTTGAGTATTCACCATATCCTAAATGTTTCCAACTATTTGTAAATTGTGGAAAATTGCTATTTTAACTAAGGAGCTGGGACGTGTAAGGGAGTCGCCTGTCAATTGCGTCATATCTGCGTTATATACCCTCGTTTTCGGGTTTTATTCTGCAGAAATGCTTTACTCTTAGCAGTGTGAACAAGTGTCACAGCAGCCGCTGAGCGAACGCACAGAGTAACATCATAACATCATTTTAAACACACTCAGACATATCTAATATGATAAACAGAGCAGCCGTACCTCATACTCATGACCGGAAAACAGGAAATGGCACTGGCATCATAATAAAAGTCCCGGTGCTTGCGAGCCGCGTGTTGCGTTCATCTCATTAACTCATTAACATCTGGCACAACTTACCCCAAAGTTATACATTTCATTAATAATTCATGAGTAATGATTTACCTACTGAGGGGCCATGACACCATTTTCAACTAAAAACGGAAATCTTTATATGTTGTGAATATTTTGTTTAATAATGCATATATATATATATATATAAAGTGTATATATACACTTTGCTAATTTACTAATTTTACTAATTACTCATTTACCCAGATTTTTACCAAATGAACCAAAAAAAAAAAGTTTAACATAATAAAATGCTTACTGTAATTTTTCATGTTAATCTCTTAATCGCAGCTGGCTAGATATGATTGTCCCTTTATGGTTACATGGTAAAATATTTTTGGTGGTATAGTAGGTTTCCCTCTCTCATCTGTTTAAGTTACTTCTTTTGATGTTCCGGTATTAATTTCCATTTAGTTCAAACTTTAATGAATGTGGTGATGGACTTTTTGTTGTTCCAACATTCCATAAGGAGATTATTTACATCCATTCGTGATTACAGTTAATAAAAATATACTAAACATACAAACCTTACAAAAAGGAAAGAAGTCAAAGAAACACAAACCCATGAAACAATATACATTTACACATACGAGCCATATTCAACTTCAAGTCTTCAGAATCAGTGTACATTAGTCGATAGGCATCTAGACGCAGGTGTGTCGTAGCACTCAGTCCCAGCCAAGCAAAGCCTGTGGTCTGATTCATGCTAGGGCTCACGCCTGTCCTGAGAGACTCTCCATACGGATACAGGGTTTATTATGTTCTAAACTGGGAAGCTGAGCTGTTTGTGAATCAGGACAGTTTTTTGTCGTCTTTGCAAAGAGGAAATGCATAAAAGGGATGAAAGGCTTCCCTCTGCTGGTCTCTGTGGCTGCAAAGCAAATAAAAAACATAATCAGTCTCTATCAGACTTTTTAAACAAACCGCTCAACCATTCAGTCTGTTTGATGGCAACTTGTGGCAGTGCAGTCACTGGAAACAAATGCTACTTAAATAGTGTTTTAATATATAAAAAATATATTTTGTATATAGAGGTGTATATATTTTTGTATATATTTGTTTATATATTGTGTGCTTATACATTAATGAATACATGCATGTGTATATTTTAAAAAAATAGTTACAAAAAATATACATACATTTACATAATACATACAATGTATTATGTATGAGAATGAATGAGACAATATATACAAAGTCTTGTCGCTTGTGTACAAATTGACCTAAAGTGCCGCTGAAATAAATTTCTAATCAAGATTTTTTTTACAAGAAATGTCTCGTTTTAATCCCAACAGCTTTTGTGATAATGTTTTTAGTGAAAAACAAAACTGTCAAAAAGTATTCTAATATTCACAGCTTGGTAAAGCCCATTGAGTCAATTTTTGCAAAGACATAAGTGTTGTCGCCTTGTCATATGAGCTTCACCTGTGACTAATAATGGATCAATTAGGTCTCAAGTGTGTATAAAATGAACCCCAGTACGCTAGACCTTCACATCAACTGCAACTAGACCTCTGCAAACATGCCTAAGATTCACCCTGAGACTAAAGTTTTGATTATCAAGAGGCTGAAGACCAGATCCACTGCTGATGTGGCAGACCCCTTCAATGTGTCTCAGCATCAAGTACAGAGAATAATTTTTTTTTTTGAAGAGAATAGAGACATTTTTCACAAGCCTAGGTCAAGCAGACTCTACAAGACAACTGCTCGAGAGGACCGTTTGTTGGCTCGAAAATCCAAGGCCAGCCCATTTTCCACTGCAGCAGAGCTCCACGAGACCTGGTCACCTGAAGTCCCTGTGTCAACCAGAACAGTTTGTAGGATTCTAAAAAGCCTCCATGGTCGAATCAGTGCCCAGAATTCAGAACTAAACAAAATACAATTGAAAAACCGTGGCATTTGCCAAGGCCCACAGCCTGCTAAAAGGATGGACGCTGGAAATGTGGCAGAAGGTGGATTTTTCAGATGACTCTTCTGTTGAATTACACTACATTCACCGCAAATATTGCAGGAGACCTACTGGAGCCCGCATGGATCCGAGATTCACCCAGAAAACAGTGAAGTTTGGTGGCGGAAAAATCATGGTCTGGGGTTACATCCAGTATGGGGGTGTGCGAAAGATCTGCAGGATGGAAGGCAACATCAGTTGTCTAAAATATTAAGAAATCTTAGCTACCTCCTATATTCCCAACCATAAAAGAGGCCAAATTCTGCAGCAGGACGGTGCTCCATCACATACTTCCATCTCCACATCAAAGTTCCTCAAGGCGAAGAAGATCAAGATGCTCCAGGATTGGCCAGCCCAGTCACCAGACATGAACATCATTGAGCATATGTGGGGTAGGATGAAAGAGGAAGCATGGAAGACGAAACCAAAGAATATTGATGAACTCTGGGAGGCATGCAAGACTGCTTTCTTAAAGCTGCAGTCCGTAGTTTTTCCTCTTTGACGCCTTTATCAACTCGACGTGAGGTGTGGCCCGGTCAGCAGAGAGCGGAGGAATCAAATGTGCAGCTGTCAGGAGAAACGCTGTCAGTCACCGTGCCGGTGTGGATACTGTCATTCACAATCACAGACTTTACTGTTTGAAAGTATGGCCGACATAAGAATGTCATCTGAACAAGTAAGTAGCTCATCCTCTTTTGTTCTGACCAACTAAGGAGAAAAAAGCATTGCAATACATCACGATGATTAATCTAACGATCGTTTATCATATCCCGTCAAACTGCAAATTATACTTTTTCAAACTATTAATGTTATCAGGATTGCGTGACTACATTTAATGTGTATTAGGGCTACCTGTAGTACAGTTTCCATTTCTCTGCAGTCTAATTTCTAATCGTTATATATCAACACATTAATGTGGAGTAGGGGTGAAGCTCCCTCTCATAGCAAGCACAAAATAACTGATGTTACTATAATGCACATAGCAAAACGAGAAAGGCACAACAAAGGAAAACTCCTTAACTGCAGGAATTAAGCGAACAGGTGTGCTACTGTTACATAGCCTAATTCAACCATTGAAATGTCTTACCTGTTCAGGAGAAAAAAAGCTGAAAAAACCCTTCAAAACACGGAGTTCACGCCACCTTTAATTATCCTTGTTTTCGCATCGCCTGGGTGAAGTGTCTTTTTTTCACTCCTAAGTCCGAAGTCTTTTGTATTTTACAACGGATGGATCTCCAGTTGTCACTGGTGACTGTCGTTTGAACCTTTTTGGATCCGCCATTAAATTGATAAGTTTAATTATATCAAGTGGTGTGAGAAAAGGCTATCTCCACTCCTCTCATGCGATAGCCTGCTAACCGGGACTCCTTCTTTATGTGTACAGATGTGACGTAATGACGCAAACATATGCTTGAATTTCCCGGGTACCACTGGAATTAAAAATATTATTACAAGCTTTCTGCTGTAAATTGAGCTACGGTAAGCAGATAGTTTTGAACACTGGCTGGTTATGTACTTGCTGAAAAGTTTATTTTGGATAATTTTTAACCCAAAAAAGTTACAGACTATTCCTGATGACTTCATCCAGTGCCGTTTCTAGGCATTGGCAAACTAGGCAGTCGCCTAGGGCGCCAACAGCTGGGGGGCGCCAGTGAGCCCCCGCCCCAACACGATTCTTTAGTTATTTCATATACATTTTATTATTAATATTTCGTACTTTTGCAATTTCGAGGCATTATGATTAGTTGCGATTATTGGAGTGAAGTCGCCATGGTGATAGTGGCGCAGCTGTAATGAAATGAGATCATGTAGAGGGCGGCAGGGAACGTCGTCATCCGTGCTTTAGCAGGGTTGGCAACTCTCACGCATTTGGCGTGACACACACGCTTTCAGGTTTGGTGTCACGCTCTCACGCTGCCCAACTTCATCTAACGCCAAATTGCCAAACCTGCTTTTTATATTAAACAAAGCTAGGACTATAGCATTTATTATTATTATTATTATTATTATTATTATTATTAAGTTGTAATGCGAAATTTAAACAATGAATAGCGTTTTGGCGCTAATGTTAAAGCCAGAGGCATTGAAAAGCGGAGTTGCAACATGCTCTCATCTCCCGGCGGCGCGTGCAGTCACGTGGCTCATGGAGCGCTCAATAGTTCCAGTGCGGTGTCAATGCATTTGAATGGCTTAAGCGGATACACAACAGCTTCACTATACAGATGTTAGCAGCAAGTTTTAGTAAACAGTACAGCTTGTACATTTATTATTAAGTCAGCCATATTCATAGGATTGTTTTATTATGGATAGTGATAGAGATGCAACATTGTTAACATTAATGTTATTCTTGTAGTTTAGCCCTCAGGTATTCCTTACTAATTGGTCACACTCATAGATGACAAATGTGACCATACACCGTTACTATTTTTTAATTAAATAAGTGTTCTATATTTTAGTTTTATAATGTTTATTGAATATTTTGAAGAGATCTATAGGCTACTAAATAGGCCACTATTTGTGCAATAATTATTTCAAGTAGCCTAATGACCACTTAAAATATATTTTTTCTAATATTTTTTATTATTATTTATATTTCAATTTGTGTAGTAGCCTAATTAATGTTAAAATAGAGAATTCCAATTCAAAGAGGTAAATTAGATTAATTTTGTTGCTTAAAAAATAATAATGTTAATTTGTAATGCCATTACAGTTGCCTTATGGCTTTTTAATAAATATACATGTATCTAATCTAGTCTTCCATTTGAACAAATATTTAGATATTATCAAACACTAGATTTCTTTAAATGTGACATTTTAAAACGTTAATAACTTATGCATCATATTAGGACTTATTATCCTAATATTTTAAATGAATAATGATACTTATATAAGCACACACAAGTGAATATTAATGAATGTGAGCACATTTAAATTGACCCAAGAAACGTTTAAAATAGTGCTAAAATAGTGCTAAGACAAACTAATGTTTCCTTATTATGTACAGTAAGCTATATACTACATATGAATTGATACTAAATTAAGTTCGATAAGTTCTTTTTTATGAACTTATGCCTCAGCCCCCCCCTAAAAAAATGTGATTAACCTTTAAAACATATGAAACTGGCGCAAGGCTTCGGCCATGGCTTCGTCCCGTCTTTTAGTCTTTGTGTCACTGTGTTCTTCAATCCGCAGTGGCGCCGAGTGCCATGGTTTTCAAGCTGTTGTTATCAAAATTTTTGGCCTTCAGAACATCCTAAAATACACATATGTAGTTTATAGAAATCCAAATTTTCTCGGTGGACCATGCCCCCGAACCCCCCTAACATTTGGGATCTCTGTGGTGATAAACCTGGCTACATTATTGGATTAAAGCATGTACAATATGACCATGAAATAAGGACGTCATATTTGCTGTATAAGTTATAGTTTTAAAAAAAAGAGGGGGGGGGGGGGGGGGGGGTGCAAGATATGAATCTTGCCTAGGGTGCCAGAAGGCTAGAAACGGCCCTGACTTCATCAATAAATTGTACGAATCCTTGCCAAACCGCATGGATGCAGTCCTTCAAGCTCATGGAAGTCATACAAGATATTACATTTGTATCTCACAGCACCACAACTTAATTTGCTGACATAATTTTGTATTTGGAGTAAATTTGTTCAGTTTCTGTGTAGGCGACAACTTTTGTCTTGCCAAAATTTGACCTTTCTGTCTTGATTAAATTATAAATATTTTTTTCTATGAAAATCATTTATTTCAGTACATTAATCATCATTTGGGAGGGTTTAAGCTTTTCATATGAGCTATTTCTAACACCAATTGATTAATTAAAAGTCAGGTTAATATCAGGTATTTCTACAAAATAGATAAGCGACAAGACTTTTATCAGGGACTATATATATATATATATATATATATATATATATATATATATATATATATATATATATATTTATATAAATCAGTGTATATACACCATAAATTTAAATATGTTCTTATATAATTATCCATACAGGCTATAATTCTATAAATTTTATTATTTTCAAAATATTATTTAATACAGCTAAATCCACCAGATTGCATTGGGTTGCAAAAAAAAGTCTGATTAGGTAAAAATTGCTCTTCAAGCAACATTTTCACTTTTTACAATGTGCTACGGCAGGTTCTGCTCTAAAAACAAGGCAAGGAAATGAAAAAACAAAAGTGGCACGAATGTTAGCTCGAGTGAATGTGGAAAAAGAACTGGCATGTCGATATTTCCAGTATTTAAAGTAGATATCAGATGCAGAGGAGATAAGGGAAAGTCCATCCTGTGTAAACAGTGTGTGCCGGGGGGTCTCGGTGTTGGGGTAGTTATCAGTTTAACACTTCTCCTGGAGTCTCAGCTGGTTCCTGTCAAGTCTGCACACAGAGACCCCCTATAGACCAGGTCTAATCGCTTCAGCCCGACCAGGTTTACAAGGATCAGCCCTGAACAAAAGAGAACACTTCTGTCTAAGTTCAATCTGCTTTCTCGCTTCTTTATTACTCTTTTGAGTAACAAACGTGTGGGAGCCAAAGGAAAATGTGTTAAGACTTCTGGGCTGCATTTGCACTGCACTGTGTTTTAATGCTTAATGCGCATTAAAATTCTGTCATCGTATACTTACCGTAATTCCATTCCAAACCTGTATGACTTTCTTCTTGTGGAACACATAGATCTGTCTCTGTTATTTTGTCCATATGCAGTCCAGTCTTGTTTTGGACCCCATTTACTTTCATTAAATGGACAAAAACATTTGAATCATTTGTCAAAATATCTTATTTTGTGTTCCTCTTTTCCATCCAATTACAATAGATATCGACTAAATCTTTGAAACTTCACTGTAAAAAGTCATCATTTGGCTTAACTTAAAAAAGTGAGTACATTTCCTCACGTAATCATGCGTAATTGAAAAAATTAAGTTATTTGAACTTGGCAATTCTACATAACTTATTTTTTGCAATTACACATGATTTATGTATGTAATCATTTTAAGGCAACAGGTTCCTGCTCTTTATTATAAAAAATAATTGTCCATACAGTTCTATATTATAAGACTTCTGAAATAGTTTTATGTGATAAAAAGCCTGAAAAGCCATGACATGTTGGATTTTTCCTAGTGAATCAGTTAATGAATCATTGGAGAGTTGGAGCCAAATTCCAGTGCGTTTTTGCAACAAGATCTGATCATTCCCATATATCAGTGAGAAGAAAGCCAGCAAACCAGGTTTGAATACATTATTTCTGGCTTTTTTTTCTTTAAGTGCTTAATGGATCTTTTCTTTAAAGTTTCTTTGAAACGCTGCTTGTGAGGGAGAAAAAAAGATCCTTTACATGATGGAGAGACGTTTACTTTGCAGCATTGTGTGTAGGATTCTGGCAGCTCCTCAATAAGCGTTTTTTTCTTCTTTCTATAAAACAAAAGACGTAAACGCTCTGCCTCAGAAACTCCCACCCCACACTTCCATTCTTCAGACAGCCATATTTGTCAAGTGCATATTTTGAATTTTGCCCCATCTCCATGGATCCTGATGTCGGGGGCAGATAGGGCTCATTGTTTGCTTGTTTAAAGTAGTAAGGCTGAAATGCAGTAAGGTCAAAATTTTGGCTGGTTAGCATGACCTGTCAGCTTTTGAGCGAGTTTGACAAGGGTCAAATTGTGATGGCTAGATGACTGGGCCAGATCATCTCCAAAACTGCAGCTCTTGTGGGGTGTCCCCAGTCTGCAGTGGTCAGTATCTATCAAAAGTGGTCCAAGGAAAGAACAGTGGTGACCGGGTCATGGCTCATTGATGCATGTGAGGAGCGAAGGCTGGCCAGTGCGGTCCGATCCAACAGATGAGTTACTGTAGCTCAAATTGCTCAAGAAGTTAATGCTGCTTCTGATTACTTTCTCCAGGTTTTATAGATCTCAGTAATACAGGGTTTGGGTTGGTCATCAAAGATCTTATAAATCTGAGCCATAGAAAGAACATAAATCTTATGTGACAAATAAGTGACACTAAATTAGCTGATCATTGGCCATCAGTGAGAATGAAGGGATTTGAGTAAATAATTTGGGGAATGTTGTCCTGAGATTCCCTCTTGACTGACAGTCAGTAAAGATCGTGTCAGGCCGAGACAGGGCGCATGACTTTAGATTGAGTTCTCCAGCAGGGCAAGCGCACATCTCGGCCCGTGTTTTGCTTGTTGTTGGTGGAAACGTAGCAACCAGAGTTTTAATTGACAGCAATTTTAAATGCTGAGTAGGAGGTTGCACAATCCAAGATAACATTAGAAAATGGAGGACGAACAGGGTACATGCAAAGCGTTGCATTTTTAATGTTGATGAATGCAAAGCAAATATGCATGAACAGAGTATTTTATTATACCTAAATTTATAATATAAAAGTAAACACATCTGAAACTTTTTCTATTTTATTCTATTCCAAATTTAGTAAAACTGTCAAAAAATGTAGGAAAAAATACTAATCTCTATTATATTATATTATAAATTTATAATAAAAAATGTCAACAAAATGTATCAAAAACTAATGCATAATATTATATAATACACCAATCAGGCATAACATTGTCCTAATATTGTGTTGGTCCCCCTTTTGCTGCCATAACAGCCCTGACCCGTCGAGGCATGGACTCCACTAGACTCCTGAAGGAGTGCTGTGGTAACTGGCGCCAATATGTTAGCAGCAGATCCTTTAAGACCTGTAAGTTGTGAGGTGGGACCTCTATGGATCAGTCTTGTTTGATCAGCACATCCCACAGATGCTCGATTAGATTGAGATCTGGGGAATTTGGAGGCCAATTCAATACCTCAAACTCGTTGTTGTGCTCCTCAAACCGTTCCTGAACCATTTTTGCTTTGTGGCAGGGCACAATATCCTGCTGAAAGAGGTCACATCCACCAGAAAAGGGTGTACATGGTCTTCAACAATGCTTAAGTAGGTGGTACGTATTAATGTAACATCCACATGGATGGCAGGACCCAAGGTTTCCCAGCAGAACATTGCCCAAAGCATCACACTGTCTCTACCGCCTTGCCTTCTTCCCATAGTGCATCCTGGTGCCATGGATTCCCCAGGTAAGTGACGCACAAACATCTGGAGATCACAAACTTCTCTCCATCCACGTGATGTAAAAGAAAACATGATTCATCAGACCAGCCTACCTTCTTCCATTCCTCAGTGGTCCAGTTCTGATGCTCATGTGCCCACTGTTGCTGCTTTCAATTGTGGTTTTGCAGCCCCATACGCAACAAACTGCGATGCACTGTGTATTCTTACACCTTTCTATCAGAACCAGCATACTTGAGCATATAGTCTTGAGCAATTTGAGCTTCAGTAGCTCATCTGTTTGATCGGATCACATGGGCCAGCCTTCACTCCCCACGTGCATCAATGAGCCTTGGCCGCCCATGACCCTGTCACCGGTTCACCACTGTTCCTTCCTTGGACCACTTTTGTTAGATACTGACCACTGCAGACCGGGAACACCCCACAACAGCTGCAGTTTTGGAGATGCTCTGACCCAGTTGTCTAGCCATCACAATTTGGCCCATGTCAAACTTGCTCATCATCTGCTTCTAACACATCAACTTCGAGGACAAAATGTTCACTTGATGCCTAATATATCCCCCACACTAACAGGATCACCTGTCAGTGGTCATTATGTTATGCCTGATCTGTGTATAATATAAGATAACTAATATTATGATGTTGTTGACATAGCTAGGTTAATAATGCATGAAATGAAAACTTCCTATTAAACTTATTTGTGCCCATAAGGACTCATGCACCTCTGAGCTGAAGCGCTTTGTCTTTCCTCTTTTATCAAGCAAAGAAAAATGAGGCTCATTACAGAGTATTACATTTCCCTCTCAGCGCTGAAATGGAGGACAGACGTATTAAAAGCACATTTATGTGATATAATCGGGGAGGAGGAACTTCATCCTGCTCAGCCAAGAAGCTGCAATTGAAAGCAGGTGCTGCATGTTCATTAGAGCAGAACTCTGAGTCTGAACACAATCACGACTGCTTCTCTTCCTCTCCTCATGACACGGCAAGTGGTCTGTACAACGCTTTAGTCATTTAACCCTTAGCCGCATTACATGCGTAATTATGGACAATCATGGCACTTGATTTAGATGAAAAAGATGTTTAAGGTGTCCGTTTTGTCTGAACAGAACAGTGAGATGCCTTTAAGCAGCATCAAATTGTGAATCAAACCAAAATTGTCTGAGATTTAAACCAGCTATTCTTCAAATTAAATAGCATAAAAATGCACTGTATGCTTATTGCTGTGATTTTGGTGCTGTTTTAGACTTAATATTTCACATATTAACACAAAGCAACACTTTCTTGCTCTTCAAAACATGGCAGCCATTTTGTATTTTAGGTGTTGATTTGCACTGATATGCATTCTGTGAGGTGTGCACTTAGCTATATGTTGTGTTTTTAGTAGATGTATAAATTCTTAAGAAAAGATGTTAATGACTCCAAAATACTGAAGAATGATGCTGTCAAATTACTCTAATTGAGTTTGGATGTAATCATTCTGTTCCTGCCTAGAGCTATTTTTCTATGTTGAACACCGTTTACTTTTGTGACTCTGGATCTGTTGGTAATTTAACTGATGCTGGCTGGGTCTCAATCCATTTTTTTGTGTAATGGGCACTTATAAGCATCGTTAAAGTGTCACCCTCTCAACACCCTACATTTCTGAGAGAACACTGAAAACATGATCCACTCCTGATCCGACAGCCGGATAACAAGAGGAGTGATTTATGTCTGATTGAGGCTGCTTTAAAGATGGATCCCAGATGGTCAAAGCAACTATAAAACTCTCAGTCTAACTAAGGTAAAGACTCGTCGTTTTGAATTTCGTCTTATATGTAAAGTTATATTTTAAGTCTGTTTAAACATTTTGTATGCATTTTATTCATATATAATATTTTGAAGATATTTAAGGATCGTTTTACATCCATCCATCCATCCATCCATCCATCCATCCATCCATCCATCCATCCATCCATCTATTGCCTTCTGAATGTTTTTTTGTAAGAAAAATATCCATATTTAAAACTTTATAAACTAAAATATCTAGCTTCTGGCAGACGCCTACACAAAATGATTTGCTGCAAGAGTAACTTCTGACGCAATGTATGACGCATTGACAAACGGGGAAGCATTAAGGATTGAGCAAAACAAAACACCGGTCACGAATTCTAAGAAGTCTAAAACGAGAATTTTAAAAGAGAAATGCTGGAGGATTTTGATAAAAGGGAAGAGGCGCTTGAGTTTGTTCCCCAGTCCTATCCGCGAGAGGCCTCCAAGCTTGCGATACTCCTGCAGCATGTATCGCGTCAGGGGTTAATATTTTGCCGACTTGAGTAGGCCGTCTGTCGGAGGCTAGTTATTTTCTTTTCAAATATGGATTAAAGTTTTAAATATGGATATTTGTCTTAAACAAACGCATGGCTTCGCTTCAGAAGGTCTTTATTAACTCCCTGGTGTTGTATGGATAATCTTTTACGTTTTTGGACTTAGGAGCGCCGTTATTCCCATTATACTACCCTTTTAAAGTCATATACACTTAGAATGGCTTGAGGGTGAGTAAATTATGGGATAATTTTCATTTTGGGGTGAACTATGCCTTTAATGTTTAGATTCCCCTACTCTGTTCCAAACAGATGTTTAGTAACAGATTGAGATAAAGACTATTTGTTCTCATCCATTCGTACTGACCGATTGTTTCCTCATTAGGAGAAGCAAATCATGCCAGCATATTTAAAAGGATTATTGTTGTTTTTTTAAACATGCTATTGTACTTCTGCATCTCCCACACTTCTTTTGTCTCTGTCTGTAGACCCGCGGTATCTCTGAGGTCTTGTCAAATGTGTCTCCAGTGAGGCTGTTTTCGCTAGTTTGCATAAACATTTTTTATTCGCCATTGTTTGCATGAATTCCTCTAATCTGTTGTTTTGAATTTTCCTGCGAGTCTTGGATACGGTTTGATGAACAAGCACTGGCTAGGGCTTTTTCCTCTAGTAACAGAGGGTGAGGCCATTAGCAGATGAGTGCAGGCTGTTTGTGCTGGGGCTTTTTTTTTTTTTTTTTTTGAAGTGAGAGAAGGTCACTTGGCCTAATCATTGTCCAGCAATGTCCTCTTCAACCCCACATCCCAGGCTGTAGGGTCAGACTTCAGGGCTCAAGTTCCTCTGAATGCAGAAGCAGATGGTGAAGTGGTTGCTTCATTGGAAACCAACAAAGTAAAACCAACAAGAGAAACACAAGAGGCTCAGCAGGACATACCATTATAGATCCTGTCTGTAATTTTAAATTACGTCAGTATACTTCAGACAAATTCTTGCCCTTTAAAGTATGAGTTCACCTAAAAGTGAAAATTACATCATTATTTATTCACCGTCATATCTAGAAGTCTTAGAACATATTGTATGAGTTATATAGACTACGTTTATAGTGCTTTTGCTGCTTTTATGAGTCTTGAAAGCTTCAGCTTTAAAGGTCCACTTGATGAATGAAGTGCCTTGAAATGCGGAGCAGTATAAAATGTGTTTTGATGTAATTTCCTCTGAAACAGGAAGATGGGGCAGGACATATCGATCAGCTCCTTTCCTTTTTTTAAATAGCCAATAGCGTTTTGTTTATATCACAGCTCGGCCAGAGCTGTTAAACTACGTAAAGCCTCAGTTTCCTCCTAATCTCTAACAGTTTCTCCTCCTAATCTCCTCCATATCACTTTAAAATATAATTCTGTGCAGAAATCAAATGAGTCTGATATGTTTTGTGGTCCGCGGCGTCTCGCGCATATTATCAGCTCTATGCTATTGTGTCTGGACCGGAGGAGACTCTTGTGTGCTGTGGCGGCTTGCTTGACACTAATGTGAAAACAGACTTCATTCACCCCAATGGAAAGCATGTTTACACTGTCTGCTATAGTATAGCCGTATCTAGTGCACTATATTGTGCTGTTCATCATGTAGAAAATAATAAATGTGTGAACAAGTGCCCGTTTTAGCTGTTTATAATGTAGGGGGCGGGTTGCTTCAGATTCTAGAGAGCATTTGATTGGACAGAAAATCTGATGAAAAGCTAAAGTGCAGAGTGATGTCATAAAAATCATTGATCCATATTGGCGAAAGTGAGAGACTGTACGTTTTGAACTCTTATATCTTCTAAATGTGACTTCTGTCATTGTTTTGGAGCACACTAGATTATAGATAACAGTAAGGCGAACATACTGAAAACCAAAAAACTTCCAATTTGGACTTTAACCATATGAACTAATTGCATGGAAAATAGCAGCCAGTGCCATTCTTAAAAATGTCGCCTTCTGTGTCCCTCAGAAATTAAGTCACATCGGTTTGAAACGACAAGGAGGTGATTAAATAATGTCACAATTGCTCTTTTTATACAATTGTCATCAAAGTTTTTATAACTTACTGTACATCTCATGTGAAACACATTTGGGAAATGGGACACTGAAGAAAGAGAGCATTTTTCCCTTCTAAATTCCTTACTCAGCTACTTACATCCTATTTTATGAGCCCTTTGAGTGATATTCCTTGTCCCCCACGTTTTTTTCTGGAGCTGAACAGAGAGTTATCTCTTCCCTAAAGGAGATGTAGAGGTTGGCATACTTGAACTCTGTGAGGTAAACTACCATCCATCCAGGCAAAGATTCCCCTCTAATTGATTTTCTCTTCAGTCGGTAAACATGAGTTATGCATCCTTAGAGTATCGGTCCATTTTCCCAAGCTATTTCAGCGAAACATAGGCATCCGAAAGTCCAGACATCATTTTTAGGTGTTTATTTCACCATAGTAGATAACTTGGCGCTCATTCAAACGAAGGCTCCTCATTGGTCTTGTGTGTAACTGACCCATGCAGCAATAATTCCCACTCCTTCCCCTGCATCTAAAAACAAACTGGCTCCTTTTTCCTTCCATCCAAGGCCAGATTAGTCCTCATTAATCCCTGGAGCGTGTAACTATGACAGAGATAAAGTTAGCCCTAAAATAGCTGCTAATGGTGACCTTGGCTGTGCCCATCAGGTTACTGTTTCCATGATTCGTTTCTCTGGCAGTGTTCTGGTCACAAGAGAGCTGCCTCATTTCTTGTATTGGCCACATCCTGTTTATCATGATGAGATCTTATATTGATAATCATTAGTGATCTTACTCAACTGGCCCTAGAACTGTAGGATTTGATTGTAGGATGTGGATTTTGTTGGCCTTCTCGTAAGCACATCCATGGTTCAGAGGGGGTCTCAACACATCCTTTTTTGCTGATCGGGTTATAGGAAATGGCTACCAGGGTGAGTCCCTGAGAACTAAATGTTCCCCTAGAGACATTTTCTTGGTTGCATTCACAACAGCAGTAGGAGCTCTGAAGTGATGTAAGTCGCACTTGTTGTTGGTTTCTTTTTCAAACAAAGAACACCAGAGCTTGAGCACACAGCGCTCCTATTCACCGTCTTCAATTTCATTAGTTTACTGTTTAACAGTCCTGTCAAATGCGTTATTAGATAGAACTGTAATACCAAGAAAGTTGACAGTTTATGAAAAAGTATTAGCATTTGTTGTGTAGTAGATGCCCAATGTTGATAGCCGAGTAGCAAAACATAATCATATTTCGCTTGGCCCCTCAAAGTCACGTTGGATTTTCTCCTTGGCGTAAAGGTTGAGAGGTTCATCTATCACTGTTTTCCACGTTCATAGAGTTTGTGGAAAATATATAGGCTTTTTTTTATGGCGGGGGGCTAATGTTTCATGTGCGTTCAGACAATCAATGTACACTTGTGCCACTGGTAGTACTATTGTGCTGGGTTAGACCCTACTCTGAAGTAGTTGATAATTTAGTTCCCTAAAAGGAGTTCCTAGAACTAAAATCGTTCCCAGTTCCTGTGGCGCGAACATGCCAAAAAGTGGGTATTTCGCCATTAGTTCTAGGAACGAATGCCCTTTATACATTAGCCTACATCACGGGTGTCCAATTCGGTTCCTGGAGGGCCACCTTCCAGCAGAGTTTAGCCCCAGCTCTAATTAAACACACCTGAACCAGCTAATCAGGGTCTTCAGGATCACTAGAAACTTCCAGGCCAGGAAGAGTTTAGGCCAGGCCAGTTTAGCTCCAACACTATCCAAAAAAGGGTCCTCCAGAGTAAGGATTGGACTGCATAACAACATCAACGAGTATCAAGAAGAATACCGCAAATGTGGAATTTGGAATAGGACCAAAGATGTGGACCCTTTCCCAAATTAAGCGCTAAATGTGGACTTGCATCTGTAAAATCCATGTAGGGTGTCTCATTTGTCATTTGATGGTTCAAAAAGGGTGCTCCCAATCACCCTAAACCACCCTAACAAATCCCAAATTGGTGTGTAACTTACATTAGTCTACTACCCAGCAGCCCATGCGACAATATGTCACCAAAGCGTGGACATGGCAGGAGGCTTTAGGGTGCCCTTTGGGAGCTGTAGGTGAATGACACATTCAGTTTTGGATACGGGTGAGCAGGTCTAAGCCCGAGGTGAATTCTCCGTTTGTTTTGTGTCTTTGCCTGAATCAACAGTATGCGGGTGGGTGAGCCATCTGCTGACAGATAAACTCAACGGTGTGGAGAAGGGGGTGACAGAGGCCAGAGTGCAGGGCTAGATTGACCACTGACCCCATCCCCCTGTCTCTCTCAATCCTGACTTTCATCACAAAAATGTCCTTCTAACCCTCCCTGACCCACTGTCTCATGACAAGTGTCATTAAATCTGCAGGAATGCTCCTACTGAGAAGACGACAGGGAATAAAACTGAAAAAAGAAGGGGGGATGGAGAGGAGAAGTGGGAATGTCACAGTTCAAAACAGTTGGTAGCTGGTTTGTTGCTCATAGTTAGTTAGACCAAGGTCCCATCCAAAGTGTCACCCTCAGCATTTGCTGTTCTGCTTGAACATCACACTTAATGCCCAGTACAAGTTGTGCCATTTTAGGCTGTCCCAGACGAAAGATGGCCAATCGATTTCTGTGGTCATGGCTCCTAAACTTTGGTCCTGGATCGTAAAGTGAGAGAGGTTCAAAGACGGCCATTGTCATGATCAAAGACAGCCTGCGATAATTTTCTAACAGTGCCAGAGATTTAGCATGATCATCTCACAGTGTGTTTACAACCTACGTCTACTGACTAGCCAATAAAATGCAACATGAAATGACGTATTTTTCGACATGACATGGTGCTAAAACTTAAAATTACTTCCCATAAGCTCTATTTGCAAATTGGCATGCCAAGTTGACCTCTTTTCCCTAGCCATGACCAGTGTTGGGGAAAGTTACTTTTAAAAGTAATGTTACAATATTGCGTTACTCCCTAAAAAAAGTAACCAATTACGTCAGTTACTTTTTAGGAAAGTAATGGATTACATTACTTTTGCATTACCTTTTTTCATGTGGGCTGACATTGTTTGTTTGTTTTTTAACTCTTTGCCTGGCTTTATCTCGTCATTTATGAGAGAACGCTTCCAGCCATTGATGAGTTTTTACGGCTTTCAGTGTTATCACTCCTATAATGTAGGGGCTCTATTATACATCTTTTGAACGAGTACAGTATCGCAGCAATAAATAGCATATAAATGGCCTAATGTTACTGAATTAAATGTCAACCCAGGACAAACTATAGGACTGTGCAAGCTTTGAGGGTGTTGAAGGACTCGATCAACTACATCTGTTTTGATCACCATTCTGAATCTGGTCCAGATGTAGTCCTTAATAAAAAAAGCTTTTTGCTCAATATGTTGGGGGAAAAAATGAGGCTGGAATAAAAATGTTTTTTTTTTTTTTAATTACATGTTCAGATATTCATACAACAAAATATTCTGGGGGCTTTTTATTTTTTTAAAGACTGGTGGGGAAATAATTAATAATAAAAAAAAAAACATATAAAAAAGTTCCCTTTTATGGCAAATATAGTGGCCCTTTTACACCGAAAGTAAATTTAATACGCCTCAGGCTAAAGGAAATGCATATTTATGCCTGTACAGTACTGTACTGTAATTCTTAGCTGTGCTTCCATTCTGAATTGCAGAAGAATAGGATGCTGGTGAGGAAAGTAGAACACCCTTACCTAAGAAAAAATAAAAAAAGAAGCTAACTAAAGTTCACTAAAGTCATTTGTGCTTATTAGTATGGTTGATTTGGATCCATTGATGGTCAGCAAAGACATTGGTTAATAAAGTGAGATTAAATACATAAAGCATGCTTGTGTTATTTGTCATATTTAATTATTACAGATTTGTGAATATTCTAAGTTTGGTTTTCACTGTTATGTCTAGAACTACATTTCCCATCCTGTTCACACAGGATGTACTTACGATTTCTCTCAACATTGGGACAGGAGAGGTGTCAGTCAATGAATGGCAAACTATTTGAAAAAGTAACTTGAATATTTTGTTGTAAAAGTAATTCGTTACTTTACTGGTTACTTGAAAAAAGTAATCTGATTACATTACGTTCATAATATATTTGCTCCCTCCTCTAATTTCAATGCACATCAAAACCACAATTGCCAAAATGCGATTAATCTTGCTCTATTTGTTTCCCACTAGCGCATGCTGATGACTTTTCACAGTCTACAAACATGTCGTACCCAAGTTTATTCGATCAATGCCGTACGGTGGGATTTGTTGTAATGATCTTATTGGATTGGTGAAATTGCACGGTCTGTAGCAGGCATTAGTGCAATAACCCCATATTGACCATATGGTTGACCAACCTTCTTAATCATAAAATGGACTTGCACAAAGGCTACAATTCACATAAAGTGTGCCATTTGGGTCCATAGATCCCTAGAAGCTTAGCCAAGGCGTTCTAGCATCTAATAAACTTGACCAAGATGGTTCACTAGGTTCATTTCAGACCTACCAACTGCTAGTCTATAGCAGATGAACCTCCTTGGCCAGATAATAGCTGTAAATGACCTACTGGAAACCTTGTACACCTAACAGAAGCTTGTGTTATCTGTATTTTCCAGGTTAAACCGGCCATTTGAGCTAATGCAATGAGGGAGTCATACCCAGAACTGAAGGAACAACTGTCTGGCGGCTATCAGCAGATGAAATAACAAGTTGATCCTGATCAATATGAGAGAAAGTAGGAAAGAAAGAGAGAGATAGATGCCTCCCAGACCACCATGCTCTCCCAAAGCCTTTGTAAACTCTTCACAGCAGCTGTCTTCGAGATGGAGTGGCTTTTGTGTTCAGGTAAATGTTTGTTTTTTGTCACACCAACAAACACATTTGAGGGATTGTGGTTTGCTTTAACACTACCCTGACCCCTGTCAAGATGGCTTTAACTGCCAACCCAAAGGGTGAAGGGTCTCATGGCTTTTGTATTGGATTTGCTGAAGAAGAACTCCTAGAGATCTTACTCTGCTGTTTAAATGTTCTAAGGCCATTCAAGAAGCACTTACAGAGAGCAAACAACCACAACAGGGGGTCATAGGGTCACCTAGAAGTTTGTTGGTTTTGGTGATAAATGGATCATAATTTGGGAAATGTTTTTGCAGAGGATATAAAATATCACAAGGCAACAAAGCCAATGTGTAGATGCAATCAGACGGTCAGTTTAACTAGCAGGGAATAAACACTCCAAACTCATCTGGAGCTCAGATAACACATCATCTTAATGACTTCCTCCCAGACACATTTTACTGCCCCGAACAAGAAAAATACTCTCAGGTAGTTGGGAGAGGGTGTGTTGGTACAGCAGTCCTGGTGTGGTGACTGAAATATAGACTCTTGTGCACACGCGCACACACACATTCCTCCACCTGGTCTCTCGGCTGTTTATTTACTCTTCCTCTTAACGAGTTTTGTGATTCATAACCCACCGCTAATGATCGTTTTGGGGGGCAAATATTTACATATGAGACTACTGAAAAGCCATAATCGGTGCGTTACAAGAATATGAGCTTGTGTCAAACGGGTGGTCAAAGGTAAAGTGCAGGACAAGTTTAGCTACTTCTATGTATTCAGTGTGTACAAATGAGCGAATCTGTGGGACGCCACTAAAACATTCTCAGTTGGTTGGTATAGTGGCAGCTGTTGGAATTTGTGAATTTGCTAGTTTTAAGATGTTTGTCAGATGTTTATACACAAATATGCAGAGCTGGGTAGATTACTTACAAATTGTAATCCGTTATGGATTCCAAATTACATGACAAAATTTTTTGTTAGTAATGTAATCCATTACATTTACACATTTTATGTAATGTAATCAGACTACTTTTAGATTACTTTTAGATTACTTTTGAGCTAACTCATTTATCATATTGGATTGAATAGGAGTATCTTGTACAATATATAAAAATACAGAGAAGACAATGTATTTCATTCTTTGTTATTGAAAACATGAAGTGCAAGTTTACGTAAAATTTTCCCAAACGGGGGTTTATGAAGGAACGGCAGGGTTTTTAAACTAATAATATATGTTTTTTAAATTAAAATAATTTTAAAATGATAAAAAAAATCTTTAAAATATGAATGATTTACTGCCCTTGTATGAATAACATGTAATCTATAGAAAAGTAATTGATTTTGAACATTTTAAAATGAAATTTAGTCTAATTACTAAATTAAAGTACTAGAATAAAAAAAAAAAAATCTGATTATGCCATCCATGTTACATGTAATCAATTACTACCCAGAACTGCAGATATGATCATCAAAATGTCAGATTTTGCTAACATGCTAACAACTGATTTTTGATTTAGGTTTTATGGGTATTTTGGGCAGATATAAGCTGGTCAGGCTGTGAGAGAAACCAAACAAGCTAAAACTAACCACACTTTTTTATTTAATGTATTTAAGTTTTTGATGCCAATGTTTTATATAGACAAACATGGTGTAGATTTATACAATAATAGAGGAGTGAAACAGAGATATTTTTCATACCTGGTCACTATTAACTCTTGATTTGTTTTTCTTGTTACATTTAACTAAATCTCATTTTTTTTACCCCCCAAAAAAACAAACAACAAATTGTTAAATATATACTAGATGTTCCTAATGGAGTGGACTTAGGATATTCTGGGGACAATATTGTCCAGAACATGGCTAATGTTGACATAGCATGAATGAAGATGTTTAGAGGTCGCTGATCCATGTGTTTACTAGAGCGACATCTTTAGTAATCTTTACTATGGAAGCAATAATAAACAGTCATGTACCATAACAATGGATAGAGAGCTGCTATCAGACGGAGGTTTATCTCAGATCTCTGCTTTCTATCTGGCGCCAACAATCTCTGCCATCTACACAGAATGTCAGTTTTCTGTTGAGACATGGATAATTTGATTTTTCAGGCATAAAGTAACGTGTGTGTGTGTGTGTGTATAGAGGTTTAGTAAGCGCATGTGTTTATCTAAAAATGTAATGCATAAATTTTAATATTATCTATGAATGAATGGAGGCATTAACATAGCACTTTAATATGTACTACTGTACACCCAAAGTGCTTTACATTCATGTCAGGGATCTCTTCTCATCCACCACCAGGATTACTTTTAGATTACTTTTGACCTAACTCAGAACATTTAGACCTATGCATGCATAATAGATATTTTAACACCCTGCTGTGTAATCCTTTTACCTCAATCTCATTATCAGATGTAAATAAGTGTTTTCTTCTACTCAAAACTTGAATATTTTCGTTACGACAGATGGAAAATGGAAATATTCCATTGAAAATCATCATTGAGACTTGAGAAATGGGACTAGTAATAGGTTTATCATTTTAGCAAAACTCACAACACCCTACTAGCTGCCTAGCAACCACAAAGAGCACCCTAGCAATACCTTAGCAACCACTCAGAACATCCCACCAACATCTTAGCAACCATCTGAACATTGTGAAAGTTTTGCAAACTAGTTTCCCACCGAGATTTCCTCAGCAAATGTAGGATGAAGTCATAAAATGTTCCTGGTTGTTTTTGCGCAGTAACAAACGTGTCCGCCTGTTTAAACATTTAGATTTTAATCACCGAAACAGTTAGCTTTTACAAGTTCACATCTGCGATTACTGCCAAGGTCGTGACTTATGAACAGCTGCCCAATGCATGCGTCAAGCCACTCACAAACAGCAGCCAAATTCAGGAAAACTGGCCCGCAATTTGTATTACTTGACTTTGATGAATCATCTTCAATTTCCTGCATCTGGAAACTTAAATGCTCCACTGTGCAAGAGTCAAGACCAGACCAAGACTAGATACATCAAGAGCAAGATCCAGACCAAAAAACTGGTTTACATTTTAATGAGAGAAAATGCTGAGTTATCGCAGATTTTTTCACTGATTAGAGAAAATCATCTGAGCGTTCAAACAGATTTTGTTTCCATGCAACAGAAAAGCAAGTAGTCTCTGAAACTACAACCCTTTTTGTGGACAAGATCAAGTCTCCTTTGAGCTTTGTAACTTTGCAGATCTTTTTTTTTGTGTGCTCAAACTGCAACATTACACACTAACCCCTTTAGGGCTCAACATCCACTCCAAAGGGAGAGAAAACAGTGTCGTCACCGTCAAAGAGACGCTGTTTTTCCACCCCGTTTCCACAACTCAATTGTTGGGCCTTCCTAAGGCTGGTGAACTTTGATTTTAAACGCTGTTCCTGGACATTATAACCCCAACGTTCGTCTGTGCGCTGCACATTTTACGGACAGCAGTTTCTAGAAGCTAAGAGGGTGCAGAACACGTTTCACACAGCAGGATTTAGAGTTTCTACACACAATTGATGAATGCTCTGAGCAATGGACTCCTGGACTTTATTGCCATTGGATATCTGTAAAGCCTGTTCCTGTCAGAGTTATTGTCTGATAACTCAATTAAAAAGAATTCAGGAAAACTTCCTTACCATGCTCTTTTTATTGCTTCTTTAGAAATAGATTTGGACTTTAGACCTGCAATTACAGGATTAGTGTACTGTATATAGGAGGATGCTATCTCAGTGAGGCTGATAGAGAGATGGAAACAGACATAAGTGCCAGTTCTATATCGTAGAATATCAAATTGAACTTTTGCCTCATCTTGAATAGTAAACAGGTGGGATTTGCCACTTTATTGACCCAGTCATTACCTAAAATGCTTTAATACGCACGCGTCAGTGAATGCAAAAATAGAATCCCTTCTAATCCCTTCTTTTTCACTTTGTTTCCCTTTCTCCCTCTTTTTCCTTCACAAGCACCACTTTGCAGAGGCAGCGTCGCTCACGGAATTCCGATCAGAATTCCCTGAACCCCTGATTGCTACAAACAATGCCAGGACTCCCAGACTCCAGACTGGATGTTGAGCCCTCTGTGCCGAAAGAAAGGCTCCCCTTCTCCTTTTCTTTATTCCGCACACAAACGTTAAGGCAACGTTCAGAGGCCGTTCTAACCTAGGGCATGCTCACAATGGTGGAAGAACATCCAGAGGTCTCCGTCTGGGTCCGGCTTTGAACCGCGAAGTGTGAAAGCGCATTCAGAGGAAGTTGTTCGCCTCAGACTATTCACACGTCCACATTAACATGATTTTAAATAGAAAAGGTTGAGGGTCAAACTCAACCATCATTCTTTGTACGAGTGCCCCCTTTTCTGTTTAAAGCCATTGTGTGTAATAAATGGTTATTTCTTCCTTTACGTGTTGAGAGATGTTTCGGATTATTATTTAAACGTCACAAAGACGTTTGATTTATATTGGCTAGCTACAACACATTAGAGTAACATGTTACAGGTTTCCTCAGAGGCGGCTACAAGATGGCGTCCATTAATCTAACTTGTTTCTCTTTGTCCTGCTCACACAAGCGAAACACCCACTTATGTTTTCAGAAATGATCTGCAAAATGAGTTCATAAAAGAAAGCCCTTAATAAAAACAAAGGATTATGGGCAAAACTGACAAAATGTATGCTATTAAGGCATACCCGAACTTGCTTGCTTACTAATAATTTGGCTGTTAAGCTCTTAGTGTTCCATTTCATGGTCTAACATAATTAGGATTAAATCAAAATGTATATTTGTGTGAAAATGAATGTGGTTCAAAACATGTTATATGTTTGCATAGTCAACTGAAACATCTGAAATGTGATGAACAGAGCAAAATTCGAGTCATTATTCGCAGAAAACACCTCTACATTTCAATTTGCGGAAGTCCAAATGAGATTTGAGATAAGATTTTTTAGCGAATAATGAAGATTATGTCTTTTAACAATGTGAGGCTGAGAATTTTTGTTTTGTTTGTTTGAGTTAACTGGCCCTTTAAGAACTAACAACTTAACTAAACCCATCATAGCTCAGGCTTAGATCTGTGTTTCTTTGCTGACAGACTGCAATCTATAATTAAAGGGTGCGATCAAGACATGTCACACACACTGTGTGTGTACGTAGCCGTGTAGAAAAAGAGAAGCATTTGTCAGGGCGGAGGAGTTTAAATCCTACCATGTATCCTTTCACAGTACCCTCTCAGTCTGAGTTATGACTGCCCAGACCTCTTAGGGTCAATCTCCCGCACACACACTCGCTTAGACGCGTCTGGCCTCCTGGCCTCTGCTTATCAAAGGCCCAGCTGCTGGCTGGTCTGTTTGCTAGCGATTTCAACCTTTCACCAACTCCTGCTTGTCTTGGATTTGTTGTAGGCGGCCGGTGAGAGTGAGAACTTAATGGAGCCGTTTATGTGAAAATGTGTGTGTACTGTAGACATCTGACAGGGAAGACATGGACACTTTTGCTAACATGAAAAGTTAGCAAAAATCACAAGGAAATTACGTTATTTAGTCATTCCGCTTGGATTAGCATTAGCCGTTAGCGCTTTTGAGTATAAATTAGTAGAACATAAATTCCTGTGCGGTTATTAAATGTTAGCTGTAAAATGTTAACACAATATCACTGCTTAGCACCTCAGCGTCTTTCTAATCAAGTTTGTGTTTTAGTGAAACATGTACCGATCGTTTTGGCAGCGAGTGTGAATATGTAATGAATATTTTTCCTCCTCTCTGTGAAACTGGAGTCATATTTTCACAGCTGGTTAAATAATATCCCTGAGTGCTTCGTCAACTGTGCAGCAATTTTTTTATTAAATCTCAATTATGTAAAAGGCTTTCTGATTTTCTGAGGTGCTATCTGTTGAACACCTAGTCATTACAAGTGTTTAACACAAAGAAAATAAACAACTGAAGACATTCCTGGAATAGGCAGGAAGCTACATGTCACACTGAAGTCAGTCTTTATCAAATCTACCTGAGTATATATAGTTTCTGGCAAGATACTAAAAATATTAGCTAGCTGAGCTATCTACTCTACAGAGACATTAGCTAAGCTAAGCTATCCCGAAGAGAAATTAGCTAGCTGCCTTACAAGTTATGATAAAATGGGTAAAAAGTAAAACTTGTGTAAATACTTTTCTGACAATCTGACAAACTATACTCAAAAATATTAGCTATAGCTATGAACTACTCTATGGAGACATTAGCTAAGCTACTCTGAAGAGAAAGCAGCTAGCTGTCTAACATACAATAAAAGTGACTTTCAAAATATGTTCTTCTTTTGTGTTCCAAAATCATAAAGGTTTAGATTGATAAAAAAAAGGGGTTTGGGGGGCTAAATACTTGTCAAATGGTGTGTTTGATTTGAAGCTCAGCATGTCTTTCGTAATAGCTCAAAATGACGTACATTACTCAAAACAATTTGTCTAATGCACTCCTAGATTGTTTCTATGAAAGAGCCCTCTGCCTCATCTCTGTAGGCATCTGCGGCCCGCCATGTCTATCCTGGCATTTGATCTACAGTCACACTGTGTTGGTTTAAGCATATATCACTGCCACGGTTCTTCAACACTGGAGGCCTGTTGTTCTTGACCCGTTCTTTGGTTGATAAAGCAGGCCTGGTTCTGCTCGGTGAGCTACACTGTCATCTCCTCTCCGGGTAGTACTAAAGGCCCAAATATGAGTGTGTGTTCCAAGGCAGAGGTCAGTGAGAATAAACCTTCAACACGTACAACACAGGGTCGCTTGTTGGATACATAAGTGACCAATCAAAAATGTACAGGCCTAAATCTAGGTTTACTAGATTTTATATGTTCTGAGAGTGGGTTGCTAAGGTGCTTTTTTTTTTTTTTAAACATTGCTATGTGGTTGCTAGGGTGTACTGGGTAATTTCCAAGGTGTTGCTCTGTGGTTTCTAAGGTGATCTGAGGGGCTATTAAACAGCTTGGCAATCAACAGAAAAAAACCCTTAGTAACCATATAGCAACCCCTCAAAACACCCGGCCAACCACATAGAAGCAACTGCAGTGTACTGGTAGGGTGATCTGGATGGTTGCCACGGTGTTGCTATGCAGTTAATAAAGTGTTTCGAGGCATTATTAGTCTCTTGCAGTGTGGTTGTTAGGGTGTAATGGCAGTTTCTATGTCGTTGCTATACAATTACTAAGATTCCCTGAAGTGTTGCTGCTAGTATGTTATGTAGTTGCTAGGGTGTTGCCATGTGGTAAGTTAAGGAGTTCTGGGTGTTTTTTTACCATGTAGCTATGTGGTTTCTAGGGTATTCTAGGTGATTGCTATGGCGTTGGTATACCATTACTAAGATACTCTGAAGTGTGGCTGCTGGTGTGTTATGTGGTTGTTAGGGTGTTGCCATGTGGTAATTAAGGTGCTCTTAAAAGCTGTTAATGAATTTGACAATCACCCAGAACACCCTAGCAACCACATAGTAGAACACTAACAACCCCTCACCTGGGCCAACACAGAAGCAACTCTAGTGCATTGTTAGGGTGATCTGTATGGTTTCCAGAGTGTTGTTATGCAGTTTTGTTTTTTTGAGTGTTTATTAGTGTTTTGCTTTGTTGTTGTTATGGTGTTCTAGGTTATTGCTATGCTGATTGTCTCAACTCTTGTTGCTTGTATGTTGTTAGTTATGTGGTAGCCAGGTTGTTACTATGCTAACTTCTGAGTGGTTGTTAGGGTGTTGCTATGTAGTTTTTCCCCCCAAAGTTTCTATAATATCCTGGTTTCTAGATCCAGCCCTTTCTTTAATGTAGTCTACAGGTTTTTAATTCTAAATCCATTTATTTGAGAACAATAAAATATCCTCAACAAACAGCACAATTTAATTTGAGATAAACACTATTTATATCAAATAATGGTAATCTTCAAAAATCAGTTTTTAAGGAGCTTTCTATAGTCAGAATTGGAGTTACTTGATTTATAACACCAATGGAGTGTGAAACGACCTCCATCCACCAGCCTTAATCCAGAGCTTCGGTCATAAAAGCGACTGAGGGATGTTGAGAGGAAAAGCCAGAGAGTGAGTTTAAAAGGGCAAACCCCTAATCTTTAGAGACAGGACTTGTGTCACGGGCTTCCGTAGCTCCGCTTAGCTTTATTGTTGTTTATTGTTGGCTATAAACTCTTGATGATCTTTGGGCCTGTGCGTTCCTCATAAAATGTCATTTAGATCACTAAGGAATGCAAGGAGTGGGCCAGCGTGTGGTTTTCCCCTTCTCTTCGCTCGACCTGAAGGTAAGAAGACACCTTTCAGTAAGACAGCTTTACAACCCCCGCGCCCTCATTCCTGAAAACCGGGCTTTAAGCTGTCTCATGGATTCCATTCCTGTTTATCCTAGCGGTATGTCAGCCTCCACTGATCCAGAACCGGGAGATGGAGAGTTTGTGCCGCATGTGCGCTTGACGACAACGTGAACTGGCTCTGATTGTTTACCTCCATGCATTGTTGGTCTACTTTGTGTGTTCGTCAGTGTCTGGTCTTGCTTGGCTGAGGCCATTAGATGCAGTTTGACATTCCCACATAAATGTTTGTGATGTGGCTGGTGTTGAATGTGAACGAATGTGAAGGAATTTTCTGGCTTCAGCACAAATTAAAGTTCACCCAAAAATATCTAAATTCTGTCATCATTTACTCACCCTCAATTTGTTCCTGACCTGTATGAGTTTCTTTCTCCAGCTGAATACATTTACGTTGTTAGCTAACAGCGTGATTTCTATATGTACATTTCTGAAATGCTTAACTTGGACACGTCACCTCTAATAACAGATCACTGTAAATTGTAATGTAGATGCATGCATTTTCTGTACAGCTGCTTTGAAACGATGTGTATTGTAAAAAAATCTATACAAATAAATGTGAATTGAATTGAATCCAAAATAAAAATAAAAATGCGACTATATATATCGTTGATGTAAATATGACTCGCGATAAAGAGTTAGTTATCCAAGACTCTGCTTACTGTATTTGTAAAGTATAAATCACCCAATTGTCCCTCCAATTAAAGTCAATTTCCCTAAAACTTAAAAGATCTAAAAAAATTATGATAAGACATCGTAAAAAATATTCAATCAAGCGGTTTAATCCAAATCCAAGTCTTCTGAAGAGCCATGGTGGCTTTTTATGACGAACAGATTAACAACGTTAATGTTGACATGCTGTAAGCCTAGTAAACATGGAAATTTAAATGCTTGCGTGACGCGCAGAAACAATATGAGAGAAAGTAAATGATGTGTGAATTAAAAATTGTGTTTACAGTTTGGGAATAGTCATTTTGACGCTTTCTTGTGATTTGAACTCTCATTGATAATCTGAAGCGCACAGACCTAATCTATTGTTTAATAAACACTTATGTCACATTTTTCCCCAAGTCTTCATCTTTTTTTTTTATATCACAATAAATATCGTACTGTGGACTTTATGCCGAGGTATTATCGTACCGTGAGATTTTGATTATTACATCCCTACTGTACTCTACTTCTTACTCTATAAGTACACTAAAAAAAAAATGATTTCACTGTTGTTAGTTGCACTCAAATCATCCTTGTTCGCATAACTTAAAAACTCATGTAACTACATGAATTTAAATGTACTGAGTTGTTTCTACTAAAATGAGTATTGACAGCTTTACTTAATAAGTGTTTGTTTGGTCAACTCAATTGCTGAGTAAAACAAACAAACTGGGCAAGGGACTGCATTAAGAGATTAAATTTAGGGATCACAGTGTTATTTTATCTGTTTTTTAGTAAAGTGAAAGACGCTATTGTTTAATGTTCTGTTATGTTGGACATTTGAGTTTCTGTAATTTTGTGGTTACCATTATGCAGAAGAGTGGTGCCTGTGTTTAGGCTGTGGGCACTCGTATACATTGAAAAAAAAAAAAAAGAACTTTTGCAGTACAATCGACTTGGATGTTTAAGTTATTTCAACTTAAATTATGTTAAACTGATGTAAAAATATTATTTTTATAAATTAGTTGCATCTTGTATAACTAATTAAAAAAAAGTTTAACATTTCCAACATTTTTAACAATTAACATTCGGGTCGCCAATGTCGCGTGATTTCAGCAGTTTGGCAGTTTGACGCGAACCGAACTGCTGAAATCACGTGACATTTGCGACCCGAATCATTGATCCACTGATTCATGAACCGTTTGATTCTTTTTGGAGGCACATGAAGGAGAGGACAATGCTGAATAAAGTCGTAGTTTTTGATATTTTTGGATCAAAATGTATTTTCAAAGCTTCAAGAGATTCTACTCAACCAACTGATGTCACATATGGACTACTTTGATGATGTTTTTATTCCCTTTCTAGACATGGACAGTAAAGTGTGCATTAACTGCATATGCTCTGGGACTAAAATATAAAATATCTTAAACTGTGTTCCGATGATGAACGAAGGTCTTACGGGTGTGGAACAACATTAGGGTGAGTCATTAATGACATCAATTTCATTTTTGGGTGAACTAACCCTTTAAAATAAAGTGTATCGAATTATTTTTTTTGCGCTAAAAAGCAACAATATGCTACAAAAAAAAACTTAAACTTAAAGCTACACTGTGTAACTTTTTTAGTTTATTCTTAGCTAAAAAAAACGTATACATTAATGTATATTTACTTTTTTCAAGTTATAAAGTATTCTCGTAAGTTTAAAATATGCCATTGAAAATACATACAGGTGAGGGGTTCGAATGCCGGTCGCCATGTTGCTCCTCCATCTTGAAAGTACATTCAAAGCCAAAGAGGGACATATCCATAAATTCAAGCTTCGCCTTTCACGTTTTAACACCCGATGGCACCGTGTCGAATGTGAAGAAGGGGGATTGCCATGTTAATCTTGGACTAAATCAGCCACTGTAGGAGTTAAAAAGTAATCAGAATTGAGAGGAACAGAAACTATTATTCCCTGGATGGTCATATACCTTTTCACCGCTAGATGGGGGAAAATATCACACATTGTATTTTTAAAAAGTGTTCTTATTCTTGATAGTTTGGGATGCGTGAAGCCATGGGGCCTTAGGAGCCTGTCCAACTTTCTGACTTTCCTTTTAGCGTCAGATCATCAAGCATGAGTGCTTGTCTTCAGATGTTTATATTGTATTGTTAGACATCCAGCACTAGGTTTGATTTTAAAAGCTAACAGCGATAGGGAATTTTCCTCGCTGCAGGAATGGAAAACAGGGAGTATGTCATCAGCAGGAGCTTAATGGTGATTTTATCTTGATAATTTGTCCGATATTGTGCAGGCAGGGAGTATGTCTGTGTGTTTTTACCCTCGTCCATCAATCTTTAGGGTCATATTGAAACAGTTTTGGTGCATCAGATGTAATAGAAACTGTAATAAGAGCCCTCATTTTTTGTTTGACTGTTACATGACGGTTCACTAAAGAAAACGCTTTCTTCAGCATAAGTAAATGAGGTATGTATATGTAAGCATTGCTGGCTGTTTATGTTTAAAGTAGTTTTTGACGCCATGGTTTCCCTCCTTTTAGCCTGTGGGACACAGTAGCCTCAAAACCCAGTCACTGCATACCTAGACAGCATTATTGGGCGGCCAGGTAACACGTAAATGAAAGATGACGCTTCTGTTGACTGCAGTTTACTAAAATTGCTATTTGAATACATCTCTGTTTGCTGATATTACAAAAGGAGGTCACACCAAATCACGTCAACTGTCCGTTAATGCATCAAAGTGTAGATTAGCCATTGTGTAATGAGCTCAGTCAGAGCTCATCCTGTTGGTTTAGAGTTTCAGTGTCCAGTTGCGTGAAGAAAGTTAAGAAAATCCCTTAGTATTAACTGTAAAGGTATTATCACTGAATGTTTTCTTAACTTGCTGTAAAATCGATGAATTATGTCAGAATACACAGTGCATCAGACCTTGTTGTGTATGGAGCTGCATAGCCACAGACCAGTCAGGGTGCCCATGACCCCTGTCCACCTCTGAAAGCATATAATATATATTTATTTATTTTATTTTTTATACATACATACGAACATGCATACACACACAATTTATATTTTCAAACTTTTATGTTAGATGTGATTAATCGATTTGACAGCACTAGTTAAAACTAGTTTTTGGTGTCTAACAAGAAGAGTGTCCTCTTACATGACAGCCTCTTTTTAAATAACATTTCTAATCAATGACTTATTGATAATATTTATTTTGGCCAAAATATGTCAAAATAGAAGTATGTGTCCTCCTATACTTTGTCAAACTTAGTTTACATTACAACCGCTTGACCCCAAAAAATGTCAATCTCCTGTTATTTAGATCAAACATTTTAGGTCTAAATGGGAATGTGTTTTTTTTTTTTTTTTTTTGCTGGCATGAGCCTTTTTGATTGGTCTACATCCCAGCTGAGACCTTTTACGTGATGTTTCCTACTTGAGGGGTCAGTCTTCTGCTGTAACTTAATGGAGGGAGATCCCTTGGGCTGTCAATCAGATCTAATGACCCTTCCATTAAAACTCTCAGTGCGATTTAAAGTAGAGAGTTCTGGAATACTCCAGACACGATTAAGTCATCACCTCTTACCACTAGAGGTTTGCTGTAGGGACAGTGAGCGCTGTCTAGTGAAAGTGCAGGTAATCACAAACATGCATTCAATTAATGTATAATTTAGTGGACCTGATTTGGTTTTTATTGTTTGTATTCTTAATTTGGTTTTACACATGTGCTGACAGATGGAAGACTATGACATATTGATTGATTGAAATCCAAATCTCAGCTTTACACTTGACAGGAAACGATACTTCGCTAATTTAATTGAAAACAATATTGTATTAGTAAGTTGTTTATGATCCTCAGGGAATGATTCAACCAAGTGCATTGCTGGTGCGTTGCTGGCTGAAATGTTTCACAGAGTAATATACTGGTAATTACTTTATTACATTGCAGTTAATATTGAATGTTTTGTCCCAACACACTCTCATGGCAATTCGTAAATATTTTAATTTAATTCTCATTTTATGTTTTTATATGATTTGCCCCATAGATGGTTGGGTTTGGGGCTTTATTATTTTTTTTGTTTTCAAAAAACTTACAATTTGCTAAGAAACTGCTAACTCATAATAGTTTTCTCATGAGATCAGGTTGGGTTCCGTTTACAAGATGGAAATTAAATTGAGTAGTTTTGCATTTAATAAAAAAGTTTTTTTCAATTTCAGTTTCAAAACTTTTGTGATTGGAAAAAAAAAATGACCGAAAAGATTGGATGACGTTGTTCACGTGAGTAGCACAACATTTGTGTGCGAGCTGGCCAATACGAAGCCGCCATTCTGACAGAAGCCGGAAGCTCTGCACTGTGGTTACAACATAAACAGCGTAAGAGTCTGACATAGAAGAGTAGAAATTGAATAAAGTCATTATTTATGTTAAGTTTTCAACTCAAAATGTATTTTGTTGCTTCATAACATTAAGGTTGAACCCTGCACTGGAGTCACATGGACTATTTTAATGTATTTATGTCCTGAAGATGAATGAAGGTCTTTTATTTTTGGAATGACATGAGGGTGAGCTTTCCACAAGGTTTAGGAGCGTGTTTATGGGAACTTTTGACAATTCTTCTAGAAGCTCATTTGTGAGGTCAGGCACTGATGTTGGATGAGAAGGCCTAGCTCACAATCTCCGCTCTAATTCATCCCAAAGGTGATCTATTGGGTTGAGGTCAGGACTCTGTGCAGGCCAGTCAAGTTCCTCACACTAAACTCGCTCATCCATGTCTTCATGGACCTTGCTTTGTGCACTGGTGCACAGTCATGTTGGAACAGGAAGGGGCCATCCCCAAACTGTTTCCACAAAGTTGGGAGAATGAAATTTTCCTAAATGTCTTGGTATGATGAAGCATTAAGAGTTCCTTTCACTGGAACTAAAGGGCCAAGCCCAACCCCTGAAAAACAACGCCACACCATAATCCACCAAACTTTACACTTGGCAATGCAGTCAGGCAAGTACCGTTCTTCTGGCAACTGCCCAACCTGTCCGTCAGATTGCCAGACAGAGAAGCGTGATTGGTCACTCCAGAGAACACATCTTCACTGCTCTAGAGTCCAGTGGTGGTGTGCTTTACACCACTGCATCACACACTTTGCATTGCACTTGGTGATGTAAGGTTTGGATGCAGCTGCTCTGCCATGCAAACCCATTCCATGAAGCTCTCTATATGCTCTGTTCTTCAGCTAATCTGAAGGCCACATGAAGTTTGGAAGTTTGTAGCTATTGATTTTGCAGAAAGTTGGTGACTTCTGCGCACTGTGCGCCTCAGCATGTGCTGACCCCGCACTGTGATTGTACATGGCCGTGGAATATTTAGTAGTGAGTGAATTTCACGTATGGATTTATTGGATTTATTATTGCACAGGTGGCAACCTATACGGTACCACGCTTGAATTCACTGAGCTGCTGAGAGTTACCCATTCTTTTACAAATGTTTGAAGCGTCTGCATGCCTATACACCTGTGAGCATGGAAATGATTGGATCACCTGAAGTCAATGATGAGGAGGGGTGTCCCAGTACTTTTGGATATATAGTTAACTTTGGAAAGCCACAGTGGCTGGTGAGCAAAAAAAGTTAATGTCAAGCCCTGTTTTAGACATACAGAATGTGCGTATGTACGGTCAACAATACATGACTCCATACTGCAACGACAGTATTAGTATGTTAATATAAAGGCTGTGTTTGATGGAGCTGCAAACCGCCAGCCTCAAACGCTCAGACACGCTGCCCTCATCTGCTCATTTCTTCAGCTCACATAATAATTCCTGTACGGAGGCTCTCAGTGTCTGACATCTTGCTTATGTGATACTGAGCGAGTCTGTTCCTGAATTTCTGTCACCCTCCTCACGATTTAGAGCTCGGAGGCGTTCGCTTGTGTGATTTACAGACGGGCAAAACTTCACACATCTGTTAGTATACACTTACTTCAAATGACTAATGAAGCTGACGAGTCCTCCTCCGTGTGGGAAGGAAGTATTTGTCTTGTGGTTAAAGAGGAAATCCCGATAGCCACTAGTTGAAAGTGTTTATCTTCAAGTAAGCGCCATGCATCACAAACAAGCACTTTCTGCTCAGGATGAAAAGCTGCAGGTTTGGAGTTCAGCCAGAAACATCAAGACAGACCTTCAAAACCTGAGGGAATGTCTGTGATCATCGGGCTGTAGAGAGAAACCGTCCTCCTTTATAAAGATGCATTTCTGTTAATTATGACTGATACTCGGACGGGTGTCAACTTTTGGCCTGAGACAAATTCAAAAGTTTTCACGAGAGGTCTGGAGCACGTCTAGGATGAAGTAAATCATATTGTGTTATCGTTATTTAACAGTTTGACTAGAAGTTATGCATTTTTCTGTACTCTTATCAAAATATTAGTGAAGATGTGTTAATTATTCAACAGCAAAAAATTGCTAAAATGTAATAATTTGTTCATAAATTGGACAAAAATATTTTATTTAATTACTGTTTGCACATTATATTCAACAACAAATTTAATTTATAAGTTCTTTAATTTTCATATGTTTTGTAAAGCTTCTTTAATTATCAGAAAGAGCTTTTGAACCGTTTGAAACTTTGTTTCAAATTAAAGTGAACCTTAAATGTTTTAGTTTATTCAAGTCACTAATGATGTATTTAATAATTCAGTTGTTTCTTAAATAAAATAAACCATAAATGAAGTCATGTGAACTTTGAAAAGTATTTTTTTTAGCCTTTGGGAATCTAAACACATATTGCACATTTTATTTTATAGTAATTTCTTCCTGAAAGATTAGTAAATATTTTATTTTCACATGCTCTTAAGTCGTGAAAACATGTTTTTTTATGTCATGGTGTTTCAACCCTGAACTCTATGTGTGGTTAATGGTTTTAAAAATGATTAACCTGTAAAATGTATGAAAGAATAATGGTAAAATGTTTTAAAGTTTTCAAATAAACTGTTCGTCATTTTCTCAGCTGCTTTATAACCTAGAATCATATTTTTGTGAGCTTTTTTGATATTCATTCAAGACAAACATCTATGTTGCAGAATTTATAGTCACAATAACAAAAAAAAAAAAAACATGCATTACGAAATGTTATTTTGCGACAAAGCTGTTAACAATTTCATTGGAAAAACTGCCAAAACAGGCAATTACTTCTCGCTCTGTTTACGGTTGCAGACAGAAACGCTGTCCAGTGTCTAGAGCCACAGTCCTTGACCCGACAGGGTCCACTCGAGCATCAGGACTTCATCACATGCTCTTCAACAGCATTTCCAGCAGGTTTTCTCATCTGTACAACAACATGTCCATCAGTAAGACTCAAGGACTTCATCAACATCAAATGTGCTCCTGTCATACTGGAAATCAATTAGCATTATTCACTTTGAAAATGGCAATTCATTCCCTTTTAAACTTAAACTTAGTTATGAATCACTAAATTTAATTAAAATGTATTTGTTTTGCTTTGAATGAATTTTCATTTGAATGAATTAGACCTAGCTTCTTTTTGCAGTGTTTAGTTTTGCTTTTGTTACAAAAGATTCCTGAGGCTTTTAAAAACTCCCAGCCTGGTTCATTACTCAAAACCACAATCATGGGTAAGACTGCTGACCCGACCCTGTCCAGAAGGCCATCATTGACACCCTCAAGCGAGAGGGTAAGACACAGAAAGAAATTTCTGAACGAATAGGCTGTTCCCAGTGTGCTGTATCAAGGCACCTCAGTGGGAAGTCTGTGGGAAGGAAAAAGTGTGGCAAAAAACGCTGCAGAACGAGAAGAGGTGACCGGACCCTGAGGAAGATTGTGGAGAAGGACCGATTCCAGACCTTGGGGGACCTGCAGAAGCAGTGGACTGAGTCTGGAGTAGAAACATCCAGAGCCACCGTGCACAGGCGTGTGCAGGAAATGGGCTACAGGTGCCGCATTCCCCAGGTCAAGCACTGGACTGTTGCTCAGTGGTCGAAAGCAAATTTTGCATGTCATTCGGAAATCAAGGTGCCAGAGTCTGGAGGAAGACTGGGGAGAAGGAAATGCCAAAATGCCTGAAGTCCAGTGCCAAGTACCCACAGACAGTGATGGTCTGGGGTGCCATGTCAGCTGCTGGTGTTGGTCCACTGTGTTTTATCAAGGGCAGGGTCAATGCAGCTAGCTATCAGGAGATTTTGGAGCACTTCATGCTTCCATCTGCTGAAAAGCTTTATGGAGATGAAGATTTTGTTTTTCAGCACGACCTGGCACTTGCTCACAGTGCCAAAACCACTGGTAAATGGTTTACTGACCATGGTATTACTGTGCTCAACTGGCCTGCCAACTCTCCTGACCTGAACCCCTTAGAGAATCTGTGGGATATTGTGAAGAGAAAGTTGAGAGACGCAAGACCCAACACTCTGGATGAGCTTAAGGCCGCTATCGAAGCATCCTGGGCCTCCAGAACACCTCAGCAGTGCCACAGGCTGATCGCCTCCATGCCACGCCGCACTGAAGCAGTCATTTCTGCAAAAGGATTTCCCACCAAGTATTGAGTGCATAACTTAACATAATTATTTGAAGGTTGACTTTTTTTGTATTAAAAACACTTTTCTTTTATTGGTCGCATGAAATATGCTAATTTTTTGAGATAGGAATTTTGGGTTTTCATGAGCTGTATGCCAAAATCATCAGTATTAAAACAATAAAAGACCTGAATTATATTTCAGTGTGTGTGCAATGAATCTAAAATATATGAAAGTTTAATTTTTATCATTACATTATGGAAAATAATGAACTTTATCACAATATGCTAATTTTTTGAGAAGGACCTGTATATATATATATATATATATATATATATATATATATATATATATATATATATATATATACATATATATATATATATATATATATATACTATGGCATGCCGTTCAGGAAATTATAGTATTTATAATATGATTGGTTGTATATATTGAATGAATGTCTGAATATATGGAATGAAAGTCTGAATATACGGAATGAATGTCTGAATATATGGAATGAAAGTCTGAATATATGGAATGAAACTTGAATATATTGAATGAAAGTCTGAATATATGGAATGAAAGTCTGAATATATGGAATGAAAGTCTAAATATATGGAATGAAAGTCTGAATATATTGAATGAGACTTGAATATATTGAATGAAACTTGAATATATGGAATGAAAGTCTGAATATATGGAATGAAACTTGAATATATGGAATGAAAGTCTGAATATATGGAATGAAAGTCTGAATATATGGAATGAAACTTGAATATATTGAATGAAAGTCTGAATATATGGAATGAAACTTGAATATATGGAATGAAAGTCTGAATATATGGAATTAAACTTGAATATATGGAATGAAAGTCTGATTATATTGAATGAAAGTCTGATTATATTGAATGAAAGTCTGAATATATGGAATGAAAGTCTGAATATATTGAATGAAAGTCTGAATATATGGAATGAAAGTCTGAATATATTGAATGAAACTTGAATATATGGAATGAAACTTGAATATATTGAATGAAAGTCTGAATATACGGAATGAAACTTGAATATATTGAATGAAAGTCTGAATATATGGAATGAAACTTGAATCAATGGAATGAAACTTGAATATATTGAATGAAACTTGAATATATTGAATGAAAGTCTGAATATACGGAATGAAACTTGAATCAATGGAATGAAACTTGAATATATTGAATGAAACTTGAATATATTGAATGAAAGTCTGAATATATGGAATGAAACTTGAATATATTGAATGAAAGTCTGAATATATGGAATGAAACTTGAATATATTGAATGAAAGTCTGAATATATGGAATGAAACTTGAATATATTGAATGAAAGTCTGAATATATGGAATGAAACTTGAATATATGGAATCGAAAGTGTGGCCTGGCATGAAACGCCCCTTTCCTCTGGTTGGGCAACCAAAGATCAGCCCGTGCCGGTTTCAGTGTTCACAGATCCGGTCAGAATAAAGGCTTTCTCACACCGCAAGCGTGAGCGGCTCGTGAGCAGCGTGTATTTTTCCGGCGCCCATGTTAATCAATGAGTGCATTCACACCGGGAGCAGGAGCGTCGCGTGAGCAGCAGTGAAGCGGGGGTTTCGGCGGCGAGCCTATTTTTGTTCTGCTAACGCTCAATTAAAGTGAAAGCACACTTTTAATGGACAAAATAAATATGATTTCACACAAAAAATGCACACAAGAAACACGTGTAGTGTATTTTAACAATAACGAGTGTGTCAAAAACGAAAACGAAGAATAAAAAATGTCTTTAGAAGATTTACCCATTTAAACTTGTTTTAATTATTACGTTTGGGTGAAAGTATGGTTATGATTATAAACAATAAAGCAAAAGAGCCAGAAAATATGATAAACTTTAGTTTAGTATGTAACAAGAATATATATGTAGCTATGTACAGCCTATCTGCAGCTGCAGTCGGTGTAAAGTGAAAGCACACTTTTTGATGAACAAATAAATAGAATATCACACAAAAAGCGCTCAGAATGCACACAAGAAGCACGTGTGTGTTTTAACAATAACTGGAGTAGGTCCTATGTCATTAAAGAAAACGAAGAATACAAAATATCCGTAGAAGATGTAACCATTTAAACTTGTTTTACAGTGTTTTTTTTTATTCGCTTTGGTACTATTTTCACAAGCAAGGTGTACATTTTCAAAACTCATAGTACTAATTCCACAACAGATCATCAAAGGTCATTTTTTTTTCAAACATTTCAGCATATTTTCAATTGTATAGTACAATACACAAAACTCTACATTATGGTGGCAATTATAAAGATGGGAATATCCTTGTCCTTGCGGGGACATTTTTTTTTGCTTTTTGAGGAAACAAGCTTATAAATCCTACAGAATTATTAGTTTAGTTTTTTATTTGAAAATGTAAAAATGCAGAAAGTTTTGTGTGATGGGTAGATATAGTGTAAGGGGAGAGAATATACAGTTTGTACAGTATAAAAATCAATACGCCTATGTAGGCTATACCCAGACAGATAATGAACCAGACGTGTGTATGAGTCTGTGTGTGTGAGGGAACATAGAGCAGAATAGAGTATGGATGGATGGGATGGATAAGACGGATGGAATCAAATACAGCATTATACATTACAGTATGTATGCCATATGATACTGTAAACAGATTACTAGAACCTAGAACCTCATGGCTGTGTCATAACTTTATCACACCTTTTGATAACACACTAAATAGATACTATAACAAATATTATGGATTAATTTACATAAATTAGGTAATGCAAACATATATTCTTATGTGGCATCTGTAGCCTGTGTTAGGCTACTGCAATTTGAAACATGTATCTTGCACTGTTTGCTGTTGGATGAACTGATTGTTAAAAGTACTAAATTGAAAGAAGATCATACAATTGTGTTTTTCGGTGATTAAACCAAATGTTCTAATTACATATTACAATAATCTTGTGTTTGAAACAATGATTATGTGGAGTGAAAATATGTGTAACTGAATGAAAGCATTACATCAGGGTTTGAAAGAATGACTAGCTGTGTTACAAGTGTGATCATGGATTTTTGTACTAAGAGTTTTGAAAATGTACACCTTACTTGTGAAAATAGTACCAAAGCGAATATATAAAAAAAAATGTATTATTCAGTTGGGTGAAAGTATGGTTATGATTATAAAAAATAAGGTAAACTAGCCAGAAAATATGATGAATATGAACATTTTCTTTTAGTTTAGTATGTAGGCCTAGCTACTCTAGTGTGGGAGCTGCTGCTGTGATGCTGTACAAACGCTTTCAGTGTCAATACTCTCGCGCATGCAGCTGCAGTGACGCTGTAGTTACGCTGACGTGCAGCTGATGCTGAAAGGGTTCTCTTGTCTATAGGCATCGATTCGACAACCAACGTGCTAGAGAAATATTAGCTGCGTTTATTATTACAGTAATATTAATGTAGGTTACCTCTCATCTGCACCCACATTACCTATCAGCTTACTTCTCTGGCACACCACTGGTGTTATTGAGTCCAACTATCAAAATCTGTGTGGCAAAAGTTGCGTGACCCACGCAGATGCAGTTACAGGTAGCTAAGCGCATCAGTATTTAAATGTAACTATGCAGTAGGCACAACTTTTATGTCAGACAGTACACTGAGTTTTAAACAAGGGATGAAGCTCAAATCTAATTAATTAATGCTATTGCAAAATAAAGCCACGGAACTGTTGTCCGGCTGACTCGTTGAGCTGTGCTGTTCATGAATAAATCTGATTCTTTAAACAAATTGGTTGAGTGAATGATTCAATGTCCCATTGATATCCACTTGCTTCATTCCTGATTCAGCGTTTTAAACGAATCGGTTGAATGAATGACTCACTGACTCACTAGGCCTATTATTAAGACAGTGATGTGCTGCCACCTACTGAGGTCTTAATAACTCATAATCTAAGTATAGTTTCATAAATAAATAAAAAGTATTTCAAAAGATTAGGCCTATTCAAAATATTATATTTAAATCTTTAATCTCATAACACTATATGTAATTGTAATTATGTATTAATCTTCCGAGCAGCATTAAAACAGTTTGCAAATAGGTTTAAATGCCACTTCAGAATTCATAAAAAGAGGACAAATATATTTAAAAAAAGATTAGAATTCTTGAACATCAAACTAAAAACAAACAAAAAACAAACAAACAACAACAAAAAACAAAAAACTAATAGAATAACAACCAAAAACAGCAGATGCACTGTGATAGTAAGCTTAAGCTTAAGCTTAAGCTTCATCCCTTGTCCAAAACTTGTGCTGTCTAAAATAATAGATATGACTGCACTGCAGTATATTTAGCCTACACTTAAATTGATACTGGTCGTCGCTTCGCTGTATCTATCTTTCGCTGTTCAGTGGGTCACGCAGCAGATGCAATGTAGCCTACATTAATATTTCTGAAATAATAAATCAGCTAATATTTCTCTAGCACGTTGGTTGTCGAATCCATGCCTATAGAAAAGAGAACCCTTTCTAGTCCCTGTCCAGCGTGATCTGTGTCAAAGAATTAGTCCGGTTATTTGATGAGAGAGAGAGTTTATTAAACAGTTTAAAGAATCCGTCCACCAGCACGAAAATGCATATAAATAGTACAAGTATGCAATGTTGTGGAAAATATACGCCAAAACTCATTTTGGCGTGCATATGCTACGGTGTTTTTTTGCGTGCATATGATACGCACTTTATGCCGTATTATAAGGACGAACCCCCCACCAACACCTCCATCCTACCCAAGAGTGTGTCATATGCACACCATAAAGTCCGTATCATATGCACACGAAAAACAGCGTAGCATATGCACGCCAAAATGAGTTTTGGCGCATACATTCCATGACATTGCATACTTGTACTATACACATTTACATGTGATCGGGTTGGCTATTCTGCATGGAATTGTGGAAACACCGAGAGCAGCACGGGTTGATCTTTGGTTGACCAATCAGCGGAAAGGGGCGTTTAATGCAAGCTCACACGTAGATATTGAATATTCAAGCCTTTATCCATTTTCTATCCTTGAACCTAAAAATATAAAATCAAACCGAATTCTCATTTTTCATTTTTTTCGAAAAACGAAAATTTAATAAATTAGCTGTTTTCTCATTTTCAACTTGATATTAAATCGAAAAACAAATTATCGCAAAAGTACACGGACCACTTTCATTCCATATTTTCAGACTTTCATTCCATATTTTCAGACTTTCATTCCATATTTTCAGACTTTCATTCCATATATTCAGACTTTCATTCCATATATTCAGACTTTCATTCAATATATTCAAGTTTCATTCCATATATTCAAGTTTCATTCCATATATTCAGACTTTCATTCCATATATTCAGACTTTCATTCCATATATTCAGACTTTCATTCCATATATTCAGACTTTCATTCAATATATTCAAGTTTCATTCAATATATTCAAGTTTCATTCCATATATTCAGACTTTCATTCCATATATTCAGACTTTCATTCCATATATTCAGACTTTCATTCCATATATTCAGACTTTCATTCAATATATTCAGACTTGCATTCCATATATTCAGACTTTCATTCAATATATTCAGACTTTCATTCCATATATTCAGACTTTCATTCCATATATTCAGACTTTCATTCCATATATTCAGACTTTCATTCCATATATTCAGACTTTCATTCCATATATTCAGACTTTCATTCAATATATTCAGACTTTCATTCCATATATTCAGACTTTCATTCCATATATTCAGACTTTCATTCCATATATTCAGACTTTCATTCAATATATTCAGACTTTCATTCAATATATTCAAGTTTCATTCCATATATTCAAGTTTCATTCCATATATTCAAGTTTCATTCCATATATTCAGACTTTCATTCCATATATTCAAGTTTCATTCCATATATTCAAGTTTCATTCCATATATTCAAGAATCATTCCATATATTCAGACTTTCATTCCATATATTCAGACTTTCATTCCATATATTCAGACTTTCATTCCATATATTCAGACTTTCATTCAATATATTCGAGTTTCATTCAATATATTCAAGTTTCATTCCATATATTCAGACATTCATTCCATATATTCAGACTTTCAATCCATATATTCAGACATTCATTCAATATATACAACCAATCATATTATAAATACTATAATTTCCTAAACGGCATGCCATAATATACATATATATATATATATATATATATATATATATATATATATATATATATATATATATATATATATATATATATATATATATATATATATATATATATATACATATATATATATATATATATATATATATATACATATATATATATATATATATATATATATATATATATATATATATATATATATATATATATGATGTTTTTGCATGCTTGTATTTCAGAGTACATCACAGTCATTGCGTAGCCTACATAGTGACAAATGTTATATAAACATGCAATATCGTTGACGAAAAAAGACGAGTCTAAAATCACTGAGGGTTTTGTCTGAGGGAAGGAAGAGCGTTCGTGCGGTTGCCATATTTCAGTAATTTAAGTCCACCAAACAGAGCTTTTCTGTGAAAAAAACATACTGTCCGGCAACCGCACGAACGCGAGCTTTCTCTCGCGCTCAGATGATCTGAAAACACCAATAAACAAGTAAGCTGCATTTTATCAATCTCCATTTGAGATGTTTTGCTTAAAGTGTCATTTAGTCTGTCTGTTCTGTCAGGACTCACGAGCCACCTCGCTGAACTGCTATGAGCTGCTGAAATAAGCCAATCAGAGCAGAGCTCAACATTAATATTCATAACCCTTCCAAATAAGGCAAAAACAGAGCATTACATCCTAGGGACAATTTATAGGGTTGTAAATGGACCTGTAAAACTGTATCTGGACAATTTTTTCCCTTAAATAAGCCACAAACCCTCTATGTAGATATCAGAGAACAATTTAACATATTGTTTCAAATCATTCTATGGCACCTTTAATAAAAGGTGTAGCTTTTGTTTGCAGTTGTTTGTTTGTTTGGCATTTGAACGTTGGAGAATTTGGGTTATGTGTAGCTTCTTTTTCAAGTTTTCTTCTGTTTTCTTTGGCTCTTTTTTTTTGTCTGAAGATTTTTTTTTTGTCTTTCACTTTCAATGTAGTATAAATTTGTTTTTTTTGTTTGTTTTGTTTGTTTGGCATTTTTATGTCTGAGAATTAGGGCTGTGCGATATTGAAGAAAATTGCGATATGCAATTAAATAATGCGATATTTGATATGCGATACGATATTACTATAAGTGTGTAAAATCTAATTAAATTATATCTTTTTTAAAAATACAAAATTAAAACTGAGAATGACACCATTTATGTGTTTCACATTCTCTCTGGGGAAAGAAAGCATCGCTACAACTTCTGAAAGTGACCAGATGTGTTTTAGCAAAACATTTGTCACAAATCTGATTATATAATTTTAACATAAATGTTTTTCGGTGTGTGTGTGTGTGTGTGTGTGTGTCAGACAGCGCGAGATTGTAAGGAGTTGTTTTTCACAAGTTATTGCATTTAATAACTCTGCAACATCAAGTAAGTCACATAAGCAACACTCATGAGCCCTGTCTATTCTCTGCTATGCGTCAACCTAAAATGTACACTTTTCACAATGTTGAAGTAGTCTATTAAAATCATTCAGGTATTGCGTCCTGTTGTGATATGCATATTGCAATATGTACATTTGCAATATTCTGATCATTTCAATATATTGCAAAGCCCTACTGAGAATTTAAGTTAATTATTAGCTTTTGTTTGTTTCATTTGCATTTTAATTTCTGAAGATTTGAGTTAGATGTAGCTTTTGTTTTGAGTTTTATGTGTTGTTTGGCATTTTTATGCCTTATTATTTGAGTTAATTAGATGTAGCTTTTATGTTGAGTTTTATGTTTTGTATGGCATTTTTATGCCTGATTGAGTTAATTAGATGTAGCTTTTGTTTTGGGTTTTGTTTTGTTTGGCATTATTATGTCGATTATTTGAGTTAATTAGGTTTAGCTTTTGTTTGCTGTTTTTTGTTGTTTTTTTGTTTGGTATTTTTATGTTAGAGAATTTTAGACAATTAGGTGTAGCTTTTGTCTGTGTTTTTTGTGGCATTAATGTCTGATTGTTTGAGTTAATTAGGTGTAGCTTTTGTTTGCAGATCTTTTTTTCTTTGACATTTTTATGTCTGAATATTTTAGTTAATTAGCTGTAGCTTTTGTTTTTAGTTTAGTTATTTGTTTGGCATTTTTATGTCTGGTTATTTGTGTGTATTATGTGTAGCTTTTGTCTGCAGTGTTTTGTTTTGTTTTGTTTTGTTTGGCATTTTTATGCCTGATTATTTGAGTTAGTTAGATGGAGCTTTTGTTTGCAGTTTTTTTGTTTTGTTTTGTTTGGCATTTTTATGTCTGATTTTTTTCTGATTTTTTATTAGGGCATTATGAGATAATTAGGGTGAATCTTCTGTTCTTTAATGGGTTGAATACAATTTGTAGTGAATTTAATTTGTGTTTGTGTTTTTTAAAATCTAATGGAATGTGTTTAGCTGTTAAAATTATGATAAAATTTTAAGAACCCTAATATTTTTGAAAATATTATTTTAAGCCATATTGTTATTTTTATTTTAAAGTTATTTCTGTTTTTCAAATTTCAAATATTTACAGGTACAGAGAAAAAGAACTGCTAAAAAAATCTCACGTTGTGCAGTAACTGCATATTTTATTTGAACCTTATATCTCTTTCTCGCATCTATTCATAGCAAGCGCTTTTATTTGATCAGTGTGTGGGAGAGTTTGACGCCGTTCTCCTCGTCACTCATTCATGTGGCTGAGATTGTATTGTGGTTTTGTGAGCTGAATGAGTGATGTGTGTTTTCTTTGACTGGTGGTGAGTGGCTTTAACACCATCTGCCGCCTCTGCTTTGTTTATTGCTTTTGGCCGTCGACATACAGTAAGAAACCACGACAGTGTACGGAAGGCAGGTTAACTGATAGTCGTGCACTTTCAGCGGTTAACTGAGAGCCAGGTCGTACGCTGTGTACAATTACACGTTTTATCCCCTCACTCACTGTTTAGATGGTGTGATAAGAGGCAAGTGGTTTATTTGAAAAGAGTCTTTCACTGAATTGACCTGAATTTCATGGCCCGCAGTCATTTCCTTCTCATTAGCGCCTCTAAACAAGCAGAAAATGTCCAGCTCCAGCTCCGGCGCTGTCATAAAAGGGGGAAATTAATTGGTTTAAAGTTTTATTTGGCAGTTAGCTGAAAATCATGTCATCATTTTCCACTTAGATATTACCTTGCCCACATGAATGATGTGAATAATTATGACAAAAGCATTCGAGCACTTTAGAAACAATAAACCGTGAAATTAAAGTCTCAGTTGGTGATCGTGAGTTATGAAAGAAAACAAGGTTCTGAATTCCTGGTTCGCTACAAGTTTTATCAAGAGGATAGATGTATAACATTTTTATATGCAAGAATGTGTAATTTCTCGCTCCATTCATCCCAAAACTGCAGTTTAATACACGTGACTTTACTCCCAAATTCTTTTAAAAGGTGTTGAAATTTAAGTTACACAATTTATACACCCACATTGTTTCAGAAAAGACCATAGAAGTATTGAATTACTGGAGAAAGCAGTATTGACAGCTAATGTTTTTTATGGTACGTCTCTGCATGACCTCTTTGTCCAGATACTCTGAAGGTCATCTCAGCAGATTAGCTTCCATTGAAATTTCCTCAAGAGGTCACCACTCCTGGTCTCTGTCTGTCTCCAGGACCTGCCAAATGATCTCTGACTATAAAAATTAATGACCTCTTGTCACATTTCTGACCCCCATATTTTATGTTTTCAGGCACACACGTCCTCTCGTCTCTGATGTGACTCTGCAGTGACCTTTCTTCTTTTATGTGCTAGTATGTGCATTGTGTGAATTAGGTGTAGCGTTTGTTGATTTTATATTATGTATGTGTATTTTGTATGTATTTGAGTTAATTAGTTGTAGCTTGTTCTTGTTATTTTTTATGAACATTCATTATACACTCACCTAAAGGATTATTAGGAACACCATAATAATACTGTGTTTGACCCCCTTTCACCTTCAGAACTGCCTTACTTCTACGTGTCATTGATTCAACAAGGTGCTGAAAGCATTCTTTAGAAATGTTGACCCATATTGATAGGATAGCATCTTGCAGTTGATTGAGATTTGTGGGATGCACATCCAGGGCACGAAGCCCCCGGTTCCACCACATCCCAAAGATGCTCTATTGGGTTGAGATCTGGTGACTGTGAGGGCCATTTTAGTACAGTGAACTCATTGTCATGTTCAAGAAACCAACTTGAAATGATTCAAGCTTTGTGACATGGTGCATTATCCTGCTGGAAGTAGCCATCAGAGGATGGGTACATGGTGGTCATACAGGGATGGCATTTTAACGATGCCCAATCGGTACTAAGGGGCCTAAAGTGTGCCAAGAAAACATCCCCCACACCATTACACCACCACCACCAGCCTGCAAAATGGTAACAAGGCATGATAGATCCATGTTCTCATTCTGTTCTCATTCTGTTCACGCCAAATTCTGACTCTACCATCTGAATGTCTCAACAGAAATCGAGACTCATCAGACCAGGCAACATTTTTCCAGTCTTCAACTGTCCAATTTTGGTGAGCTTGTGCAAATTGCAGCTTCTTTTTCCTATTTATAGTGGAGATGAGTGGTACCCGGTGGGGTCTTCTGCATTTGTAGCCCATCTGCATCAAGGTTGCGCGTGTTGTGGCTTCACAAATGCTTTGCTGCATACCTCGGTTGTAACGAGTGGTTATTTCAGTCAAAGTTGCTCTTCTATCAGCTTGAATCAGTCGGCCCATTTCCCTCTGACCTCTAGCATCAACAAGGCATTTTCGGCCACAGGACTGCAACATACTGGATGTTTTTCCCTTTTCCCACCATTCGTTGTAAACCCTAGAAATGGTTGTGCGTGAAAATCCCAGTAACTGAGCAGATTGTGAAATACTCAGACCGGCCCGTCTGGCACCAACAACCATGCCATGCTCAAAATAGCTTAAATCACCTTTCTTTCCCATTCTGACATTCAGTTTGGAGTTCAGGAGATTTTCTTGACCAGGACCACACCCCTAAATGCATTAAAGGAACTGCCATGTGATTGGTTGATTAGATAATTGCATTAATGAGAAATTGAACTGGTGTTCCTAATAATCCTTTAGGTGAGTGTATATCAGAGCATTTGTAATTTTATTTTATTTTACTTTCATGCATTTAGCAGATGCTTTCAAAAGAGGAACAAAAGAAATTTGTCAAAGCCAACTATTTTATTGTTGCAAATGCATAAAAAATTAATTAACAGAAGCTACAGCCAATTAAATAAATATTTACTTGTTTAACTTTGTGAGCATTTTGAGTTAATTATGTGCAGCTTTCATTATTTAATTTATTTAATGTACTTTAATTTTTTTTTTAAATGAATGTTTCCTAAATAAATTTAAATTGTACACGTATAAACTCGATAACCTTTTAAGATTTTAAAATATGCCATTGATGCATTGATTTCGCTTGGAGCCTTATTTATCATGTAATTAATCTTTGGCATAGATTCATCTTTTCAAGTTCTCGCAAATCTTATGACCTGGATTCAGAATTGTGATTTCTTGGCCTTCAAACGTTCACTGTTTGTCTGATTTCTCAAATCGCTTTACACAATTACGATTGATCAGTCTCTGATTATAATAGCTGCTGATGATCTACACCTGATATTGACGTTAAACCCTTTTCGGTCGAGTGTCTCCTTTTCCTGTTTTGCTTCGAGGGTTGCAAGTTCAACTAGGTTTCCTAAGTGTGAACGCAGCAGAGAGTTCAAAGGCTTTCAATTTCTCTGACATCATATCATTGCGCTTTAATAGGAAAACTGTTGAACTTTTGTTTAAAACTAATACTCCCAGCCTGCATTAGGAGCTGCTTTATGGCCCCACTCATTTCCTATTCTTCAACAAAGCTATATATCTTAGTAAAATAGTTGTCAATGCCGCCCACTCTGGCCTTGATGATTCAGTTTATTTGGGATTTGCAAATCAACTCTGGAGTGATTTTGGCTCTCGCAGAGCAGATATCTCCCAGTACGTCATGTAGTGTGCTAGCACGTCAACATGTTCCAGCTTCGCTAGCAATTAGCGTCAGCAGATGTCTAATTGTGTTTTTAAAATCTTGCTAACCTTTGTTTTTTTCAGGGTGAGGTGAACCCAATGGAATTGTGGGTGTAGAAGGAGCTGAAACAAAAGGAACTATGTTTCCAACTCATTCTTATGTTTAATTATTGGATAAAGGTTTGCTGATGTTGGCTAGCCTCTTAGCACTGAGAAAGAGATGGGGGAAATTCTGTGTGTGAACTCTACAGTAGCTCGAGGAATCCTGCAGAAGGACCTTTGAAGTGCAACTGTTACCATGGTAAATTTGAGGTAACTGTGCCGCAAAATGTGCTTTCTTGTTCTCTGTGGAGTATCAAGGAGCAGAGAGGATTATGGGAGTGCTGGCGGTCACTCAGGCGTGTCTGTATGCAGTGATCTGGGTGGTATGAGATGAGGGTGAGCAGGCAGCGATCTGTTTTACACAACTCCATGTGCAGCACACACAATACGGCTTCTGTCCGCCACATCTATACATCTCTGAAGGCTTTTCTCTGCTGACTGTTAACGCGCTTGCTAACACGTAAACATAACGGCAATTCATGAAGAGCTGATGCAATTACATAATGATTGCTCTGGACAATTATTGTAAGCTATATTTACTACGGGTAGGTATTGACACAAAGATCATTTGATTTGATTTTGATTCGCAAGCTATCGATTCAGATTCAATATTGATTATCTTTTATAGGGACAATTGATAAGGACAATTTTTATAATAGTTATAATACTAACTTCATAGTTAAGTAATTAAATTTTTTTTTTTTAAATATAAACATTTAAATGATGTCTGTCATAGCCTACATTAAAGCCACAACATGTAATTTTTCTTCCGCTAGAGGTCACTTATTCAAAACAAAGGTGTAGATTAATGACACCTTGATTTCGCAGAGCTTTTATTATGCTGCAGTCGACTGCTTCCACTTTTTCCGCTCATATATGTGGGGTAATGCAGGAGTGGTTGTTGCCAGGGTGTTGCCAAGTGGTTGCTCAGGAGGTCTGAGTGATTTTTCTACAGTATTCTGGATGGTTTCCAGGGTGTTGCTAAGTGGTTGCTCAGGGGGTCTGAGTGATTTTTGCTATGGCGTTCTGGATGGTTGCCAGGGTGTTGCTAAGTGGTTGCTTAGGTGGCCTGATTTAATTTAGCTAAAGTGTGCTGGATGGTTGCCAGGGTGTTGCTAAGTGGTTGCTCAGGTGGTCTGAGTTATTTTTCTACAGTATTCTGGATGGTTGCCAGGGTGTTGCTAAGTGGTTGCTCAGGGGGTCTGAGTGATTTTTGCTACAGTGTGCTGGATGGTTGCCAGGGTGTTGCTAAGTGGTTGCTCAGGTGGTCTGAGTGATTTTTGCTATGGCGTTCTGGATGGTTGCCAGGGTGTTGCTAAGTGGTTGCTTAGGTGGCCTGATTTAATTTAGCTAAAGTGTGCTGGATGGTTGCCAGGGTGTTGCTAAGTGGTTGCTCAGGTGGTCTGAGTTATTTTTTCTACAGTATTCTGGATGGTTGCCAGGGTGTTACTAAGTGGTTGCTCAGGTGGTCTGAGCGATTTTTGCTACGGTGTGCTGGATGGTTGCCAGGGTGTTGCTAAGTGGTTGCTCAGGTGGTCTGAGTGATTTTGCTATGGTGTTCTGGATGGTTACCAGGGTGTTGCTTAGTGGTTGCTCAGGTGGTCTGAGTGATTTTTGCTACGTTGTGCTAGATGGTTGCCAGGTTGTTATTAAGTGGTTGCTCAGGTAGTCTGAGTGATTTTGCTATGGTGTTCTGGATGGTTACCAGGGTGTTGCTAAGTGGTTGTTTAGGTGGCCTGATTGAATTTTGCTAAAGTGTGCTCACTGTGCTGGATGGTTACCAGGGTGTTGCTAAGTGGTTGCTCCGGTGGTCAGCATGATTTTTTCAAATGTTTAGTTGGTTGCAAACTAAAGGGGCTCTGTGTGGTTGCTAAAGTGTGCTTAATGGATTTTAGCATCTTTGTGTTGGGATATTTATATGTGGTTACTAAGGTGTTCTGGATCTTGTTGTGGTTTTTAGCACACAAGTCAGTTATTTACTTTCTCATATTATCATGCTTTTTCTCACACAGTATAAAAGGTTCTTTATACAGTATAGAGTGTTCTTGGCAACATGTTGGAAAACTCCTGGTCTTAATCATATTATAGTACAGTGTAACGTGATTCATGGCTAATTTTGACAGTACATCATGCTGAAGCAAAACACACACACACACACACACACACACACACACACACACACACACACACACACACACACACACACACACACACACACACACACACACACACACACACACACACACACACACACACACACACACACACACACACACACACACACACACACACACACACACACACACACACACACACACACACACACACACACACACACACACACACACACACGTTTGTTTCACTATATTAGTGAGGACATTACATATACTTCCATTGATTTTATATCAGGTTAATGATATTTTCTATCCCCTAACCCAATCCATATCCCTAAACCTACCCATCCCAGAAGCATGTGCAAAACAATAGATTGAAATAAAAACTTATTTTGGCCAATTTATAAGCCTTTTTAACTAGTGAGGACTAGTCAGATGTCCTCACTAGTGAGTTGTTTTCATACCAAAAGTCAGGACATTTGGGCCCTCACAAGTATAGCCTTACAAGGAACACACACGCACACACAGATACAGGCAGCTTCCCTATTGTCCATCAAAGACAATGCATACTGACAGTATCTCTAGTGGTTTCCTCCATATAGTCTGGAGAGGTTGCTGTTGATGCCAAAAGATGAGCTGTGAAATGCAAACAGGACACAGGAATCCACCTATAGATGATCTTACCCAGAATATCTTGATGTCATTTTTCAGTTGACATTTTCAGTGTTGCAGATTAGTAAAATAACATGTAGGCTACTTTGAAGTTCTGGTAGACATATGTGTTCGATCAGGGAAACACTCCTTTTAGAAGTAGATTAAATTGAAAACCAGAGGCCTACAAAGCTTACAGTCTGATCGCATTTGCGCCTTTGAGCTTTGAATATTTCACAGAGGCTGAAGTCTTGGGAATAACTGTCTTATTGTAGATTTCCCTCTATATGGTTTTTGTCTGTTAGATCATCCGACAGATTTGAGATCTATCCAGGAATGACTGTCAAGTTGCTGGCTCACGGACACATGGATTCATGGCTCAGACTCAAGTTCAGTGTTCATTCAACCTCTTGTCTTTTCTCTTTGTGTGAATGTTGACCATTTGGGGTGTGGTGAACTGAACTCGCCACCTTTCTTTTTCTTGCAATTAATCAATGACAATTGCGTGTCTATGACAATGAAGGTTTAGTTTAAAACACATGTTGCCAAGGTTTTAGTAATTTACTCTGTTTTAAAAATATAATTTAATGGCTCTACAAATATCATATGGTCAAAAGTAACATATTTTACTTACATCTTACAAGAACAAGATTAAACACATTTTAATTATTATTTAAAATGTTTTTATATATTTTTCATGATAACTTTTTAGAAATATGATACATTATTAGCGCTGTCAAATCCACTAATAGCGATTAATCTCATCTAACATAAAAGGTAGGTGGTACGTGTCAGAGTATCATCCACATGGATGGCAGGACCTAAGGTTTCCCAGCAGAACATTGCCCAAAGCATCACACTGACTCTGTCAGCTTTCCTTCTTCCCATAGTGCATCCTGGTGCCATGTGTTCCCCAGGTAAGCAACACACATATACCTGGCCATCCATGTGCTGTAAAAGACAACGTGATTCATCAGACCAGGCCACATTCTTCCATTGCTCTGTGGTCCAGTTCTTATGCTCATGTGCCACTGTTGGCGCTTTCAGCGGACTTGGGTCAGCATGGACACCCTGACTGGTCTGCAGCTATGCTTTGCTTCGATTTGGCCGCTATAAATTAATAATGAATGAATATGATTGTTTTTTGGGGGGTTGTATCATATGACATTTTTTGACCTAAACTACTTAATCAGAAAAATAATAAATTATCTGATGTTTTAGGAGAATTTGTGACCTTTTTTTTTTAACCTGTATGTTTTTCCCATACTGGTTGCTCCACACGAGTTTGATTTGATTTTGAAAATAAGTATACTTTTTTTTTTTTTTTAAGAAATTATTCAATATTATGCCAAACTTCTTAATGGTTTTTAATTAGAATTTCATTATTTTAATGGGTTGTGTTTTTTTCATTGTTATCAGTGCAGTTGTATTATGACCCACAACATTTTTTATTTTAATTCATACATATCAAAACAGAAGTGCATTTAAGTCATTATATGTTTAAAAAGCTTTAAAATGCTTTAAAAACCTGCAATACTGTGCTGATCCATCAACACCAAACCACAAAAGAAACCAGCCTGGAATATTTTTTTATAGCTTTCATGATTTGCTGAAATACTGTTCTCCAGCTGAATCTCTCAGAGGACGTTGTAATTATCACTCACAACCAACTGGCCATCATCATGAATATATTTTTGCTTATTTGAGCACATGCTGTTCTTCCTGCTCTCAACGTACTGGAAAGTAAACATTCACCGCCTGACAATCAGCTCATGATCCGACTCTCATTTACAGTAAATCACACATATGAGAGTTTAATCATGCTGCGTTTTTTATGTTTTGCCTCCCAGTCGACATACATGTCTGAACAGTGTTTTTGGTCCGTCTCTGAGTGATGCCAGTTAAAACAGCAGGATCCGACAAAACCCGCACAAAGGGATTAAATGTGGACAGCGGAGACCCGAGAAGTTCTCGTTCTCCAGAGTGGACGGACTGAGGTTTTCTGCAAGCTGCAGTTGGCAGCAGCGGTACCGTTGGTTTGAGCTCGCACTAATTCCCCTCTCCTGGGACACAGTTCGGCTCTGTTCCCCTCTCCGGTCCTCCATGCTCGGATGACTGCGTGCACTGTAGCGTAAACTACACTGTATGTAGTTTCATTGTTTAAGTTGGCAGTGTGGATGAAACCTGCCTGCTGTCTCCCGCAGGAAAGCCCACCTAATAGTTGAAGAAAAAAGAGAAGCATCTACATAAAACAGCATTTTAAGAAACTCCTCTAGTGGAGGAAATATTTCACAGAGTACCTTGCTGTAAAGAGCTGCTGATTTTGAGATGGTATAGCTTGACAACACTGTCACGGGTGACACCTGTTTCACACTTCTTGCACCTGCTGCATGTGCACTCTAAAAAATACTGGGTTAAAAACAACCCATGTTGGGTTGGAAATGGACAAACCAAGAAATTGGGTTGTTTGAATCCAGTGAATGGAACCATTCAAACGACCCAATTTCTGGATTTTTCCATTTCCAACCCAAGGTTGCAAGGTTGGGTTGTTTTTAACCCAGCATTTTTAGAGTGTGAGCATAGCAGCTGCGATTTACAGTATGTACTGGTTTAGTAAGCAATTAATTGTTTACAAGCATTTATAGATTCCTTTTTTATTTTTTTTAGCACAAACACATCTCATTATATATTTTAACAAGTCTTAGGTTTAGTTTATCCAAAAAGGAAAATTATGTTGTTTCCTCACCCTCATGTCGTTCCAAACCCGTTAGACTTTCGTTTATCTTCAGAACACAAGTTAAGGTATGTTTGATTAAATCTAAGCACTTTCTGTCCATCCATAGACAGCTACGCATGTACCACTTTGACACTTCAGCAAGTTCTAAAGAGATTGTAAAACTAATCCATATTAATTGAGCAGTTTAGCCAGAATTGTATTATTTTATTTATTCGCATATAAACATCAATCAGCATACATAAACAAGCTCAACCGAACCTGCATGACAAGTGAGAATGAACCTCATTGGTTCTTGCTGAACCTCAAACGTGCTGCGTAACACGAGAATGAACCTCATTGGTTCTTGCTGAAGCTCAAATGTGCTGCGTAACACGAGAATGAACCTCATTGGTTCTTGCTGAAGCTCAAACGCGCTGCGTAACACGAGAATGAACCTCATCGGTTCTTGCTGAAGCTCAAACGTGCTGCGTAACACAAGAATGAACCTCATTGGTTCTTGCTGAAGCTCAAATGTGCTGCGTAACACGAGAATGACCCTCATTGGTTCTCGCTGAAGCTCAAACGTGCTGCGTAACACAAGAATGAACCTCATTGGTTCTTGCTGAAGCTCAAACGTGCTGTGTAACATGAGAATGAACCTCATTGGTTCTTGCTGAAGCTCAAACGTGCTGCGTAACACAAGAATGAACCTCATTGGTTCTTGCTGAAGCTCAAACGCGCTGCGTAACACGAGAATGAACCTCATTGGTTCTTGCTGAAGCTCAAACGTGCTGCGTAACACAAGAATGAACCTCATTGGTTCTTGCTGAAGCTCAAACGTGCTACGTAACACGAGAATGAACCTCATTGGTTCTTGCTGAAGCTCAAACGTGCTGCGTAACATAAGAATGAACCTCATTGGTTCTTGCTGAAGCTCAAACGTGCTACGTAACACAAGAATGAACCTCAGTGGTTCTTGCTGAAGCTCAAACGTGCTGCGTAACACAAGAATGAACCTCATTGGTTCTTGCTGAAGCTCAATAGTGCTGCGTAACACGAGAATGAACCTCAGTGGTTCTCGCTGAAACTCAAACGTGCTGCGTAACACAAGAATGAACCTCATTGGTTCTCGCTGAAGCTCAAACGTGCTGCGTAACATGAAAATGAACCTCATTGGCTCTTGAGGAAGGCCAAATGTGCTGCGTAACACGAGAATGAACCTCATTGGTTCTCGCTGAAGCTCAAACGTGCTGCGTAACACGAGAATGAACCTTAGTGGTTCTCGCTGAAGGTCAAACGTGCTGCGTAACACAAGAATGAACCTCATTGGTTCTCACGTCAATGAAAGTCTTATGGGTTTGGAACAACTTGAGGTAACAGAGTTTTCACTTTTTGTTCAAATTTCCCTTAAAAGAAGTGTTATTCCTAGATAACATTGCGCTATAAGTGCTGACAGAAAGTTCTTACATATTTAAGAAAAACAAAAAACATCTAATTTACTTTTTTCAAGAATAAAAGGACTGTAATGAGTATTTTGTAGTGTAATGTCGGTCACCTAGCACAAAGGACAATTTTGTAGGTAAAAAAAAGCTCCATCATCTGTATTGTCAATAGTGTAGTGATGTATATGAACCACAGCCCAACCAAAGTCACTTTCAAACAGCTGTCTGCTGGTAAATGTGGGAAATTTCATTGGGAAATCTGTGTGGAAATCTTTTGCTCTCACGCCAAATTCCTGTTCGCCGGGATTCCTATCAAAATTCACCGAACAATGGTAAATGTGTCCACAACTTAATACAACAAATGCAATACTGGAATGTGATAAATCGGCCTCCAAAAGGCATTTCGATAGTCATGGCCACAACATTGATAAGTCAAAGTGATCAAAACTGACCATTTCAAAGGGCCTTTTAGAATAAAGGCATACTAATGATGGCCACTTCGCTCCCATGATTCTTTGCGTACACAATTATACAATGATAGCGCCTCCTTAATTGGCTTAGCAAATTTATGCAACAGTGAGTTCTAAAGGAAAAATATTTTGGCCCCCCTACACCCTTCATCCCTTCGAAGATCTCACAGGGATGAGTCCTTTAGAATGGAAAGCAGAGATGAACAAATTAGTGATTTACAATGACGTTTTTAGGTTTCTTCTTGAGAACAGTCCCAGGGAAAAAAATGAAAACATTCTTAAGAATAGAAACTATTCAAAACTTTTTTTTCTTAAGTTTAGAAGATTGCAGTTTGCCAAGTAAGACATGTTCCTGGGTCAACATGTTTTGTTGATACTGGAATAACATTCCTGTCCAAAAATGTTGTCCTAACCCTACCCATAGTTATCCCTTAAATCCGATGGAAATATAGGTGAATATCACATTGATGTAGAAGCACCTATAACCCTGGTTGAAAGCCTAAACTTGACATAAACTGTTAACTTGTCCCTCAAATCCGATTGGAATGTTGTTCCAGGAACATGTTGTACTTGGTGAAATTAGATTCGCCTGCAGTTTGGACCTGTTACCTGTGCAATGTTAAACCCTCAACCCTGCTGTTCTTGGACTTGCGGTTAACCTCAGAAAGCGTCTATACATAGTTCATGGTGTTCTGGAGATGTTCTGACAGCCTGTGGTCCTCTCTCTCCTGTGAAAACTGTTGTCCGAGGGCACATTTTTCCTATGCACTCCATGTGAGAGAGCTCAGCCTATTTTTGGGCCTCCTCCTGCCTCCTCACATCCATCTCTCCCCAGAGTGTCCGAGTCCCTTTCCCAGACAAACCGAGCGTGCGTTTTGCAAGAATATCTTTCTTGATGAGTACATGCCCATGGAAAAGCAGGCATCTTACGAGTATTCCCATAAAACGGACACACATGAACAAGTGCATCCATCAGACGTTGCATATGTACGAGTTGAACGTTGGGTTAATCTGCGCCACTTAAGGGTTTAAAGAGATTTACCGGCCTTATAATGTCTGGTCTGCTGAAAATGCTCAAATTAAGCCTTCCGAATAAAGATTTCTGCCAGTTTTATAGTTGTTTTGTGAGTTGTATCAAGTCTCCGTTGACTCTGAGCCAATGTGAAATTCTCTTAAAGGTGATGAGATGTTTTATGATGGAAATGTAGAAATGAGAACCGCATCTTTTCGTGCTTAGGGTTTCGTCTCCACAACTGCAGCGTAAATATGTCATGATTAATCACTCGGATTTGTGCTAATCAAACGATTCGGCTCTGTATTTTCTCAAAGGAGGCGAACCGTGGACGGACTCCAAGAGTACATCTGTTCTGGAGCGTCTCCAAGGTGAGTTCATTCATTTAGGTATGCTAGTCCGAAACAGTGTTTTGTATCAAACTCTTGAATAGATACAGCGCATTACTCCCCTCATTAGTAGTGTTTATGAAGGATGGTATCGTATTTCTGTTGCGTCAAGGATTTTAACAAATTTTGGCATGTCATTTTTCCCAAACCGACATGAATGATACTGCAAACCACGCAGCTAAGTCTCATCTGGCAGATGATAAAACATTCCTTAGCATTGAGCATTGAGTTTTGCATCTGAAGAACAACTCAAATTTTCATCGGAAGATGACCTCCCACTCCAAAAAGTGCTTGAATATACTCACAAACCTTCCCTTCACCCCATTAGTTACTGGAAAAAGTTGTTTTTTGGACATTTTCTCAGTTTTCTGTTTCCCATTTGTCTGCATTTTTGATGTACAAATACATTCACGTCAACAAATGCAGATTCATTCCATGAGCCTCATTATGTTCCCGCTTCTGGAGAGATCTGCTGATAGCATCGGATATGTAATGTAGCAAAACGGCTCCTTTGCATAAACTTCACCGCTGGAATGTGTTCAGAAGTGCCGAGGCCGCTGATACGAGCGCTAGCTGCACAGTGTCATACACACTCTCAGAAGTCTGACGGTTTACAGAAACACATGGTTCTGACATTGTTCTGAGAGGGCCAGACCCACCTGATGGATCTGAGCTGCTGCCCGGCTGCAAAACCGCTGAAATAAAATCTCTTCCATAAAGCTGTACCAAGAAGAGCACAGAGTGTGAGAGAAAATCGCTGTCAGCGTAAAGATTAATGGCCTTATAATGGATGGTTATTACGCTGCCGGAAACCGTGCTTAAATTTGACTGATCCTGAGTTTTATTCTCAGCAGGGTTCGAGCACCCGGCTCTCCAGCGGGTCCCTTAGAACCTAATTTTCAGGGCTTGCAGATGTATTTGTGCTACTCAAATGTCGACATTTATTAGCATGCTGTGTCTTTATCTATAAACACAGATGTGTTGGCATGTCAGTTTCGGGTTATGTAAGCGTCATCTACTTTAAGGTTTCCATTTGTCGAAGGAAATGTATCCATTCAGACGTTTTTTTTTTTTAATTTTAACATTTATATTATATTATTGTTTATAACATTTTTGAGAGAAGTCTCTTATGAATATAACATTTATAAAATTACAGCATTTACTTGAAATAGTTTTCTGTAACATTATAAATGTCTTTACTGTCACTTTTGGTCAATTTAATGCATCGCTATAGATGAAAGTATTCATTTAGTTTAAAAAAAAATTTTAATTAAAAAAAAAACTAATCCCAAACTTTTGAATGGAAGTGTATTTTATATTATATTATTTATGTTTTTGAAAGTATAAAGTTTAATAGAACTACATTTATTTAAAATATATGTTTAAAACTGTCACTTTTGAGCAATGTAATGTATTTGCAGAATAAAAGCATTAATTAATCTTTATTTTTTCCATTCAAACTTTTGTAAGGAAGTGTATATTATAATGTATGTTTTGTAATGTTGTTTTAATGTCTTTTTTTAAAGATGAATATAATGTTTAAAAGAACAGCCTTTATTTTAAATACATTTTTTTGTAACTACAAATGTCTTTACTACCACTTTTAATCAATGTAATGCATCATTGCTGAATTAAATTTTAAATATCTTTAAAAAAACGTTTTTCATAAATTCTTTCAAATTACAGACCTCAATCTTTTTAATGGAAGTGTAAATAATGTATATGTCAATCATATTAATCAATCAAAAATACCTAACGGTGTCATGAACTGGCTTTTTATGTTTTTATACTGTTGTCTGAGGTCAACTAATGACATTCGCGTGGTTTTTACATTCAGAAACTTCATAAGTAATAAGTAATAGGCTGTTTTATACACTGGTTTGAGGCTCTCTCCAAAACGCTGGGTTTTGATGGGCGTACCGCACTGGAGACTTGAAAGTAAACGCCCACCGCTAGGATTGGATAAGATTTGCATATTTAATGAGCTTCAGCACCCCTGTCAGTTCATTTCACATGAGGGATTGTTTTGAAAGCGGCAACCGGAATGATTATCTCGATCACAGGGCTCGTAAACGTCTTTATCAAACAAACACAATGATTTATTTCTCATCCACCTGCGATTGATTGGAATATTATTTCTGTATTACATGGCCCGCGCGAAAACACACACACACACACACACACACACACACACACACACACACACACACACACACACACACACACACACACACACACACACACACACACACACACACACACACACACACACACACACACACACACACACACACACACACACACGCGTGCGTGTACGCGCCTAGATCAAGAAAAAATTATTTCTGCCGACGGGTGTACGTTTTGGTAGCCTACATATCAAAAAGACGTTTACTTACATAAGTTTGTTGCACCTTTCCTGTCGGATCCAGTATAGAAGGCACAACATTGTGTCTGCAAATCCAGCACTTGAGACTGATTCCGCGGTGAAATGAAGCAAACACACAAACGTTCTTCCCCACGTGACCTGGAACTTCATTAAAAATAAATGTAGTATCACACATTCCTAATGTTAGGATCCAAAGGAAGCTTATGCAGTGACTGTGTTTTTCCACAATATCTTTCTATCTTCTTCCACATGTTTATTGCTGCTGGCTAGCGTGATCCGAAGAGTCGGTGGGCGGGGCTACTGAACTACACCTGCTTATTATTCTGTAGAGGCGGTGTTTCGTCAGTCGATGACGTCAAGATGCGAACACGATCGTTTGCTGAGCCTGGTCTCTATAAAAGCTTTTCTTTGACTAACAATGAAGTTTTCAGCTCTGAAACTTACAGGATATTCTTGTATTATCATGACCTTTTATATATCAAAAACTCAAGGGAAAGTTGATTTCTCAATTCATCAGCCCTTTACATAAATTCAGACCACTTGTCAATGGTTAGCCTCGTTAGCAGCAAATTATTCACATCTTGTTTTTCTTTTTGGCTGAAGTAAAAGTTTTCATTTCAACAGTAAAACATTGAGCCAGTTATATGTATTGGCACAGGAGTCGTCTGCCACCGTCGTCCTCTGATGGGTTCTGCTGGAGGAAGAGGGAAGATGTCCGTTATCAGAGAGAGGAATGTCTCAGTTCTGGCATGGGTAGTGTCTGCGTTCACACTCCCGTAATGAATCATCGCGTGTGTCCGTCTCGCATGGAGTTGGATGTGAGATGAGGCTGAATTACTGCCGCAGCCTGGCAGTTTTTCAGAGGCCGTGTTGACATGCAGTCGAGTTGAAACCGCTTTCCGCTCCAGAGATGAGTTTGAGCCAATCCACACCTCCTCTAGTGAAGGATCTGGCTAATGCTGATTGGCTTGGCCTATTGTAGTTCTGGTTTGGCAGCGTTTGTGGTGTTTCACTGTGGATGTGGCTCATCATCCACTAAAGCTTTAATTGAAGAAGATCTATAATGATTTTAAAAACCATAGATGCCATGATTATTTAGGCAGGTGTGTTGAAGTAGATCTGCTTTGGATGTGAGTTGATTTATGGTCTGATAATCAGTCAAATTTGTTTTGGAGAAAACAGACATTTGCAGTTTTTTTTTCTCTGGATGCATATTATTCATATCATACATTTATTCTCTGTGTAACGATAAATGTGCAAATTAAAAAGTGATTTCTTTTTTTATTTGCAAGGGGGAAATATAATATTTAATATATTATAATTAAATAGAACATTCTAAATATGATCTATATATTTATTATATCTTATGTGTATTTTATAATATACTGTACAGTATTATAATATATTATTTTATATATTATAAATGTATAAAATTAAAGTATTAAGTATAAAGTAAATATAATATTGAATTAAAATATCTATATATTTATTATTGCAGTTATTACATATGGCATACAAAAAACATACTATTTTTTATAATATAGTTTTATGAAAATATATATGTTATGAAAATATATTCAATAAATATATATATATATATATATATATATATATATATATATATATATATATATATATATATATATATATATATAACTGTAATATGTATTATTAAATATAAAATTGTATTATATATAATATTTATTGCACAATATACTATATTAAAATATAATGTACAATATATACAATAATTTAAAATATATAATATACAATATAATAAAATAATATATTGCATTATAAACAGTATCTATTATCATTATATTTTTTATATACTGTATATATTTTAAAATATATCATTTTAAATAAATTGTATTACACAAAATATTTTATAAAATGAAAGTAAATATTATGGTTAAAGAAAATGTTATTATAAATATTATCTATATATTTATCTATATATTTATTATATATTGTAAATATTTTGTAATATAGTGTTTTCAAAATATATAATATATAAAAATGTATATACATATTTCAAATTTTCTGTTAATTTTTTTTAAATGTTTTTTTGTACAGTTTGAAATGTGTTTTTGCCCAATTTTATTATAATGAAAAAAAATCTGAATTAGGAAGAAGAAAAAAATGTCCGAGCCCTTTAAGGTTTCCTTACAATTCACTCACCAGTTAGCATATAATGTGGAAAATATGAATATGTTAATAAATCTTAATATAGTGAGTGAGGTGGAACAGTGTGATCAGATGTGCTGTCTTCCTGAAATAGATACTTATCACAACATCCTCTCTTCCTCTTCTCTCATTCATCCCTTCAGCTCCACTGAAGTTCATCACATGCACAGAATCTGTGTTTACACAAGTGAAAGGCTCAGACAGGACTTGCCATCCCTAATGAAACGCCGGGGCGTCCCGACTGGGGTGTTTGTGTGGGCTGTCAGGCTCCCCCATCCAGGATCTGTAAAACAGGATGAAACGGAGATATAGAGCAGACAGAGATTAATCTGTGATACAGAATTCAGCCTAAAATATGTCACTCTTTAAAGATTCATGCCGAAGGCACATCATATTTTACAACCGCTTGCAATTCATATAGGCCCACACCGTCTCCAACACATACTATGTATTAAAGGCGGATTTATATTTATGTCTATTTATATTCACACGTGATTCAGCGTGGCCTCCCTGCGTGTTTTTTTTGGGTGGTCTTCTGTTTTGATCTTTTGTAAGACGCCACAGCTCAGCGAACACAATCACCAATGCGCCGATAGTGTTTGGTCCACTTCACTTCATACAAACAATCAAATAATCAAAGCCACCCACACACAGTCCTGAGGTGAGGCCCTTCATGCTGCGTCATTCAACCTGAGCGTCAAGCACAACAAACATACGACGCAACCAAACTAGATTGTACTGCATATTGATTATATATACACACACTATGAAAGAACAACACGAGAAGACTCCAACAAGAGGTCATTTTCAAATGTGGCGTGACGCTTTAAAAATAACAGCCAATCAATCAAAATTGTTTCGTGTAGAATAGAAATCCGAAAAAAACTTTACAGATTAGTTTTCTTCTTGCAAAAGTACGTTTATAAAATGTATGAAGTCATAGTGTTTTGAGAAGTGAATTATGGTCTGATCATGTCAGGTTGGTTTGTAATTTTGAATATTTAATCTTTCAAAACACACTTTTTTTGTCTCTCTTAGTATATTTACTACATTATTTTTTAATGTGTGTGGCAACAAAAACTCACTAAAGTTTTTTTGTTTTTTTTACAGTTTATAAAAGTTAAATATAAGTTTATACTTAAATTAAATATAATTTTGTATTATAAATATTATCAATATATGTATATTTGTATACTATATTAAAAATCTAAATATAAATCAATATAAAAGGTACACACACACTATGTATATATAATGTAACATTATACTGCATATAATATAATATTATGGACAACTTACTGAAATTGGATGCATAACATAAATTTGAACTATATTGTCTTGATGTAACATTGAAAATGTTAATGAAAAATAAAAATATTATTTTTAACAATTATAAAATTACATTGCGAAAAATACTAATTGATAATTTTTTGATCACAGAAAATCCTCACTGTTGTGACAGACGTTGAAACGTCTGAAATTTTGCATGGGAAAATTTTTATAAGTAATGTATATAAAGTATATACTATAATTAAATATAAAACTGTATTATACATTATAATATAAATATATTTAGTATGTATTGTATATTTGTATAATATATGTAAAAGTTCAAAATATTTTACACACACATATATAATAAAATATAATGTAGATATATGCATATGTGTGTGTGTGTATATATATATATATATATATATATATATATATATATATATATATATATATATATATATAAAATATATATATATATATATATAAAACTATATATATATAGTTTTATAAACAAGGCCCAGTTCAACTCCGATAGTTGAGCCGGATCTCACGAAAATGCGTATTAATAGTACGAGTTTGCAATCTCGTGGAATGTATACGCCAAAATGAGTTTTGCCGTGCGTATGGTACGCGGTTTTTCGCGTGCATATGATACGCACTTTATGGCGTATTATACATACGAACCCCTCACCACCCTAAACCTACCCAAGAGCGTGTCATATACACCCCATAAAGCGCGTATCATGCGCGCGAAAAACCGCGTACCATACGCACGCCAAAACTCATTTTGCCGTATACATTCCACGAGATTGCAAACTCGTACTATTTATACGCATGACCATGAGATCGTGTTGGATAGTTGAACGATAAAAGTTCACGGTCATGCTTTGGAACCGCAGGCAGTGAGTAAAACTACGTAAAATGTTAAAGTGCGCATCAAGTAAACAATATTTAGCTCCGCCCACACGATACGCCTCCAGCCGCTCAGTTTTATTTTGGAAAGACTCTGTACAGCGTATCTGTCTTTTATAAAACTAAGACTTTTTCTGAGATATGAAGGATGCAATACTACTCTATAGGTACTTATGATTGACATGAGATTGACTGAAACGTTTTGTGATACCCCCTTTAACTACACAATCAGCTTGTCTGTTTAATATTCACAAGCAGTGGGATTTTGGACCAATAAGGTTTGGCTGTGGCCGGAGCTAAAGAAAAAGATACAAATCAGACAACAACATGTTGTCTCCTCAATGCTGGCTTTTGTCAAAAAAGAGTTTTGCACAGTTGCAGGAAACAAAGCGACAAAGGTTTTAATGCGATTTAGCGATTTGAGCGATTTTTGGCGACGCAACAAAGCCTAGTTTGACTATGCAAATGAACACAATTCGTTTTGTAGAACATGTTGTGTTCTTTCTCAAAGCTGAAAATCTAACAAAAGGAAACAATTATTTAAGAAAGCAAATCAAACTTAATTAGGCTTGCCACATCACATTTGGAAATGATTCACAGCACGGCATCTTTATCCTGCACATTGTCACTTAAGCTGTTGCTAAGCTGGAGTTTGACGTCTTAGTTTGAATAGTTTACAATGTCTGAGTGCTGCTTCCATTCACTGTCATTTGGCTCTGTCTCTGCCTCACTTACTGAATGAACTCTCCGCCGGTTCCCACATTGTGTGACGGGTCACTTGCCAAACTGTAAGCAGTCCTGGAGCAGAAATAGCTGGCCTGTTCGCTCTGGCCCAGCAGGGTTTAGAGATCGGTCCAGCCGAACACACTTCTCATGCTGAGCCTCAGTATAAAGGTCAGTTCAGCCATAAATGCCCCGCCATACGAGTCTGTTTCTATAGGTGGGACAAGCGTGACATACAAAGACCCCTGGAGGAGAAACAAAGGTGTTTTCACTCTGTTAATGCATCAGCGCAGAAATTAATAAACATGTTTGGGGAACGATTAGGCTTTATAGTTAACTTCCAGTCAAGCATTCATGCTTAACATTTCTCTGAACATCGTTGTAGAACTTAAATCAGTCATGATTCTTATTTATGATATCTTATTATTATGATGACAGAATTTTCATTTTTGGGCGAACTATCCCTTTAAAGGAATGTTTTCTTATTTTTAGACAGAAAAATAAAGCTTCTTTTGGGTACATTTGCAATATAATAATAATAATAATAATAATAATAATAATAATAATAATAATAATAATAATAATAATTAGTGCTATCATTTGATTAAAAAAACGAATCACATTTTTTCTGTAATTACAATTAAAAACGTTTTTAATATTTTTTAATATTTTAATATTTTCACAGTTACTTTCCAAATTTATGTAAAAACAACTTTATTTCAAATATTTAAAAAAATTTGTTGGTGGCTGCTTTTATGAATTAAGGCCAATATTGCTGATACTAATACTGATACAGATGTTTCTATGATGTTTTTTGTAAATCATCAGTCCTTTTTAGCATTCAGCATTTTCATTTGATTTTGCTTTTTATTTTTATTTTGCTTTTGCTTTTTATGTTTTTTTTCTTTTGTTAATTAATTTTTTTATTACTATTCAGCTTTTTAATTTAAAGTTTTATATACACTGATCAGGCATAACATAATGACAGGTGAAGTGAATAACACTGATTATCTCTTCATCATGGTGGGTGGGATATCAAAGTTGATGTTAGAAGCAGGACGAATGGGCAAGCGGAAGGATTTGAGTGAGTTTGATAAGGGCCGAATTGTGATGGCTAGACGACTGGAGGAACAGTGGTGAACCGGTGACAAGGTCATGGGCGGCCAAGGCTCATTGATGCACGTGAGGTGCAAAGGCTGTCCCGCGTGGTCTGATCAAACAGATGAGCTACTGGAGCTCAAATTGCTCATGAATTTATTGCTGGTTCTGATAGAAAGGTGTCAGAATACACAGTGCATCGCAGTTTGTTGTGTATGGAGCTGCATTACCTCAGACCAGTCAGGGTGCCCATGCTGACCCCTGAAGGTGGTCTGGTCTGATGAATCAAGTTTTCTTGGGTCAAGGGTGCATGTGCGTCGTTTATCTGGGGAAGACATGGCACCAGGATGCTCATTGCCTTGCCTCAAAGCAAAAATGGTTCAGGAATGGTTTGAGGAGCACCACAACAAGTTTGAGGTGTTGACTTGGCCTCCAAGTTCCCAAGATCTCAATCCAATCGAGCATCTGTGGGATGTGCAGAACAAACAAGTCCAATCCATGGAGGCTTCACATAGCAACTTACAGGACTTAAAGGATCTACTGCTAACATCTTGACGCCAGATACCACAGTACATCTTCAGGGGTCTAGTGGAGTCCATGCCTCGACGGGTCAGGGCTGTTTTGACAGCAAAAGGGGGACCAACACAATATTAGGTCAATGTTATGCCTGATCGGTGTATGTATAATCCCTAAAGTGAGTTCAGGAAAACATGTTTTTACTTTTATCTAAAAAATGATAACATAGACATGCTAAAATGCAAATGCTAAAAATGTAACTAACTAGTATATAGTATATTTATTATTAAGTGATATATACATATATATATATATATAATTAGAGTAATTAAACAAAAAACACAGACACAAAAAATAAGGCACATGAAAACAAAAGCATCTTTGTGAGGAATAGAAATATGATTTTCATTTCTGCTGTTAGAAAACTGTGTGTGTGTGTGTGTGTGTGTGTGTGTGTGTGTGTGTGTGTGTGTGTGTGTGTTTCAATGCTGGTTCTTAAGCATAGGATTGTTCTGATGCTGTATAGATAAGGATGCGATGCATAACATTTATGAAAAAACAATATCATATCGCTACAGGAAACTGCTGTACATGTTTAGACTGTGAATAGGTTTTATTAGGTTATTTGACTAAATAGTTAGTCCTACTTGTTTTATCTATGCCTCTGCCAGCACCGCGTTGCATGTCTGTTTGTCTGTAAATACGTTTATGATTTTGTCTGTTTATGCATAAATACCCAATGTCTGTATAGGGTCAACCAGGGTCACAAAGCCCCTATTAGTCTGTTTAATGGGTCATGGTCCATGTAAAACCGCCCTGATATATTACAGAGTGCAGAACTGAACAGAACAGCGCTGAAACAAGAGATCTGTACATCATGCACACGGACACTTCCCAGTTAGTTTCCGTATTTCAGTGAGAAATGCCATTTCCAGCTGTGGAAACAGAATAATTATTTTTGAGATATAATGATATTAGAAATAACAAATATGAGTCTAAATGCATCATAAGCAATTCATAAATGTGTTAATCTCAGTGGCATTTGTGCGTCCTCATGAATTGATATACTTAACAGGATACTGAAACAGTTCTTTTTTGTAAATAATGAAACTTTATGTAAAAAATGTGTTCTGCATTTTTATGTCACTACCGAAGTGTTTAGTCCACTTGCTGAGACCTCTAACTCATACCCTCTCTTTCACAGTAGATAGGTCCCATCATTTTGAGATAAATGTGTTCAAAAGTATAAAAATCTGTGTCTAACTTTAAGAAACGTCACTACCAAACACCTTTTTTTCTGCAATTAAGCAAACACTTTTGGATGTTATTCCATAAAAATCTGTTTTTATGTGTGTACAAGAGTGCAGAACTGTGCTAGCTTAATCATGTGCTGATTAGCATCTTTGAGCTAGGCTCAAAAGTAGCCTACTTCAAATTCTCACTGAGTGACAAAAGGGAACAAATAATCGTTTTTAGGGGGGAAATAAACAAATTATAATTTAGTTTTGTATAAATTAGTATTGTATTTGTATGTTTTAATTTATACAATGCTAATATAAATTAGTATTGTATTGGTATGGCAAATCATTAGCGTAATGTGGTCACTACCAAAACATTAGTCACCACCGAAAATGCGCAGTCACGACCGAAACGTGGGATGTTTTGTCAAAAAAGTACATTGAATTATATCAACTAAGATGTTATGATAGTGGTTCAAGGTAACAAATCCTTAACTTTGAAATCAGTATGATAAACTTTATGACTTTGCAAAGAAAGATTGGAGTCAAAATACAACAAATCTGATTTACACTCTAAATGTTGTAATTGTTCTTGATTTACCGGTGATTACTTTTTAATAAAATAACACACAATATATTTACAAGGTAGCCTAAATGTAAACAAAATCTTATTAGGCCAATATAAGCCTTCTTATTAATTATTATTGTGTTTCGGGAGAGGAAAAATATTCCAAAACTTTCAACGCTCCAAAATGTCATGCAATTGGCTGAGTACCACCCACAAGCATTGCTAGGTATTTTGTGGCAGCCTTTGGCGTATGGTGAGAAAGATCTTTGTGTTGTTATAACTGGCATTTGTCATAAATCAGCATTGAAGCCTTTCATTGACCCGTATCTGAGCCCAATATAACTGAGTTTTGCCCACCAAGCTGTCCAGCAAACATTCTCAGCAAGGGCATGAGGTGTCGTTGATCCCATGAATTCACGGTTATGCATCAAATCTATTGACTCTGGCACGACTTGAAGAGGAACACGTTTATACAAATAATTAAACCCAGCATCCATTTACAACCCTTGTTCGGGCTGGAGACCAAACAAGATGGTAATTTATTCCACATGTGGGTATAAAGCTAGAAACGAAATACAGTGTTATATGATGATTGAGCCTTTCAACACATGTCTTAAAACGTAAATATCTGATATCCTAAACCATAAAAATATTAGACAACAGTCTAATTTTCACCACAACAACTGTAGCGTAATACTTTAGACATCCCAACCTGCAAAAAGTTATATAATTAAATAAGGAGCCAAATCTGTAGCTCAGAGTTCAATGATTCATGACTCAGAGTCAGAGTTGTTTATGTGTAGTTATTTGAAATGTGAATCACTTTATTGCTGATATTTACGTGCATGTCAGCATGTTGCTCTTGAATGCGAGTAACGTTAGGCCATGACATAAAGCGGATATAGGCTACGGTAAGACCTTTTTATTTACTTTCTAATATGCTACAGATAAATTTAACTAAGTCAGCTATTGGTCGAATGTATAAAATCCCGTAGCCTATACTTGTTGATAAGTTCAACATCACCTGTAGGTCTCCTCGGTTCTCCATCAGGGCGGAAAAATCGTTTAAATCGATTTAAACAAACGCACGGTCTAATATTCTAAACGTCTAAAGCTGTTACATGCCAGTTTGTGGACACCTTAGAAAATATAGCAATCATAAATATAATATTGTTTTGAACACAGCTGTAGGCTATGTTAAAACGTCAAAACTGCTGTTTGTTTCGGTGTTTATTATAATAATATATATAGCTCAGATACATGTTGTATACATTTGCCTCTATATGTGTCAAGGCTTTGTAATTGGCGTTTATTTAATAATTTTAAATAGATTGCTCGTCAGAAGCGGCATCATTTGAGCGCCAACACTGACATCTATTGGTTGTTGTGAGCACTGCACGAGCAGCTGATGATAGCAGCAGACGAATAATTTATCATACTTTTTGTGTACATATCTGTATCGTATTGTGTACAGATATGCCGTTTAAAATTAATTCTGAAGCTATAATTCTCTGTCGTGATCTTCCAAGACCCGTCCAATGCTAATATTAGGGTAAACAAAATGGAAAGAGGCCCCTCTTAAGAACATGTGAATTCATTTTTTAAACAGTAAAATATTTAAATGTAAGTTTAGCATGTGCAGGATGATCATGTAAGCCAATGTGTTATTATAGGAAATAAATACAAACATTTGCTCATTTAGCACAAAATGTCAAATATTAAAAGAGGGGTAAAATGGCCCCCACTGGGGTATAAAGTCCCCCCTGGATAAACTTTTACAGAATGTATAAATGACTTTTGATATAATTATTTATATTTCTATATTTTTAAAACTATCATGTCAAATACTAAATGACCTGTTTTTTGAAACATTTATTTTGACAATTTAGTCGAGTTGGGTGAATTCAGGTTGATTGAGACACATTTTTTTCCAGTCATCTCAAAAAGTGTTAGCCTAGAAATCTAGACGCACCCTAGCGGCAACAAATCTAATCTGCCCGCGAGTGTCGTCTAGGAACTCTCAATACCCTTCTGAGCTGTAAACTCTTGTCGGGCCAATCACATTGTGTATAGAGTCAGTGGGCGGGGCCATAATGACGACGGTCGAGTTGCGTTTGCGTGCTTCTAGTAAACACAGAAACTGGCAAACGGCGGTATTTGTAATCCACGTTGGAGACGTATGTGTACGTGTTACTGGAGCTTCCCTGTTAGCTGTACACAATAAAACATGTTTTTACAGCACAATCATTCACAACTATTTAGACAACTTTACACCTTCAACAATACAAAAGTTTACTCTACAGAAGCTCAACAAATGTGATTTGAACACAAGAGAATCATGATTTTAGTTTGTAATACTCACGTTTGAAAACACTCGCATCGCTTTCCTCCGCCTGACGCATCCTTTCCTGTGGCCTTATGGGAAGGCAGGGATAGAAAATTATCCAATGATATGGGCTTCACAATCTGGGCGGAGCACAGTAGGTCATCCGGGGATTTCTCGCCTACTCTTTTATGATTACTCAGGTTTTGAACTTACTACTCCTTTCATGTACTGTTTTCGCCTACTATATAGTAGGTTAGTATAGGCATATTCGGACGCAACTTAAGTACACGCACGTCCGAATCTCGCGAGAGATAGTCCAAACCCCCGGTAGTTCTCGCCTACTCTTTTATGAATACTAAGGATTTGGACATACTATTCGCTCGCCTACTGCTTTTTCCATACTATATAGTAGGGAAGTATGCGGTTCCCAACGCAGCCATGGTCCTGGACCGACCGACGCAATATAGACGTGATCTGCACATCGTGCGGAGGTCTCATGTTTGTTGGGGTCTTTCGAATCAGCTTTGACCTCGACTCTGGAAGACTTGGAGTTAAGCTTTTCTTTGAGAAAAGAACAAAGAACGGCATTGAAGTCATTTTAAAAAAAGGGAAGATGTGTTCTGAGTTTTGCCGACCGGATACAGCGAAAGTTTAATCTGTCAACAAGCTGTTTCACCTTCGTTGCTCTGGTTGGTGTAGCGCTATCCTATCGCGTGCAGAGGGAGTTTGAACGACAACCGTTTATCCTGCCCCTCGGATTGAGCTGTCAATGGTGAGTTCCCAGACCAAACATCTTGATGTGGGTCTGTCTTGTCAGGCTAACAGTTTCACTCAACCCCTGAAGGCCTCTGGACAACAGCAGATGCAAAAAATAATAATAACAGCAGGAGCAACAATAATCAATAGATAGTTTTAGGACAGAATTAAGATTTAAAAATCAAACGTATCTGCGTGCCGTGAAACCGCTGTAGTGAAACTGCGGACAGATATTGTGTTGATCACGCCTCTTGTGGTCTGATTGGTTGAAGGACTATCCAATTGCGTACAGAGTCATTTGAATAATGCTCGTTAAACACGCCTCTTGAGCAGTAGAAAATACAGAGCAGACTCCCCAGACCAATGTTCAATCTTAAGTTGAGCTTGGTCTGGTGATAGCCACACAACTCATTAATTACAATAATTATTAAATTAAAAAGTAATAACACTAGTAACAACATGCACTTGGTGCTTTCTGCGCCAATTCTGGGTGGCCCATCTAATTTTATATTTTTACTTTAAAAGAAAAAAACGAACTAAATCCCTCAATAAACACACAAAACTTTGATATTCGACATGCTATCCAGAAACACAGAATTACATCAATTAACCTCAAAACTGCCCCAGGGGTCATCCCATATTACCTTACCAGAGAACATGTAAAGCCTATTTATTATTATAGGCTTGAAACATTATTCATATGTGAAGACATTGAACGTTTCCAAAGCATTTGCACTTTTTTAATGGCAGTTTTTGGTCAGTCGTGTTGCCAAATTCTCGATGTATGTGTATATTTGTCTGAGGAATGTCCTTTAGGAAATGTGGAAGGAAAGAATAGAAAGTCCAGTGGGATTGTCTAATAATAGAAATCATTGCTAGTATTCCAGAAAAGAACTTTGAAGGCAATTCAAGAATGGTGCATTGTTAACATTGTGGGAAACGTGTGAGCATCATGGGATTATTTCCCAGTATTCTCATGTCGAGTGCCAGAGTTAATTGCGTAATTTTGTTTTTTAAAGTCCCAGATTAAATGAGGCATGAACGCTAATGAATGCGTGCTTTGTGTTTAGAATCTGTTTTGAGATGCCGCATACAAACATTATGAACATTTCCTCTTAACTTTGTGTCTCCAAATCAATATAGTCCTCTGAATTCAGTGGATTGTGCACAAAATACATTCAATGTTTTGCTCTGTCTTTCTCTGACGTGGCTTGGATCCTTAAGAAACTCAAACTTTCTTAGTTGAATGAATTTCGGGGGCCACTGTGGGGTGATGAGGTAGTGCCGTTTCCATGGAACCAAATCCACTGGAGTCACATGGCTTCAGACTAATGATTATTCTGACCGTCTCTTTCCAGACCGAGCAGTTTGTTGGTCACTTTTGGCTTATGCCATCGGCAACATGAGCCTAACGGGGATCCCTCTGTCTCTCAACGGGACGGCCTCATTGGAACCAGACGACACAGAAACACAAGCCACTCTCTATGGTGAGTAAACTGTGTTTTAACTCATTTTAATCAGTGCATCTGCTGTTTTATCAAAACATGCTTGAGCTATCTGTCTTTTTTTTCTTTACGTACAGAAGTCAACATATTCAACATCACGCTTTCTTCAATAGCACTGTGTGTCCTGACAGTGACAGGAATCGTCACCTGTATCTCGTATCTAAGGCACAGACGGTGAGTATAAGCACGCATGTCCTGTGGGACAGAAACATATTTGGACACTTAAGACACACCTTTTAGAAATAATGGCCCGCTTTCACGGACAGGCCTTAGACTTAACTAGGATTAGGGCTTAGTTCAATTAGAACATTAAATTTGCTTTTATAAACATGTCCTAGAAAAAAAAAAAAACATTACTGGTGTGCATCTGGGACAATCATGTACATAATTCAAAAAGGTTAAATGGTCCTTAATAAAAAGAGTCACACTTGTATTGTTCATGGTCAAAAAATTTCATGGGAAACAAATGTCATCTAGCTGGAAACTTTTGGTACTGCACCCAAACAAAATCTCACTGAAAGCAAATTTTTGAGATATCAACCTTAAATTTGGAATACAGTTTGTTTTTGATTTAGAGCTTTAATTTGTAGTTTTAGAGAATTATTTTTGGAATATATATATATTTCATTTACAAATTGAAAATAGTATTTTTTGTGAATTCGTCATAACAATAAATATAAAATTTAAAAACTCTTTTGGAACTTTTTTCCACTTCAGTAATAATCTGCCAAAAAGTCTTCTTTAAAAAAAAAGGCCTGTGCTCCAAAGCATCCAAGATTTATGACAGTTAAGATGGAAATTTCATTTTCAGGTCTATGCTCAAAAAATTAATAAATGGATTATAGCTACTGCATTAATATTATTTGAACCATAAAATCCCCTAGAAATACAAAATATGAAATAATAAAACATTATTATATAACTAAAATATATAGTACATTAATTTATTGAAATAAATGTAATAAAATTAATATATATTAATTCATGTACTATGATAAAATATAGTATATAAAGTATATAAAATATACCCTTTCATTCATATATATATATATATATATATATATATATATATATATATATATATATATATATATATATATATATATATATATATATACATACACTGGCCAAAATTATAAACGCACTACTTGTTTTTGCCCCCATTTTTCATGAACTAGACTTGAAGATCTAAGAATTTTTTTATGGGCACAAAAAGTCTTTTTCTCAAATCTGTCTAAATCTGTTAGTGAGCACTTCTCCTTTGCCGAGATAATCCATCCACCTCACAGGTGTGGCATATCAAGATGCTGATTAGACAGCTTGATTATTGCACAGGTGTGCCTTGGGCTGGCCATAATAAAATGCAACTCGAAAATAGTTTTGAAAAAACAAACCCTTTCATGAGAGCGAATGGAAGGTTTCTCCGCGGACACGAAATCATTGATTTCGACAGTTTATTTCAACGCTGGTTTTTTTTTTACACAAAAGTATTGCGTTCCCCTTAGAAACTTTGCATTTGCTTCCAAATGCACTGAAATAGTTTTTCCTCTATTTATCACAAAAGTTTTCAAAATCTTTGAAATATAAATTTATTTCAATGGCTTTGATCTTGCAAAAATTTTGTTCACTTACAAAACAACTGAAGTAGTTTTTCCTTCCGCCAAGAGAAAGCAAAAAAAATTGTGAGCGAATCCAACGTTTATTCAGAGAAATTTCAATGTTTTCAAAGCAAGGTGAAATTTATTTTTAAGGGCTTCATATTGCGGTCTTATTTGTTCAAGACCCTCTTATTGGATCTTAAATTGTGTCTAATAGTTTTCATGGTACGTATTTTTGTCACAGGAAGTGTAAAAGGGCACGTGTCTATGAGAGTGCCTTGGCCTGTGAGGTTCCCGAAGAGCCAGTGGGTGTTACTTTTGTGAAGAAAACCCATAGTTTCCGTAACCCGCTTGCCCTTTTCAGACAACAGGATGGGCCGAAGGACAACTCACGGATCCACTACATCTACACCAACCCTCTGCCGGTGGGACACGAGGAGGACAGAGTCCCCCCTTACACTCCACTCACGCTGCAGGACTACGCCAACGACCCCAAGAGCGGCATCACCTTGGTCCCGCCCATTTTTTACATGCAGCTGTAGATTGTCCTGGAAAGTTAGCTTAAGGAACACTTGAATGGTGTTCTTTCTTGCGTGGAAAACAAAAAGAGACATTTAGCAGAATGTTCACGCTGCACTTTTTCTTACAATGAAAGTGAATGGTGACCAAAAATCACCATAAATGTGGTTCTTGTCTTCTGCGCTATATTCAAGCTTAATTACGTCTATTCCTCGTATGGATTTAGATCTGGTTAATATATGCTTCTAGGCTCAGATGCTTATCAAAAATGTATAATTTTGAATCTCACATCTGTGAAAGTCATGCAGGTTGGGAAGAACACGAGTGCGAGTAAATTATTTTTTGGATGAAATTATTCCTTTAAGTCTTCAGAATGAGAAAAAGTAAAAGGCAGTGTATCTTTTTCCACACAGTTTTTAATTAACGCATAAAACAGCTGAAAGTGTGCTTTACAAAAGAAGCAGAAAGTGACATATCCACCATAAAAGCAGATAGAGGCCAAGACAGAGAGAGAAAAAGACAGGGAAAAAAATCACTGTCGATCGTTACAACGATGAAAAAAAACCCTCGGTAAACAACATTTTTAGACAATCGGCTGAGTTTCCCGGATCAGCCACCCCAGAGCCTCCTTCCTGCCTTGCCGCTCCAGCTCTGCTCCAATCGTCTCCCGGCATTTCCTGTGGTAGTCATTCACCCAATCACGCTGCAGGATGACAATTATATATTACAGCAATCAGAATTTCCTAGAGGTTGCCACCTATATAGGATTTATGCACTGATATGATAGCGGTCTCAAGTATAAAGCCCAACGTATAGTTTTTAATGCGTACAGTATGCGTGGCATAAATTTCCTCATCAGCATTATCAAGCAGTGCGTGCTTTTAGAGGCTATGCATTCAGCTGAAAGCATACGCTAAGCGTACACATCAAAACTGAGGTATACTTTGGACTTTAGGCATCTCTAAACATTTCTGTTCAGTGTTTATTAGATTTTTTTGTTAAATAAATACTTGTATCAAACATCGTTTGTACGATTTTTTTCATAGTTATCGTTGGCCATTGCGACTCAACCGTAGTATCTATCGGCCTGCCCTTACCTCTTTCTGTGTGAGCAGGTCTGTGTTGATCATCTTCAGCTGGATGGGGACCAGGGTGAGGGGTTCAAACGTCAGACTACCTCTGTTCCTGTAGTTATACTGAAAGAAAGAAAGAAAAAAAGAAAGTTAAAAGCTGAAATATCTTACTTCAAAACTCTCAAAGGAGCATTCAATAATTGTTTTATTAGTTTGTGCTGTTATGTCTTAGACTCAATACTGACACCTATTGGTGTGGAGGAAGCATCGAGTAAACAAATGTTTGGACAGAGTACCTCAGTTCCTGTAGTTATTCTAAAAATAAGGGAAGTTAAACGCTGAAATATCATACTTTAGACCTTGCAAAGGTGCACTAAATCATTTTTGGTTTAAATTGTGCTGTTATGTCTTAGACTCAATACTGACACCTGTTGGTGTGGAGGAAGCATCGAGTAAACAAATAATTTGACAGAGTACCTCAGTTCCTTTAGTTATACTGAAAGAAGTGAAGTTAAAAGAATCTCAAAGGTGTTTGAAATCATTCTTGGTTTAGATTGTGCTGTTACGTCTTAGACTCAGTACAGAATAATGTGCAAAGAAAGCATCACAAACTAATATTTGGACTAACTAAAAACTAAACACTAAAACAAAACTTTGGACTAACTGGACAAACTAAATGTACCTTGTACTTGTGCACCTTAAATGAGCTGTATCAGAAAAAGCATACATTTTCTCAGCATAGATATGAAATGATTATGAAGTGGTTTGATGCAGTATTTACTCTGGTTTTTGCTGGAATGACCAGGACAACGTTTTCCAGCCGAATACCAAAAGATCCATCTTCATAGTACCCAGGCTCTGGAATAAAGCATGCACAAGACTCAAATATATTCAACTTTACCATAAACGTTAACATTTGAGGCAGAGTCATTACAGAAATAGGTTAAAGGAGTATCAAAACACTTTCTTATAAAGTCCTAATAAGCTGCAATGAATAAATCCAAAATGAATGTGTTTCTGTACCATCGCTGACAATCATTCCGGCCTCCAGAGGTTCGTCTGCAAACGTTTTATAGCTGATGCCACACGGACCCTCGTGCACGTTAAGGAAACATCCAACACCGTGGCCGGTACCATGAAGATAATCCAACCCAGAGTCCCAGAGGGCAGCGCGAGCAAACGAGTCCAACAGGTGACCTGTAGAAAAGAACAATCCACTGAGACAAAACGCTTCTCTTAACCTCACTCTACACTGCATTAGAGTACTTTAAAATGCTCCAAAACAAAATGTTTCTGATTTTAATGACGTACCTTTGGTACCATTGGGAAAAACCGCAGCACTGACAGCAATGTGTCCCTTTAGGACGTATGTAAAGCATTCCTGTACAGATCACAGTGTGGAAGGACAGAACAATAAGCAATTTAGGTACTGATGGCTTTCAGACTAAGTAAAGAGAGAGTTCAATCTTGAAGGAAATGTCTTGTGTTTTACCTTCTCATAATCAGAGGGAGTCCCAAAATGTACTGTACGAGTCACATCTGTAGTTCCATCTCTGGAAATCAAAGATAAAAATGTTTAAAATATGTGTGCATATTATATATATATATATATATATATATATATATATATATATATATATATATATATATAGCCAAAAGTTTTGGGACATCTGCCTTTACATGCACATAAACTTTAATGACATCCCATTCTAAATCTGTAGGGTTTAATATGGAGTTGGCCCACAGCTATAACAGCTTCAGCTCTTCTGGGCTTTCCTCAAGGTTTAGGAGTGTGTTTATGGGGTACCACGCTTGAATTCACTGAGCTCCTGAGAGCGACTCATTCTTTCACAAATGTTTGTAGAAGCGTCTGCATGTCTAGTGCTTGATTTTATACACCTGTGGCCATGGAAGTGATTGGAACGCCTCAATTCAATGATTTGGAGGGCTGTCCCAAAATGTTGGCAATACAGTGTCTATTATTGTACAAAAATAAATAATATATATATATATATATATATATATATATATATATATATATATATATATATATATATATATATATATATATATATATATATATATGTATGTATGTGTGTGTGTGTTCATTCTTACGTGTACTGAGCACCGGAGTCAATAAGATAAACTTCATTAAGAGAAAGAGTTCTGTTGGTTTCTGGGAGAGGCCTAAAAGACAGATCAGAAAGAGAGAGGTAAAAAAATGAATCAGCACAACAACAAAACATGACATGTATGGTAAAATACTGTATTAAAACAGCAGCCCACCTGTAATGTATTATGGCCCCATTTGGACCGACACTAGAGATAGTAGGAAAACTCAGCCCTACAAAGTCTTTCTGTTGACTAGGCAGACAAAGAAGAAAAGATTTTCAATTATTGCTCCCTCAGTGTCTGCAGTTCCACAGATCACCAGATGGTGGCGCCACAATCTCATACAAGAGAAAAACAGCAAGCGATGCAGTTTTAAATTCACTGCCAACCATGGAATAAGTATCATGATACGGCGTTTATTTATAAAATTATATAAAAATTTATTTAAGTCAATGTGTGGCAAAAATAATAGTTTGGTTCTTTTTGCAGGTCAAATGCAGCATGTTCGACTCACCTGCGAAATTCTTCTGCTTTATCTGCTGCTGATATCTCTGTGACCGTACCTTTGGGAATCTATATAAATTATAAATACCCTTATATTTTTGTTATGTATTCATCATTCAATCAATCAAGGACATTTTTCTAGGAAAACATGGAAAAGTCTTCCTGAATATATTCAGTAATATAATATATCTGTAATATATGTATACAAAATAACAAATTGTACACAACAATACCTCTTTCTCCAGCCAAGCAAAAAGTTCACACAGTGCCACAGCGTCTTTGATCTGTGATTTAAAAAAAAGCGTGATTAAGCAAAAAAAATAAAAATAAATGTTTAAGGAATATTTTCTGGAATAGCTCTTGCCAGGTGGACTTACGTGTGCCATTTTCATGCCCTGGATCTCTGTGGGGTTCTTGACGGCTTTAGCCAGACATAAGGGTGTGTATGGGATTGCAGATCTGTGGGCCTGAACAATTACAATTGTAATTTTAATGTAATCAATAAAAGTTGTCAAATTTGTCACATTGCAACCATAATAATGCATTTAAATTTTTTTAAAAACTGCATTTTGTTACATGACAGTGGTTTGCCTCCTAGCCAAAGGATTTGCTGTTAATATGTGAATTTTGAATTTTGTGAATTTTTTCCTCCAAATAGACCCCTTGGACCCACTTTATATTAGGTGGCCTTAACTACTATGTACTAACATTTTAATTAATAATTTGATACAATGCACTTATTGTGTACATACATGTTTTTACATTGTACTTACATTTTAAAAATACCTGCATGTAATTACGTATGTAATTAATTTCTGTAGTTACATTTGTAATTACACAGTTGGCACTTCCCTTACACCTAACCCTACCCTTAAACTGACCCACACCACCACACCTGTCCCTAACTCTACCCGTATCCCTCCTCAATATCAGCAAATGTTTTGCAATAAAATTTGAACACAGTAAGTACATTGTACTTATTTTTTGATATAACTACATAGTACTTAAGGCCAGCTAATATAAAGTGGGGTCGACCCCTTTAGTATGTGGCGTCCCACAGGGGACAATTTTAGGACCGCTTTTATTTTCACTGTATTTGAGTTTTAATTTCCAGAAAGTTTAGATGAGAACTGTTCTTTAGACAATATAATAGTGCTGTTACGGCATCACGCTTTTGCTGTCTAATAATCACAGCAAACTGATCACACTGCAACCATAAAAGGCCATGAAACAACATAAAAAACTGCTTTAAAGGTGTCATGAACTAGCTTTTTTATTTTTTTATTAGGTCAACTAATGACATTTGTGTGGTTTTTACATTCAAAAACATCATAATGTATATAGTAATAGGCTATAATAAAGTAATAGGCTATTTTCTACACTGGTTTTGAGGCTCTTTCCTGAATGCTGGGTTTTGATCGGCGTGCCGCACTGGAGATTTGGAAGCAAACGCCCACGGCTAGGATTGGAGAATATTTGCATATGTAATCAGCTTCAGCTCCCCTGTCAGTTCTCATAAAGGGAGGGATTGTTTTGAAAGTGGCAACCGGAATAATTCTCTCACAGGGCTCGCAAAACGACTATCAAACAAACACAATGATTTGGAATATTGATTGGAATATTTTTTTTTTATTACTTGGCCCGTCCGATCGGTGGATATAAGAGCAAACCGCATACACACACACACGTCACAATGCAGATCAAGAAAGGAATATTATTTCACTATTTAAGATTCACCGGCCTGCTGACGGGCTTATGTTTTGGTCTGGAAAACACAGAGTTGGGCTTTGCGAGCCCTGGCCCATAACGTTACATTTCCGAGTCTGATCCAGAGCAATGAACCAACAAATAAAGGATTCTCCAGCCTGTGTCAGTGTGCTACGGTATGCTCTGTTAGACAGGTACACATAATCAACACGATCTGTAACAATTAGGGCCGGGACTTTAACGCGTTAATTAAGATTAATTAATTACGGGACTTTAATGTGTTAATTAAGATGAAATACGCAAAAGATAAATAACCATTTTAACCACACATATTTTTGCACTGCGGAACGTTTTTCAATTAATGAGTTTCGACGGACCGATTATACTGGAACACCAACTAGCATTCACGAGTCACGACAACAACAAACCAGTGTGAACATGAACGAAGAAGCTGATGAGACTGCTTTGCGTGGATGGGAAATTTTGTTTTAAAAAACGAAAGGATGGAAGCGTCAACAAGAGCATGGTTGTGTGCAAGATATACAACAAGGAATTTACGTATCACCGCAGCACATCAAGCCTCAAATATCACAAATATGCACTGGTCTGCTGGACTGAAATAAATAAACAATATTTTGTTGATTAAGTTTATGTATTCAGTCATTATTCAATGGTATACTAAAAATTTATGTAAAAAATTACTTCTCACTGTTCTCAGGTCAAATATTTATATGCAATTAAAATGAGATTAATTTCGATTAATTAATTACAAAGCCTCTAATTTATTAGATTTTTTTTTTTTAATCGAGTCCCGGCCCTAGTAACAATGCAATACTATCACATATAAAACACTTTTTACTCACATAAGTGTGTTGCACCGTTACTGTCGGATCCAATATAGAAGTCACAGCATTGTGTTTTAATTTGAATGAATCTGCAAATTCAGTCTCGACCTGTGTCTTGTTCACAAACAATTCCGCAGTGAAATTAACTGAACAAGGAGCAGCCCAATATCTTGCTATCTTCGATTTGTTTAGCTCTACGAGTCGGTGGGCGGGGCTACAGAAGCAAGCGTACATATTTATCGGTTGAGGCGGCGTTTCCCCTTCTATTACGCCATTGATTTGAGAGCTGTGGGTTTTCTGGGCCTGGAGTCTATAAAAGCTTTTCTTTGACTAACAAGGAAGTTTTCAGCTCTGAAATGTACAGGACATTCTTATATCACAATTAACTTTTATATATCAAAGGCTCAAGTGAAAGTTGATTTCTCAATTCATCACCCCTTTCAAAAAATTGACATTTTGTAATATGGCATTTCTTGTAAAGATTACCATTCTTGCCAGTGTTTGTTGTAGTATTTAATTTGAATGATTTCATGCTATTTTTGAACTAAGCAGAAGAAAAAAAAAATAACAGCAAAAAGTTGCTGAGCCACAAACTTCATCTCGACTCACCTTGGGTATGACTTGTGTAAGAGCGCAGCTGGCTTTGTCGCAAATCCACATCTTATCTTTGGGCGCCAGCGCCGCACAAACCGCCTGCAGCTCCTTGAACACAGACTCGTACGGAAAGCACTGTACGGTCAGATCCGGTTTGCTCGGGCTGTCCAGTTCCAAATGCTGCCGGACCGCCGGGTCCGATAAACGCTTGCTGTCCACAAACAATCTAACATATGTACAAAATGACAGAAATGAGCATGGGTCACATTTCAAAACGTTTTAGCATGAAGTGAAGAATCAGGGATGCAAGTTTTACTTTATGCTGCTGATGCCGATGATGGCGTAGGCGAAGAACACGGGGTTGTACTCGATGTCTGACCCGCGCAGGTTAAAAAGCCCTGGAGAGGGAAAGTGAGATTTCATCTTTTGAATGTCAGAAGTCATTCCAATGACCTCAAGTCATTTTTAAAGGTTTTACTATATTTTTGAAAACAAATACCTCCCTAATGTGGCCTCCAAATGAGCATGTGCAATCATGTCCATAATTATCGACATCAAAACAAGCTAATCTGACACAAGAGCTCTCTAACCGGGGCTAATAGGAAAGTGGAGAGGAGAACGAGGGCTGGGTCGTGATCTGACCATTAAAAACACACACAAACCGCGGCGATACTTACACGCAATCTCATCTAGAGCTGTGACCACAAACCAGGAAATCTTCCTTTCTGACATTTTTCCTCTCAGAGCCGTGATTTTATCTTGCCAGGTGAGACCTATACACGGGAAACAGCGACAATAAATGTTCTCTTAAATGTTCAGCAGCTCAACATCAAACGTAAACTATATAGTGTGTATCATCCACTGAGAAGTGCTGACCGGTGTATTTGAGCCCCAGGGAGATGAGTTTGGTGCTGGGTCGAGGTGGCCGATCCTCCCAGATGGCGTCAATGAGATTGTTTTGTACTGCAACCAAAGAGTGACCCGCACCGCTCAGAGCCTTTGACATGTTCTTCCACTGGTCTGAAAAACACAATCACGGACACCTGATGCACCTGCGCACATGGTGTTTTACAACTGAAATAGTTACGATTTCTCCGATTGGAGACACAGTGGGCCAAAGTAAAAATACAATGAATTGGAGCTGCACAATTCTAAATATAATATAGGTTTAACTCATTTAAATAAATACAAAAATAATAATAAAAAAATCAATTTGAATGAATGATTCAATGATTCATAAAGACTTCACTTGCTGGATGAATCATAATTTTTGAACAAATCTCTTGAATGAATGCTTCTATGACAAATACACTTTTAACAATCACTTGTCGCCACCTACTGGCATATGTTATTGAGGATCTTTATTTGAAGCATCGCTTTCAAAAGGTGATTTACACTGCTTTTATTGAAAACATTTATCCTAGTAAATCTAAGATTATTTGAATTATTGCAAAAAAATATTGTATGCAGAAGCAGCAAGCCCATTTGAAAATAAATAAATAATAATAACAACAACAACAACAACAACAACAACAACAACAACATATATATATATATATATATATATATATAATTTTTTTTTTTTTTATAAATATATTTTAAATGGGCTTGCTGCATCTGCATACAGCATTTGTTACAATTTATTTATTTATAAATATATCATATATTTATAAATATAAATGAAAACATTTGTAATTTTATGAATATATGAAAAAATTATTATGAAAGCAATACATTTTTACAGTAAAGTCAAATTGTATTATTTATTATAAAATTATTTGTACACATATGCAAATAATAATAAATGTTGTATGACACCCCTACTAATATGAATAAAAATATCTTTATGGATAACTATAATCATAAAATTCATTAGTCTAAACTAATATGCAGAAATGCATATTTAATAAATTAATCATCTTTTTAATCAATGATTTTTTAATTCCAAATAATCTCTTTTTTATTGAATAACTTTATGGATAACTATATGCATTATTTTAAATAGTCCAGAATGATATGTAGAAACAATGTCCATACATACAAATTTCTTTACAATTTTAATACAATATTAATATATTGTGTGTATATATATATATATATATATATACACAAATAATATATATATTTTTATTTTATTTTATTTATTTATTATAAAATCTAAATAAATCAAATTATGAATTTACAAAACTTGTGCACAAATGCACACATGTTAAATATAAAAAATAAACATTTAAAATTATTGGGTTTTTTAAATAAATAAAATACAATTAATAATATAATTTTAACTTTAAAATATAATTCTAATTCAATAAAATATATCTGTACCCATATGTAAATAATATGCTCCCCTTAAAGAAAAGGTTTCATGATGCCCCTAATAATATGGATGAAAATATTTGTGTGCATACCCATATTTATTGTTTCTATTCAAAGCTCTTATTGATAATAAATTCCTCACCGGCAGCAATGATCCACGGATCGACTCCCACTTTGGAGTTTTCTGGGAGAACGCTGATGAGCCAGTCCTCCTGCGACGGGGTTTCCTTCAGTCCTGACCATACAAAATGACAATCATATTCAAATTGCTCTTTTGAACAACGGTGTATATAGACCAATCGATAATAACCTCAAGATTGAGCTACGTGAAGTCACTTTTGTAATGTCTTTTGAAAAGCAGCACCTTGGCCTACGTGTGTTCAATAGCAGCGATCTGGGGCCGGGTGAATAAACCACTTACACTAAGTCATCTCATTTTTTTCTTTAAGACTAGTCCTAACTTAAAATCAGTGACATAAAATGGTAGATAAGTTAAATTTGAATTAGAAAAGTAAGACTGATTACATTTGGACTAATTGCTTGGACAAATTAGTGCTTAAGACATGTTGCAACTTGCCCCAGATAACAAATGTAATGACCTGGCAACTGCATGTCATAAAATTATGCTAACATGCACTGTACCCATTTTCATCAGAGTCCAGTTATTGTCCATTTGTTGGCAGGCCTGCAGGAAGTACCGCCCATCTGTCCATAAAGCCGCGTGCTGTTCTGTGACAATAGCAGTACCTGAAACAAGCAGACACAACATCACTGAAGTTGCTTAACTAGATCCTACAAACATATTTGTTTATTATAAACAAAAAAACAAACAAAACAAAAAACAAACGCAGAACCAGATTTTTTACAAATAGGTTTAATTTTTTTTTTTTTTACATATTTAGTTTGTTCTTGTTCTGTCATTCTGAGAATTTTTATCTATTTAGAATGATTATTATCATTACATTTAAATAATTATTTAAAATAATAATAATTGTTATAAATGTATTATCAATTAATAATAAATAGATTTACACATAATAAAAATAAACAATAATACATATATTATTGTGATTGAAAAATAAACAAAAATTTATGTTAATGTTATTCACATTTAATTAGTACTTTCAATAATAATAATTAGTAATAATACATTTACACTTAATAATAATAAATAAGCAATACAATTGTTATTGTTATTTAAAATACAAATTAAATATACAATTTAAATTTTAGTTTGCTATTCGATTGCTATTCTTATTAATTTATAATTTTTAAATTATTGTTGTTGTTGTTGTTACATTTAGATATGGAGGGGTCTGAAATTGTCATTGTAGGTGCATGTCCACTGTGAGAGACATAATCTGAAAAAAAAGTTCAGATATTCAGAAAGTTCTCTCCTCCACACAGATCTTCTCTAGATCAGTCAGGTTTCTGGCCTGTCGCTGAGAAACACGAGTTTGAGCTCTCTCCAAAGATTCTCTATTGGGTTTATGTCTGGAGACTGGCTAGGCCATGCCAGAACCTTGATATGCTTCTTACAGAGCCACTCTTTGGTTATCCTGGCTGTGCTTTGGGTCATTGTCATGTTGGAAGACCCAGTCTCGACCCATCTTCAATGCTCTAACTGAGGGAAGAAGGTTGTTCCCCAAAATCTCACAATACATGGCCCCGGTCATCCTCTCCTTAATACAGTGCAGTCGCCCTGTCCCATGTGCAGAAAAACACCCCCATGCTTCAAAGTAGGGATGGTGTTCTTGGGATGATACTCATCATTCTTCTTCCTCCAAACACGTTTAGTGGAATTATGACCAAAAAGTTCTATTTTAGTCTCATCTGATCACATGACTTTCTCCCATGACTCCTCTGGATCATCCAAATGGTCATTGGCAAACTTAAGACGGGCCTGGACATGTGCAGGTTTAAGCAGGGGAACCTTCTGTGCCATGTATGATTTCAAACATAACGTCTTAGTGTATTACCAACAGTAACCTTGGAAACGGTGGTCCCAGCTCCTCCCGTGTAGTTCTGGGCTGATTTCTCACCTTTCTTAGGATCATTCAGACCCCACGAGAAGAGCTCTTGCATGGAGCCCCAGTCCGAGGGAGATTGACAGTCATCTTTAGCTTCTTCCATTTTCTAATGATTGCTCCAACAGTGGACCTTTTTTCACCAAGCTGCTTGGCAATTTCCCCGTAGCCCTTTCCAGCCTTGTGGAGGTGTACAATTTTGTCTCTAGTGTCTTTGGACAGCTCTTTGGTCTTGGCCATGTTAGTAGTTGGATTCTTACTGATTGTATGGGGTGGACAGGTGTCTTTATGCCAAACAGGTGCATCTAATTTAGGATAATAAATGGCATGGAGGTGGACATTTTAAAGGCAGACTAACAGATCTATGAAGGTCCGAATCCTTATTTGCAGCTGTATCATACAAATAGTTAAATAAAAATCATATATTGTGATTGCTACAGTGGACATGCACCTACGATTACAATTTCAGACCCCTCCATGATTTCTAAGTGAGAGAACTTGCAAAATAGCAGAGTGTTCAAATACATACAATTATTATTGTTACTGAAAAATAAAGTACAATTTTAAATGTTACTATTGATACTATTAAACATTTTTACTTTATAACATTCTTATTAAATTATGTATGATTATTATATACACAACTATTATTAGTAGTATATGAGAGATGTTGGGTTATGATTCATGTCACTCCTGATTGAGACTTCCTCATAGACCACCAGTCAAAACATCTGGTCATGCCGCTGAGCTATAAATCATGCATGACCAGTGGTCTCTCATAGTCATGAGATATATGAACCTCATATCCCACTTTTACTTCCCATTCTTTGGGTGAATGAGCTTGGGATGGGGTGAACTGCACTTCATGTAGATCTGTCTACCTGCAGAGCCGTTGAATCCGCTGATGAATTCACGACGGCAGTCACAGGGCGCAATGTATTCACTCTGCAGGATGGACAGATTAGAGGGAAAACAGAGAGAATTAGGGAAAAAGTTAGATCAGCTCTGTCAGCAATCAATCATAATTACTGCTAATTTAACCACCCAGTAGGATGAAAGAAAACACTCAGCAGGAGGTCACACACACACACACACACACACACACACACACACACACACACACACACACACACACACACAAAATCAGAGGAGATTGCATAATCACAGAGCCAGAGAGGAGGGGGTGAGGGAAGCCCAACACTCACACAATATAAATTAAACGACTAAGACACTACACACACACACACACACACACACACACACACACACACACACACACACACACACACAATGTTTATAAGGCTGTTTTCTTTAAATCAAAGTTTGAATGTTTATAAATTGCAGGCCGCTGTATATTTATAAATCACAGACTGTATGTGTATAAATTGCAGGCATTTTTTATTTTATTAATTACAGTTTGAATGTTTATTAATTACAGGTTGTAGCCTATATTTACAAATCACAGGTTGAATGTTTATAAAACAGGTTAAATGTTTACAAATCACAAGTTAAATTTTTATACAGCAATTTTTTTTAAATAAATCACAGAATGTATGTTTGTAAATTACAGGTTAAATGTTTAAGAAGCTGAATTTTTATAACTCACATACTGTATGTTTATAAATTACAGGTTGAATGTTTAAAAAGCACAGGTTAAGTGTTTAAAATAACAGGTTAAATGCTTATAAATAACAGGTTAAATGCTTATAAATAACAGGTTAAATGCTTATAAATAACAGGTTAAATGTTTATAAAGCACAGGTTAAATGTTTATAAATAACAGGTTAAATGTTTATAAATCACAGGTTAAATGTTTATAAATAACAGGTTAAATGTTTATAAATCACAGGTTAAATGTTTATAAAGTTACATTTTTATAACTCACATGCTGTATGTTTATAAATCACAGGTTGAACGTTTAAAAAGCACAGGTTAAGTGTTTATAAAGCACAGGTTGAATGTTTATAAATCACCAATTAAATTTGTATAAATCACAGGTTGAGTGTTTATAAATCACAGGATGAATGTTTGTACGGTACAACTTTTATAAATCAAAGGATATTTTTATATTTATAAATCACTTTTTTTTTAAATAAATCACAGTCTGCATGTTTATAAATCCCAAGTTGTGTTTATATACTATATTTATAAATGACTGTCTACATTGATAAATCACAAAGTTGTATATTATAAATATAAAGCCTGTGATTTATAAATACACAGCCTGTGATTTATAAATATAAAGCGTGTGATTTATAAATATAAAGCCTGTGATTTATAAATAAACAGCCTGTGATTTATAAATATAAAGCGTGTGATTTATAAATATAAAGCCTGTGATTTATAAATAAACAGCCTGTGATTTATAAATATAAAGCGTGTGATTTATAAATATAAAGCCTGTGATTTATAAATAAACAGCCTGTGATTTATAAATATAAAGCGTGTGATTTATAAATATAAAGCCTGTGATTTATAAATACACAGCCTGTGATTTATAAATATAAAGCGTGTGATTTATAAATATAAAGCCTGTGATTTATAAATAAACAGCCTGTGATTTATAAATATAAAGCGTGTGATTTATAAATATAAAGCCTGTGATTTATAAATAAACAGCCTGTGATTTATAAATATACAGCCTGTGATTTATTAAATCACAGACTGCATGTTTATAAGTTGTAATGTTTATAAATCACAGACTGTATATTTATAAAATCACAGGTTTCACTTTTGTGGATCACAGCTCAAAGGTTTTTCGAGCAGGGTCACCTGATGTGCGTCTCCTGATGGGATGATGTAAGCTTGGATGGGGTCTGTGATGCACTTGCTGTTCCTCATGGCCTGCCGGAGCTGCCTGAGCAACTCCACTGTGATCTTTGGGGACATAGCGTCTGTTCACGGAGAAAGAAAGCTCAGTGAACACATTTACACAATGATGACTACTAGAGTGAAAAAAACAATAATTGTCATTTAGTCATTTAGATTCATTTAGAAATGTAATATTTTAGTCGATATATAATTCTAATACAAATTACCTTTTCATTTTCAAGCTTATGATAATCAACTATAATCTCAAATAATATAAAAGTAAAATTCTATAAAAGTCAAATGATTGCTGTGTGAAAGGATAACACTTTACAATACGGGGTGCACTAATATGCATTAATTCATGCTTAACTAATGCACAGATAATCATGAGTTAATGTATTACTAATGAAGAACTAAACCATGTATTAATGATTACTGCATCAGCAACTAATGAATATTTTAAATGATTAACAGATTAAATAATATATAATTTAAATATGACATCATGTAATAATTCTCTAATAACATATTATATTAACTAATAATATAAAATGAATGTGTTAGTGATCACAACGGGTCAAAGCCATGCATTTCAACTTCCAGTGGTCTGATTATTTAATCATTAGCTAATGATTTGCAAAGGTATCATTATGTTAGGACTTTACTTGTTGGGGCACATGACTATTAAATAATTCAAAATTAATTTAAAAGCCATAACCACCATGACATATTACTTAACAATTAGTTAATAGTCAAGTGCCCCAAAAGGTACAGTCATAACATAATGATACCTGTGGAAATCATTAGCTAATGATTAATTAAAAAGTGTAAAGTTTTACCTGTGAAAGAAATAAAAATGAATACAATTAAGAAACCAAACCATTAATTTTCTAAATATGTGCACAGCACAAGCAACTTTGCTATAAGATTATAATAAATACCACCACTAGACTACTTTAGTACTTCAGTGACATTAGATCGATCAGTCAGTCGACATGAAATCACAATCAACAAGTTATTATAGTGTCAACAGAACAAACATCTACAAGTTACTGGCTGTGCAAGAGTGCATATAAGTGTCAAAAAGCCTTTTGTGATCATAAAGAATTACCTGTAGCCATTTTGCTTCTGTGAACCTGAGATCTTACTGTTAACGTGGAGCTCAAAGTTGGAAAGATATGAGATTGTTAACCTTTACCTCGCACAGACGGTCTTTCAGGTGGCATAATAAGACCATCCCATAGTTAAAGATTTACTACCCATGTCTTGTTGTTCTGTGATCAAGCAACCGTTTACCAAATGTGAAATTGAAGAGCTTTATTGGTTCCTTTTTGCAATAAACAATAAACAAATCAATAAATAAATAAATCAATAAATCAATATTCTGATTTTCTATGAGAGACTATATTATAAATCATTATGATTTTACTGTAATAATAACAAAATAGTATAGCCTACTATGCTGCAGTATGGATACTTTCATGCTTTGTGTAAGGCTTCAAGGAAACTGAAGTCACATATATTGTAAATATTATATTACAACTTATTTTTGTGGATAAATAGCCAGAAAAAAACTATTCTATGCTTATTCATTCACAAATAATATGTGCTGTTGTCAAAAGCTACATCATCCACTGGTAAATGTTACATCATCCAATCACGTCAGTGGAATTATCATATCGAAAGCTGATTGGACAGACGGGCTTCACAGTTCGACAATATAAACAATCTACATTTAAACAGTCAATTCAGCGAGCATTCATTCAGGCGTAATATCTGCATTGCATGATGAATTAACAACGCATCAGCAAACTTACATCAAACCAAAACAATATTAAATTAAAATGTATTTTTATTATGTTTTATCCGTGGTAGGTGTGGCAGTCCGCCGTACTGTTCATCCAAATACATGCTTTCAATTACAGAAATGGTATTAATCTGCAAACATATTTGGTTTTATCTATTTTGAGGGCATGTTTATACATTTTTTTCTTTCTTTCTTATCCAAAGAGAGATTATGTGCTGCGCGCCGACGCTCGCTCGATTATGAAAACACGCATATGTTATGCAAGCGACAACAATAACACTCGTCTTGGTCTCACGCTGCACAATCCACTACCGTTTTCTGAGTATTGAGCACATGTAGCGACTGACTAACATCAAATAATTCACCACTTACCTTGAATAAGCGTGTCCTGAAATGTAAACTATTGGTAAAACTCTACTGTTCCTTGTGTTAGTGTGCAAAGGAAGCTGCCATTACAGTGATGACGTGTGTGGACACGTGACAAGCTGCCTCTTCCAGTCACATGGTGGGACACTCCCACACTTCTGGTCAATTTTGATTTGTGAATCACAGAAGTCTAGTAGTGGATATGTAATCTTGAGTCGATAGAAGCGGTTTTTCCAACTTAGCAATTTTGTTGCTAGATTTAGCAACTTTTCCGACTACACTAGCAACTTTTTTTCCAAAAGCACCTAGCAACAAATGTAGCAAATTTTAACAATTATTTGGCAACTTTTAGCAACTTTTGTAAAGTGACTCTAATCAAAACAGCACACGTAAAAGCTAGTTAAATAGACTGAGCGGTTGATTCATAATTCCTTAAAATCGCTGTGGAAATAGCGGTAAAAACAATATCATTATTAGATTCCTGAGCAGAGATTAAATCCTCAGAGACCGCACATCCCCTCTTGGGATCTCTCAGAAGTCTTTCAGGCCCTACAGGGGGATCTGTTTGAGCCTTTACAGCCATTTAAGTTAGCACCCTCTCCATGAAGATGGCCATCCCGACTGAGCTCACCTCTTTCAAGAGGTGATGGACCTCTCAGCTAATGCAGGCAGCAGCAGTAGCAAAAAATCTTTTTTGAGTGCACCAGCAGTAGCACGCACAGATTTCACATTTTTAGCAAAATATTTTAAATGCATAAAGTTCAGAGTACAATTGTTTGGTTAGCAAGTGACATTTTTTTAAGGACAAAGTTATAATTTCCTACACAAGTTTAACAAACAAATTTAAATTAGCATTTCAAATAATATCCATAGACAGTAAAAGAAATGGACGGAGCTATCCCATTGCTTTCTACGGCGTTAAGTGATGTCAGTATAGGGGCACTCACTTCCTGATGGCTGAGCGAACTGCGCAGGCTCAGACTGAGCTTGAGGACGTAGATGTGACGTGAGCCTCCTGTCTGACAGCTGTAGGTCTTCTAGTAGATGTGGAAAGTGAAAGCTGAATCACGTTGTTTAAATATTTTCTCCCGTTGCTTTTGGCTCACTATGGGCTTCTCCCCATTCTTCCCCCTTGACTTTATCAGACTTTATGTCTCCACGTCCCCCCGACTGTCTCATAGACAGTAAAAGATTGCCTGCGAGCGTCTCCTCAGGTCTATACGGTAATTTCTCAACTGTGCGACAGGGTCACATTGGTTATGACGCAATAGTTAGCCTATTTTTACAAAAACAGCTTCTGCGGGGCGATAGTGTAAGATACAAGGTAACGGAGCCTTTTATGCATTGTCGTGTTTCTTTAGAAATAAACAATGGACAAATGGAGTCTTTAAACGTCTCAGATGTAAAGTTATTCACTGTCAAAGTAACTCAAAAATGAATGGGAGTCAATGGGATGCTAACAGCAGGTGATGGCTTGGTTAGCAATGGCAGCCCCTAGAGGTGGAACGCTTTCCGAGCGCTAGATTACCCCCTTGATAATATCTAAGTAGTTTTGCGTTGCGATTACGCAATGACGTCATGACGCAATTACGTCACAATGTCATTTAACAACTTTTAGCAACAAAACGATCTGCAACTTCCTCTGAAAATTAGTTGGCAACACTGGCAGTTACTGACCATGGCGGTTTCTGACCACAGCATTTGTTTGTCAAAAGTCTTAACTGAATAAAAACAATGCCTAGCATACCTTTCTAGCGTGTGTAATGCAAATTACAACCTCAAAGTTGTAATGAAACCTCAAACCTGATGTGTTTAAAGCAGTAAAAATGGGCAAGTGTAAGGATTTGAGTGAGTTTAACAAGGGCCAAATTGTGATGGCTAGTCAACTGGGTCAGAGCATCTCCAAAACTGCAGCTCTTGTGGGCTGTTCCCGGTCTGCAGTGGTCAGTATCTATCAAAAGTGCTCCAAGGAAGGAACAGTGGTGAACCGGTGACAGGGTCATGGGCGGCCAAGGCTCATTGATGCACATGGGGAGTGAAGGCTGGCCCGTCTGGTCCGATCAAACAGACGAGCTATACTGTAGTTTAAATTGCTAGAAGTTAATGCTAGTTCTGATAGAATACACAGTGCATCACAGTTTGTTGCTAGTCCTGCCACCCATGTGGATGTTACTTTTACACGTACCACCTACCTAAGCATTGTTGCAGACCATACAGGCTTACACCCTTTTGTGGAAACTGTATTCCCTGGTGGCTGTCTCCACAGAAAAAGTCTATAGTGTTCGTTATCTTATGCTCACAATGGCTATATGCCTTATTTAATCAATACAGTAAAACCTGTAATATTGTGAAATGATATTAAAAAAAAACAGTTTTCTATTTGATTGTGTAATTCAATTCCTGTGACGGCAAAGCTGAATTTTTAGCATCATTACTCCAGTCTTCAGTGTCACATGATCCTTCAGAAATCATTCTAATATGCAGATATTTTTTTTGCTAAAAAAACAATTTAATATTATCAATGTTGAAAACAGCTGCTTAAAATTATTTCGGAAACCATGATACCTTTTTTCCAGGATTCTTTAATGAATAGGAAGTTCTGAAGAAAAGCATTTATTTGAAATTGATTTTTTTAAAACAATGTAAGTCACGTTTGACTAATTTTATGCATCCTTGCTGAATAAAACTATTAATTATTATAACATACCTCCCCCAATTTTTGGAACGGCAGCTTAGATATAAATATATATATATATATATATATATATATATATATATATATATATATATATATATATATATATGTATGTATGTATGTATGTATATATATATATATATATATATATATATATATATGATTTTTTTTTGTGTGTGTAATTATTCTTGGTATGTCACCTGCCAGACATCCACAAAAATGCCAGACATCCACGCACACACAAACAAAAAACTAAACAAAGATAAACAAAGCTCAAGTAACATGTTATAGTCATATTGCATGAAAACAAGGGCTGCTTTGTTTTTAAGCTGATTGCATCATACAAAACACATAATAGAAAGAGTTAGAGTTACACGGAAATACATGTGTATAATACAGTATTAAGTTAGGCTTTTGTGGAATTTACATTGAGTTTACAACACAATTACAATGAAATTTACTTTGAAAGAGCAGAGCAGCAAGATCCAGACATTTGTGAAACATGATCATGTAATATTCTTCAGTATGGGTGTGTACAACACAAAGAAATGTAAAACTAGGCTGTGAGACAACATTTTATCTCTTAACAGTACAATGCAGTAAACCGTTTACTGTATTGTACTGTTAAGAGATAAAATGATGTGTTTAACGGATTGTACTGATGTTTAACAATATGCCGATTGTTCACCTGGCGAAACGTCTTTCTGAAAACAAAAACTATATATAACTATATTCAATAGACAAAAACTCCATAAAACAGTGTTGTGAAAATCACTTGATCTAAGACCTTTATATACGCTGTAAACCCAAACAAGATCAAACTATTTGATTAGTTAAGTTAAGAAATTAGAAAGTGCATTGTAAAAAAAAATGTTGGTTTTTGTTGGTTTAACTTAAAAAAAAGTAAGTAACCTGGTTGCCTTACAATTTTGAGTTTATTGAAATAAAAAATTTGAGTTGATACAATGAAGGAAATTAGTTTAATAAATAGAAACTCAAAATATTATTGTATCTGAACCACATAAAAAATGTGATAAATCATGAAAATAGCACTATTTGTTATCAGTTTCACTGCGTCATCAGAAATAAAACTCACACAATTACCCAATATGCTTACAAAATCTTTTAATAAAGGTTGTCCAATCTCAAAAAAGGTTCATTGTATTAACTCAAAATTTTAATTTCAATGAACTCAAAATTTTAAGGCAACCAGGTAACGTTTTTTCGAAATAATTTTTTACAGTGTGTAAGAAAGCAGCATATTTTTATTTTGTACTAATACATTTTACATTTACGCTCCCTTTTGAGTGTCATGGCAAATCATGCTGGGAAATAGAAATCCCAGCCAGGTTTCTGTTACATTTAAGTTGGTCTAAATGAAAAAAGACAAGTTGAACTCAAAAGTAAAAGAAAGTTCTAAATACCCATAAAAGTTAAGTTGATTAAACTAATTTGTTTAATTTAAGTTGACCCTACTCAAATCAATTAATTATTTTGAGCGTTAGTTCTCAGGCGGTGTAGGGTTCACAGTTTAGTGCGTGCCTCGTCTTCATCCGTGTTGAATTCAATATGGTGTCTAACCGCAGTTTGATGTTTTCCTAACGTTGGGGGCGAATCTGTCCTGTCCTGGTTTATTAACCTATTGAGGCGAAAGCAGTGCTGTGAGATCTTTGAATCCGTCTAGTGCCTCAGGGACGCGAGCAGACAGACCGCAGCCGCCATGACGGACAGTAACGTCCTGCAGGGGACCAGCATCAGTCCTGCGTTTCCAACTGAAAAAGGAAGATATTCCACGTTTAAAAGTGTAAAACACTTCCACATGATGTAAATGTTGATAATCACAGAGTTCAGGCTTACTTGGTTTGCACGTCTTTGATTCTTTGAACATACCCATCTTGTCACTGGTTTTAACTAAGCTTAGTTTCTCCATGCTCACTTGACCTGGAAAACAGGTTGTTACAACATTTTAGTTTCTATTAATTTACTTTCTGTCATTTATACGTAATTATACGCAATATAATATACACAATAATAAAAAATATGTTTTTTAGTGGAGTATAAAGGCCTTCAATAATTCATCGTTATGATTTTATCACCTTTGGACACACGGAGGCACGTTTAGATGTATACGTACAAATTTTGTTTTGCCATTGCATTTTATTGATCCCATGTTTTGGGAGCCAGGAACCGCTGTTTTTTTAAAAAAAAACATCAGAGTGTCCCAGAGTGGATAAATCTGAAAATGATACCCTTCCGTATATTTTGTGAAAAGATGATATCATCACCCCACATCTCACGAATGCTCCAAGTCTTCGTCTCCCTTTTTATTGTATCTCTGTGGCAGAATTACAGCGCCGCATACTGGTCTGGAATAGTGGTTTCGTGTGTACACAGATATTTCTTAAAGCAATACTTCAGCGATTAGCAAATGGCTTTGTATCATGATTGCGCTTCCTCCCTCTCATATCCCCCTGAGACAAGAGACTTATGCATTTTATTTCTGGAAAAATTCATCCCATGACGCAAATATCGTCAATTTGCGCCATCAGAGGAATTGTTGGCCAGAGGCTAAAAACTACAGCCAGCAGAGGGAGCCATTTCCGCATGTTTTCAACTCGCTCGTAGGGGATGGGAGATCACATTCACAGCACTCAGATCGCAGCTGCAGGCACTCATGTAAACTGAGCTATGGTGAGCAATGTAAGTGTTTTAATTTCTCAAATTAATTCCTATGAATGTTAAGCTTCCAAAGGCATGAACTGAAAACGTGGCAGACTGAACACGCGCTGTGAATGTTTGCCGCGAGCGTGGTCGCGTTTACATCAGCTTTCATCACAAGAGCTCATTCAGCTCATCACAGTGAATGTAATCTGACTCCTGCAGCGTTTGTGATGTGACACTCCTTCAGCGGCTAAATCACATTATATTGAACAGACACGTTCAGTTTTTAATTGTAGTGTCTGTTCTCTAACTGAACTGATTTTATGAAGATGAACACGATGGTGGGAAAGTGAAAGTGATTCAGTAGAAGTGGCTTTAGGAATGGCCTCACAGGGCAGCAAAGCATTCTGGGAATTGTTGTCTTTCATCCCCCCGAGCCAAAAATACCTTTTCTGTCTTTTCTCAGTCTAGAAAGCACCAAATGAAAAAATAAGTTCACATTTCTACTATATTAATGACCCAGTTTAAATACAGATTTATCTTCCCAGTGCTGAAGTATCCCTTTAAGACGAAAAAAAAAAAAAAAGATTGGACAGGGAAAGCTCTGGCTTTGTGTGGATGTGACTGTAGAATGAGCCGTTTCTATCGACATACACATGCGCCGCCATGTTTCAGCCCTAAACGGAAAAACTGCTCTACAAAGCGCTGCTGTCTCAGACAACGAGATCTTTGTCCTGCGTCGGCCACCGTAGCTTCTCTACGCAATTTGAATAGAGTGCCTCAGCGAGGGGCAAGCATGCTGCTAAATTTACACACCGCAAAGTCTGATCATTTTTATGACGTTTTCAAGAGAAGAGAGTCCAAAAAAGTAACTAATAGATCATACTTCTCCAATTCTATGTTTTGCAAATAATTTTTTGCATTACCAACTTTCTAAAAAAATATATGTTTGAATAATTAAATATGCACTAATTTGCAAAAATTCCCAGAACAAAAATCTGAACGGGTTCAAAGTTCCTGTTTTATTCTGTTGACACATTAGAGTCTAAATTTTGACAGAAGAGATTCTTGATATCTATAAATATTATATTACTCCATAAATCTAAAATACTGTCAACCGCCAGAGAAAAAATAAATACATTTGCACTATTTCTTGGATAAGAAGATAAAAAGTAAATGTCTAATTGTGGTCTTTAAAATATGTATTGCAATTGAAATCTACAGATGCAATAAAATAAAATAAAATACAGTAAGCACCTACCAAAAATTATTTAAAAAATATAATTAAGTATAATTCAAAAAGTTTCTTATAAAACAAAAACAATACAAAATAAACCACTTCTATCATTTCTTCTGATGTCCTTGCTGTCCTGTGGTATAGACGCCTGTCATATACCGCTCTCCTGTTTCACCACATCTCTACGCTCCGCCAGCGCATCAGATTACCGCGCAATTCCCTTTTTTGTGTCTTTTGAATGGACTGGATTGTTCATTGTTTTGAACGAAAAAGCAAACTAAGTCAGTTCTACAGAGGAAAGAAATAATCAAACATCCCTCACCCTCAAAATGTTTAATAAAAGTGTGTCTCTTTTATGCCAGCTCAAGTTCTTGAATATTATTATTATATTTAATATTTTTAATGTATATAAACTACCGTTCAAAAGTTTGGGATCTGTTAGATTTCAAATAATAAATAAATGAAGCCTCTTATGCTCACCCAGGCTGCATTTATTTAATCAAAAACACAGTAAAAACAGTAATATTGTGAAATATGATTACAATTTAAAATAATTGTACTCTGTTTGAATATATTTTAAAATAGAATTTATTCCTGTGATCAAAGCATCATTACTTTAGTCTTCAGTGTCACATGATCCTTCAGAAATCATTCTGATATGATGATTTTATACTCAAGAAACATTAATGATCATTACATATTATCCCCCCCATGCCAGGATTATCAGATGAATAGAAAGTTGAAAAGAACAGCGTGTATCTGAAGTAGAAAACTTTTGTAACATTATACACTCCCATTCCAAAGACCTTTGATGATACAAAAGCTAAGATGTTCAGTTGAAGCAGTTTTTTTTGGAAAGCAACAACAGCTGCAGAAGTAAAAACGTCATACTCTTTTGTTTACCTGACACCAGATATTTGACCTCCTGGCACTTCACGTCAGATCTTTGTGAAGGAGAACCAGGTAAGATGGAAACTCTGGATATGTGGAGGTTTAGGACATCTGCCACTCTCTTGCGGAAATCATACCTGCACACAACAGTCAATGTGCCGTGACAAAACATGCATTGCTGTTGCAAAATATATATTAAACGTATAATGTAACGATGACTTCTGATAATTTGGTTTGTGATGTAATGGATCAAAATGCTCATCACAACATTTTCTTATAGAAAGGTGAAACGAAGTGTGAAAGGTGTTTCATGTGGAAACAAGAAAAACAGGAGTCATCGTGTTTACTGTTTATGAGTGCGTGTTTCTTTTTGAATTATAATTAATATTTCCCATCCATGGCATTTTTTGATTGTTGACAGTTTTGTGGTTTCTATTTTGCACACAGAAATGAACAGATATAATTATTACAAAAAAACGTTTTGTTCTTCCTTGTTGATTTAAATTGAAAAGATTATTCCGGGCAAAAGTACGCTTACTGGAATATTACTGTTTTGTTTTTTCTGTGAAATTTCCTAATAGCGCATATTTTGAGATATGAACACTAATTTATATCTTGATATTTACATGGGCCATGAAATAATTGGAAAATTCAAGTAGTTATTTAATACAGTGTATGGAATAAAAGTAATGCCAAATGTCTTTAAAACATTAACTGTGCTTGCATTTTAATGCATTGTATTTTTAGGGATTACATTTTTATGGGCTAAAATTAAATATGGTAAAATATTCAAGGTGTGAATAATGGTAAAATCTGAAAGGTGAATATGGATTATAGAATTTATGTTGAATAAGCCCTAAGAAGCATTAAGGGTCAACCAGTCATTTTTTAAATATGAGATTTATCAACTGAATAAATAAACTTTCCATTGATGTGTGGTTTGATAGGATGGGACAATATTTGGCCGAGATAAAGCATGTTACATATATATATATATATATATATATATATATATATATATATATATATATATATATATATATATATATATATATATATATATATATTTGTACATTTTTATATTTACGGTTGGAAATTTACAAAATTTCTTGATGCAACATGATCTTTAATATCCTAATGATTTTTGGCATAAAAGAAAAATCAAACATTTTGACCCATACAATGTATTGGCTATTGCCACAAATATATCTGTGAGACTTACCACTGTAAAATATTGTTGGTTTAACTTAAAAAAGTAAGTAACCTGGTTGCCTTAAAATTTTGAGTTTACTGAAATAAAAAAGTTGAGTTTATACAATGAAGGAAATTGGTTTAATAAATAGAAACTCAAAATATTAGTTTCACTGCGTAATCACAGATAAAACACACAATTACCCAATATGCTTAAACATTTTTTGATAATATTTGAATAAAGGTTGTCGATTCTCAAAAATGTTCATTGTATTAACTCAAATTTTTAATTTCAATGAACTCAAAATGAAGGCAACCAGGTAACTTATTTTTTAAATATTTTTTTACAGTATGGTTTTGTGGTCCAGGGTCACATATCTACACATACTCTGCTTTACGTCATGCCTAGCAACGCCCGTTATCAGTTCTAAATTCGCTGTAAACCACACGGCTTCTTGGGGCTTTTTGCTTATTTGGTTTTAAAGACATTTGGCATTCATTTACCTCTACAGTGAAACATGCAATTGTTATCTTAAAACGTTAGTTCACCCAAAAAAGAAATTGATGTCATTAATGACTAACCCTAATGTTGTACAGTTAATATTGTTAATATAATAAAATATAAAAATATAAAAATTAAAATATAATTTTTTGTGAGTATTTGTAAACATACCTGCTGAAAGAGGTCATGTTGGGGAAGATCTGCATGGCAGAAGGGGATTCTGGGTGAATATCTGCACATACAGTTGTTGTTTTGTTGAGTCGGAGAACCAATGACATCTGGATAACTAGGGGTAAAACATTGAGACAGTTTCTGTGTTGTTCGTTATGTCAGTTCCAACGTATGAAAAATCATGCCGGCGCAAGTGAAAGTTACTCATATTTGCTACCTGTGAAGTCTCCGGCCAGCTGGAGCAGAATGTCATTGTACAGTTGTCTCTTGGTGAGACTTACATATCCGTGTCTGCCCGTCAGATCTCCAACCCAACAGGACAGAGCCCTCGTCTGAGAACAGTTGTTCATCTGAGAGACAATTATTTCTCTGAATTAATTTGCATAATTTATAAATTTGATGAGAAAATAGGCCTTCGTCTTCTCTCACATTTGGTATGTTGAATGGATTATACATTTCGTCTTCCCCGGGACATGCACCACCGGGCCCCACCGGCTCATCTGCGATGTACCAGGAAGCCTCTGCAAACTAGAAACCAATAATAGAAGTTGTCACATTCAGTAAAAATAAATTTGATTAGCTAACACGACTAATGCAAAAACGGATAAAATATAACTTACATTTGATTGTTGTGATGCCCGTACATCCACCTCTAACGTAACGTCGCCATAGCTGCCATCGGGAAAAGTCTGCTGGGACTAAAAACATATCACTTAACATTATACAATGTTATATCTAGTTTTAATATAAAAGCATGATTATTATTTTTTTAAATATTTTTGAATATGTTTTAATATGCGTTATAACTAAATATATTAGTTCTGTCTATGGGGCATTCACACGTGGCGTCAGCGTTAATGCTTCTCATTTGCTTTGAAATGACATTGCGTCACTGGTGTTGTTTGCAGCAGAAGTTGAAACATTGTACAACAACACAGCCGTTAGCCAATCAGATCGCCTATGCAAATACCCTAGCGCAGATGCTGGCCAATTGTGTTCGGAAAAGTAATGTGATTGGCTGTTGTCACTTATGTTACGTCTGACGAGAGGCACTACACTTTTTCCGTAAGTTGAATAAGATGGTCCAACAGTTTATACATTTACATTATACATTTTAAAATATGGATATTTTTCTTACACAAGGCCTTCTGAAGCCAGTTTGCTACAGAAGGCCTTTATTAACCCCCCAGAGCCGCGTGGAGCAGTTATATGATGGATAGATGCACTTTTATGGACTTCAAAAATTGCACAACAATTCACTACCATTATAAAGCGGAGAAGGAAGAAAGTCAGATACACCTAGGATGAACTAGGATGGAGAGTAAATCATGGGCGAATTTTCATTTTTGGGTTAACAATCCCTTTAATCAAAAAACAAAGGTTATAGAGAATATTACTCACTGCTCTTGACTAAAGAACTTGTTGATTATATTAGATAACTATTCAATTTCTATATATTTCTTAGGGCACAGGTCAATATGACATTTATTATGGGTTTATGCGAGGATTGTTTTAAGTTCACTTAAAATAAAAGTTGCTATATATTTGAGGCCTAATAAGTGTTAAAAAAAAGTATAGCTTTCAAATACACAGTAATGTTGATTTCATTGAGACATCATTAGCTGTATTAGTATCAGTAATGCTGGCCTTCATTCATAAAAAGATGCCATTAAACAAATATTTAAAAGAGACTGTCTTCATGTTGTTTCTAATTTACATTTAAATTATTACATTGAAAATATATTAAACATTTTTTTTAATTATTTTTAACCGTGATTAAAAGAATTAACACAGAATTTTTATTTTATATTAATCTTCATTTTTTTTTTAATCGAATGCCAGCAATAAAATATATATTTGAAAAAATAAGAATTACCACATAAGCAATATTTTAGGATTTTTAAATAAATTTTTATTGTATTATTAAATTATGTATTACCGTATATTATGCGTCCTAATGTACTGGAAAACAACAATAAATGTTCTGGGATATTTCTATATTACTGCCAATTAAAGGGTTAAGTAAAGTCAAATTATTGTCTTGTTCGACACATTAAATTAAATTACTAATGAAAAACTTAAAAAAATTAAGTAGCAAGGATTTAAAAAAGTTAACGGCAAATGTTTAAAACCACTGGATGCTCTTGACAAAATGCGTTATAAATATAAAATAATATTTTTTTTTTGTAAATCATGTGAATCGTTTTTCCGCATGCAACACCAAGACCACAAGACAGCTGCAGGTCTGCTGTGTGGCATGTGACAGATCCATCTGCCAGCGGTAGAGATGAGCTTCATTCGTCCCAGCAGGACAAGGGCTGTACCCCTGCACAACCACAGCCTCACCCAGTTACCCCTCACCACCCCTTCCTCCTCCATCCAGCATTATTGGCAGTGTCATCTTTTTGTGGCAGATTTAAAGTGACGGTGGATTTCAAGCCACTTTAGGGTGATACTTATTTTTTTTTACTATTCCCTTTAATTTAGTTACCATGGAAACTGGAACTAATTCAAAATAGACCATTTTGTATCAACACGTTAGATCCTGGCAACCAACCAGAAAACCCTACCATAATGAAGATGTGTTTTGGCAAGCACCATACAAAACTATGATGTATTCTTAAAGACACCTATATTAAATTAACTTTTTTTTTCTTACCATCATCACTGTCCCATTTACAGGACCACTGAACATGGCCTTAGCGATGACCCGATTTCCATCTGGGGCGTTCTCTGCTGAGATATTTGCACACCGCATTCTGTAAGTAGGAAAATAAACCATCTGAAGTTATCTGTGCTCAAGCAAATATTGACATTTTCTCCCCACATTGCTAGATGAGTCAAATAAATCTGGTGTATCACTTTTATAAATAAACATTATAAATGATGTGTGAAGAGGAATGAGCTGTGTGAATCTCCCCACACATGCTTTTCATTATGGTTTTTAGGTATTTCAGATATCTGACATCATAATTATTCTAAATAGCTTTGCAAAAAATGGATACAAGGTCTATTTCTGGAACACTCAGTTTTTCCTGTTGGGAACAAAATATAAAAAATACTAAAAGTTGAAAAAATCTCACTGCTGCCTCAATGTGGCAAATGTGCCCGACTTTGACATCAACTTAATGAGGAACCAAGACACAATGCAGAATTGGGAACTGTATCACAACTTGCACCTGCAATTGTTTTCCTATTTATGGTTCTGCTTCTAACAGTTTCAAAGAGAAGCAAACCAATCCGTTAGCTTTACTTCAGAGCTCAAAATGTTGTGAAAGGCCAGATGACTGGTATAAGGATGTATGATTCATAAAAGAACTAACCTTGAGTTGTTGGTATGTATGACCAGAGATCGGCCAATGATGCTGTTCGGTCCTGAAAGTGGCAAATTACCATCCGTGTACTGGTTCTGAAAGTTGTTCTGACCTGTCAGGTATCCAAACTTCCCACTGATGTCTCCTATCTCGTACTGGTCAACTGTGCCAGTCACTGGAGATGAAGTTGCGTTCACAGAAAACGGGTTGAAGTGCCCCATGATGTTACTGTCGGAGCAAGGTTCCTGCAGGCTCTTGATTGGAAGAATATGGACGTGGTAGCCAACGGCTTTGGCGTTAAGCCCGGTAAGGGAGAGATTTAAGATTGTTGGCCCTTGAGGAGAGACTTGGAAGAATCTGACTTGACCGTCAGAAGATTCAGGCCCAAACCAAGAACTTGAGCGAGCAGAGGGAAAGCGGTACAAGGTGATGTTTGCGCAAGCGATCCGTGGAGCTGTTTGGTTTGGACCATGCACCACCAAGGAACGATTAATCATTCCAGACACCCAAGAGGTTGTGTCGGTAAAAAAGTTCTTGGCAGCCACCGTCCCCATCTCAGACTGTAGATCCAGAGTCCTGTGCTTTCCAGCGAGATCCCCAACTTCACAAGCAAAAGGGCTGTCGGGACCACAGTTAAAAGAGTATGCACTCACGTTGGTGTCTACATAGTAGGGGTTCCAGTGTCCTCCAGTGGACATACAACATGAATTGTCACTGTCAGTCTCTGTGCTGATGGGATAGATGTGGACGTGCCAGCTGTGATTCACTGTAGAAGGTGCAGAGAGTTGTCCATAAGATAGGTCCAAGAACACGGAGACATCAGAATATGGGTCACTACTGGTCTGGGTGAACAGGACCGTCCCCACAACTGGACCACGAAAGGCCGCCCTCGCAACAGTCACATTGCCGGGGTAGCCTATACTTGCACAGGCAAATCTGGTCCCATTGGGCAGGTGTAGCACAACAGATCGACCCACAATGCTATTCCGCCCAAACAGAGGTAGGTTCCAGTCTGTTAAATTGGCTTGAAAGTTAATTGAATTCTCCAGAGAACCATGCCTGGCACTCAGATCTCCAACCTCAAAAAGATCATGCGTGGACCCTTTTGGTGGCGGATACGCTGGTGCCTGAGTATTCACATTAAAGGGGTTCCAGTGACCCCCAACATTGTTGTTACTACAGCTGCTATCCGAGGGAGAGCTCATCTGGGGTAGGGGGAACTGATGAACGTGGTACGGCCCAACTCTTCTGTCCAGGTTTGTCAGCTCAACAGTGATGGTGGTTGGGTCAAACGGAGAGGGTTGACGGAAGATGAAGTTGCCTTTAATCCCTTGCATGTTCAGGACAGCACTGACAACCTTCATTTCAATGCTTCGGATTTCTGCACACGCATAGCTTGAGGTCAAGTTGAGAACAGCGAAGCGGAGACCAGAACTGAGAGTGGCGATTTCCAACCGAGACTTGACAGGTTCTATAGGTGATCCCACATTCAAAAGGCCCAGATATGTAAGACTCTTGGGATCCAGACTACCAAGAAGAGTAGTGCAGCTTGCGGCAGTGCTTTGTGACACCAAAACTGGAACAGTTGTAAAAGTCCTTGTCTGATTGACATTTCTTAGATCTGAGAAAATCCTCGCCCCTGTTTCTCCTGTAGCTTGACGGATGTAGATGTTTCCAGCCACGGGACTGAAAAACCGTGCCTGCCACGTATTGGCCTGGGATTCCAACCTGAGTCCGGCACAAATCCTTATGCCGTCACATGTCTCCACCAGCACCGAGAGGGCATCCAAACTAAGGTGCTGTTCCAATAGGGTGGACACATTCACCGCAGCCTGAAGCGTATTTACCGGAAAAGTGAAAACACTGTCTCCTATGTATGACTTTTGACAGGGTGAAGCAAAATGGCCGTACATAACAGGGAATGTAGTGAGGGAGATATTGAATGATCGACACCGGCCGGTTCCTGTGATATTAAAAGTGGAACTTAGATCCGTGGAGTCAAAGATGACCCAACCAGTGATCCCCATCATATTGAAGTCAGCCCGATACCGCACACATGAGGCACAACCTAAACAGAGTCAAAGGGAATTCAAATAAAACATATCCATTCTTTTCAGGAAGTACCATTTATGACTTCAAGCATTTAATTTTAGCAGATCACATGCAGATATATCAAACTGATTCCAGTGTAAGATTAGACGTATTACTCAGGTCAACACTGTTTGTCAGACACCAATAACGTTGATTAAAGGACTTTATTATTAGACGTGCTCAGGTGACAGGTGAGTTCAGGTGTCACATTTCTAAGAGATTCTCTAAGAAGAACTTCGGGAGTGTCCTGTTGAATTCTGGGAATTGTGCGGCTTAACACATAAATAAATAATGTCACAGTTGTGTTGAGTCATACTGGACAACAGTGATCATTACAAGAAACATTTAAGTTTTCAGCTATGAAAAAGTCCCATTCATAAAAAAAAAGAAAAGCATGATTTTACTCTTTCACCACTTTCCTTGGGGTGTGAAGGTTAACTACAAATTTAGTGCATGCACTGTAACTAAAGATACATTTTAACTATGTTAACTTAAAAATTGGGCTTAGAAGTTAGCAATATTTCAGTAAAAACTTTTTTTCTCACATACATCAACCCTAAACTTTGTTGATAGTGCGTGGGCTGCTGCATCTAGCATTGTTATACCTTATGAAACACTAAAGGTGTCACATACAAACACTAGATATCACCAGGTATCAGTAGATAGATCACTGAATAATTTAACAATTGTTAACAGACTGTCACCAGCTAATACGCTAACTAACAATGTATATCTTACAGTTACACAAAATGATTCACAAACCTTTCCCTTGACTTTGCAGCAATTTTCCAGAAACTCAAAGTTGAGAGACCACACATTTTAAACATGCAGTGCTGGGATGCAAATCCCTATATTTCTGGGTTAAAAAAATAAAAAAATAAATTGGCACTTACCCCATAGGATGAACAGGCTCAAAGCTCTTGGCAGCAACATGTTACCAGCTGTTGTTTAAGTGTGAGTTTGCAAGCAAGCAGTGGAAAGTATTATAGACAGTTGTGTGAGTGGTTTCACAAGGGAACCCCCTCTGTGTGTGTCTGTAACCTTCTGTACTAGAGTGGTCAATACTGATGTGTGCGTGCGTGCGTGTGTGTTTGAATTACTCGATGTCTCAGTGTGTAGCCGGATTGAGTGAGACGGTGGCTTGTCTCTTCTACAGTCTCAAGGGAGGGCAGCAGAGGGAGTGGCTTCTCAACATCCTGTGTTCACGCTTTTCTTGACATAGACACATAACAGCTGACATAACATATAAAAATCATCACTTAAAATCATGGAAATATTCAAGGTTTTTCATGGAATTAAGGTTTATGGAAGTAATGAACACACTACAGAAAGATAAATACGCTTTAATACTTTCCTGTTTCTTGCTGTTTAATGGTCAATGCAAAATAGTTCTTCCTAAATATAGGCGCACTTGGATTTATTTTTGGCCTGAGCTGCTCCAAGATGCTCTTGAGGTTCTTCAACTGGAGCTATTTTAGATAATGACTGCTGAAGACTTGAGGAGATGTGACGTAGACAAGGGTTCACTCAAAGACCAACTCAACGGTTTTGCTTTGGGAAGATGCAGATTATAATGGCTAATTATAGCTGGTATAGAAGAAATATAGTGTCCAAACAAGCCCACAAATAAAGAAGCAACTTATCTGTTGTTCCCTATTGATCGAATCTCCACTTTCACTTCATTATTAGAACGAGAGCAGCTATTCTTCCATCAGACGTCTGTGTTTATTTCGGGCTTATCTGTCATTTAGAACAAGTTTAATTTCTGGTTAGTCTAATAATGTCAGAAAAAGACATACAAGTATAAAACACATACAGACACTACAGTTCATGTTTTAGAATAGTGATGTTATGGTTTGTGATATACTTCAGCATATGTTTATGCAATAATAATTAATTTCAGGACATTCACATAAATAAACTCTAAGTTTATAGAGTTTATTTATGTGAATGTCCTGAAATTAATTAAAACTACTAAAAACTACTAGTAAGACTACTAAAATCATTACAAACATAGTTTTACACAAATCAAGAGTTCCCAAATGTATACATAGGCTATGTATTTTAACTGTAAATATTGTAAGTAACTGTACATTGTATAGATCAGTATAGAAATATTTAGTTTGGTTATAAACATGTGTAAATCAGAAAGCTTTTGTTCTCTATTCTCCTGAACATGACGTAAATCCAGCTAAAGTTTAAGCTGGTGTCAGATGAAGCCATTTTTTTATTACCGTAATACTCTTCTCTGGAAGAAGTTCATTCCAAGAAAGGTTTCAAGATACAAATCTGCTCAAATTATGATTCTACAACATCGTCGGACAATCAGACAAGCTGTCAATATGCCAATCTGTCACTAATATCTGTTTTTATTGATAGAAATGGCTGATTTATTGATTAATAACTGATTTGCTTATTGACTTATTTTACTAAATCATCCATATATGTATTGTTGATGTTCCAGATTGTGTTTGATCAGATAAAAATTATAAATAAAATAAAAAAGATTACATGAATGGGAATGTTTCTGGTTCTGCATCTAAAGTATCTCCAAATGAGGTAGAGCATATCAAGTCTATAGTAGAAAAACTAAAAAGTTTATTTCAAAAGCTGGGTCAGTATTGACATAATTCAGAAATGATCACCCATAAAAAAAGCTTTTTTTAAATGGAAAAGTGCTTTATGTTTTATAACACTGTTCACTATTACAACGTTTATATGATTAACTGTAAATTTTATCAGTAAAAACAGTTGCAGTTGTATTTTAGACATTTGCTGTTTTTCCCCCCTTTATGTCACAGATCCTCTGCTGCCCTCTGTTGGCCATTCTGATTGGCGTATTACCACTGTACAGAAAACAAAAAAAAAGTTTTTATGTGCATCTGCAATAAAATAGCTATTGAAAACACTTTTAAAAATCCATTTAAAATTATTTTAAATGTGCCGTTCTCTCTGTCCCACTTTGCTTCATGTCTACTGTCCTATCTTAATAAAGGCAAAATGCCAAACAATAAATCTGGGTAGGTTTAAGGGGCGTATTAGTTGTTGCATTGTGTAGGTGATCAGCACTGTGATTGACACGAGTAATGAAATCTTTAGAAGATTTCTATACTCTCCTACAGTCTTTTAACTTGATCTGCAGTCAAAGAACTGTGACTAACAGGAAATGTGGGTTCCAGTACAGGGCACACATATGTATGTGCCCTATAGATGGTAAGTTCCTTTAATTAGAGCAAAAAGCTTTCTATTGGCCGAGGTCAGCGTGTGAGCCACTTGACCACCCCATTTGAAGTCACTCTGTATGATGACCCCCAGAACTTTAACTCTGTCAGACTTCAAAGATTGATCAATATAAAGTGATGGCCTAGAAACATGTAAAACCTAGCATCTCGTTTGGTTGAGTTTCATTTTGTGCTCCTCTACCCAAACATCAAGACCATTCGATGTCTGTTGGAGGGTAGAGGGTAGTTGAGGGCCTGTGCACAATTGTTGTGTCATTCATTTCCAGTGGTCTATTTTATCCCGAAGAGCACTGTTGATCAGTGCTAGGAATATTATAGGTCCCAGTATGGTTCCATGTGCAACTTCACATGTGGGGTATTCACAATCAGGGGATCTGGAGGGCAGAGGTGGAGCTGGAGCGACCGAGTGACCGAAGGACATTTGAAAATCGCTTTGCAGTGAAATACAAGGGCATATTGCAGGTTAGAGCCCCCAGTGAGTCAGTGTATAGATACAAAAATGTGGGAACTAGTTTTTAATATAAAAGTACTTAATTTAATTGTAAAAATATTTACATTACCAGCACAGAAAGTTTACAGAATTTTAAACTGTGAGACTGTATGCAATTGATTTACGTAAAAACAACGGTGAAGAAGCATAGCATGTGGATGTTTATTCTAATAACATCCTTTACTGAGTATTACAATGTTGAACTCCATCATATCGCCGGGATGATAATCCTCCGATCTAAAGTGAATGCCACACACCGCCGTGTTTTTCGCAGCAGTTGCAGTAAAAGTCCCATCTCTTCACTTGCACAAAACGTCCCCAGGCGCGTAAGATATAACACCATACTTTTTCTTGTTAGGAAACCTTTAGACTCGATGTCCTGGCAGGCTGAAGTTTGTGCAACCTCCACAAACACAATCATTTTCCATGACAATGTTAAGTTAAAAATGATAAAAACTACTGAAAACACACTGACTCCTACTGCATACCAATCTACTCTGCACATTAGCCTTTTTTCCCTGCCAGGACATGATATACATGCTCCTTATTCCTTACCACTCTTGATGGCAGTACGGTGATGTAGTACTTGGAGGTCCTTCAGGTGGAGAGAGCGATTGTGGAGCATCTATGCACGCAAAACATCCCCACTTGGCAGTCCTCATAGTCGAGACTCCCACTCAGGGAATATAAATTTTCCTTGTCCCTTATGGCGAGGGCTTACAATGTTTATGGACAAGCTGCTTCCGCTCTTCACACCATGACCATCCTGCAGGTTTACCAGGCCAAGACGCTGAAAGAACTGACATGGGTGGTTTAAACACATCCTGCCTCAGCGCATATCAGGTCCCATCTCTTCACCTCCCAAGGCAGCAAACCTGCCTGCCTGGCGCTGAGAGCGCCCCTTGTGAAGGCTGCTCCAGCCCCACAATAGCCCAGGCCGGCAGCCAGGCCTGGACAATGAACATCTTGCAAAAATGTGGCACCACAAGCCGGGTCCACAGGCTACTAAGAACCCACATAAAGCTTTGAAGCAGACATCAGACCGGTGACCCAGAGGAGGAGAGGAAGCCGCTGACCTGCTCGCCCCAGGCTTGAGGTCGAGCCTCTCTCCCAAATGCCATCAGGCAGACAGCTACCAAATGATCAGCAAAAGAGCAATTTCCTGTTTCTCCGGGTTTCACACACACTCAGGGCGTTGAACTCTATCCCATGTACGCCTGTTGTGGTTGGATTGAGGCTGCTGATACCGCTTTCCAGCCCATCATGCTGGCTTCTCGGGCTCTTCACAGGCTCCTGTTCAGGGATGCTTACCCAGAAACACATGATAACATGTCAGATATCAGGATTGGTATGCGGAAAAAGACCTGAAGGATGCATACTTTTATGTCTCAATCCTTCCTTGGTACAGACTGTTTCTACGGTTCACCTTCCAAGGGTAGGCATATCAGTACAAGGTCCTCCCTTTCGGGTTGTCCCTGTCTCATCGCTTCTTTACCAAAATGATAGAGGCTTCCCTTGCCCCCTTGAGGGAAGTGGGCATTCGCATCTTAAAAACCTCAACTACCTAGGTCACTCTCGATAGTTGTTGTTTGCACACAGGGACATTGTTCTCAATCACCTAGCTCGACTGGAACTTCAGGTCAACTGCGAGAAGAGCAAGCTCTCCCCTTTGCAGAGTATTTTCTTGTTGTTGAGTAGGACTCGGTCGCAATGAAAGCACGTCTTTAAGACCATGCTCATTTAGTGCTGAACTGCTTGTATATAATCTTATGTAAATAATCTCAGAGGCTCCTTGGGCATATGGCATCCTCGGCTGTGGTAACGTCATTCGGGTTGATGCATGAGACCGCTTCAGCACTGGCTTAATGCCAAACTACTGAGAAAGTCATGAAGTGCTTTCCTTCCTCCAAAAGTTTATGATAGGAGAAAGACACGGCACTAGGGCTGCACGATATTGGAAAAAATATACATTGCGATATTTTCCCCCCAACGATATATATTGTGATATTGAGAGCCATCAATCCAGGCTAAAGTCAATAATTACCATTCCGTGATTATTAATAATTTCACTAATAAGCAAGCTTCATTACATGTGACGAAAAGAAATGTTGGAAAGAATGTGCAAACATGAAACTAAACCTCCAGTAGGAGGCAGCAGGTGACGTCTTAATGAGTGAGTCACTGAGTCGTTCATTCAAACAATTCATTCAAACGCTTATTCTTTCACAGTTGTTGCTATGAGTGAGACGTGTTACAGGTCTGCTGTGAACGATTTTCACTGCTGAAATAGAACAAAAACACTAAATATTGCATCTAAAATGTAAGTGAGTAAATTAATGTTAATTAGTTGTTTATGGAGCTGTCATATTTATGTCATCTTGTCTCCTCAGCAGAAAGCTAACTGAGTAAAGCATGCGCGCAAACTTCACTCATCAATTTCATTGGCCTTTTATGAACATGTCAGAGGTGTTTGGGCTCCCAAGAGGGACACCTGGTGTCTATTTCGACACAATCTCTTCATTCCCTCCACCAGGGAACGAGGGTAGTAACCAAGATGTTTTCTCAATGCTGTCATATTTGTTGTGTTTATTTTGTTATTGAGAGGAAAAAGTGCAGCACATATTTACAGATTCATTTAAAGATTGCTCTCATCAACGTGGACTGTGTCAGAATGTTTGTAAACAATATATCACTGCAAAGGTATTTCTAACTTCTGCTTACTTCTAAGCAAAGATCAAAATAACTTTGCCATGAGTATATCAGAGCCTTGCATCACGTTCAGTCTCTTGTTCATTATGTCACTGATGGCCAAGGCTTGCTCATATCATGGAGTCTGTACACGAATAATAAGTCTTATCCAAGCGGCAATCCAAAGTTCTCTCTTGAAGCCAATACGGAAGTAATGCAAAGTGCAATTCCTCGACTGGCCACTAGGACCAAGCTCCAGAAGGGAGCAGAATCTCATTGAGCCCGATGATAAAAATTTCCAACTTTACAGCAGAAAAAGACATGTGTACAGCCTGGTACAAATTGTGGTTTTGGTCTATACGGCTAATTTTGACCTTCATGACAACTGTGAGGGGGGTGAATTATTTTATAACTCATTTGTTTACGTTATAAAAGCCTTAAAGTTCTGCATAATTAAGGGCGTGGTTACAGGTGGATAGCCATTTATCTGCCGTCTATTGTCATTGCGTCACCTAAGCTCCACCCACATCTCGCCTTTTTGCCCATTTTCTGTTATCCGGGAGTGTCACGCGATGACTCGCTCGCAAGATGGCGACGCCCAGCTCGCCCCTACTTTAAGCTTCAGAACGGCTCATCAGAATCCCATGGGTGACGTCACGGACACTACCTCCATATTTTTTTTACAGTCTATGGTCTTATCGCTAAGAACAAGACTTTCTGAATTCTAGACCTTTAGCCCCTTTAAGGCTCCTGAAATTATTACAAAAACCTTAATCTTTTGATTATGATTCATTTATGTGGTATATGGCTGCAAATCTTTCAACAATCCACATTTTTAAGGATAGTAGTACACATACAAATTTGATTCAATTATGATTCTATAAAGAAGATCAGACAAGATATTTTTTATTGGTATAAATTGCTGCTTCAATTAATCACTGATTTACTATAATTTACTCATTTTACTAAATCATCTATTTAGTTGTTGATGTTGTTCCAGACTGTGTGTTTGTTGTTGTACATCTAATGTATCAATAATATGAGTAGAACTTACAGCATGTCTATGATAATAGAAACATATATTTAAAAGGCAAGTTTCTTCATTACTAACATATTTTGAAAATTCTCATTTATAAAAGCATTTTTAATGGAATTTTTATTGTAAAAATACATTATGTACAATCAGTAACACAGAAAACAATACTGCTTAGGTCAGCTGTACATTTGACCAGTAATAACAGTTTATGTTATATTTCATTTTAGATATTTGCTTATATTTTTATATACAAGCTCCATTGCTGCCCTCTGCAGGCCATTTTTTGATAACTCAGAGTGACACATCACCACTGTACAGTGCAGAATGTTTTTACGTGCATCAGCATAGCCCAAGTAGCAGTATGGAGATGTTATCTAGCTATCACAATTTGGTTCTCTTCAAACTCGCTCAAATCCTAACACCCATGCCACGATACCCAATGGCTTTAGGAAAACAGAGCACTGTGGACAATATGCATTTAAGCATTCCTGCTTTCAGCTGGTGTCATTATGACTATATTGTGGCAACTCAACTCACAACTCAATTGTGTAGATAGATGTCTTCAGGAAAGGGCACTTATCTGGGGTGACTATATTTTGATTACCAAAAACAAGAAAACTTGACCCGGCAATGAGATACTCAAATGATCCTCAAAGTTTACTCAAAGATGCCTTATTCATTTCAGTAGATTTATATCCTCCTCTATGGATATAAAATTGTTATATTACAAAATACTATGTATAACCAAAATGTCAATGTCCTGGGAAAACAGGACGTTTAGTCACCATACACTTATCAAACATGTGATGTTTAAGGCAGCTTAGACATTGTATGCTTGAGTTACAATAACTTCCTGTTCATGATGATCATGGCATGCTTTATCACTTAGCTAAATGTTACTAGCATGTTTTAAAATGTTTCTAGCATGTTTAGTATGTTGCAAGTAGTGCGTCGCAGTGTTAAACACATCACTTCCTGTTGCCAGTGGGTGGCGCTATTACAAAACTGAATATAGTTGTTTAGATGTGTTCAGGGCAGGGCTCTTCTCAAACACCTGAAGTCTGGGGCAGACCAGTTGTGTTACAACAACTTCCTATTTTGTGGCATTTATTGCATACATTAAGAAGGGCCAAAGCTGAACACAAAACACAAAATCTGCCAAAAATTAATGGTTGCCAGTTTGTCAGCCAGTGGCAAGTCACGTGACCTGAACCCCCACTCCAGTATCAACACAACAAAAAATGTGAAAGATAAGTTTCTCATGAGACTTGACGTCTGACAGTCAGTTGTCTGTGTGTGTGCTTCAGAAGTGCGCTTTATATAATGTAAATAAATTAGTTAAAAAATTCACCCCCTCACAGTTGTCATGAAGGTCAAAATTAGCCGTATAGACCAAAACCACAATTTGTCCCAGGCTGCAAACATGTTTTTTTCTGCTGTGATGTTGGGCATTTTAACATCGGGCTCAATGAGATTCTGCTCACTTCTGGAGCTTCTCTGTAGTGGCCAGTCGAGGAATTGCAGTTTAAGTTGTTTCCATATGGGCTTCAACAGAAACTGGGGGATGTTTCCGCTTGAGCTACACACGTCATAATCTGAAAACCACAACTGGTCTCCTTGTCATTTCTGACTTATAACAAAAAACAGAACAACGTCTAAAAGCTGGTATATGACAGGGTGAAGTTTCTATAAGCTGTTGACCAAAAAAAAAAAAAAAAACGAGCGTTTAAGGACACAAAAGTGAATACAGGCAATTGACACGCAACATGTCATGTTACTCTGAGAACTATGCCCACCCGTGGGGAACATAATCGGTGACAAGATATGCTAAAATATATTACTGACATTTGGATATTTGACTTACCACTGATAAAATGTTTACTTTACAGGTAGGCATACTGAGGCCTAGTCCACAAGTACATGGGAATTTTATAAAACACAGGAGTTTTTCCCTCCGTAAAAAAAAAAAAAAAATTGCATCCACATGAAAACGCAAATCAGGCTACTTTGTCATGAGCATGCCAAACCAACAGGTGGCAATATAACCCTAAGCGTAAAGCCATGTTGGCCAAAAAAAAAAAAAAGCCTGGCAAAAATGTTATTGCCGGTTCTTTTGCAACATGCCAAAATCCCCAGTTTCACCGTCCACACGACAACACTGCAACCGGACCTTCGGACCTAGACTAAAAGTCTTCACCCTGGCAGAAGTTTTCAAAAAAGTTTGCTTTCAGTGTCCGGATCAAAGAAAAAGCTGCGGTTTTGAAAATACCCGTGTTCATGTGGACAGGGCCTGAGTGTCAGGATCCCACAATTTCATTCCCCATTCTTCCTGCTGATGCTTCACGTCTTATTTCCTATATCCATTTTTATCTCCTTATACACAGTTTTTTGTACGTCAACTGTGCATCTGTGAGTATTAAACTCTCTTGTGTTATTGCGATTAAACTGTCAAATGCACACAAGGTTATGTCAGAAACACACAAAGTTCACATGAAAACAGTTGCTTATGTCTGTGCACGTGTGCAGCAAGTACAGAAATCTCATGTGTATATTAGATCTGTAAATCTCATGTGTATATTAGATCTGTAAATCTCATGTGTATATTAGATCTGTGTATTAAAGTGAAAGCAGTGTAATATAAAGTACTGCTGCTGCTGTTAGTATAAATCAAATAATAAAAGATCAACAGAAAATCACTCACTGCTCTTGACTGAATGAACTTTGGTAGCTTTTTAAAAAACAAATGTCCTACTTGAATGCTGCTGTTAATGCTCTGGAGAGGAAATAAACATGGCGGGATGCTTATAATTTATGGGATATAAAAAAAAAAGAGTGGTTGGCTTTTTACCATTATAGGGTGGTTGTGTACACACACTGCCAACATGTTCAAACCCCATTTAAAAGTGAATTTTACATAATAGGTGTCCTTTAAAGGCACATGCACGAAAACAGTATGCTCTTGACTGTAGTCATTTATAACATGGATTTATGAACAGTGTTGTGCAAGTTACTTCCAAACTGTAATATATTATAGATTACTTATTACTGCTATTTAAAAGTAATTCATTACATTACAATATTACTGTCTCAGAATTGTAATGCGTTACATTACTCCTGTATTACTTTTGAGTTACTTTCACCAAAATAACTACAGAAGTAGCTCTTAACATTCTAAAATGTAGGCAGAGAGCATTTTACATCCAGTAGAAGGCGATATGATGAAGACTAATGACATGGGCCATCCAGACTAACAGTAGAGAACTGGCAAAGAAGTGAATGCTCAAGACAATGCAAGAAATCATGACGATCCAACTCTGTTATAAGTATTATTTTAGAGGTAAAGTGATTATCTGGCAATATCTGGGAATAGCTTCTGTTCATAGACACAACAGAACTGTGTAAACTCTTAAGTTATGACAATATGCGCATTTGTTCTTTTCTTATTGTTGCGAGATAGTTATTTCGGTTTTAGGAAAAGGTTGCATTTGACTGCATTTGACTAGCCTACGTTCTTGTCCTTATCTCTGATAAACTAAGCAATGCGCATCCATCTCACGAATGTACAGTAGGGATGAGACGGTGGGGACATTTTCCCACCGGTTAATCAAAGTGTGATGACATCACCGGTATCTGGGCTTTTACATTACTATTCTATCTAACCGAAAGGAGCATGCGCACTGCCGCTTGGTCATTAATAACGGGAGCAGAGGCAAAGCGAGTGCTTTCAATAGGGCTTGGGCACCGCGGTGCATTCTGGGACGTCGCGGCCATGTTGATGGCCTCGCGAATGTAAACATACAGCAAGTCGAATGAGGAGAAGCTGAGTTGGGAGAAAGAAAAAACATGTTAAAATCCTGAAAGGGATATGGAATTTACCGGGATACGTTAAATAGGGAAGGCAGGGACCGCTATAGAGACAAAATCGGAACTATTAAAGTTTTGGATCCACATGAGTTTCCAAAGAAAGAGCGGAGCACCGATGACGACGAAAACTTTATTTTGTTGGTCCCCAACAGACATTCTACTGACTATAAGTAACTTTGCAACTACAATTCAACTTATTCTACTAACCCGAACCCCAACACATAAAACCATAACCTACCAGTCTACTAACAGTATAGTTAATACTCTAATTAGTGTTAGTTGACATGCTGTTGAAAACGTACATAGTAGAATGTTTAAAGTGGACTATCGAAATAAAGTCTAACCGAAACGTATATATTATTATTTTTATTATATAAGAAATTGCTCTGCCTCCGTTTTTATTTGTTATTGCAATGTTATTGTTTACTATATTTATAATTTGCACTTCCATTTTCTGTGTCTTTTGTTGTTATTTTATAGATACCTATTTATTTGCTTATATAGTATTGAAAGAATTTATTTTTTAAAAAAGTGTATTTATTATTGTTATATAAAGTGCACTCCGTTATATAAAGTGCAACAACTTGCACTCCGTTTTCTGTGTTCATTTTTTATTTGTAACCTTTTACCTTGAAGCATTCCACATTTCTGTGTTCTCAGGTTGCACTACTTGCAAATAAACACTAAAAAAACATCTGATTGTGTGACAATTCTTGCTTTTTGCACATCGTACTGTTATTACTTCTTGTCCGTGGTTGCGCCTCCAAGCATGAAAGCGGTGGAAAGTTAATCCATTTTCGACATTTCCCATGGTGATTATGTGTTGCGCTGTTCCACCCCAAAATGCAGCAACGGTTTACCATAGTTGAAATAACGCCAAAATAATCAAATTAAGACACACGACTGAGAGGGAGTACGTCTATAAACAGTGCGCAGTAGTCCGAGTAGTAGTAAAGGATGCCATCAACATGGCCGCCACGCCAAGTAATGACGTCATGACGCCCAAGCCCTATTAATTCCTATAAAAGTTAAGCTTCCATATGAACTGAAAACGTGCCAGTGCGCGCACACCGTGAATGACAGCTCGTAAGTAAATGCGTGCTCTGTGCGGACAAGCAGATTTTAGTTTCGGTTTATAATATTAGAATATTATTCTTAATGAAATACACAACACATTGACAAACCCCCTTTAATAGGCGCTTTTACATTTCACTTTGAAACCAAATCTTCTGCGATCACCTGTCAAGATCAGACCTTCGGATCATGCTTCCGTTTTTATTTGAACGGCCTGTTCTCTAACTGAACTAAATTACTGTATTACTATAAAAATCTAAACGATGGTGTCACGGTGTGCAATAGTCTTATTCTGTCATCTTCACCCAAGTGTTGTTTAGGTATTAGGCCTATAGTTTAGCTCAGCAGCGCGCGCCTCGTCTCTCGTCCGTTCTTCGACGACAGAGCCTTTAAACCTTCTTTAGCCACTTTTCCACTGGCCAGCGCGAGCACAGCGGCTGAAATCATGCCTCGGCACTTCTGTAAAATCCGCAATAAACACGTACGCCTTCACTGGACTATGTCACACAATATCCAAACGTACACCAGCAAGAGGGAGATGAATTGAAGTACTGAATTAAAGGAAAATGAAGTAAATCGCTATACAAAAATATATCAGAAGCTGTCATTTAGTATTTAATTACTAACCTGGACACCACACGCGGCTATTGACTGACCACGAACAGGTAATAACTTGCATTTTTCATGCGTTAATGTATCACACCTTTTTCCTTTTTCGTTTTATTGTATTTTTTTTTGGGGGGGGGGGGGGGGGGTAACGCAAGCGTTATTGGAAATGTACCGAGTAAAATATTACTGAAAATTGATTAGTAATGCCTTACATTACTGCGTTACAGCAAAAAGTAATAAGTTACTGTAATGTATTACTTTTGTAATGCGTTACTCCCAACACTGGTTATGAATGATCTGCGAGGTATTTTAAGCTAAAACTTCACAGACACATTCTGGGTGGGGACACTTGTAATCTTGTAAAAATTGGCAAAATAGGTCCCCTTTAAGTCAAATCACCTTTATGCATATAGCGCTTTAAATAATACAGATTGTTTCAAAGCAGCTTTACAGTGATAAAAATGAAAATAATGAAGCAAGAGTTCAAATATGTTGTAAAGCAGCTCTAAATAGTGTCGTTATTCATGTGAAATCAGTTCAGTGTTGACTCAGTTCAGTTCAATAAATGTGTAAAGATCATCAAATATAAATGAAGTTAAATTCATATATTTATATATATATATACTCTGGTAAGTGCAGTGCATTTTCACTTTCATTTCTCCCCTTATGCTTCTGTTGCAAAACTGGTTCACTGTCATAGGCGTACCACATTTGCAGGCATCCTGTTAGCGCTTTTGCAGCCTGAGGTAAAACCATTTGCGTAGGAATTTGCGCGCTTTTCGGTTATTGCTTTGAAGTTCATGCACTGTAGGATGATACATGTTTAATGTTTTTTTTAAATGGAATTTTTTATGACAATGACAAGTAGGAGTTTGCTTCTGAAAGCGATACAAAAGGTGATCCTTGTTCATTGCTGAACTGGTGATGAAGGTGACCGCTGGTGAAGATTACTGGTGCAGAAAAAAACAGGTGAATTTTTATTCTGAAACTTTGCAAGTAAACCAAAGCTTTGAATGTGGCGATTTATCTACGTCGCTAAAGGTATTTTATCATATCTATTATCTGAAATTGGATATTAAAACCCATGGAGCTCCAAAGAGGACTGGACTTTGAGCTTGGTATGGATGCCCCAGATATCTCTAACCAATCGACAGCGCTCTCCAACTTGAAGGTAATGGCAGATCTTTTGATTTGGGCTCCTTTTAGAAATGTGTTCTGAGTTATTTAGTCATATAAGAGAAGGAAAACCCCAAAGTTTCTAGTAACTGGTCACATCTAAATTTTTCAGTTGGCCAAACTGAATTTCTGTGAATTGACTTTTATCAGACGACTCAATCAGAAATATGTTGAGCCACAGACAACAGGGTTGACATTTTAGTCAATTCCAGCACAGGATATTTGGTGAAAATACCTTATATTAAACGAGGAAAAACTGAGAATACATTCAAGAAGTCTTCTGCATACCAGGATGTGTTCGTTTAGTTAAGAACTTTGATGTGGTGAGCAATGTAATAAACAAATGAAAATGTTCTATTGACTGACCACAAATTCAATTTGGCCAACTGAAAAATTTAGATATGATCAGTCAATAGAAAACTGTCAATTAGAGACGGGAATGTTTTTTTTGTGTGTGTGTGTGTGTGTGTGTGTGTGTGTTTTTTACAGTGAAGAAAAAGCGGCACAGCATAAGCTAAATCCTGCAAATAAAAACTAACATTAATGACAAAGTTCCCCTGCATCACATCTGGCAAGCGACAGAACAGAACTGAGGGTTGCCATTGTGAAAAAAAAGTGCACTTTAGTACTTATTGCGCAAATAATATACTTGAGAGCACACTTAAGTGTGAATTAAATGTAATGTTTTCACCGCTAAAGTAAATTTTATTTGTAATTCATTTCAAATGAATCACAGATTACGTTCATACTAAATGCAGTTAGTTGAAATTTTGAGTGATTTTTCACAAAAAAACCCCAAAAACTAAAGTGGGACTTAAATACATCTTTATATGTTTTCGTAATTGCTTGGTCTCTTTAAAAAATTTAGTCCAAGTGTACTGCTCAATGTACTGACAAGCAATTAATGTAAACTAAAATATACTTTAATAATATACTTATTTCATAAAATACACTTGTGTGAATTAAATGTAATGTTTTCGACCAGTATATATTATTTGTAATTGATTTCAAATGCATCACAGATTAAGTTCATATTAAATGCAATTAGGTTTTTTTTAACCACTTAAGTGGGACTTTAGTCGATTTCTAAATGTATTTTGAAATATGGTAAGTGTCTGAATGTACTGACATTTAATGTGAACTAAAATACACTTTAATGTAATATACATGTACACTATTATGTAATTAAATAAAAAAAAATTCTAATAATGAAATTTCAATTTAGTATATTCAAATTTTATTTTAAAATCTATAATTACCTTGTTACTACAATTAACAAATGCAAATTTAAACCTTCTTAATTTATTGCCAAAATCTCTTACAAAAATGAATGTAGCAAAACCATGGTTAATTTGTTGTTAAAATAAATTAAAGATATAAGGACATTAGACGTTATACTCACCGCTAAACTGGATGTCTCGACGAGGCCAATGCTCCAACTTGCTTGATTAACTTTTCCTCCAAAAAATGCTCTCCCCAAAAAACAGCTCAATTGTTTTTGGGTGAGGTCCTCCCAAAAGTGCGGTAAAATTGTATTTAAAATAATTATTTTTTATTTTTATAGTTTATAGTTATTTTTTTATTTAGTGCTGTCCAGAATAAGATATTTCACATTAAAGACGTTTACTTCCACAACACACACACACACAAATAATAAAAGCTGAATTTATTAAAATGACCGCGTTTAAAAGTTTATGAACCATTGATTCTTAATACTGTGTCATTCCCTGCATGATCCTCGGCTGTTTTTTTCTTCTTGTGATGGTTGTTCTTGAGTCTCTTGTTTGTCCTGAGCACTCAAACTGTCTAAAGTTCTTCAGAACAATCCTCCAGGTCCTGCAAATTCTTCAGTTTTCCAGCATCTTTTGCATATTTGAACCCTCTCCAGCAGTGACCGATATGATTTTGAGATCCATCTTTTCACACTAAGGGCAATTGAGGGACTCAAACACAGCTATTAAAAAAGGTTCAAACATTCACATTCAACAACCGATTTTTTTTTTTTTTTTAATGACATTTTGTTTTAAATATACTCTAATGCGTATTTGATCACATTTAATATCATATCTGGTATGCATGTCTGACCATATCAAGGTTGCTTTTTCGTCCTCTTATTTTGTCACTCATATTGCCGGAAGTCTTTGATATCGACGACTTTTCATAGTGACGGAAGACTTTTTGTAAACAAAGATATCGTAATATACGTAATTACTATTATTTTGATTTAGTCAAGGCTCTTTGAATATAATTCGGACATCATGATCATCAGGTATGAAGGAACACAGTTTGAACAAACGTGTCGTAATTCTCTCTGTGTCGCTGAAGATGTAGCTTGTTGCTCGGCTAGGTGTTTGGCCCGATTAGTTTTGGTACTAAAATGCTTCGCTTAACTTAAACTTAAACTAGCATTGACAGGAAAATCATTTTGACATTTGGTAATATTTTAAACTTGGATTGAGTAATAAATGACTAACAGGCTTATTTTCAGGGAAATAGCTTAAACTTTGTTATGCTGTAGTCGTTAGAAATTAGCATGATGTATGAACATCTTGAATCACAATGCTTATTAGTTTTATTTGATTGTCTGTAGTGAATTCAGGGAATTGAGGTTTTACCAGTAGAGTACAGTAGCTTTAAAATTATTTACTGCTAAAGTGTTACATTTACAGATGATATTAGCATACAGGCTAATGATGCAACATCCAAAATATTATTAGGAGAAATAAATGGAAACATTTGCTACATTTGTTGTAAACTGATGCAAATTTAGATAGCATAAAGCAGAGGCCTGTATGTGCTTTCTTTTTTAACCGAATTGAAATGCTTCTTCTTGTGTACGATGAATAATGAATGTGTTCAACATTTATGGAATTATGAAATAATAACTTCATGAATTACAGTAATTATTTATTAAATGATAAAGACCAGAGGATCTCTGTTTAACAATTCAAAACAAAAAGCATTTTCTAAACAGATCTGAATAAATTACTGTGCGAGTCTTTACTGCATGAGGAAACTATAGGAAATGTATTTATTTTGTTCTTTTTCTGCAGTCGCTTCTACTTCATCTGTGTGTTACCAGTGCTGATACACAAAGGTGAGAACTAAAAACCAGAATGTTAAAGATAAATTCATTCCCCAGATTGTGTTAATAGTTCAAGTTTGTGTGATTTCAGTGTATCTACAGGTCTCAGTAGAGGCTGTTATCGGCGGTTCTGTTGTCCTGCCGTGTTTTTCAACTGATCATGCTCATAAACTTCAAGACACTGGTGTACATTGGAGACACAATGGAAGCAAAATTGTATATGATATAGTCCAGGGTGAAGATTCAGTAGCAGAACAGGACCAGCGGTACAAGAACAGAGCTGAAACATTCCCTGATGAATATGACAGAGGAAACTTCTCCCTCAAACTTACCAATCTACAATATGGTGATGGAGGAAAATACATCTGCTTCATCACACCCTCATCTGAACAGAAGACTGTACAGCTGATCATCAACGGTGTGTAAAACTGGTGTATTATTATATATTTTCAAAATTTGGCATTCACTAGTAATGTTCCAGTCTGATGGATCTGTTGACTCTTATCACAGTGAAGAAATGTTGTTTTCTTTACATTTTTTGTTGCAGAATCAACAACAGAAATAGGAAAAGGATCAACTGTCCAAGAAAACCAAAGAGAAGAAACAGGAGCAGCTGTGGAGACATCATCACATTTTCTCTGGGTTTCCATTGTATTACCTGTAGTATTTCTGTGCTAATACCTGGTGAAGGGGGATTCTGAAACCCACTGCCGCTTCAATATACCTGTATATATATTTATATTCTAATTAACTTCATAATCAAAACCTTAATCAATATTTACTTTCCTATATTATTAAAATTATTCTATCCAGTTATGATTTTGCTTAATGTTTCTTGTTTTCTAAAGTGTATATTTATGCATATGTGTCATTAAACACTTGCAACAAGGTTGTGTGTTTGGATTTTTGAGTTATCACACACCCCTAACATGTCAGGAGTGCAGTAACAGGGTTTGCTCACTTAGCCCGGCTTCCAGATGTGAAATACGGATTTGTCTTTCATTTAATTTATTATGTTTTATTTATTTTATATTTCCTTTTACTGAAACACTAAAGACTCAATATGAATATTGCCTGTACTATTGTATGTCCCTCTCACTGAAAGAGAGCTCATGCTATCATGTATGTTTTGGTAAGAACTAGTTAGAACTGGAGCTTAATCAGCTCCAACCTTGGAGAGACTGTGTATGTTACACTGTGTGTGTGTTACAGATCAGAATGGTGTACAATGGGCACCCTAACGCCTGTTTCACACCGCAAGCGTGAACAGCACTTCAGCGTAACTACATCGTGACTGCAGCTGCGCGAGAGTATTCACACTGGAAGCGTTGGTGCAGCGTCACAGCAGCGGCTCCCACAACGCTAGAGCCTATAGCTGTCTGAGTATTAAACTAAAATAATTATTATATTTTCTGGCTAGTTTACTTTACTTTTTATAATACTTTCACCCAAACTGAATAATTAAAACAAGTTTAAATGGCTAAATCTTCTACAGATGATTTTTATTCTTCGTTTTCTTTAATTACATACTCCAGTTATTGTTAAAACACACCACATGTGCTTCTTGTGTGCATTTTGAGCGCTTTTGTGATATTATAATTATTTTGTCCATCAAAAGTGTGCTTTCGCTTTACACCGTGACTGCAGCTGCAGACCGAGAGCCTTTACCTGTCTGAATATTAAATACTAAACTAAACGAAAGTTTGTTATATTTTCATTCTTCGTTTTCTTTTCTGACATACTCCAGTTACTGTTCAAATTCACTACACGTGCTTCCTGTGTGCATTTTAGGCACTTTTTGTGTGAAATCATATTTATTTTGCCCTTTAAAAGTGTGCTTTCACTTTAATTGAGCGTCAGGAGCGTCAGCAGCGCAGCAAAAATAGGCTCGCAGCCGAAACCCCCGCTTCACTGCTGCTCGCGCGACGCTCCTGCTTGACACTCACGCGCTGCTCCTGCTCCCGGTGTGAATGCACTCATTGATTAACATGGGCGGCGGAAAAAATATGCGCTGCTCACGCGCCGCTCACGCTTGCGGTGTGAAACGGCCGTAACCGTGCGTTCACACCGCCGCCGGCGAGAGCGTCAAAATTCGCTCTTGCCGCCCTGACAACGACGCTGTAGAAAGCTCCGTGGACGTGCTGCCGCTCTGACGTAGATCGAATGATTTTTCTTTTTTTAAACTGTATTTAAAGAGGCCGAAAATCAAACAAGCATGTTGATGGATATACTAACCACAAGTAGGGTATAAATTAACTTCATGAAATCGTTTAAATGTGAAAGTAAGAATTAATTGCACACCCGCTGAACAACGAGCGTTCTAGCGCCTATAAAATAGTGTTGCGCGACTTCTTAACAAATTACACATCACTATGAATGATCTTGTCATAAATGATAGGGAACCCCGCACAGCAATGATCAACCTCTCCTACAAATTGCTTGGGAACTAATGTGGTCGGAACCAAAGTTTACAGGCCTGCGTTCTCTGGATTTCTCTCAAGCGGAGCACTTCTACATTCTGACTGGTTGCCGCCTGTTGCCGCCGAACCGTGTCATAGCTCATTACCATAAAGTTGAGCTGATTTCAACTCTCCTCGACGCCCAAATCGTCCAAGACGCGCCGCGCCGCTCTCGCCGGAGCTCGCCGCCGGGCTCCCATTGAAAATGAATGACTTCCGGCCAGCTTGCCGCTCTCGCCGCCGGCGGTGTGAACGCACAGTGAGAGATGGGTGGACTTGTTGTTCTGGGCAAGCTGGCGCCTGCTCCAGATCTGGAAGGTCACTACGGGCCTAATTCTGGGGTGAAAGCGTCAACAAGTGACACGTCAGTGGAAACGTGCATCAGATTAACTGACTCGAGTGGAAATTTACCATGACTGTGCCAATCAGAACCATCCACATTGCAGTAATGACGTGGATAGACCTAGAAAACAGTATAACTGTTGGGACAATTATATATACGATAGGGCGAGGCAACGAGGCGGTGAGAGACGGAGCGCAGCCTACGAACTCCTTGTGAGACTTGAAGCTGGCTTCTGCTTTTGAAACTATTCAATGTCCCAAACTATTCTTAAGTAAATTTTTCTTTTAATTAATTGGAATCCAGTCTACATTTCTTCACTACTGGTCCTGGGCCATAAGCTGTTAACCCCTAACACTGGTTTCATCTTTAGAAACGTCAGATTACCCTGTGAAGAACAAAGAACACAGACAAGAATGACAAATCATGCCTAAAGGCATTAATGTTCCTGTAAATCAGGTTCTGTTTGCTCTAGGGACCTGCTGATTGTTTTGTTTGATTCCATTCGGTAACAGTTTTCGCCAGAATTTTTTTTTACCCATCATCTTCTGAACAGAAGTTATTGAACTGTAACAGAAGCTTTCTGTGTTTACTAGAAGCACGCAACCGCAACTCGGCCGTCGTCGTTATGGCCCCGCCCACCGACTCTATACACGATGTGATTGGCCCAACAAGAGTTTGGTGATTACAGCTCAGAAGTGTATTGAGAGTTGCTAGACGACACTACCGGCAGATAAGATTTCTAGGCTACATATTACCAGTCTTAGGGTGAACAATATAATCTGTGCAAGTTAATACACAGAAAAAAATAGTTTGTCGTGGTAATCTTGAATCAAAATCTGAAAAGTTACTTCCGGTCTGGAAACGGCGTTCCAGCCCTCTGTTCCATATTCACTTGTGCTGTGTTCCAGTTCGTTTTTATCATGCCCTTCACTCGCAAACTTCCCTCCGTCTCGTTCACTCGCATGTGCGTCATTGCTTACATTGCATGAGTGCCCACTACTGGCGGAAACTCTGCAATGGACTGAACTGGAACGCCCTAAGCCCTTGATCACTTGGAATCCACTATGGATTTGATTTTTTTTTTTTTTTTTTCCTTACGAAATAGTTTAATGCAGCATTCTATATATATATATATATATATATATATATATATATATATATATATATATATATATATATGTATGTATGTGTTTGGGTTGTTTTAAATGTTTTTAAAAATATCATAGAGTTGTTTGTGGTGGGGTAAATTAAACGCGATATGTGGTGACGTCCCAATCGTGTTGCATTGTTGTATATGAAGCTACCTGAAGTGTACATATGAAGTAGACTCGCTCACTCGGTCAAAATCGAGGGAGCAAGGGTCTGTCCATATAAACTTCCCTTGTCCACTTCACGAAGTGGAACACACTTCAAAATGGCGGCGGGGATTCCCCCAAGGGGAAGTGTTTAGAGAAGTTGGCAAGTGCGTGTCTTAAAGTGGAGTGGAACGCAGCATTGGAAATGCATCACAGCACTGAAGAAATCTCACTCGCTACTTCCGGTTCACTGGGACTTTAAAGAATGAGACCCGGCATAATGTTTTTGTTTTTTACACAATGTGTTATTCTCCATTCAGGTCTATATAACTTATAAAATAAAATGAATGTAGCCTAGTCTATTACAGTATATAATAGGATTTACATTCTCCACATTTATATAAATCTGTGCGTCACTAAAATATTTTTTGCTTTGTGTTGAGTCTCACCTTCCTCTGGCCTGGGTCTTGAAGATGTGAGGGCCATGTGCCAGGGTCTGCTGGTGCTCAGCATCTGAAATGCAGTTGTTTGCATTATAATATACATTTCACAATATAAAAATGTAGATTTACTCAAAAGACAAAATTTTATTGATAGGCTATCTGAATTTGCATGTGCTAATGCAGTTTTAAAATGTTTTGTCACATGTAACAGTCTATTGGCTTAGTTGCTGTACTTTCCCATTCTAAAATAATATTTCTATCATAAATACCATATGTATTTTATTGCATTGCATGTTAATTTGATGTTTTGAAAGGGGGATTCTGAAATCAACTGCCGCTTTAATATACCTGCATATCCAAATTGTCAGGGCTGCAAAAAGAGACAGGAGCATCCAATAGTGATAGATAACTGTTGGTTTTAATAAAGACTGGAAGTAGTTGTTTCATGTGAAAAAACGCACAGAACAAAAAAAACGTGCGTCACACTTTACTGCGTGTTCAAAACATGTGCTAAAAAACTTCTTCTATATAACAATCAGAATTCCTGGAGTAAGCTTAGAGCTCCACCTAGTGGTCATATAATGAATCTTAAGGATGTATTCACATGACATGGCTGTATAACTTATACAGCTTTAACTGAAATACACACAAGCTCAATATAACTATTCTGGTAAGAGTGTATTTTCCCAACACACCTTCTCACTCGCAAACAGAATGATTAATTAACTGGTTTCACTCCAGCCATCTGTCTCAGCCTTGTGAACTTTTCTTTACTCAGTCCTTTAGTGAATATATCGGCAATCATATCTTCAGTAAGTATTTCAAGGCAAGGCAAGGCAAGTTTATTTTTATAGCACATTTCATAAACAATGGCAATTCAAAGTGCTTTACATTGAAAGGAATTAAAGTAGGGATAACAAATGCATAAGAAAAAGAATACAACGTATAAAAATAGAAACAGTTGTATACAGTTGTAAAGATAATTAAAAATAATAAAATGATAAAAGAACAAAGGTAACCCAAAACTTAAATGAAAATAAAGAATTTAAATAAAGAAAAAAAAAATTAAAAAATGATGCATAGATAAGGAGCAATCAGTCAGACATACAGTGCTCAGAGCTCATTCAGTAAATGCACAGCTATACAGATGTGTTTTCAGTCTGGATTTGAATGTGGCTACTGTTGGAGCACATCTGATCTGTTCAGGAAGCTGGTTCCAACTGCGGCTGGCATAATAGCTAAAAGCAGACTCTCCTTGCTTTGAGTGAACTCTTGGTATTTCTAACTGACTTGATCCTGCTGATCTGAGTCAGGGCTCTCAAGTTTTGAACTGAGTTCAGAGTGAGATTTCGGCCGTGGCGGCAGCAACGGGGTTTGGCTGGGTACGGGGGTCTGATATGAAAAACGTCTCGGTTACGTATGTAACCCTAGTTCCCTGAGGGAAAGAGACGCTGCGTCGAAACGCTGTGAGAACGCCTCTGCGTTAATGCGTCGTGAAGAGCCTGTAGAACCATTCCATCGGAAAAAAGATCGAACGTCGGCATGATGACGTCATCGACCGGAAGCTATAACGCGTCCGTGAAAACAAACAGGAACTAACTTCTGATAAAGTCTGAAGTAAGTGATCACGGACACGCCGGGAGTATGGCAGAGCGACGCAGCATCTCGTTCCCTCAGGCAACTAGGGTTACATACGTAACCGAGACGTTCCCTTTCGGGGAACTCGAGCTGCGTCGAAACGCTGTGAGAACGCTTACACCCACATCGCCATAGGACCAAGTGTCTCGTATGTGTGAAGCCAAAGCGCACACGGTTACGAGAGTACCTGCGCCCCAACAGTAGATGCCAGGTCTAGTTCGTAGAACCTGACGAAGGTTAGCGGAGACGACCAACCGGCCGCATTGCAAATATCATGGAGGGAAGCCCCCGACAACAGTGCTTTAGAAGCAGCCATACCCCTGGTAGAATGCGCCCGGACAGCCAGTGGAGACGGCTGCCCGGCCGCCTCGTAAGCAAGTGAGATGGCCTCGACCACCCACTTGCTCATTCTCTGCTTAGATACTGGGGCCCCCTTCTTAGGGGGTCCGAAACAGACAAATAACTGATCAGTCTTTCTCCACAGGGCAGCTCTGTGGACATATAATAATAATAATAATAATAATAATAATAATAATAATAATAATAATAATAATAATAATAATAATAATACATTTTATTTATAATGCACTTTATATTAAACAAAATCTCAAAGTGCTACAGAATTAAAAAAACAAAATAATCAACAACAAACAACAATAAATAAATAAAACTGAAAAATAAAATAAAATAAATTAAACAAGTAGCAAGTCAATTAAAAGCTCTGCTAAAAAGGTGGGTTTTAAGACCACGCTTAAAAGTATCTATAGTCTGTGGAGTCCGCAGGTGGTCAGGGAGAGCATTCCACAGACTGGGGGCTGCAGAGCAGAAGGCCCGATCCCCCATAGTACGGAGATTGGCTGTGGGAGTTTTGAGGCGATACAGCAAAACAGAGCGGAGGTTACGAGTGGCTGTTTGTGTGGTGAGGAGTTCCTCGAGATAGGAGGGAGCATCACCATGGATGCACTGGTGGGTAAGGAGAGAAATCTTGTACTCGATCCTGAACGACACAGGAAGCCAGTGGAGTGATTTTAGAATGGGGGTGATATGGTCGTATTTGCGCACCCTCATGAGGATCCTAGCAGCGCTGTTCTGAATACACTGCAGCCTCTGGAGATTTTTGCTAGGGATGCCAATAAGGAGCGCATTACAGTAGTCCAGCCTGGAGGAGATAAAGGCATGGACAAGCTTCTCCGCATCAGCCAGTGATAGAATGGGACGAAGTTTGGCAATGTTTCTGAGGTGGAAGAAGGAGGTCTTACACAGGTGTTTGATGTGCGCTTCAAAAGTAAGCTGTGATTCCATTCTGACCCCCAGATTGGTGACTGAAGTGGAAAGAGGAATGACCTGATCAGAGAAAGCAATGCTGGTGATAACGGACTTCTGGACCTGAAGTGGAGTGCCGACTAGGATAGCTTTAGTCTTGGAGCTGTTTAGCTGCAGAAAGTTTTGCTTCATCCACGCCTTTATCTCATCCAGGCAAGTGATCAAAGTGGATGGTGTGAGGTCAGCAGAGGGAGATGAACTTGTCCTAAAGTAAAGTTGAGTGTCATCAGCATAGCAGTGAAAAGAAATCCCATGCCGGTTGATGAGACGGCCAAGGGGGAGTATGTAGAGTATGAACAGGGTGGGTCCGAGCACAGAGCCTTGAGGGACACCGCAGGTGACATTGTGTGACAGGGATGTAGCTTCTCCTAACGCAACATATTCAGTTCTCCCAGTGAGATAAGAAAAAAAAAACAGTTGTGGACCGAGTCAGAGAGACCAATGGTGGAATGTAAACGGTGAAGGAGGATGTTATGGTCAACCGTATCGAAAGCTGCAGTTAAGTCCAGGAGGATGAGAAGGGATGGGGAACCAGCATCTGCCGCCATCAAAAGATCGTTTGTGACCCTGACCAAAGCTGTTTCTGTGCTGTGTCCTGAGCGGAAACCAGACTGAAATTTCTCATAAAGATGGTTATGCTCCAAATGGACCTGAAGCTGTGCAGCAACAACTTTTTCCAGCACCTTAGAGAGGTATGGGAGGTTGGAGATGGGCCTGTAGTTGTCATTAACATCTGGGTCTAAAGTAGGTTTTTTCAGAAGTGGTCTGACGATAGCAGTTTTAAGAGATGAAGGAACATGGCCAGCCTGGAGGGAATTATTAATAATCTTGGTAATAAATGGACTTAAGACATTGAGGTTAGATTTTACCAAGGCTGTAGGAAAAGGATCCAGTGCACAGGTGGATGGTTTCATTTTTCTGATGATGTCCTCAACCTCGAGCTGTGTGATGATGGAGAAGCAGCAGAGATGTTGGAAGGTCCCTGGCTGTGGATCAACAGACGGGACAGGCAGAGCGGAGGTGCTAGATAGGAGCAAGTGGATGTTGTCTACTTTGTTCCTAAAAAAGGTCATGAACTTATTGCACCTCTCTTCTGTGGCTTCTGAAAAAGAGTGAGTTTGCGGTTTGAGGATGTGATTTATAGTGGAGAAAAGCTTCTTGGAGTTTCCAGGGTTATTGTTGATGATGCTAGAGTAGAACTGTGACTGAGCATCTCTTAAAGGCCTTGCGTAGGCCTTCTGATGAACTCTATAGGCTTGCCTATGAACAGTGAGTCCTGAGAGCTTGAGACGCCTCTCAAGTACGCGCCCAACCGTCTTCATCTTCCGCAGATCGCTGGTGTACCAGGGTGCTGAGCGCGAGAAGGTGACCATTCTAGTTATGACAGGTGCGTGAAGATCTAGAAGGCTGCTCAGAGACTTGTTGTAGAAGTCAACCGACTCAGAGACTGAGGAGAGATCAACAGAGGAGAATTGCTGAAGGTCTGTAGTTAAAGAGTCTTGGTTAATCTTTTTCAGGTTCCTGAAGCAAATTTGACGGGAATCTTTGGTAAGGGAAGAGGGGCGTGGCAGCTCCAATGAAATGGCCTGGTGGTCAGACACACCCAGATCATACACCAAGAGGTTTCTAATATGAGGAGAGTTGGAAATGACCAAGTCCAGAGTGTGCCCCCTAGAATGAGTGGGTCCATCCACATGCTGTTGGAGATTGAGGCAGTCCAATAATTGCAGAAACTCAGCTGCCAGGTGGCAGGAGGGGGTATCTACATGAATATTAAAATCTCCTAATATTAAAATGTTGGCAGAAGTAGAGCAGAGTGTTGTGAGAAAGTCATGCATCTCAGAGATAAAAACTGAATTTGTTTTTGGGGGCCGATAAATAAGCAGTATTGTCAAAGAAAAAGGGGGTTTACATTTAAAAGCAAGGTATTAAAATGATGACACTGTGGGCAGAGGGAGAAAAGACAGCTCCAATGATTGTCTATGAATTACAGCTAAGCCACCACCACGACCAGTGTAGCGGGCTTTCTCCAGATAGCTGTAACCAGGAGGACAGGCATCATTAAGTGCTGCGTAAACTGCAGGCTGATGCCATGTTTCCATTAAGCACATAAGGTCTAATCTCTTATCAATGATGTGGTCTTGGATGAAAGATGACTTATTTGTTAGGGATTGTGCATTAAAAAGTTCTATTTTGAGCGTTGATGGGGTGGTGAATCTTGTTATTGGCCGTAAAACACTAAAATCCACTCCACGTTTTCTGTCATGCGCTGTGCTAAAAGATCTCGCGGTGTTTCCCGTAAAATCCAGTTTAGATTGGTGAGATCTCGCGGTGATTCCCGTGTTACCAAAACGGAGAGCAAAAATGTTGTGATGACGCGGCAGATGTGTGACGGAGATCCAGATGGATGTTATGGCTGATGCAGAGTTTTCAGGCTGATGATAAACTAGCCCGCGACGAGAGCCTCTATGGATGTAACGCCGTCTGCGCAGAAGTCCAAGTTCCTTAATGACCGCGATGCACGCCGGAAATGTGCGGTCGTTGAAATTTAGCAGCTGTGGGATGGAATATTTAAGCTTCATGACGGCCGCTGGAAGGTTTTGACTAGCGCTATGCATTATAGAAACACAGAGCTGGAACACTGTCAGGCACAGCGAGATGATGGTCCATACCATAGCAGAGTGTATGCGCCAACTCCCAGCAATTCCAGCAAACAGCCGATGTTAGAAGAGATAGCAGGGGTGAGTAAAAGTCTTTGAAATTAGGAGAAAAACCGTAAAAATCCGTACAAAAAAGGTTTTAGATGTATAAAAGTCCTCTCCTGTCATGAGGGAGTCCATTCAAACTGCCAACTGTCAACAGCCAACTGTCAACAGCCGAGAAGAGTTATCCGAGATGATAAGAGCCAAGCAATATGTCCCAAAATTAGCACTGACTGAATGTACTAGTTACTGACAAAAAATAAAATTAAAATAAAGTTTATAATTAACGTATATAAACTAAAATCGGGTGGAAAAGCGGCGAACAGACAACGCCAGCGTCCTCTCCCCCTCGTTGCTAGGCAACATACAAATATGTATCCAATGCCCTAACAGGGCACAGCAGATTTAATCTTTCCTGGTCTGACGTCGTGAAAGGAGGAGGACAGAAGGCTTGGAGAGTAATGGGGCCCCGTGGGCTCGTAGGAACCTTGGGGACGTAACCCTGCCTGGGATGTAGAAAGGCCTTCACCATCCCCGGCGCAAACTCTAGACATGAGGGCCCTACTGACAGGGACTGAATATCTCCTATTCTTTTGAGAGACGATATGGCCAAAAGAAAGATAGTTTTTAGGGTGAGGAACTTGTCCGAAACCTCCTCTAAGGGTTCGAACGGCGGCCCGGACAAGCCCCTCAAAACAATGGCCAAGTCCTATGCTGGGACCCTTGAGTGCATAGCCGGCCTCAACCTTAAAGTACCACGGAGGAAGCGTGTAATCAGAGGGTGTCTTCCCAAAGACACTCCACCCAAAGGGACCTGGAAGGCACCCAAGGCCGCCACGTACACCTTTATTGTGGAGGGGGTCAACCCTGCCGAGAACCTTGCCTGCAGAAACTCCAGCACTGTACCAACCGGGCAGTTAACTGGATCCCACTGGCGTTCTCTGCACCATGCTGAGAAAAGTTTCCATTTCAGAGCGTACAGCTTCCTCGTGGATGGAGCTCTGGAGTGAAGGATGGTCTCTACGACCTCGGCCGAGAGACCTTCCTCTATGAGCCTAGCCCCCTCAGAGGCCAGGCCCATAGTTTCCACATCTCCGGGCATGGGTGCAGGAATCTCCCGCCCGCCTGAGAGAGTAGATCCCTCCTGGTCGGAATCTCCATCGGAGAGCCTTCCAGGAGAGATATCAGGTCCGAAAACCATACTCTGGTCGGCCAGTACGGAGCCACTAGAAGTACTTGGGCCCCGTCCCGGCGTACCCTCTCCAGAACTCCTGGAAGCAAGACAATCGGGGGGAAGGTGTACAGGGGTAGCCTCGGCCACTCCTGTACCATGGCATCCAACCCCAGCGGGGCTGGATGGGACAGAGAAAACCACTGCGGGCAGTGGGAATTCTCCGCCGAAGCAAATAGGTCTATCTCTGCCTTTCCATATACCTTCCATAGGAGCTCCACCACCTCTGGGTGGAGTCTCCACTCCCCGGGCCTCGGCCCCTGCCTCGACAGGCTGTCTGCTTCCTGATTCAGGACCCCCGGTATATATACTTCCCTGATTGACAGCAATTTCCCTTGGGCCCACAGGAGGATCCGATGCGCCAATTTGTCCAGCGGACGGGACCTCAGACCCCCCTGGTGATTTATATAGGCGACCACCGATGTGTTGTCTGACCTGACTAACACATGGTGGCCCCTGAGGTCGGGCAGGAACTGTTTCAATGCAAGAAACACTGCGAGCATCTCTAGCCGATTTATGTGCCAGTGCCGCTGATGTTCCTGCCATAGACCCTGGGATGAGTGACCACTCATGATCGCCCCCCAGCCCGTGAGAGAGGCATCTGTCGTTAGCATTACGCGACGAACATGAGCCCCTAACACGGGACCCTGAGATAGAAACCCCGGGTTTTTCCACATGACCAGAGCACGTAGGCATCGCCGCGTGACTGTGATCGTGCGGAGCGGATTTCCCCTCGGGGAGAATCCCTTTGTTTTGAGCCACCACTGCAGTGGCCTCATGTACAGTAGGCCAAGAGGTATTACGTTGGACGCTGCTGCCATGAGACCTAACAGTTTCAGGAACTGTTTCACAGTGACGGCCCGGCCTAGCTTCTGTTCTTTGACTGCTGCCAGGATCGATGCTATGCGTGTTGGCGATAATTGCGCCCGCATTATTACCGAATCCCAGTTCACACCTAGAAAAGTGGTTCTCTGAGCCGGAGAAAGCACACTCTTCTTGGCGTTCAGCCTCAACCCCAACTTCGACATATGCGCGAGAACAGCATCTCGATGCTGAACCGCCATCTGCTCTGTATTCGCTAGAATCAGCCAGTCGTCAATATAATTCAGTATGCGGATGCCCTGCAGACGCAACGGCGCCAGAGCTGCATCCACACACTTGGTGAATGTGCGGGGTGACAGTGCTAGACCGAAAGGAAGTACTCGATATTGGTATGCCTCTCCCCCAAAGGCAAGCCTGAGGAACTTCCTGTGATGTGGAAGGATGGAGACATGAAAATACGCATCTTTGAGGTCTATGGTGACAAACCAATCCTCCAGTTTGATCTGCGACACAATCTGTCTGAGTGTGAGCATCTTGAACTTGAGCTTGGCCACTGAGCAATTTAATAGACGCAGATCTAATATCGGGCGTAAGCCCCCATCCTTCTTCGGCACGATGAAGTAACGGCTGTAAAACCCAGACTCCCTGCTGGGAGGGGGAACCCTTTCTATAGCCCCTTTTTGCAGGAGTGTCTCTACTTCCTGTGCCATTACCAGAGCCTGCTCCGGGCCCACCTCTGTAGGTAGGACACCGCTGAAAGGAAGTGGCCGCCTTTTGAATTGAATGGCGTACCCCCTTTCGATTATCTGCAGGACCCAACGAGATATATTTGATAGACGTTTCCACTCGTCTAGAAAATCTACTAAGGGAACCAGCCTCTCGAGGCTGGCCTCTGGTGTACTTTGAGCAACAAGCACAGTGCCCTGAAGCGGCGGACCGGCAGGGAACGACTGACTTGACTGCTCGGGGGCCCCCCGAGGGGGGCGCGGACCACCCTCGGGTGGCCCGCGGAGACCGACTGCGCCCCGGCATTGCGGCAGGGTTGGCAGCGCGGCCCCCAGAGGGTGCCGCAGGGAAACGGGTACCGTTGGCAGGGGTAAACACCGTTTCCCTACGGGGGGAACCACCCTCAGCGTCCTGACGCTTCTGGCGTCAGGAACGCTTCGACGAGGCCTTCTTGGCGATCAGGACTGTCCTCAGATCAGCCCTGCCCCTCGAAGGCCTCGTCTGAGAGCGCCGCCCCTCATCCCCACGCTGAGGGGGGAGTTCGGGTGGCGACGCTCTGCTTTTGTTGAGCCCTGTGTGAGGAGCTCGTACTCGGTTTGGGCTGCTTGGTGTCAGCAGCAGCCCCAGGGACCTGGACCCGGAGAGGGAGAAACTGCTTTAGCGCCGCAGCTTGCTTTTTCGACTCCTGGAACCTCTCGGTGACAGTATGGACTGCGTCACCAAAGAGGCCACCAGGAGAAAGCGGCGCGTCAAGCAGAAAGCTCTTCTCCCTCTCCTTGGTGTCTGTGGGGTTGAGCCAAAGGTGCCTCTCCGTGGCCACCAGGGCTGCCATAGAGCGGCCAACACATCTGGCCGTCTCCTTGGTGGCCCGGAGAGCTAAGTCAGCAGATGTTCTCAGCTCGGTGACAATATCTCCCCCCACAACATCACTATTATCCAGATCCCTCAGCAGGTCAGCCTGATACGCCTGCACGATAGCCATAGTGTGCAGGCATGCGGCGGCCTGACCCGCTGCCGAGTACGCTTTGCCCACCAGTGCCGACGTGGTCTTTAATGGTCTGGTGGGCAAAGCCGGGGCCTTAAGGGACAATGCCGAGGAAGGCGAGAGATGGCTCGTGAGCGTCTCTTCTACCTTTGGCATCGCCCCATAACCATATTGTTTCAGCCCGGTGATGTTGCTGTAGACCGAAGTCTGCAGGCTGAAAACTCTATATGATGCCGGTCTCCTACATGATCTTGCCACCTCGGTGTGCAAGTCATGGAAGAACGGCAGGCCCCGTCGCTGAGGCTCTGAGGCGCGAGACGGCAGGAATCTTTCGTCTAATTTACTGAAACGCTTTCTTCCTGCCTCAGATCTTTCAGTGGGCCAGTCGATGTTCAATCTGGCCACTGCTCGCGTCAGAACCTCAACGAGCTCCTCACTAGCAGGGGACTGAAGTGGCGAGTCTTCAGTCTCGATGCTTTCAACGTCCACCTCCTCAGAGCTGGACAGTTGAAGCACCGGCGACTCTCTCGGGGGGGAAGAAACCGCCATGCGTGCTTCCATGCCCCGAGAAGAGCCGCTGGATGGTTCAGGTGAGGGCAGAGATAAGGCAGCGCCCGTCTCTAACCCCTCCGCAACATCCAATTGTGATCCCCATGACTGCAGCCTCCGCTCCGCCTCGGCGGCAGCGGGACCAGAGCCGCGGGGAACACGAGCCGAGGCACCCTCCTCAAAGAGTGCCCGGCGGGAGCGCAGCGTTCTCAGCGGTAATTTCTCACAATGCTCGCAAGCAGCCCCCTCGAGGGCTGCCTGGGCTTGCTGCGCTCCCAGGCAGGCAACACAAAGAGAGTGTTTATCCCCACCCGTGATGTAGCGTGGGCAGGGATGAACACACTTCCTAAAACTGCCTTCACTCGCCATAATCTCTATCTATTTATATTTTCTCTTTATTTTGTTAATATATGGGAATATTTAACAAAAAGGGTGGAAAAACTCTTCAAATAGACAGACAAAAACACCAAATAGACAGTTTCACACAGATCGCTTGCTGAAGGTTCAGAAGCTAGTTCCTGTTTGTTTTCACGGACGCTTTATAGCTTCCGGTCGATGACGTCATCACGCCGACGATCGATCTTTTTTCCGATGGAATGGTTCTACAGGCGCTTCACGACGCATTAACGCAGAGGCGTTCTCACAGCGTTTCGACACAGCTCGAGTTCCCCGAAAGGGAGGTACACATTCGTATAAATAAAAAAAAAATGCACTTAATTAGTGTGTGTGTGTGTGTGTGTGTGTGTGAGAGTGAGTGAGTGAGTGAGTGAGTGAGTGAGTGAGTGAGAGAGAGAGAGAGAGAGAGAGAGAGAGAGAGAGAGAGAGAGAGAGAGAGAGAGAGAGAGAGAGAGAGAGAGAGAGAATGGTTAGTGTTGTTTATTGGTGTTGGTAGCAAGTTTTTGAGGCCTTCAGCCCAGAGGTTGGTGGCACCTTAACATGAGCGTGGTCGCGCTGAAGTGAGCTGTGGTTTACAACAGAGATTATTTTACTCTCAAATAATCTTAGACAAACTGCCTATAATTATTGTTTGCTATATCACTTTTTTCTCTCTTTATGACAGCAGCAGGGCCGGCTCTAGCTCTTTGGTTGGCCTAGGCGAGATGGAGTTTTGCATTTTCAATTCCACATTGAATTCTGCTACATTCATTGCGGGATATATAATCAAAATGCAATCGCAAGAATCTTAAATGGGAGTTTAAATGCAATTTAGAAAAATAACATTTAAATAATCATTTTGCTACAATTTTTGCTTGAACATGTTAAACACATCTAACTATTTCTGTAATTTTAATTTTGCAACTTATATAAAGTATTACAATATACAATTTATGTTTAAATTATATGTTAAAACTAGTGTAGGAAATAGCAAATGTAAATTATATTATTCAATTTGAATTATCATTTTGTTCCAAATGTTGCACACATGGTATGGAAAATGTAAATTTAAATACTGAAATGCATTGCCATTTTGCATATTGCATTGCAAATTTTATATAGCTACACTTCAGCTTCCAAAAATAGGGGTGAGCACGAATATATTCGATTTGTAATTAATATTCGAAAAATAAAAATAAAATAGAAATTTTACTATAGGCTATTGCTTCGCTGGCCTAAATGCAGTGAATCCATTATAAATCCCTCTAAATCTCGCAGTTATAAGTAAATCCACTGGGTGGTGCTGTGGAGCGGGGTAATAACTCGACAGTATTTGATGAATGTCGTCTGCCTCGTGATGTTTGGAATTACTAGACAAAAATTATCTTACAAAATGGAGTTACTTTTAATAAATTAATTAATGAAAGTGAGATTAAAAAAAAAATCCCATCCAATAGTGCTGTCAGAAACTTAACACCGTTATCTTTGTGTCTCTGCATCTGTCGGGGCTTCTAGTTGCCAACTAACGGTACTTCAGAGAGCATTTGATTCAATGAGCGAGGCCATGGCGTGAATCACAGAATGTGACGTTGGAATCAGAACCTAAACGTTCTTGGGTGGAGGGAATATCTATATGTAGTGATGTGGGTCACGTGTTTTGAAACGTCACCTTAATTAATGCGTGTCCAATAAGGTACCGCCTCGTTTTTGTATATAAACCTGTTGTTTATGCCCCCTGGAATGCGTCTTGGTTGAAAGCCGGCCCCTTTTCTCTCACTGTGTTGGATTTTTGGAGGTACGTGTTTTTAGCTATGTAGCTCTGTTATTGTTTCGTATTCTGCAGTGACTGCATGCGTTCCTTATTTTAGTGTGACATCGCTCCGTTAAGGCTGTGTGTGTGTGGTGTTCTGCTTGCCCCCAGGTAAGTTTTAATGCCTTGTTGCGGTTTTGTATAAAACATAGTTTGAATTGACTAAAGCTATGCATTTTAGTGCGGTGTTTACAGTGCCCACTCGTGCGTCATGGCAGCACAATAGCCAGGTCAGAACATCAGCTGTTAATCAACAGTTTAAAGGAGCTACTATATGACTGTTTGTGACGCATCCGTGTGTGCGCGAGTGTCACTTAGTCTAATCATAAGGTGAGTGACTTTTTGTTTTAGTAAATCAACGCATGTCCTAAATCGCAATAATAAATAAATGTATCTGTTTAGGGTTTATTGTACACTGTGCAGCTTTCTCTCTCTCGCTCTCCAACCCTCGCTCTGGGCCGCGCTGCTGCTTTGGGCGTCATTCTTCTGGTCCACTGGTCAAATGGGCTTGATGTTTGTATTGTTTTGATTTGTTTCATTTCTGTTGAGTAGTTTTCGTTTGGATTGTATGCTCTTTTTGTTTTGTTCATTGATTTGTTATTGCTGTCACAAACCCTCAGTTTTGTTATCTGACTGCTGAATAACAGTCGCTCTTTATAAGTGTTAATTACTGCTATGCGGTATTTGTGATCTCGGTCATTTGAAACCTTGAGCCTTGATCAGTACTGAGTTTATGCCATCTTTCTGTGTCAGTATATGTTTTGTTATTTTGTTTTATTTTTAATGTATATTTGTTTGTAGAATTGATTATCCTTGTTTCATCTAGTACCTTGACTTTTTGTTTTCATTTCTCTTTTTTTGGTTTATTTAAATGTTTGTTTTTTTCTAATGTGAGTTCTTTTTTTTTGGTATTTTGCAGGAGCTGGTTGTTTCCGGGAAGTGGGCTGATTCTGGGTTGCACGGGCTTCACTTAGATATGGATTGTCATTATTGCGGTGTCACTATATTTGGTCATTATTTGCAGTGATATTTTTGTGGATGTGATTCTGATTGGAGGGATTTTCTTCTTTTGTGCACTGTATGCACCATATCAGCCTGCTTCTCATTAAGGAAACCTCAGCCCCCCTACATTTATTTAATTTCCTCTTTTGATTTGACCAAGACCATTTAATATTGATGTTTCATATCAATTTTAAATTTTGTATTTCAATTTTAACACTAATAAAATAATTGTTTATACGGAAACTCTCGCCTACAGCCTATTTTTGGTGGAACGTATTTGCGTGTTCTGTGTTTTTGGTTATTTCCCCGTTATTCCGGGGTGGCGTAGTCGCTACAAATCAGCCACTTGCTACATGTGGCGCAGTCGGCAGGGTCCACAAAATATCTGGCAGAGGCGAGAGACCGTATATATATATTTTGTTTCTGTGTAAGTTGCTGGTTTTTTTTTTTTTGTGTTTGTTGTTGTTTGTCTTTTTCTTTTTGTGTTTGTTTGTAGGAACAAAGCAGCAGCGTGTGCCCAGGAGATTGCAGTTTCTGATTCAACTATTGGGTGCTGTTTATTGTTGGTGTGAGTACTGCAAAATTTAGGTACGTGGTCTAATAATGGAAGGAGAATTACAAGAACTTAAGGAGCTTGTGGCTCAACTTAGAGCTGACAACGAGAGATTGCGTCAGGAAAGGGCGTCTGAATCGCCAGGGGTTAGTGTCGCAGGACCAAGTACTTCTGTCCCAGCCCCCATACTTCCATCACTGACTGGTACTAATACTCCAGTAACTGACAGGTATGTGTTTGTACCTAGAGATAGGAGGTGCCCAAAATTTAGTGGGAAGTCTGGGGTGGATATTAATGAATGGGTTGAAGAAGCTATGGCATGTATGAGAACCCGTTATTTGTCCCCTGCAGACCAGGCCTTCTTCCTTTTTGATCACTTAGAGGGGGAGGCGCGAGAAGAGATACGTTATCGTTCAGAGGAGGAGCGTGGGGATCCTGCTAAAGTTATCAGTGCGCTGCGTGAGTTGTATGGATGTTCACTGTCATATGTAGCTCTACAGGAAGCTTTCTTCTCCCGGAGACAGCAAGAGGGGGAAACACTCTTGGAGTTTTCCCTTGCCTTGATGAGTCTCTTGGAGAAGGTTAAGCAACAGTCTCCGAATCCTATGTTAAACACTGAAATCGTGTTACGTGATCAATTTGTTGAATATGTTAATAATAGCACTTTGAGACGGGAGCTTAAGCAGCTGGTGCGCCAACAGCCAAATTCCACTTTGTTAGACGTGCGGAGTGAAGCTCTTCGATGGGAGCAAGAAGGGATGCCCGGGGGTGCGAGGTCCCGAAGTTTATCTGTCCCATTGGCACACAGAATTCAGTATGGCGTTCATGGAAATGCGGGGGCTCGTAGTTCACCTCAAACATCTGAATTAGGGGAGTTAAGGGAAATGTTAAAAGTACAGCAAGAACAGTTAAATCGGCTTACGCAAAATTTTGCCTGATTGCAAGGTTCAGAAATGCGTAACCGAGTCCCTCGTGTAGCGACTCAGGCGAATCAAACACACAATCGCCAGTTACATTTAACAAATATGCTTTGAAAGTTGTGCTGATGGCAGACCTTCCCCCAACACAACAGAGGGAGATTCTTCAGTCACCCTGGAAACCATCTGATAAGGTGTTTTTATGGCCCCGAAAGGAATTTGGCCACATGAAGTTTCAGACACAAAGAGCTTAAGACACAGAGCTTTTGCCTCAAATTATAGACAAACCATCTATAGATGAACATGCACCCCAGGACATTATATGTAAACACATAACTGTCTTGTAAAATGTTTATTCTGTATGGTATTTTGCATCTTTTTATCTTTGTCTTAACAAATTACTAGTTCAGATAACCTCATATATGTCATGTCTCCTATCAAATTAATGCTCACTTCACGACTTACACTTCCATGTATATCACTTATTCAGAAAATGCAGTGTGTGTTTGTTGCATTAATTATAGTATGAAGACTCAGAGACCCACTGAGTCGAACTTTCAAACAAAGGGCAATAAAGTCTGCTGAGGAATTTCCCGCCGGGAAATCCCAACACTCTCATTGGTTAAGTCTAACCCTGGAGGGTGGGACTATTTCCAGACCTTAAAAAGACCAGTGAAGACAGGCTTTCTTCTCTCTTCTCTTCTCCGAAACTCTCTGGCTTTTACTTCTTCAACTCTCTCCTGTGGGAGCCAACACCCACGGGGGGGGGGGGGGGGGGCTGGCACTTAAGCCATGCCACCAATGCAGGCCCTCCAAGCAGGCCTCATCTCTTCCAAAAATCTTCTCTTCTACAATCCGATCTTCAAGAACACGAAGCATCGCTAAAGCAAACAGCCGCTTCCCTCCCAACCTCGGAAAGGACCGCCGGACACGCAGAGACACGCAGAGACACATACGCACACAAGAGAGAAGCCAAAACGAAACCAAAAAGAATGCAAGTATTCTAATTCTTACTGCTGTAAAGAGGGTGTGTTATTTTCCCGTTGGGATAAATTAACTCCGTGAAGGTCGTATTTGGTGAATTGAAGGAAAGTTGTTTCTTACCCTCCCCCACTCTCTTTGTCTCTCTCTCTCTCCCTCTCTTTGTCTCTCTCTCTCTCTCTTTTATCTCTCTCTAACTTCAGTCTATTCATTATTCTCTTTTATGTATTCTTTCGTTAATATCTATACTTCTACTCTCTTGATGCATATTTAGTATGTACTTTCTGTGTGAATTGTAGTGTTATTGTTAGTCTGTGTTTATTAAACCTTCAAAAGACATTTAATGAGTTGAATCTGTTATTCTGCCACATACACAAAGTCAATGAAACTTGCGATCTAAACGTTACCTAACTGCTTATGCTACTATGTTAGTAAAGTAAACTGTATGACCATTTGAAATATTGAACTTATCCTGATCAGTAAAGTTAATGTTTCTTATGCGCTCGTAAAGCAGTAATCCCTTTATTGAGAATTGATTTGAAAAGTCTATAACTAATTTGCAGGACAAACTTAGTAGGATAATTTCAAGCAATTCCATAAAGGGTTACTTGTATTTAATTAAACAATTTTCCCTATCGGAAAATTTTAATACGTAATGAACAACTGGCAAATTATATTCATAAATTCATGAATATTGAATATTAAATCCCTTTTGAGTTAATTATTCCCCGAGACATTAAACTCATGAGTCGTTGTTGTTACACTCGTAATGGGCCCATAATTTGTAGGCGGTGCCAAAGGCCAGGCCACTTTGCTCGAGAGTGCGATGGGGAGCGGGTACCTCAGCGCACTTCACATTCCGGTGAACCTTTCACTGGGGGTAAGCAGCCTTCTCATGCGCATTCGGAAAACTAATGCCCGCCGGGCTGCAGAGCCACAGCTCGGTTGGGGATTATATTGGTTCTGGTTTGTCGAAAGGTCATAGTTCAACGTCTCGTTTAATGTCGTCTTGTCCCCATCTTGTTGCTTCTGTAGGTGGAGTGCCAGTGCCCTGTTTGATTGACACAGGTTCTATGGTCTCCACTATTACAGAAAGCTGTTTTCTGCAACATTTTGAACCTTGGGGTCAGGAGCGACTCAGGTCCTGTCAATGGTTACAGCTTCGCGCCGCCAACGGTCTTTCCATTCCTTATCTTGGTTATATGGAATTGGATATTTCGCTCTGTGGCCAAATGATTTCAAATTGTGGGGTGCTTGTCAAAGATCCTCCTGGTGGCTTGTGTGATAAGGTTCCGGGAGTTCTCGGAATGAATGTTCTTAAACGATGTTACCAGGAGCTCTTTGGACAGCATGGCCCTGCCCTTTTCAATTTACCGGATGTGTCAAAAGCACCGCACTTCGTATCTCAGGCATTACAACATTGCTCAGACGTTAACACTATGACTAGTGTAAGTCGCATTGGTAAGGTTAGAGTTCGGGGCCATAGACCCTGTCGCATTCCAGGGGGCATGCTCAAGTTTGTCCCTGCAACGTGCTCCTCCGAATATTCCAGTGGTGTGGTACTTTTTGAGCCTCCTGAGTTTGGTTTGCCTGTTGGATTGTTGTCTTCACCGGCAGTAGTTCAGGTTAGCCAAGGAACAGCTTATATCCCAGTGGTTAATGTTGGTGTGACTGATGTCATGCTTTATCCTCGTTCTCTGCTTGGCACTTTGAGTAGTGTTTATGTGGTGAGTTTGCCCACAGGTGTGACCGAGGTTCAGCCAGTCATAGCTGTTGTTGGTTCTCAGAATGCAGAAGTGGGACTTACTGTACAGGAGCAGGTCGAAGCAGTTGACTTGTCAAGTTTTTCTGAGGTAGAGCAGAAGCAGGTAAGGGCTTTGCTCTATAAGTTTCAGTCAGTGTTTTCTGCCCAGGAGGGAGACTTGGGTTGTACCAATTTAATTTCTCATGATATCCCTTTGGTAGATGAGACTCCCATACGACAGCGGTTTAGGCGGATACCCCCGTCCGAGTATGAGGTAGTAAAGTCTCACATAAATCAGTTACTTGAGGCAAAGATCATCCGGGAAAGCTGTAGTCCGTATGCCTCTCCCATTGTGCTGGTTAAAAAGAAAGATGGTAGTCTACGCATGTGCGTTGATTACCGTCAACTTAATGCCAGAACTAGGAAAGATGCGTTCCCTCTGCCTCGAATTGATGAGTCCCTGGATTCCCTGAGTGGTGCCTGTTGGTTTTCAACACTTGATCTAGCCAGTGGGTATAATCAGGTTCCAGTCACTGAGAAAGATCGGTTTAAGACTGCTTTCTGTACACCTTTCGGACTCTTTGAGTGCAACCCCCTTAGCCACCTGACATCGGCTAAATTAGGAGCTACTGAACAACGCTGGGCAGCCCAATTGGCCTCCTTCGACTTTGAGGTTCGTTATCCCTCTGGGAGATGCAACCGGAACGCTGATGCCCTTTCTAGACAGAATCAGTTTTGTCAGGAAGTACGGGAGAGTTTCTTACCAGGTACTATCATTCCAGCAGTAGTAAGACAGGCAGTAGAGGTAGAACCAGCTGTACAAGTAAGCCAAGCAGTTGTCACAGCATTCCCCAGTTTCTCCTTGGAGGATTTGAGTTCTCTACAGGAGGCAGATCCTGATATTGGGAGGGTTTTGGCCTTTTGGGTGCAGGGGATATTTCCCAGTTTTGTGGAGCGGCAGCAGCTTCCCAAGCCTGTTCTCACATTGCTTCGGCAATGGGACTGTCTGTTGAAAAAGGATGGTGTCCTTTATCGCCGCGTGTCACGCTCTGATGGAGGTGAGGAAGTGTTACAGTTGATTTTGCCCGTGTCTTTAAAGCGTGACGTGGTGACTCAGCTGCACCAACACCATGGACACCAGGGTGTTGAGCGCACTACTGAATTGATACGTCAGCGTTGTTATTGGCCAGGGATGTCCGCAGAGGTGGCACAATGGGTTAGGGAATGTGAGAGATGTCAACTGGCTAAAGACACCCAACCGTTGGCCCGGGGCTTTATGGGTCATGTCCTGGCTTCCAAACCAAATGAGATACTAGCTGTTGATTTTACGATGCTTGAGCCGTCTAGTTCTGGACATGAGACAGTTTTAGTTTTGACAGATGTGTTCACTAAATATACTGTAGCTGTTCCAACTCGAGACCAGCGGGCTGAGACAGTAGTACAGGTCTTGGTTACGGAGTGGTTCTTTAGGTTTGGGGTCCCAGGTCGTATCCACTCTGACCAGGGTCGGAATTTCGAGTCAGCCCTTATGAAGCAACTCTGTAGGTTTTATGGGATTGAAAAATCTCGTACAACACCTTATCACCCAGCTGGCAACGGCCAGTGCGAGCGGTTTAATCGAACCCTTCATAACCTTCTGCGCACATTGCCAGTTTCCAGAAAAAGGGATTGGGCCACTTGCCTTCCACAGATCTTGTTCTGTTATAACACCACTCCTCACCAGGCAACAGGTGAGTCCCCGTATTTCCTGATGTTTGGCCAGGAACCCAGACTTCCTGTTGATTTCTTGTTAGGTAGGGTCCAGGAACCTGGTGAGGGTGGGGTTCATGAGTGGATTGCAGAGCATCAAGCTAGGATGCACGTTGCCTTTGAGGGGGCACGGGAACGTTTGAAGGCAGCTGCTGAACGCCGTAAGAAACAGCATGATCAGCAGGTCCGTGATCCACCACTGAGGGAGGGTCAGCTGGTTTATCTCCGGGATCATAGCGTGAGAGGCCGTCATAAAATCCAGGACCTGTGGAGCTCGGTGGTGTTTCAGGTTATGCGTGCACCAAAAGATGGCGGTTCGGTGTACGCTGTTGCACCTGTGGATGATTTGGGTAAGATTCGGCATGTACACCGCTCTCTGATGAAGACCCGAATACAACAAGTCTCATCAAGTGTTGTTTATCCTGAGAGCCCCCTAGCTAGATCGCCATCTTCACCAGGAGATCAAGAAGAGCTAGATCTTTGGATTGCCATCCCAGATAGTTCTCAGCTCAGGTTAGGTCAAACTAGGGCACACTGCATGAAAAGTGGGATTTTCGTCCCTGTAAACGGCCGGAAATCTCCCTGATTTTCGACAATTAACGTCAGTTTACAGCCTGTGAACGTCGCGTTCGTCTGTGCCACATATTGACGGAAACGAACCATGACGTATGTGGAGCTTGCGGAGGCATGCTGGCGCCCGCGCTAATGGCTATAATTAGCATATGAATAGCAGCTCTGGGCGGCGCCTTGCCTAAACGGCTTGAATTTCCTCACTCAGTATTGGTTGAAACTACTACATTGAAACAAGAAATATCACTCGTGATTGGTTGGCAGATCTGTTACTATTGGTCAACCTGGGTAATAAATTAATACATTTAAACCCCCAAATTATAATAATTTTACACATATATAATTATGATTTGCATATTTTTTAATTGTATATATTCATATTCATGTGATATGCTATTATGTTTTATATTCATGTCATTGTTATCCTATGGACTACGCTATTATAACCATCAAGGACATTCATTTATTGAGGAAAGGAAAATATGCCAGGGACGTGCAGTTTACTCAAAGAAAGAGCTTTATTAGAACAAACACTAAACAAAATGCAAAACGTTTGAGATCTGCCCACACAACAATAGGAAGCTCACGAGAAGCCCAAAATCCTACAGCACCATGAAGTCTCTGTTTTCCGCTTCAGAGCTGTAGGTAACAAGCGCCATTCTGTCTGTTTTAAGTCCATTTTTCAGACGTCTGTCGTGCGTTGCCCTGTTCTTTGGAATCGCCTCTAATCTCGATTGCAGCGTGGCACAGAGCTCGGCGAGCTCCTGGCTGGTCGAACAGGCCATCCAGACACCGCGCCAACGATGCCGTCTTCCTCATCAGACATCAGGTCTATGGTAGCGCACTTCCAAAGGCCCACCTCATCCTCAGCTAACACACTCTTTCTTGCTTGTAGCAGCTGTAAAAACAAACAATAAAGACAATCAGTATTGCGCGATGTACTGCGTAAAATGCACCTGAAAAATAGTCACACTGACCAAAAACGGATCTAATCTAATAAATCTTACCCTCTTTCTTCTCAATCGACTCCGAGCTGAACTCTTCACAGCTTCTGCTTGCGATGCAAGAACTGGATGTTTGTCTCTATGTCTAACATGCAGCTGGAAAACAATTAAATGAGTGTGACGAAGTTGTGAAGACGGCGTACTGCTTCCTGTAAAATGACCAGAAAAAGAAAACACTTTTATAAAGCAACTTACATTTGTTCTTTTACAATGCTAATTTCAGCTTGTGCTACTTAAAAAGCTTTGCTTTAGGTTGCTTTAGCTTAGATAACAGTCTTACAGCAATCTTACCCTTGTGAAAAAAAAGTGCACTTTAGTGTACTTTTATAAAGTGTACTTATTACACAGATAATATACTTATACTAAATACACTTAATTGTGCAATTAAATGCAATGTTTTCGGTGTACTTAACACACATTATATGTAATTGATTTCAAATTTATCACATATTAAGTTGAAATAAAATACAATAAGTTGCAATTAAGAGTGATTTTTTGGAACAACTTAAGTGGTACTTAAATACAACTTTATATGTACTTTCATAATCACTTCTAGTGTATTAAAATTGTAATTAAAGTGCACTGCTCAATGTACTGACAAGCAATTAATGTGAACTAAAACATACTTTAATGTCAGCTAAATATACACTTAAGTGTGAATTAAATGCAATGTTTTCGGTGTACTTAACACACATTATATGTAATTGATTTCAAATTTATCACATATTAAGTTGAAATAAAATACAATAAGTTGCAATTAAGAGTGATTTTTTGGAACAACTTAAGTGGTACTTTAATACAACTTTATATGTACTTTCATAATCACTTCTAGTGTATTAAAATTGTAATTAAAGTGCACTGCTCAATGTACTGACAAGCAATTAATGTGAACTAAAGCATACTTTAATGTCAGCTAAATATACACTTAAGTGTGAATTAAATGCAATGTTTTCGGTGTACTTAACACACATTATATGTAATTGATTTCAAATTTATCACATATTAAGTTGAAATAAAATACAATAAGTTGCAATTAAGAGTGATTTTTTGGAACAACTTAAGTGGTACTTAAATACAACTTTATATGTACTTTCATAATCGCTTCTAGTGTATTAAAATTGTAATTAAAGTGCACTGCTCAATGTACTGACAAGCAATTAATGTGAACTAAAACATACTTTAATGTCAGCTAAATATACACTTAAGTGTGAATTAAATGCAATGTTTTCGGTGTACTTAACACACATTATATGTAATTGATTTCAAATTTATCACATATTAAGTTGAAATAAAATATAATAAGTTGCAATTAAGAGTGATTTTTTGGAACAACTTAAGTGGTACTTAAATACAACTTTATATGTACTTTCATAATCACTTCTAGTGTATTAAAATTGTAATTAAAGTGCACTGCTCAATGTACTGACATCCATTCTACTGTCTTAAAAACAAGCAATTAATATGAACTAAAATATACCTTAACGTAATTTACATGTACACTCTAATATAATGAAATACATTCATAATTACATTTTTCAAATAATACAGCTGCAATTTCGTATAATAAACACATCCAAATTTAAATCCTCTACATTTATTGACAAAACAATCTGTAAAACAAATATACAAAAAAAACTTTTTTTTGATGCCCAAGAAAAACCCAAAAAACGATTTACACAAACACAAATTCATTTAGAAAGAGTCTGGAGGACGATGAGGATTATATGCAATTATATGCATTATTATATATCTCCCTCATTCAAAGGTACCTAAATCTACCCGTCACAGAAAAGTACCTCACACAACAGATGAATAAATACAAACAAATGGAAAGAAAAGAATTGTTTCATGTACAACACTAAGATTCAAAACTTTGGGTAACGTGTAATTAGTTAACTACTTAATTTAACATGAACCTAGAATGAATAATAATATAAACATTTATTTATCTTAGTTAATGTTAATTTTAACATTTACTAATTAGGGGTGTAACGGCACATGTATTCATACCGAACCGGTTCGGTAAAGGACTTCCGGTACAGTGCACGTGTGTACCGAGCGGTACGAATGCAATCTTTAACAGTTAACAGACGGCTTGTTTAATGAGTGGAACACACTTCAATACAAGTTTTCATAAGAACATATGTATTCTGTCAATTTTATCATTAAATTCAAGTGATGCCATATTGATGCTCTTTAATGTGACATGACAGATCACTGTAAAGACACATCAGTTCAAGCAGCAACGCGGCACGAGTGAATGTGATCACCTTGTCATAGTCAAAGAATAAACATGAATTAACATCAGAAGGTATGTTAAGGATACATTACAACTTACTAAAATGTATCACATTGTGTAATCGTTCAGTGTTTCAACAGCAGAAAGACGTCGATAAAACACGAGAGAGATGAACTCTTTCACTAAATGTATGCATTATATTAGCCTATATATTCATCATATTCTACTTAACCTGAAAACCTGAAAAAAATCTAACCTATAATTAGATCCTTCAAATATGTCGCAGCCTCAGATTGGAATTTGCTCCAGACTGAGTAGAAGCTAAAAGATCTGGTGACATTAAGTCATTTTAAAATTTTACTACATCATTTTGAGAGTAAATTAATGGTGTGTAATTGTTTTTGACTGGTTGTATGTTTTATGTTTTTTATGTGACTTTTTATGTATAACTGTACATGCAAACACAGCTGGCTATCTTGGCCAGGACAGGACATTTTAATCTCAGTGAGTTTTTCTCCTGGTTAAATAAAGGTAATAATAATAATAATAATTAGTAGAGATATTTTTTATATTATATTTTTAATTCTTTAAGAAACCTTTAGATTAGGACAATTACAATTTGTTCAGTAAACCAATAAAAAAAAAAAGCATTTTTATATTTAGTGTTCCTCCCCGAACTGTCAGCTTTGTCTACTGTTACACCTCTATTATTAATGCAATCTTAAATGTTAATTATTTAATGCATTGTTAACTTGCATGAACAATGACTATAAATTTAATTAACTAGCTTTGAACTATTATTTATTAAGCAAGGTCAACAACTATTAATAAACACTGTAAAAAATTAAATAAAAAAAATAAATAAAAAGAAATCACTGTTAGATCATGTTGGTCAATACATTAAATAACGTTAACAAATTAGATCTTATTGTAAAGTGTTACTGAACTTATAAGCTCTTAAACCTTTACTAGCACCAAAATTAGGACCAAAAGGTTTATTCTAAAATCTTATTCCAGCATTAGTGAATGAAAAAAAAAACTGAAGAACTCCAAAGGCACACAAAATTGTTTGTCACCAACTCTTTTCAAGTTGTTTGGAAAGTGCTGTTTATGTCAATGTCCCAGAAGCTCTCCATCAGTAGGAAACTGGCGCACCATCTCTCCACAGTAGATGTGAATGGACATGTTCCAAAGAGGCAGGAAAGCAAAAAAAGATATACCTTGAGGAAAGAAAAAGAAAACGCAAAGAAAAAACTTGTTTATAAAACAGATCTATCCATTATTATAATTGGCTCAATTAAATTAAAACGATAGATGTACAGTTTATATTCACACAGCAGTATCTGTATGAAAAAAAGAAGAAAAAAAAGAAATAGCCATAAGAGGGATCATAAAAATGAGCATGTTGTCTCTTTTTAATCTAGTACTGCCCTGATGAAGCAGTTTATTCTGCATGGTGTGTGTAAGCTTTTGACCACAACTGCATCCCCTATGTGATGAATTACCTCAGTCGTCAGGGTAGAATGATTGGAGAGGTTCCTTCACGTATCCCACTGAGCACATCATCTTCACTGACACTGGACTTTAAAAATAGAGAACATTTTAATAATGGTTTTTATTCCTACTTTACAGGGAATTAAACATAACTTAAATATAGATAAATAACCCAAGACCAATGTAAATTGAGAAAAGTATTCTTGCATTTTTCCTCATCTTGCCTTGCAAGTTTCAGCTTACCTCGCCCATCTCCATGAAGGATGTTCCTGTATTTACCACGCCTGGCACAGCAATGCTGCGGCTCCATTCCTTTGGGTGTGTGGCCTGTAAAATATATAATGATTAGGGGATCTGTAAATGTACAAGTGGGAATGTATTACTTACAAATGGACAAGATGCAAAGCATTTAAAAGCTAAAGACTTGATAGTTATGTTTTAGCTTGTGTGATCAGTGTCATGGCTGGGCATAAATTCATAATTAACATTAACTTGACCTCATCAAGATGGCTCTGTGATTCCACACAGCTTGCACTGGATCTCCAATAACACATCTGTATTGATCCTACAAAATAAAAATAAAAATAAGCACAAAATATTAAAAACACAAATAGTACTTTAACATCTTACTCTCCAAATGCAAAAAGAAAAGAACATATTAAAATCATTATTTCATTACTGGTTGTTGTTGTTATACGTTAAGTTAATATATGGAATAAATGTATATAACGTTAAATGTCTTCTGTCCATTTAAAAAGTAGGAGATCGATTAAAATATTGTATTTACAGCAGGCAAATTCATTGAACATGCCCACACCGGCGATCACATTCCGATTTAAGAAATTATTATAATGCAATCTTAGATACATGAATATGAATAAAACAATCTTAGATACATAGGAAACATGATTAATGTTAATTCACCTCCCGAGTCCATATTGCGTCTATCCTATCTGCGATTAAACTAAATAACTGCACCGTAATAGAGAGCTACCATGTTACGGTGAAAATGTAAAATCAAGAGAGCTTATATCAAGATATACTTACTTGACTCATTATTTGTAGCATATAATGTCTCATCTGTAATGATCCAAACGGTTCGCTCCTCTGTTGTCTGTTCTCTTCAGCTTCATTTTCCTCACGCATCGAGATGACGCAATCATGGCGGAGGCGGACCGCGCATTTTTCAAAATCATGACGTAGTATTTTTGGCGCATGCGCATTGAAATATTAAGTATAAATATAAAATAAGATATTTCGTGCATTAAATGTTGATTATAAATCACTTATTAATTATCCATTTCTGTTCAGGTTGTTCTAACACACTGTGTAGTTGGACTGTATTTCAGAGAACTTGACTCATTCACCTAACTAAAAGTCAATCATGTTTAGAGTCTGATTAAAATTAAATGTAGCCCATTTTAACTGAATTTTAATGCAAATTAATTTGGTTTAGATTTGTTCAACTTTTTCTTGGAATTAATGCAATTAAATGTGTGTTTAATCGCCATACAACAACATAATATTGAAAGTAGGTTATTCTACACAGATGTAAAGTAGCCTACAGTACATTAGGCAACTCCTCTCATAAAGATTGACAATGTCAAATTATGTAGAAAACTGACACTTGTAGTTGAGTTCATAGGAGCTAGTTATAACATTTCAACAGTATGTTGTACTGGAGTGTAAGCGAGTGAAATTTTGAAGAAAAATACATTAACCAATGTAAATTTGGACAACTAATTTTTAAAAAAAAATCATTTATTTTCCATGTGCTTTGTCATTAGTAAAATAAGTGCACTTTATGAAACAAACTCATAATTAAAATGGTTTAAGTAAATTTAGGTGTAGACATTACAAGGTGCATTTTTAAAAAGTGCACTTAAGTGTGTTTATAAATATTGTCATACAAGTGTACTTTCTTTAAGTGAAAATTAATTATATATTATTACAAAGCGCACTTATTAAAAGTGCACTAAAGTGTGTTTATAAATATTGTCATGAAAGTGTACTTTTTTAAAGTACAAATTAATTATATATTATTACAAAGCGCACTTATTAAAAGTGCACTAAAGTGTGTTTATAAATATTGTCATGAAAGTGTACTTTTTTTAAAGTACAAATTAATTATATATTATTACAAAGCGCACTTATTAAAAGTGCACTAAAGTGTGTTTATAAATATTGTCATGAAAGTGTACTTTTTTTAAAGTACAAATTAATTAGATATTATTACAAAGTACACTTATTAAAAGTGCACTAAAGTGTGTTTATAAATATTGTCATGAAAGTGTACTTTTTTAAAGTACAAATTAATTATATATTATTACAAAGCGCACTTATTATAAGTGTACTAAAGTGTGTTTATAAATATTGTCATGCAAGTGTACTTTCTTTAAGTGAAAATTAATTATATATTATTACAAAGCGCACTTATTAAAAGTGCACTAAAGTGTGTTTATAAATATTGTCATGAAAGTGTACTTTTTTAAAGTACAAATTAATTAGATTTTATTACAAAGTACACTTATTAAAAGTGCACTAAAGTGTGTTTATAAATATTGTCATGAAAGTGTACTTTGTTAAAGTACAAATTTATTAGATATTATTATAAAGTGCACTTATTAAAAGTGCACTAAAGTGTGTTTATAAATATCGTCATGAAAGTGTACTTTTTTAAAGTACAAATTAATTATATATTATTACAAAGTACACTTAATAAAAGTGCACTAAAGTGTGTTTATAAATATCGTCATGAAAGTGTACTTTTTTAAAGTACAAATTAATTATATATTATTACAAAGTACACTTAATAAAAGTGCACTAAAGTGTGTTTATAAATATTGTCATGAAAGTGTACTTTTTAAAAATACAAATTAATTAGATATTATTACAAAGTGAATTTTAAAAAAGTGTACTTAAGTGTGTTTAGAAATATTGTCATTAAAGTGTATTCTCTTTAAGTACACTTAAGTGGCACTTAATTTTAATTATATCATATTATCTACAAGTGCAGTTTTTAAAAAATATACTTTAAATATATTAAGTGCACAAAAAATACACTTTCAATACAATTAAGCACACTTCTTTTTCACAAGGGTAGGACTGGGCACTCGTCTTCTCTTCTTAAAGTTAGTATCTTCCACACAGTTTTTCGACTCCAAAGCAAGCAACCTATCATCTATGGACAGCAACCTGGAGATTACTAAAGTTAACTGCTCGTTAAAATCGGCAGCAAACTGAGCAAGCTGACGAGATAGCCCAATGATTGCATTCAGCTGTTTTCCCGCCGGTGTTACGGATCAACTGGGGATCATGTTATCTGGGGACGGGCGCGTGCACGCAGCTAGTTTTACCTGGATTTACAGCAGATGTTAGACGAGGACAGATTCGTCACAGCGGATTTTCCACTGAACAGATTTAAAACGCTTTCCACATTATTGGTAAATGTTTGCATAATATCAGGCTCTGTGTTTTCCTCTGTCGCTGCTTTGCTGTATGTTTCAAACGCAGTTTAAGGGAATTTTTAATGTGGTTTCATTTCACAACACAGACCACGCCCACATTTTGTTACATTCTTTTCGATGAAAGTCGTATCCAATGACAATTACATTCAATAAATTACATTGTGTCGTATTAGTATCGGAATTTTTATTTTATTTTTAATAACTATTGTTTTTGTAATTTGCTTAGGGTATTTTTTTAAATTATTTTTAATAAATTAATTAATATATATCCTAACTAAAATAACTCATAGCCTGTCATATTACCTTTCTCATATTAGCCTATTATATTCTATTATAATCTATTATATTGCCCACCCCTTGCCCACCTGCACATCCCAGCTGATATACAAGATTTGGGGGGGGGGGGGGGGGGGGTCATTCTGCATTTGAAAGTTTGAAAGGGTTTTAAATCGTCTAAATAAAGTAAAATAATTCAAAATCAAGTAATGTATATATGCCAAAGTCAACTTTAAACATATACAATGTAATTTCCAAACAGCAAAATTGTGGCCAGTGAAAATGCTGAGTGGCTAGTAACTTTGGAAAACCACTAGCCACGGTGGCCGGTGAGCAAAAAAGTTAATGTCAACCCCTATATATATATATATATATATATATATATATATATATATATATATATATATATATATATATATATATATATATGTAGTGCCGTTAAAATTAATTTGTGTTAACACGTTAATTTTGACAGGCTATGATATATAAAGTTTGCTGATGTATGACGCCGCTTATTAGCAGGAGACCGCAATGATTGGTAAAAGTTGCGGTGATTGGTCAAAATTGCGAGTCGCACTGAATTCACGGGGACTGATTGCAAATGACACACAATAAATAATCTAGAATACTTTCATCAAATATATAAATTCAAGCTTAAGTTTAAGATTTTACAATTAGGCTATACTGAGCCTGATCTATCTAAGAGATTTTCTTAAAAGGAAGTTAATACCTTTTAGAAAAATGTCACATGGGTTAAAACTCCTGCTACCCTGATTTGCATTTGTATAGCTCACAGCATGTTCATTTACATGTTAAAGCCTCCCCTGGAGTTAAGGGAAGGGGGGTCTTGGGGGGGACAACTGCCAAGCAAGGCCCACGTCAATTTCTGACAATTCACGGCAGTTTTCGGTGTCGCCTGCAAACTGCCGTGTACAGTCGTAAACCTGATCTTCCACGACAATCTACAGTGCCGCTTACTGACGAAAATCCCACTTTTCATGCAGTGGCATTACAGCCTGCGGTTTCAGCTGAGTATCGGCTGAGTCTTTTGTGATGCGCGAAGAATCGATCCCTCCTTTGGAGGTGGCAGGACCTTCTTCTGTGGTACCCATTGATGTTTCATATCAATTTTAAATTTTGTATTTCAATTTTAACACTAATAAAATAATTGTTTATACGGAAACTCTCGCCTACAGCCTATTTTTGGTGGAACGTATTTGCGTGTTCTGTGTTTTTGGTTATTTCCCCGTTATTCCGGGGTGGCGTAGTCGCTACAAATCAGCCACTTGCTACATATATCTTACCCAGATACAGCAAATCTATTTTATGATTGGCTGTTCGGTCTCTATTTTTATTAGATTAACTGGTGCGTGGCAGGGCCGTCAGAACTCTATGGGGAACTCGCTTGATTCCTACTCCTAATAGCGCGCAACTTTAGTGTGTGTTACCCTGGCGATTTCTCTGCGTGAGAAATACATGGTGTGGCGTGTGAGCGTGTGAACGGGTTGAAATGCGTGTGTCTCACGCCCAATGCGTGAGACGTGAGAGCCCTGCTGAGTGATCTGTTGGGTTTGTATTTAATCAGCATATCTGCAATGTATCGAGGTCCTAGCTCATTGAGTGATTTATAAACAAGTAATAGTACTTTAAAAATCGATCCTAAATGTAACTGGATTTACAAGTCTATGAATCCACTTGCAATTTGCTCTCAAATGAAGTGGTACTTGATGTCAGAATCAGAATCAGAAAGAGGTTTATTGCCAAGTGTGCCTTTCACACACAAGGATTTTTTTTTGGTGCTGAATCTTCCAGTGCACATAAACAATACAAATACAACACGGTAATAAAAAATTCTAAGAATAAAAATATGAAGAAAAATATAAACAGTATAAGGTCACGGTTAACCAAACAGTGTCAATGTGTTTGGCACGTCCATGAAATTTAGGGTTCTTTGCCATACAGATAGCAGACTGATTATCCTCAAACATCAACATCGGACCTGTTTGGTTTACCTTTAGATCTGTCATCAATTGTCGCATCCAAACAGCTTCTTGAGCTGCACTGGCCAATGCCATGTACTCAGCTTCAGCAGTAGAGAGAGCTACACATGTCTGTTTCTTGCTTCTCCAACTCACAGCTGCTCCGCTGATTTGAAACATATATCCTGATACAGATTTGTGATCATCTTGGTCTCCAGCCCAATCTGCATCCGAAAATCCAATGCACTCGTTTGGCTTGTCCTTGCTATACAGCAGACCTAGATTCAAAGTGCCATTCAGGTTCCTCATGATTCGTTTGACAGCAGTCCAATGATGCTTTGTGGGTTTAGCACAGAACCTTGCAACGTTACTCACAGCATAAGCAATGTTTGGTCTTGTTCTTGTTGAGAAATAAAGCAGACTACCAGAGTTTTTCATGAGCTTTGAGTTCATTTCTACTGGTGTGCTTACTGGCTTTGAATTTTCCATTACGAATTTCTCCAATACATTTTTTGTATGTTGTTTGACCCATCCAGATTTCTCCAATTTCGGGTTTTTGGACAATTTGCACTCCAAGAAAAGGAGTTAGCTCATGTCCTTTATCTCAAAGTGTATTGCAAGCATTTTCTTCACCTCCATCATCCGTTTATCATTTTGTCCAGCCAGGAGAATATCATCAACATACACAGCAATAATGAACATCTCACCAGTTGCTGCAGTGTAAATGCAGGGATCAGCTGTAGTTTGTACAAATCCCTCTTCTTCAGCTGTTTATCTAGGACGATGTTCCAAAATCTTGGTGATTGTTTCGGTCCATAGATACTGCGATTTAGTTTGCACACTAGACATTCCTTTCCTTTTTCAACAAAACCTTCAGGTTGTTGCATGTACACTTCCTCCTTAAGTTCTCCATTCAGGAAAGCTGTCTTGACATCCATTTGGTGCTTTAGTCCATGCTGTACAGCCAGAGCAATTATTGTTCTGATTGACTCAAATCCCACTACTGGACTGAATGTTTCATCATAGTCTGATCCAAACTTTTGTGAAAAACCTTGTGCGACTAGATGTGCTTTGTGTCTCTCAAATGTTCCATCAGCATCAGCCTTGACTTTGAACACCCATTTACTGCCCACTGCTTTTCGATCTTTTGGTATTTCTACCAAGTTCCACACATTGTTTGCGTACAGCGATTCCATCTCTGTCTTCATAGCTTCATTCCATTTCACTTTTTCTGGACTGCTGAGAACATCTGTTACAGTTTTGGGTTCAGTTGTCTAGTTATTAGTAAATGTTACCCACTCTCCATAATAGTCAGGTGGTTTTCTCACTCTTGTTTTTCTTTGGATCTCTTGTTCTGCTGAGTCCTCACTGTAAGATTCTCTACAGTCAAACTCCACAAACCGTTTTACATTTTCTTCCTCATTTGCATCAGGGTCCTTTTCAATTGCATGATCAGACTCATTGAATAGCACATCTCAACTGTAGAACACCTTTGTGAGTTTTGTATCATAGAGTCGATATGCTTTCGTCTCTGTTCCATAGCCCAAAAAGATACAATTCTTTGCTTTGGAATCAAGTTTCTTCCGTTCATCTTTGGGTACATGCGCATATACATGCAGATGATCAACCTTTGGTTTCTCACCTGTCCAGGCTTCAAAAGGAGTCATTCCTTTCACTGATTTTGTTGGGCTTCTGTTTCTCAGATATACAGCTGTTGACAATGCTTCTTCCCAGAACTTCTGAGGTAGATTTGCATCAGCTAACATTGATCTCACAGTTTCCATAAGTGTTCTGTTCATTCGTTCAGCTACTCCATTTTGCTCAGGTGTCTTCGGTACTGTGAACTCATGTCGAACTCCTTGTTTCTTCAGGAAGTCTTGAAACTCAAACTAGGTATATTCTCCTCCATTATCTGTCCGTAAGACTTTCAGTTGTCTTTCAGTAGATTTTTCAGCCATGGCTTTCCATTCCAGAAACTTCTGAAAAACTTTCCGCTTCAGAACATACACCCACACATGAGTATTCTCATCAATGAATGTCAGAAAGTATTCAGCTCCACTCAAAGACTTTGCATTCATTTTCCCACATACATCACTGTGCACTAAGCCAAGTGGTTCAACAGCTCTTTTGCGATCACTGGTTGCGAACTTACTGCGATAATGCTTTCCTTCAGCACATGGATCACAAAAGTCTATGTCTTTTGACCCATCAAAATCAAAGCCATCAACTAGACACTCATTAACCAGCTTCTTCAGATTGTGTACACCTAGATGACCATAACGTCGGTGCCAAGTTTGTTCCTTAGTCTCCTTATGCACATTAACATTTTGTGTTACATGCACTTGATCACTTTCTCTACAGTTCACATAATAGACACTGCCTTCTTTTGTTGCAGTAGCAATCAGCTTTTGATTAACATCCGTGATGCAGCATCGGTTCTCTGCGAACTTGGCCTTTTTCCCAGACTGAGTTACCTTGGACACACTCAGTAAGTTGTATGACAATTGTGGTATATACAAAACATCATTCAGCTTGCATTCTTTTGTCTTACCATCAGTCAATGTCATTTTCAGTCGCACAACACCACATCCTGTTGCTTCAACAGCGTAACCATCTTTTGACTCAACAAACCGTTTCTTATCATTACACATGTGACAGGTTGCTCCTGAATCTACAATCCAGCAATACATTCTTTCATCAGAACTTGTTGATAGTGCATGACTCACCATTAGTCCAACACTTTCACTTTCTGAGTCGCTGTCTTGTCTTTTCCCTTGTGCCTTGTTTGCTTTGTGTTTATAGCCCACCTTCTTACTCTCTTTGTTGAAGTCTGTGCTTGCTGCAGATTTGTTGAACTCTCTGCAGTTATGCTTGATATGTCCATACCTTCTGCAGTAATGACATTTTGGGAACTGTTTTCCAGTCAGAGCGTTCACATAATTTGTGTTTTCAACATTACGTTCTTTCATATTGCGTTCTTCGTGCAGCAACCGTTCCATGACAACCTCCATTCTAGGTACATCCGCACTTCCTTCAAGGGCTGTGATTAACATGTTGAACGAATCGGGTAAACTGGCTAGCAGGTGCACCACACGATATTCCTCATCGATATTATCTCCCACAACCGACCGTGCATCAAACGTTTCAGTCAAAAACTTGATGTGTTCTTGAACCGAGTCTCCATCTCTCAATTTCAACGAGTACAGTTTACGCCTCAGTGCAAGCTTATTTGCCCATGTTTTCTTCTGAAACTGATCCAGCAACTTTTTCCACACGACAGTAGGATCTCCCGGCTCTCCAATCAAATAGAGCAATGACGGTTCTATTGACAATACAATAGTGGCCAGAGCGTGATCCCTTTTAGCCATATAACTGGGTTCCTCAGATCCTGAAGGAGTCTCTGTACCATCTACAAAATCCCATAGTCCGTCTCTAATCAATGCCATCCGACATTGCACTTTCCACGTAGGATAGTTTGATCCATTTAATGGAACAATCGTCACAGTCTTGAACTCCGAGCTCATTTTTATTCACAGACGCTCAATATCTTCAATAAGTCTTTCAGCAGCTTCACTGTAGCGTTCTGGTTCTGGGCCCATAACCTGTTGGTTTTAATAAAGACTCAAAGCAGTTGTTTCTTGTGAAAAAACGCACAGATCAAAAAAAAACGTGTCACACTTTACTGTGTTCAAAACGTGCTAAAAAACTTCTTCTATATAACAATCAGAATTTCTGGAGTAAACTTAGAACTCCACCTAGTGGTCATATAATGAATCTTAAGGATGTATTCACATGACATGGCTGTATAACTTATACAGCTTTAACTGAAATACACGCAAGCACAATATAACTATTCTGGTAAGAGTGTATTTTCCCAAAAATAACTTGTTTATTAGAACAGGTAATGACAACAGGCCGACAATAAACAAGACTCGGGTTCCAACTGTGAGAATCCAGGGAAGCAGCAGGCGAACCACGTCATCAAAGCAGGTGCAGGTAAACGCTGCGAAGCAGGGATGCAGCGGGCAAACCAGACACCAACTAAATCCAGGACCCGGAAAAAGAGAACACCAGGGGAACAGAGCTGACGCTGAGCCACACCAGGAGAGCCTAAAACATTCTGACAATTCGCCTTCTTCACCTCGAACGTTCCACGGAGCTTGAGGGGTACACTTTCCACTTCCGGTAATTCTCACACCGTGGATTCTCTGAGCGGCAATGGCACCACACTGCTGTGTTCCCTAGTACACCTCATCGCACAGGAAAAAAATCATACAGAGGACAAACCTTTCACCGTTTCCCAGAGGATAAGAAACTACGCCGAGAGTGGATAAAAAATATCAGAAGGGATCCTGGTCGTAATTTCTGCATTTTACTGCAGACGAGTCAAGTCAACTTTATTTAGCACTTTTACAATGCTGATTGTTCCAAAGCAGCTTCACGGTGTTAAACAGGACAATATTGCAACAAAATTTGATTTCGGTTGTAGTCATTCTTGAGAAAATGGTGATGTTATCAGCTTATTTTAATTTATCATATAGTGTCAATGTGGGCCGATCAGTATTATAGTTGATACAGTTAATTTACATGTGGGAGATATGTATATGTTTAAGCTACTGGATCTTCATATATGTAAATTAAAATGTCCATTTATCTAAAGAATAAAGTACAATTTTATTACACATGGATGATGTCTTGCATAACTTTACAACTGTTCAGAACATCAAATAGAAATAAGTCATTCAAAAACATTGATAGGCACACTGGTCTAGGTTTGTAAAGGTACATGTATTGGTATGGAGGAATACAAATGGCCTGCTTGTATATTGTAAGTATGTAAAAACGTACCAGAAAAGGGCAGAACATTAGACATTACATTAGGAGCAAAATTAAAAAAACATTAACAAAAGAAAACTATATACATACATATTATCAGTGATGCATTACATGATTTTGTTACACACAGCAGGCAGAAAGTGAGTGACACAGAATGCTGCTACTGATTAGTACCGTATCAGAGTCTAACTTCCAGGTTTGTGTACCCCTCAACGGCGTTAGAGTTTTCAAAATGGCCGCCAGGTGAATAAGGCTAATGGGTGCCAGTGAGAGACCTGTTTATATGGTGTGGAAATAATGAGTGCAGCAGGTGAAGGTGATGAGCACCGTAATCAGTGACCACGTCTCCAACACAACCTCACATGACACAGAAAGGAAGATGATGAATTCATGAACTGTGAAACAAATTAAATTCATAATCAAAACCTTAATATTTATCTTCCTATATTTTTTATAAGGATTCTTTTCAAATATGATTTTGCTTAAGACAACCACTGATTGTTTCTTGTTTTCTAAACTGTGTATTTGCCCTCTGAAGAGTGACTGAGGGTCTGGCCTAGAGATGTGTGATGCGTCACTAAACACTTGATAGCAACAAGGCATTCGTGTGTTTGGATTTTGGAGATATCACACACCCCTAACATGACAAGAGTGCAGTAACAGTGCTTACTTAGCCCTGCTTCCAGATATGAAATATGGATTTGTCTTTCATTTAATTTTATTGATTTTATTTTTCATTTTACTGAAACACTAAAGAGTCAAGAAGAATATTGCCTGTATTGTCTGTATCTCCCACTGAGAGAAAGCACGTTATCATTATGTTTTAGGGAACATTCTAGTTAGAACTGGAGCTTAATCAGCTCCAACCTCTAAGAAAAAGTGTGTATCTGTGTGTGTGTGTGTGTGTGTGTGTGTGTGTATGTGTGCAATATTTTGTGTTACAGATCAGTGTTGAGAATGGACATCCTAAGAGATGGATGGAATTGTTCTGGGCAACCTGGCGCCTGCTCCAGACTTGGAAGGTCACTATGGGCCTAATTTCAGGGCGAAAGCTTCAACACGTGATCTATGGACATGTGTATCTGATTAACTGACAATGTGTGGAAATTTACCATGACTTGGCATTTTCTCTGAGCCAATCAGAACCATCCACCTTGCAGTAATGATGTAGTACTGCAGAAATGCAGTAATTTCAAGATAGACTTGAAAACAATATAACTGTTGGTACAATTGTATACAATAGGCGGGCAACGAAACAGGGAGAAAGGGAGCGCAGCCTACAAACTCCTTGTGAGACTTGAAGCTGCCCAGATAGCAAGCATGTTTGGGCCATATGTGGCTATTATCTGGCACATATGGCCCAGATATGGCATGGCTGAACAGATATGGGCCAGAATGTGACCATATTTGTTTTGCCATAACTTTAAAATTGGCGGGAAATGTTCTCTTGGTTCACAACTCCTTTTTAGGAATGAAACTGCAAACTAATCTTCAGTAAATCTTTCATTTAATTAATTACACTCCTGACTCTTGGTCTTCATTTTTCACTTCTGGTCGTAGGTTATAAACTGTTAACCCCTAACAACTCACTGCTGCAAAAGCTTGTTGTAATATTGTATGTCCAATATACACTTACCTAAAGGATTATTAGAAACAACTGTTCAATTTCTCATTACCGGTTATGCAATTATCTAATCAACCAACCACATGGCAGTTGCTTCAATGCATTTAGGGGTGTGGTCCTGGTCAAGACAATCTCCTGAACTCCAAACTGAATGTCAGAATGGGAAAGAAAGGTGATTTAACCCTCAGAGCCCGACGGCATCGTCCGCGACGTCACACGGGACCTCCGATAAATATTTATATTATTTAATGAAAGTTTTATCGATTTTCTTACCGTTTTTCCCAGCAGAAAGCTAACGAGCTAGCCATCACGGGGGTGTCTTTGGTGTCTTTGTAGCCTTTACAGAAGGTTTTCTATCCAGCCTGGAACATGTGCATCTTTTCGGAGTTGTTCAGCAATAAATCAAAACGCTTACATCCAAGATTTATCCACTTGATGTCCATAATTTATAAATGTTCCGTCATTTTTGCCGCTAGCTCGATGCTAGCTGCCATTTTGGATATCTCATGACGCTTTGCGTGAGGCTTTGACCAATGACAGGCTGATCCGTCAGCCACGTTGGTGTGCGTCATTACGCATGAACCCCAGCTCTGTTATTGTGGTATCCTATGGTAGAAGGCAATGTGTGAATTGCAAACAGACAAGGCAGGTCAAACAGGCCACCCCCTGGAAATGCAAAGCCTGTGATGTGGCCCTCTGTTTGATTCCTGATAGGAACTGTTTTGAGGCTTGGCACCTGTAAATATCCAAAATAGGCCAAAAACGCCTGGACTTTTTTTGGAAAAATGTAAATAGTTTTTGTTCTGTATAAGTTCTTATGTTTATTCCTGAGTTCCAGGACTCCAAAGACTTGAACAAACTGTTTTCCAGAGGAAATATGCTTAGCTTTTATTTATTTGTGTGTGTTTTCAATAAATATTTGAGTGATTCAATTTCCGTTTTATGTTTTCATTTGTCTTTATGGTCCCATAACTTTTTTTACATTCAGGTGACATCAATGCAACACAAATATACTGACAGTGCAACTTGTCTTGAAAAAAAAGAGGTGTGTCAATTGTCTGTGCACAACAGGGTTGATGTTTTACAAGCTTTTTAGTAAATTAAACCAGGCGAAAAATTAATTGTAAAAATACCCTTAGGTCTTAAAGGGTTAAGCAATTTTTGAGCGTGGCATGGTTGTTAGGCCGGTAGATGGGCCAGTCTTAGTATTTCACAATCTGCTCAGTTAATGGGATTTTCACACACAACCATTTCTAGGGTTTACCAAGAATGGTGTGAAAAGGGAAAAACATCCAGTATACGGCAGTCCTGTGGGGGAAAATGCCTTGTTGATGCTAGAGGTCAGAGGAGAACGGGCCGACTGATTCAAGCTGATAGAAGAGCAACTTTGACTGAATTACCACTCAGTTACAACCGAGGTATGCAGCAAACCATTTGTGAAGCCACAACATGCACAACCTTGAGGCGGATGGGCTACAACAGCAGAAGACCCCACCGGGTACCACTCATCTCCACTACAAATAGGAAAAAGAAGCTACAATTTGCACAAGCTAGCCAAATTTGGACAGTTTAAGACTGGAAAAATGCTGCTTGCTCTGATGAGTTACGATTTCTGTTGAGACATTCAGATTGTAGAGTCAGAATCTGACATAAACAGAATGAGAACATGGATCCATCATGCCTTGTTACCACTGTGCAGGCTGGTGGTGGTGGTGTAATGGTGTGGGGGATGTTTTCTTGGCACACTTTTGGCCCCTTCGTGCCAATTGGGCATCGTTTAAATGCCACGGCCTACCTGAGAATTGTTTCTGACCATGTCCATCCCTTTATGACCACCATGTACCCATCCTCTGATGGCTACTTCCAGCAGGATAATGCACCATGTCACAAAGCTTGAATCATTTCAAATTGGTTTCTTAAACATGACAATGAGTTCACTGTACTAAAATGGTCCCCACAGTTACCAGATCTCAACCCAATAGAGCATCTTTGGGATGTGGTGGAACGGGAGGTTCGTGCCATAAATATCCATCAACTGTAAGATGCTATCCTATCAATATGGGCCAACAGTTTTAAAAAATGACCAGAATCAATGCAACGTAGAATTAAGGCAGTTCTGAAGATGAAAGGGGGTCAAACACAGTATTAGTATGGCGTTCCTAATAATCATTTAGGTGAGAGTACCAATATTAGAATCTTTAATCTGACAAATCTGTTTCGCCAGTATACTATTACAGTATCAACTGAGGGTGCTTTCGCTTGCGTTTGAGGGTGCTTAGCACCCACTAGTACCCCCGTAGAACCAGGTGCCAGAGTGTTAATTTACAGTGGGGAAACTAGACATCATGGAGGCTGTCTGGTTCCTTAAGGAGATTAAATTGTACAAATGTGTTTGATCATCGGTCCAGTTGCTACAGGGCCTTTACAGTCAGTTGAGCTTAGTACCCTCTCCGTGAAGATGGCCCCCTTGACTGCGTTTATCTCTTTCAAGAGGTGGTAGACCTATATGCCCTCTCAGCTAAATCAGACATTGCATTCAGCACCTTTCTTCTCTCTAAGCTGATAACGCATGCAAATTAGGTCTAGTTAAAGTTTCCCTTGAGTGGTGAACCCTGGACCACCCTTCTAAATTAAAGGAACACTTTTTAATCAGAGAATAGCATCAAGTCAGTTAAGTAGCAGAGGGGGTTGTTAATCAGTTTCAGCTGCTTTGCTGTTGAGGCTGACATTTTTTTGGGAATCCCACGGGTCACGGGAAATAAAATCACTATTAATCACGGGATTGGGACGGGAGCAGATTTTTTTTTTACTGGGAGTGGACGAGACCGGGAATTGTAATAACATGATACCATCTTTACAAATATACTCTTTATATTTATATAAATTAACTACCGGTGTATATTTTAATTTTGAACTTAATTCGGCCACCGAAAGACTTTGGCCGAATGTCCACCAAAGCGTTTTTAGCCGGCTGAAAACGCTAGGCGCTCAGCTGAAAACGCCTCGCTGTGAGCGCTTGAGAGCGTTTTGGCAGGCAGCATTTTTTTTTTTTCCTAATCACCGACATACGGCCGAGATGTTGTGATGATGCAAACAGAAACTGTGACCTGCACGTTCTCGTCTAAACAACACGTCTGTGGCGTGGACGTATGTGGTTCATCTCACATCTGATGACGCATCTATGGTAAACTTTGTTCAATGCATGCTAGTGCTTCCGTATGTTCGAATATATGACCAGTCGTTTTCGCCGCCATTACCCGGGTGTAGAGCCAGAAGACGCGAATGAGAACTCGCGTGCGTTGTGAGAAGCGCACTCATCTCATAGCGCGCACATATTTAGTTATCTTTCAAGTCTTGCTCTTGAACGGACAAACTCACTCAAATAGTAAACAACATGTCCATCTTGATGAGTATCCAAGCAGACATAGTCTGAATATGCCTTAAGTAAACTGAGTGTATACAGTTGAGAAAGACGACATATCTTTAGGACATTAGGTTTTAAAGGGTCCAGTAGTGTTTACTGCTGTCTGTTTAACGTCAAACAAAAGATAAGAACATCACTCACTGCTCTTGATTGAATAGCTTTTGTAAGTTTAATAAGGATTAATCTTTAATTTAACAAGTTAAATATGCAGTTATTTTTACAATTGATTACTTTATTCATTTTCTGTACCTTTCTGCAGGCCAGTACATTTATTTAATGTACATGTAGCCCTCTCACCAATAAATATGGCCCATTATGTCCAGGAGACCTTCCAAAAGACACTAACTTGGTGAGATGCACATTTCTAAATTTATTTAGTTTCCGTTAAACACAAAACCCAGATCTTCAGATACCACTATAAGTGTCAGTTTAGTGTTTTAGCCATTTAAATTGGAAGTAATTACAAACTGGTGTTCAACGGTTCACAACGTAAATATTACTCTCACAGCAGTGTACACCTATGATCTGTAAAAAATTACCATACAATTTTTCCTTTCCTCCACAGGAAACCACAAAAAATGTTTACTGAACAATAAACATGAATTTATTAAACTAGAACTTTTTTGATGAAATCCTCACTTCCCCCAGCTGGGATTTCAGTTAGTAGGCGCGCTATGTTGGAGCTCTTTGTAATTTGACACCACATTGAATACTCACAGATCCAGAGAAACGACAACTCGAAGAAATTGATCCAGGTCCAGAATAAGGAAACACATAGAAAGGAACAGCAGCAATCTGGAGCCATCCAGCGATGATGATAAAGATGTTCCAACTCCATCCGCGAGCGAATCCCGATGTGCAGCACTTAACACAACACACACACACACAACAGCTGTGCTCTTGCGCTGTGATCAGTCAATCTTCGATGTACGTCGATCACTCACTTTAGATCACTTTCCAGTTCGCTCCACTTTTCAAAGTACCATTAACTTCCTTCCCGAACATAATCTTTCGAATACTCAATGCCAATAGTTCTTTAACTGTTGTAATTTGTTAAACTCAGTCAAAAAAAAACAGTCTTCTTCAAAGTTTTCAACACACTATGCAAACAAACGTTATTTTTTTTCTTGCAATACGTTTTCTAATTCTAATTCTCAATCAACTTTTTACTATCTTTTTTTCCCACGAGATCTCAATTTTTTCACGAGCGAGCTCTCTATTTTTCTTCCTCATCCCGCCCCCTTGAACTTCAGGGGTCACCATCAGAATACTTCATTGGATAAACATATTTCCACTAAAAATAAAAATAAACACTTTTTGTAATGTTCTCCTACATTTCAACTGCAAGACTTTTCTTCACATTTAACAAATATGAATCACATTGAAAATTACTTAAAGAGATAGTTTCTAATTTCCAACAATATGAATCCCCATTCCAACATTCAAATACTCATTCACATGAGCTAATGACTCTCTCTTTTTTTATTATTATAAAACTCTTCTCTTCAACAAAGAAATAAACTTCCATAAAAATTGGAAACTACATACCCTTTGGAAGGGCTCTACATACACATGAGTGAGGTCAAGTTAAACATTTTAGTTTGAATTTTATTTTATACTGTGTGTTGTTGCAATGTGCTGAATAAATATTTGCATAATTTGAAATTTTTTTATTATTTGAAACTTTAATATTAATTTATGCAATTGCAATGCCTTGGTTTTAGTGCATAAAATCTGTCATAGCCATAAATGGAATGGTACTAATAATTGCCATAATTTTTTTCTGTTTCGGTTTTCGGCCTTGGTTTCGGCCAAGAATTTTGATTTCGGTGGATCCCTAGTCTGAAATAACCAAAATGAAGGTTTGCTGTGTCTCCCAGCACAGTCTCAAGAGCGTGGATAAGATTCCAGGAGACAGACAGTTATTCTAGGAGAGCTGGACAAGGTGGTTGAAGGTCTTTAGCCCATCAGAAGGACCGGTATCTGCTCCTTTGTGCAGGGAGGAGCAGGATGAGTACTGCCAGAGCCATAAAAAATGACCTCCAGCAGGCCACTGGTTGCGAGGAGGTGAATTGCACTTTACTTGACGTTACGCTTGTCAGCATTGCGCCATCACAAACTCGTAATGCAGTTCAAGAACCATCAATAGGCCAATCTGTCACAGATATCCGTTTTTATTGGTATAAATTGCTGCTTTATTGACAGTGTTGGGAGTAACGCATTACAAAAGTAATACATTACAGTAACTTATTACTTTTTGTGGTAACGCAGTAGTGTCAGGCATTACTAATGAATTTTCAGTAATATTTTACTCTGTACATTTTCAGTAACGCTTGCGTTTTATATTTATATTTTAGTCCCAGAGCATATGAAGTCAATGCCCACTTTACTGTCCAGGCCTAGAAAGGGAATAAAAACATCATCAAAGTAGTCCATATGGGACATCAGTTAGTTGATTAGAGTCTCTTGAAGCATCGAAAATACATTTTGGTCCGAAAATATCAAAAACTATGAATTATTCAGCATTGTCTTCTCTTCCGCGTTCTTCCAAAAAGATATGAATCAATGATTTGGGTTGCCAATGTCACGTGATTTCAGCAGTTCGAATAGCGTCAAACCGCCAAACTGCTGAAATCATGTGACTATAGCTGTGTCTCATTTCGTTAAATTTCAAAGGCTGCATCCTCCGCAGGACACGTCCTGTGTAGGATGCAGTCTACGGAGTGTCCTCAATCAGAATTAAACGAGACGTCCTTCATAGGACACACAGGCAGGAAGTATCACGTTTCTATGCCAACACGTTCAGCCTTGTTGCGCACTCACACCAGTTATATGAATGAAAATTATTTATAACTTTAAAATTACTATGAAATGTTTCTTGTCTTGACAGCAATGTACTGTTCTAAACGTTTAAAAATCACTAAAGTGTTGCAATCCTGTTAACCACAACTATCTGTTTGAGGTAATAGAGCTAAAAAAACAAAAACAAGCTTGAACTTACATTTTAAACACCACACATACGCTTGCATGTATATCTGGCAATGGTGCAGTTTTTTCATATAATGTAAAAAAAAAAAAATGACGGTTGTTAACGGCGACGCAAAGAATTGTGGGTTATCTCCAGCCGTGAAGGATACTCCTCGTGCACACTCCGAATTCCCGTGAAAGAAGGACGCATTCGAAGGTCGCATTTAGAGTGTCCTTCTCTCTTTTTTGAAATGAGACGGCCTTATGACGTATGCACCCTTCAAATGCGACCTCCGGAGGACGCAGCCTTCTGAAATGAGACACAGCTATTGGCGACCCACAGCATTGATCGATTCACTGATTCATTAACCGTTTTAATCTTTTTGGAGACACACGGAAGAAAAGAAAATTCTGAATAAATTCATAGTTTTTGATATTTTTGGACCAAAATGTATTTTTAATGCTTCAAGAGACTCTAATCAACCCATGATGTCACATATGGACTACGTTTATGATGTTTTCATTCCCTTTCTGGACATGGAAAGTGTGCATTAACTGCATATGCTTTGAGACTAAAATATAAAATATCTTAAACTGTGTTCCGATGATGAACGGAGGTCTTACAGATGAGGAACGTCATTAGGGTGAGTCATTAATGACATCAATTTCATTTTTGGGTGAACTAACCCTTTAATAGTGATTATCAATTAAATTATGGATGACAGGGGTTAGGTGGTGTTAAAAACCAACAAAGCTTCTTTGATGCGAGAATATAACCCTTTTTTGAACATTCAACTTGAACAAATATGAACTTGAAAAGTATTTTTTTAAATTAAGGGGTAATTATCCATACTTACTTTACATTTACCCTGTAACTACATGAAACAAGAGGGGAAAAACACCACTTTAATTTACAGCCCATAGATTCACACTTATCCTATAACGGCATGGATAATTACCCCTTATTTAAAAAAGTTATGTTGTAAATTCACTTTACTTATACAGTACTTTCCGGACTGCAGTCGAAAGCATTACCAAAACTTTTTAGTGCAGTCTGTCAGGATGAAAACAAGAGAATGAGTTCAGATACGACTACAAAAACATAAAAACAATCTTAATTTCTTGTAAAAGTCAACTACTCATGAATTAATTCAGGAAAGAGCAACGAGTGTTTTTCTGTTCTTTTCTTAGCTTGATCGGGTGCTCTTCAACAAATAAATTAAAAAACTCTGCTAATTAATGCTAAGTTTACTCTCGCTTTTAGTTTCTCTGCAGGTATGGAAGGTGGATAAAACCGGAAGCTCCTGTTGTGCATTTTCAGTAATAATAATAAATGACAGAAGGAATGTTTGAGACATTCAGGAAAGTGGGTTAGAATAAAAACGTCAATGAAAGGAAGCTTATCACACTCGTGTAAGTTTGAGTTCATTTGCTTATTTCATTCATTGGGTTTCATTTCACCTACAGCAAAAAACACAAAAGACTAAGAAACATTATGATGTTTAAAAACTATTTTTGTCACACTTTAAAGGACATAATAATATCAACATACACTCTTAGAAGAAAAGGTTCTATCGGTGCTATGTACATGGAACCCTTAAAAGTTTATGTATAGAAGTATAGTTGAGTATACTCCAAAGACCCTTTTATGCTATAAAATGGTTCTATAATGACAAGAAAGAACCATTTTGGCACTTAAAAGGGGATCTATATAGCCTGACAAGCCAGACCCACATCAAGATGTTTGGTCTGGAAACTCACCATTGACAGCTCAATCCGAGGGGCAGGATAAATGGTTGTCTTTCAAACTCCCTCTGCACCCGATAGGATAGAGCTACAACCAACCAGAGCAACGAAGGTGAAACAGAGCTTGGTGACAGATTAAACATTTGCTGTATCCGGTCGGCAAAACCCCGAACACATCTTCCCTTTTTAAGAATGACTTCAGTGCTGTTCTTTTTTCTTTTCTCAGAGAAAAGCTGAACTCCAAGTCTTCCAGAATCGCGGTCAAAGCTGATTCGAAAGACCGCCGCCGTTCGCCAGTTTCTGTGTTTACTAGAAGCACGCAAATGCAACTCGGCCGTCTCATTATGGCCCCGCCCACCGACTCTATACATGATATGATTGGCCCGTCCAGAGTGAGAGGAATACAGCTCAGAAGGGTATTGAGAGTTCCTAGACGACACTTGCGGGGAGATTAAATTTGCTGCCGCTAGGGTGCGTCTAGATTTCTAGGCTAGGATCTATATAGAACACTGCAAAAAATGCCTTTCCGATCAAAATAAATAAGACAATTACTTTTGCTTGTCTAGTAAAATTATTTTTTTTTTTTTTAAGAATGTTTAGATGTTTGGACTAGAAACCAGACAAAAAATACTAAGTAAGACAAGCATTTTTTGCAGTGAACCTTTTAGGGGTTCCAACTACGTAGCGCCGATAGAACTTTTAAGGTTCTATAGAACCTTTTCTTCTAAGAGTGTAAAGAGAAGTCTGAATAAGTCTGGAGACTCTCTGTGCTTTAGAAAGCAAAATTTTGCTCTTGAGGGACACAATTCTACAATAAAACAAAAGATTTGGGTTTTCCATAATAAAAAACATGTAACATTCTTAGAATTGACAAGTTACATTATTGCGATGATTTCTGTGTCGGACATAATACAAGTTGGTCTTTTTGAAAAAATAAAAATAAAATAATGATAAAAATGTGTCTGAATCGCGTTGATGATATCAGACCAACACCAACATTCATGTCAAGAAAAATAAATTATGCTCTACACAATCAAAAGCTTTATATATGTAAAATATGTAATATATATATATAGACCAAGAGACAGCTGCAAATATAAAGACGGTGAGATAATGTGAAAACTGAAACTTTTAAGCTTGGAACATACTTTGCAAGAACAAAGAAATTTGTTCGTTTTCTCGAGGTGGCAAGAACAAGAACAAAGTTGGTTCTGGCCAGTACATTCATACTTCACGAGAACAGCAGGTGCCGATCATCTGCGTTTCTCCGCATTAACCACGCCCACTTTACATGTCTGACCAATCACACAATAGTTCTCGGACACCCGTAAGAAAAAACTTCTGCTCAGGCGATGTGTCGAGAACAAGCGGCGAGAACTCCCAAACCAGGGCTGCGAGAACAAAATGACGTCATTTTGTTCTCGCAGCCCTGGGAGCGAGAGCTTTTTTCTCTGTTCTTGCGGAGTATGTTGCAGCCTTTAGGGCTGAAATGTCATTTGAGTCACGGTGACTGAGATTAAGCGACCTTGATTTTTCTTTCTATAGTAAATTATAATGAAGCTTGTAATGAAGATTATAGGGAGTAGTACAGCTAATAGAATAAAAGGAAAATTGAAGGACACTGAAGTACCCACACGGCCTGATCCCATTTCTTCTTCTTTTCCTGCAACAAAAACATTATATCACTGTGATAAAGGCAAGAGATTCATCTATAACAAGTAAACTTGAACCTTTGAAAAAAATGTAAAACATGGCAACACTTTAAAATAATGATCCGTCATTATAGGCAGGAAGTAATGCAGGACTAATCAATTAAGATTCTACTATGAAATAATATGGAAACAAGCATAAACTCCAAGCAACCAGGGCACAAAAAAGACAAAAATAGATGCCAACATGGCTGAGAGTGTCAGACCACCTGCAACAATGAGCCATTAAAACATTTTAAGATGATTTTAGGCAAAATGTCTGAAAAATCATATATACAGTAACTAATAATTAGATTTAATGGTTTATGACTTTCAACCAACATGTGGCGCAGATACGAAATTAATGTGTTGTGGTCAGAGTGAAGTGTCAATGACACACGCAACGTTTGGTTTCAATATGTCAAGGCATTGCAGAGATCCAGCCTCAAAAGTCACTTTGGCATCATGCCTCATCTTTGTTGCTGGGCTATATGAAAACATTTTTGTCTATCAACACAAACTCCATACATTTTTGTCATCTCAGCCTGAAGATATTCTGATTTGAATTTGGTGAAACTCAGACAAACGGAGGAGTTAGAAAAACTAGGTTTTTAAACAAAATCAAGATGGAGGACAAAAAGCTTGGCCAACTTTTGGCAACAATGGTATGAAACGTTTTGAATACCTTCAGGGCACGGTGCCGATTGGACACACGAGTTTAGTAATGATAAACCAATGCATTCATAAAATATTTTATTTCAATTTACATTATAATACTGTATTGTAGTTAGTGCTGATTTCATGTTTTGTTCAATTATAGCGCCACCAAGTGACACAATCCCGCCATTTTTGTATGTGTCCTCAGAGTGCACCCATACATAAGTGTGTAGAATTTGGTGAAAATATCTAATTTTGTTTAGGAGTTATAGATATTTATATATATATGAGTACATAAAAAATGTTTTTGTCACTTTTTATCAAAATTTTGTCATTTGGCCATTTTCATCAAACCACTATGATTCGATATGAAAATTCTGTTGTTAATTCCTCGCCCTCATGTCGTTCCAAACCCGTAAGATCTCCGTTCATCTTCAGAACACAAATGAAGATATTTATGATAAAATCCGAGAGCTCTCTGAACCCCCTCCATTGACAGCGATTTAATAACACATTCAAAGTCCAGAAAGGTAGTCAAGACATTGCTAAAATAGTCCATGTAACTCCAGTGGTTCAACCTTAATTTTATAAAGTGACAAGAATACTTTTTTGTGCGTAAAAGCCCCTAAAACAACGACTTTATTCAGCAATTTCTTCTCGTCTGTGTCAGTCTCCTACGCTGATGACGTAGTAAACACAGTGCAGCGCTTCCGGGTTTTACGTCAGAACGCCGGCTTACCATTGGCCAACACTGTTCATGTGAGCACCACAACGCATGTGTGTGATGCTGACGCAGGAGCTGGCCAATGGTGAGCCAGCATTCTGACGTAGAACCCGGAAGCGCTGCACTGTCTTTACTGCGTCATCAACGTAGGAGACTGACACAGACGAGAAGAAATTGTTGAATAAATCACTATTTAAATTTTGTATCATTAAATTTAAGTAATTAAAATTATTTTTTGTTTGTTTTTTTGTGCACGAATAGCATTCTCTTCGCTTCATAAAATGAAAGTTGAATCCAGTGGAGTCACATTAACTATTTTAATGATGTTTTACCTTTCTGGACCTTGAAAGTGTTTCTTGCTGTCTATGGAGGGGTCAGAGAGCTCTTGGATTTTTTCAAAAATATCTTCATTTGTGTTCTGAAGATGAATGCAGATCTTACGGGTTTGGAACGACATGAGGGCGAGGAATTAATGACAGAAATTTCATTTTTGGGTGAACTAACGCATTAATCGTGTTTCCATATTATCATAGTGGAAGCTAAAGTGTTAATGTATTACTCATATTACTTCCTGCATACTTATCTATTAATGATGGAGAATTATTCTAAAGTTTCACCAACTTCATACTATAAATGAAGCATTTTTACACACCCTTGATGAGCAGCTGTAAATTCTGACTCTCATATGAGGGTCTGATGGTGCAGGAGTATCTTCCAGCATCATCATTAGTGAGATTATAGAGTTTGATGGAGAAGTTTCCTCTCTCATACTCCAATGGGAAAGTTTCAACTCTATTCTTGAACCGAGGGTCCTGTCGCTCTACTGAATCTTCACCCTTGATTATTTCATACACATACTTGTCATACTCGCTGCTTCTCTTCCTCCAATGCGCATTAATGTCTTGAAGTTTAAGACCACGTTCAGGGAAAGAACACGGCAGGACAACAGAACCGCCAGTATCAGCCTCTACTGAGACCTCCAGAGACGCTGAAATCACAGAAACGTTCAAACACACAGTCTCTAGCATGATTTTATCTTTCTGATGTGTCGTTCAGATGCTCACCTTTATTTATCAGCACAGCAAGCACACAGATAACACGGCATCTGCAGAAACAGAAAAATAAGTTCATTTAACTTCCTTAATCTCAACCACAGCATGATAGTGGCATGATAACAGGCGTGTGTGAGTTGAACCAATCACCAGTGATCCCAGTGAGGTACAGCGGGTTAGAAATGCTGTCCGACTTCCTGTGACGCCATGCTATATGTGTGCAGAAATACTCACAGCAGGCAGACTAAAAACTAAAATCACCATGACTTGTTTTACACTACATTCTGTCAATTGCTTTTCTATTTCTGTGAAGAGGAAGCTATTTTGATTAAAGATTATGAGGCGCATGGATAAAAAACTAAATAATAAGGATAAATCATATATATATATATATATATATATATATATATATATATATATATATATATATATATATATATATATATATATATATATATATGAAAAAAAAGAAGAAATAAAAGGTCACTGTTCAACTCCATTTTTATTGCTTCTTCCTCATCATCCTGAAATGTTAAAAGCATTGCTAAATATAATTTAACAGTAAAAACAGCAAATATTTGTAAAAATCTTTTTTTTCTTTTTTTTTTTGGTGCATCTTTGGGAATAATTTGTCATTTTTATCCTATTGTATATGTCTTTGCTTGATCAGTGTCGTTTGTGGGTTTTGGTTATTTTGCCGTTGTCGGCTGTAAAGACATAAAAAAAATAAAAAAAAAATAAAACGGAAATAATATGGTGACGTGATATGGAACTCTAATGCGGCCAGGACCTACTTTAGACGTGCGTTGCCCTGAAAATAACTGCAAAAGGCGTGCTATCTTGGCATGGTAGGGTACCATGAGGCTGAAGGCACACCCTAAGAAACATGTGCTTTTCACTACACCCATAGTGTGTGATTGCAGTGGAAAAAAGTTTGTATTGAACATTGCTGGAGCAACAATTTTGTGAAAGCCAGGCAAAGGGCAAAAGACATTATTGTTACAAACACTTTAGCTAAACTAATGTTTTTAATCATGTCTAAATTAATACTTGCTCAAAACAATTTTATGTTTATTTTGATAAATAAAATAATTAATTATTTTTCAGTAAATATAGGCCTACTGTCATTAAAATATGTGCAAAAAAGATATATTAAAAATACAAAAAGTAAAGATTCTGAAAGCATTGAATGATTTTCTATAATAATTTAATAAAGCGTTACAGTAGTATCAAATAAATATATTTTATTATATGATTTTTAAATATGATGCTTTCATTATAAATATTATGATTATCTACTAGATGAATGCCCAAACAGATAGATGATATTTACCGTCCGAATCTATGTCAACAAATGGAAAAGTTAGTCAGCTGTTAATTATCAATACCACACTTTTACATATTCTTCCGTTATTAAAAAAACAGTTGCTTTATTTACTTTGAACAAAACTGAAAATCATTAACAAGACTCAAAATATATTCAATGATTTCTCATTTGCTACATACATCTACATAAAAAAAAAACTAAACTAAACCAAAAACATTAAATATTAGATCAAATTAGCACAGAATCAACTTTTTGGAAGAGTAGGCTTATTACATGAATAACAAACCTTTTAGATTTTCATTCTAGAGCTCTTTTTTTCTCTTAAAATGTTCGTGCACAGCCCTAATTGACTGCATCAAAATAAGTTATAAGAGATATTTTCCTGCAGATAAACCCGTTCATTAATTAATCAATCAATCCATGTTAAATACATTAATGATGTACAAAGGGTTTTCCTGTAAAGTCTATTTTAAATACAGCAAATAAGGAACAAACCTGTTCCTTATATCAGGATTTATTCATCTCATAATAATAATCTCACAGCTAATTGTACGAATTGCGGAAGGTCCAAGGTAAAAATAGAATTTCATTACAAAAATGTAAACATACCCGATGATCATGGTGGCTGGTATACTTCTTATAATATTAACAGTGATGTTACGCCTGATACCGAGGCTTTCAAATTTGTGGCGAGAATGTCAGGGACTTCACCAGAGTATCAAGGGTTTTTTTTTTTTGTGTGGTGAAATGACGTCATCTGTGACGTTTCGAAGCGCCTCAAGAAGCGGCTCACCAAGTGTTTTTTCCTCTCTCATGTTGCACAAGCACTTCCTCTTCTCTCTGTCCGTATAAAATTATGAAACAACACTGAGCATAAATACTTCAAAGAACATGTATTCATTTATTTATTTATAGCCTACAAGTGTTTGTCTGTTTGCATCGGCGACATTTGACTCTGGAGTCAGGAGGGGTAATACTTTTTTTTCGTGTCTGCATCAGCAAAGTTGTTTGGCTATCACCAGACCAAGCTCAATCTTTAAAGACTGAACATTGGTCTGGGGAGTCGGCTCTGTATTTTATACTGCACAAGAGGTGTGATCAACAGGTATAGTTCAAATGACTACGCTAGTCCTTCAACAAATCAGAACAACGATCCATCGCTTCTCTATCGAGACTTCCAACCTTAAATAAACCTAAACCTATCCGTCATTGTGTTAAACCCGCCAATAGCACGCCAAGTGAAAAGACAGTTTGTGATTGGTCCCTGCAAATTTGTAACAGAAGCAGGATATAAATATATATATATACTGCAGGACGTAATCAAATCGCCGGCAGATCGGGTTGGGTTTACCCAGTCCATCAGCAAAGTAGGCTATTCGCAGAAATTTTAAGTAAACTAGTTTAAGTTTGCTTGTTACTTGTTTATTCACCTTCTTTTTTTTGTTTAGGCTACAAATATATATTTAATATTGTACTTAAGCCCTGTGTGTTAAAAATGTATAAAATGTGTTTAATTCAAGCTGGCTCTACTCAAACCAATTAATTATTTTGAGCGTTAAGGTTTACAGTGCATTAAAAAAAAAAATCATATTTTTGAGTGCAGTTCACGGAGGCTGTTATTGGCGATTCTGTTGTCCTGCCATGTTCATCCACTGAATATGATTACTGAATATGATCGGAGAGACGATAATGACAAAACTGTGTAGTATAATTAAGGGTAAAGGATGTGGTTTTAAACCATAAATGTGAGCCAATGGATACCACACAAGCAGTGTGCAAACTATGCCCAAGAGTTACTGGTGAAGAAATCTTTAACCTCAGTCAATTCACAACACAAAGTTAGGCGTTGCGCTTCATCAACGGCGCATATTCTTTCAGAGACGATGAGAGATGCATCTACTTCAACATGTGCAAACGGTACAGCCTATAATTTATTGCCATAGTATTTCCCTTGTGACAGCACATAGTGAACAAAGAGAAGAAAAGTATTTTGTGTTAAACAGCTTGTTTGTTCAAGTCTGTGCATGAAATAAAGCTGCACTTAATTTTCATCGATGACTTCGGTGTTCCGAAATATTATAATGTCAATAATATGAATTATAGTGCTATCTGAATGTTTTCAAAACATTTTCAGTGAGGAGTAATAGTCTAAATTTTGCAGTGACGCTGCGCTGTGAAATTATTGTGGGGCAAATCTATAGTAATAGCCAATTCATTTAAATATAAAAGTAACCGTATAATAATAATAAGCCTCATAATAGTAAAATTATACACTGTAAAAAATTATTTAGAAAAAAAGTTACCTGGTTGCCTTCAAATTTTGAGTTCACCGAAATTACATTTTTGAGTTAATACAATAAACATTTTTTGACAACCTTTATTAAAAGATTATTTAAAAGATTTTGTAAGCATATTGGGTAATTGTGTGCGTTTTATTTCTGATGACGCAGTGAAACATGCCAAATAGTGCTATTTTCATGATTTATCACATTTTTAATGTGGTTTAGATACAATAATATTTTGAGTTTCTATTTATTAAACAAATGTCTTTCATTGTATCAACTCAAATTTTTAATTTCAATAAACTCAATTTTTTTACAGTGTATAATAGCAGGCCTACATTAATTTGAAATGCCAAATTTAATATGTAATGCTTTTGATAATATATATTTATTTATCCCTACACATCCTTATTTATTTAGTTTTTAATCCATGCGCCTCATAATCTTTAATCAAAATAGCTTCCTCTTCACAGAAATAGAAAAGCAATTGACAAAATGTAGTGTAAAACAAGTCATGGTGATTTTAGTTTTTAGTCTGCCTGCTGTGAGTATTTCTGCACACATATAGCATGGCGTCACAGGAAGTCGGACAGCATTTCTAACCCACTGTACCTCACTGGGATCACTGGTGATTGGTTCAACACACACACACCTGTTATCATGCCACTATCATGCTGTGGTTGAGATTAAGGAAGTTAAATGAACTTTAAATGTTTTTCTGTTTCTGCTGATGCCGTGTTATCTGGTGAACATCTGAACGACACATCAGAAAGATAAATTCATGCTAGAGACTGTGTGTTTGAACGTTTCTGTGATTTCAGCGTCTCTGGAGGTCTCAGTAGAGGCTGATACTGGCGGTTCTGTTGTCCTGCCGTGTTCTTTTACTGAACGTTGTCTTAAGCTTCAAGACATTAATGTGCATTAGAGGAAGAGAGGCAGTGAGTATGGAAAGTATGTGTATACTTTGATTTGTGGGATGCACTTCCAGGGCACGAAGCTCCCATTCCACCACATCCCAAAGATGCTCTATTCGGTTGAGATCTGTTGACTGTGGGGCCATTTTAGTACAGTGAACTCATTGTCATGTTCAAGAAACCAATTTGAAATGATTCGAGCTTTGTGCATTATCCTGCTGGAAGTAGCCATAAGAGGATGGGTACATGGTGGTCATAAAGGGATGGACATGGTCAGAAACAATGCTCAGTAGACCTTGGCAAAGGGGCCTAAAGTGTGCCAAGAAAACATCCCCCACACCATTACACCACCACCACCACCACCAGCCTGCACAGTGGTAACAAGGCATTATGGATCCATGTTCTTATTCTGTTTACGCCTAATTCTCTACCGACCAAATTCTCTACCAATTCCTACACATATGTTGGTGAGCTTGTGCAAATTGTAACCTCTTTTTCCTATTCGAAGTGGAGATGAGTGGTACCTGGTGGGGTCTTCTGCTGTTGTAGCCCATTCGCCTCAAGGTTGTGCGTGTTGTGGCTTCAACACTTTGCTGCATATACCTCGGTTGTAACGAGTGGTTATTTCAGTCAAAGTTGCTCTTCTATCAGCTTGAATCATTCGGCCCATTATCCTCTGACCTCTAGCATCAACAAGGCATTTTCGCCCACAGGACTGCCGCATACTGGATGTTTTTCCCTTTTCCCACCATTCTTCGTAAACCCTAGAAATGGTTGTACGTGAAAATCCCAGTAAGTGAGCATATTGTGAAATACTCAGACCGGTCTGTCAACAATGAACCACACTCAAAATAGCTTAAATCACCTTGATGAGGAGTTGAGGACCACACCCATAAATGCATTAAGGCAACTGCCATGTGACTGATTGATTGATTAGATAATTGCATTCATGATAAATTGAACAGGCGTTCCTAATAATCCTTTACTGGAGTATATATATATATATATATATATATATATATATATATATATATATATATATATATATATATATATATATATATATATATATATTAGGGCTGTCCTCGACTAAGGATTTAGACAATCGAATCAGAATTGTCGAATCTCTCTATGGTCGACTGTGTGTGTGAATGGGTTGGGAGGGGCACGACACTGTCAGCAGGAGGGTAAAACTATTTTTATTTTCCTTTACACACTGCACACAACAACTTTTAATAAAGCGACCAAAACTGCCTGCCAACTGACGGACAAACTGACAATGGTTGGCTTTCTTATTTAGGTTTAAATAGCCTAAACGTTAATGTGGCGGATAAACGTTAATAAACCGTTTTCTCATAACATGTTAAAGCCGCGATCGAAATACAGAACCTCCGACAAATATATAAAATAACATTTTGAGAAATAAACCTAAAAAAAATACCTGCCTAGAGAGGAAAAGAACACTTTGAGTGCGTTTACATGCACGTTCTTAAGCCGATTGCCTAAAGCGAGTGAAGACGTACGCCAAGCTCAGCCCCATGCACCTCAGGATCTCACTCACACCTCCACCTGATGCGCACATTATATACACGCAAGCTCAATTTTGAATTGACTGACAGATGAGCTGCACGAAAGCGCTCTGTGGTGCAGCAGGATTTTAAACAACTTCCTGAGTGGCCACGGACAGGTGCTGAATGCTGTCGCCGGTGTGTGTACACTCATTGAACGTGTTCTAATTTTAAAGGCGCGGTGCTCAGCTCCGCGCCCTTAAAGGGGTCGCACACCGATGCTCAGCTCAGCGCCGCGACACGTCTTTAAAATATTGAGCACCCCCATATTGCCAAAATGGTATGATCCTCGTTTCATAACACCCGCGAAGATTCGACCTCATTCAGACCTGCAACACATTTCAAAAAAAGTTGGGACAGTAAAGCATTTACCACTTTGTAATGTTGCCATTCCTTTTCACAACACTTAAAAGACGTTTAGGGACTGAAGACACCAAGTGATGAAGTGTTTCAGGTGTAATTTTGTCCCATTCTTCCTACAAACAAGTCTTAAGGTGGGCAACAGTATGGGGTCTTCGTTGTCGCATTTTGCGCTTCAAAATGCGCCACACATTCTCTATTGGAGACAGGTCGGGACTGCAGGCAGGCCAGTCAAGTACCCGTACCCTCTTCCTCCGCAGCCAGGACTTTGTAATGTGTGCAGAATGTGGTTTTGCATTGTCTTGTTGAAATATGCATGGACGTCCCTGGAAAAGATATCTTCTTGAAGGCAGCATATTATGCTCCAAAATCTCTATGTACTTTTCAGCATTAATGGTGCCTTCACAGAAGTGCAAGTTACCTTTGCCAAGGGCACTGACACAACCCATACCCTGACAGACCCTGGCTTTTGGACTTGTTGCTGGTAACAGTCTGGATGATCCTTTTCTTCTTTGGTCCGGAGCACACAGAGTCCATTCCTCCCAAAAAATACCTGAAATACTGATTCATCTGACCACAGTACACATTTCCACTATGTGATGGTCCATCCCAGATGCCTCCGAGCCCAGAGAAGTCGACGGCGCTTCTCGACACTGTTAACATAAGGCTTCCTTTTGGCACAGTAAAGTTTTAACTGGCATGTGTGGATGTAACTACCTATTGTGGTACTTGACAAAGGTTTGCCAAAGCAGTCCTGAGCCCATGTGGTGATATCGCTTATAGATGAATGACGATTCTTGATGCAGTGCCGCCTGAGGGATCGGAGATCACGGTTGTTCAGCTTAGGCTTGCGGCCTTGTCCTTTATGCACTGAAATTCCTCCAGATTCCTTGAATCTTGTAATTATGTTATGCACTGTTCAATGTGAAATACCCAAATCTCTTCCTATCTTTCTTTGAGGAACATTGTTTTTAAACATTTCAATAATTTTCTCACGTATTTGTTGGCAAACTGGCGATCCTCAGCCCATCTTTGCTCCTAAAGGATTAGATCTTTCTTGGATGCTGCTTTTGTACCAAATCATAATTTCAATCACCAGTTGACATCACCTGTTTCAAATCACATCATTATTTAACCCTTTTACCTCATTATTAGCCCTAAATTGCTCCTGTCCCAACTTTTTTTGAAATGTGTTGCAGGTCTGAATGACAGGAAAGGATGCATATTTACAAATGACAAGAAGTTGACCAGACAAAACATGAAATATTTTGTGTTCATATTGTCTGCAATGAAATACAAGTCAAAGTAAATTTAGAAATCACTACTTTCTTTTTTTATTTGCGTTTTCCAAACTGTCCCAACTTTTCTGATTTGGGGTTGTATATATATATACTTGCTTACTTTCAGTGCAGCAAACTCTCTCCAGAAGCTCAGTGAGGATCTCTGAATGATCCAATGTTGACCTAAATGACTAATGATGATAAATAGAATCCACCTGTGTGTAATCAAGTCTCTGTATAAATGCACCCACTCTGTGATAGTCTCAGAGGTCCGTTTAAAGCGCAGAGAGCATCATGAAGAACAAGGAACACACCAGGCAGGTCCGAGATACTGTTGTGGAGACGTTTAAAGCCGGATTTGGATACAAAAAGATTTCCCAAGCTTTAAACATCCCAAGGAGCACTGTGCAAGCGATAATATTTAAATGGAAGGAGTATCAGACCACTGCAAATCTACCAAGACCTGGCCGTCCCTCTTAACTTTCAGCTCATACAAGGAGAAGACTGATCAGAGATGCAGCCAAGAGGCCCATGATCACTCTGGATGAACTGCAGAGATCTACAGCTGAGTAGGGAGACTCTGTCCATAGGACAACAATCAGTCGTATACTGCACAAATCTGGCCTTTATAGAAGAGTGGCAAGAAGAAAGCCATTTCGTTTAAAGTTTGCCACAAGCCACCTGGGAGACACACCAAACATGTGGAAGAAAGTGCTCTGGTCAGATGAAACCAAAATTTAACTTTTTGGCAACAATGCAAAAAATTATGTTTGGCATTAAAGCACCACAGCTCATCACCCTGAACACACCGTCCCCACTGTCAAACATGGTGGCGGCAGCATCATGGTTTGGGCCTGCTTTTCTTCAGCAGGGACAGGGAAGATGGTTAAAATTGATAGGAAGATGGATGGAGCCAAATACAGGACCATTCTGGAAGAAAACCTGATAGAGTCTGCAAAAGACCTGAGACTGGGACGGAGATTTGCCTTCCAACAAGACAATGATCCAAGACAAAAAGCAAAATCTACAATGGAATGGTTCAAAAATAAACACATCCAGGTGTTCGAATGGCCAAGTCAAAGTCCAGACCTGAATCCAATCGAGAATCTGTGGAAAGAACTGAAAACTGCTGTTCACAAATGCTCTCCATCCAACCTCACTGAGCTCGAGCTGTTCTGCAAGGAGAAATGGGCAAACATTTATTAACTTAAGGGGGCCGAATAATTTTGCACGCCCAATTTTTCAGTTTTTGATTTGTTAAAAAAGTTTGAAATATCCAATAGATTTCATTTCACTTCATGATTGTGTCCCACTTGTTGTTGATTCTTCAAACACAGAAAACACAGAATTGTCTACATTTTTTCTCATTTATTAAAAAAGAAAAACTGAAATATCACATGGTCCTAAGTATTCAGACCCTTTGCTGTGTCACTCATATTTAACTCAGGTGGTGTCCATTTCTTCTGATCATCCTTGAGATGGTTCTACACCTTTATTTGAGTCCAGCTGTGTTTGATTATACTGACTGGACTGGATTAGGAAAGCCACACACCTGTCTATTAAAGACCTTACAGCTCACAGTGCATGTCAGAGCAAATGAGAATCATGATGTCAAAGGAACTGCCGGAAGAGCTCAGAGACAGAATTGTGGCAACGCACAGGTATGACCAAGGTTACAAAAAATAAAATGAATGTTCCTAAGAGCACAGTGGCCATAATCATTAAATGGAAGACATTTGGGATGACCAGAACCCTTCCTAAGTCTGGGTGTCCGGGCAAACTGAGCTATCGGGGGAGAAGAGCCTTGGTGAGAGAGGTAAAGAAGAACCCAAAGATCACTCTGGCTGAGCTCCAGAGATGCAGTCGGGAGATGGGAGAAAGTTGTAGAAAGTTAACCATTACTGCAGCCCCCCACCAGTAGGGGGTTTATGGCAGAGTGGCCTCTCCTCAGTGCAAGACACATGACAGTTTGCTCAAAAATACCTGAAGGTCTCCAAGATGGTGAGAAATAAGATTATCTGGTCTGATGAGATCAAGATAGAACTTTTTGGCCTTAATTCCAAGCGGTATGTGAGGAGAAAAATATCAGCTGTCCAATACCGTCCCAACAGTGAAGCATGGTGGTGGGAGCATCATGCTGTGGGGGTGTTTTTCAGCTACAGGAACAGGACGACTGGTTGCAATCGAGGGAAAGATGAATGCGGCCAATTACAGGGATATCCTGGGCGAAAACCTTTTCCAGAGTGCTCAAGACCAGGTGCTCAGACTGGGCCGAAGGGTCCCCTTCCAACAAGTCAATGATCCTAAGCACACAGCTAAAATAACAAAGGAGTGGCTTCACAACAACTCTGTGACTGTTCTTGAATGGCCCAGCCAGAGTCCTGACTTAAACCCAATTGAGCATCTCTGAAGAGACCTGAAAATGACTGTCCACCAACGTTTACCATCCAACCTGACAGAACTGAAGAGGATCTGCAAGGAGGAATGGAAGAGGATCCCTAAATCCAGGTGTAAAAAACTTGTTGCATCTTTCCCAAAAAGACTCATGGCTGTATTAGATCAAAAGGGTGCTTCTACTAAATACTGAGCAAAGGGTCTGAATACTTAGGACCAAGTGATATTTAAAGGGGTACTTCAGCGCTGGGAAGATGTATTTGTATCTGTATTTAAACTGGGTCATCAGTGTAGTAGAAATGTGAAATTATTTTTGAATTTGGTGCCTTCTAGACTGAGAAAAGACAGAAAATGTAGTTTTGTCCCATGGAGATGAAAGACTACAATTCCCAGAATGCTTCGCTGCCCTGTGAGGCCATTCCCAACGCCACCAACTTCATTACTGTGACGGAGTTGAAGACACTACAATTAAAAACTGAACGTGTCTGTTCAATATAATGAGTGAGTCACCGCGCGAGTATCACAGCACTGAGCACTAACTGCAGGAGTGATGAGAGCTGAGGTAATCGTGACTACACTCGCGGCATAAATTCACAACGCGAGTTCAGTTTGCCGCGTTTTAGTTCATGCCTTTGCAAGCTTAACTTTTATAGAAATGAATTTGAGAAGTTAAAAGACTTACATTGCTCACTATAGCTCCGTTTAAATGACCCTGTAGCTGCAAACTGAGCTCTCCCTGCAAGCTGAGTGTTATCTCCCATCCCCCATGCGTGGATTCAAAACATGCGGAAATGGCTCCCTCTGCTGGCTATAGTCTTTAGCGTTTGGGCAAACATTCCTCCTATGATGCAAAAATCGTCAATTTGCATCATAGGAGGAATTTTTCCAGAAATAAAATGCATAAATCTCTCGTCTGAGGGGGGAAAGCACAATAATTTGAATATACTCCAGGGTTTCTACTGATACAAAGCCATATGCTAATCGCTGAAGTAACCCTTTAAGTTTTTTTTTTAAATACATCTGCAAAAATGTCAACAATTCTGGGTTTTTCTGTCAGTATGGGGTGCTGTGTACACATTAATGAGAAATAAAAAGGAACTTAAATGATTTTAGCAAATGGCTGCAATATAACAAAGATTAAAAAATATAAGGGGGTCTGAATACTTTCCGTCACAAACCTGATTCCAAAAAAGTTGGGACACTGTACAAATTGTGAATAAAAAAAAGGAATGCAATAATTTACAAATCTCAAACCTATATTTTTTTCACAACATAAAAAAGATAACATATCAGATGTTGTAAGTGAAACATTTTGAATTTTTCAAATGAAGCTGACACCATGTCTACACCGGACGCGAGCAGCACGATCAGACGAGACAAAAGACGATATAAACCATTATAATCGGTGATGTTGTCTACACTGGATGCGGCACGATATGACAAATCCCGACAGTAAATTGATGCCTCGTTCTATTTATGACGTACTGACATTAAGGACAAATGCATTGTAACGGTCATTTTGTCACATCCAGTGTAGACAGCTTCTTGCTGTTGTAATGCGACATCAACAGTCATGTCCGGTTTAGACACGGTTTGATTTATCTAGTAAAAAAGAAAAGAACTGCCATTCACCATTCACTGATTCCTTACTTCCTAATCTTATGTCATTTAATATCTTTTTTTCCCTTTATGTGTACATTCAGTTAAAGATAAAACAGATAAATAAACTTGTTGCTCGTGGTTGAAATCTAATTTCAGAAGAGAACAACTACACTAAACTACACTCTACCAAATAAATAGATGGTGTCTTTGTCTTTAACCTTTAAAACATTTGCATCTTGTGCAGGACTCCTGTCAGCAGACTGTTCATTTACATATTTTACATAGTTACTATTGAAGCACTAGAAGTTTTCCTGCATCAAGTATGTAAAGTGTAAATCACATTAAAAATATATCATTGTGAAAATTCACAACAGCAACGTGCTTGTGTATGTATATTATGATGTGTCAAAGTCTCTTCAAGGAATAAATTCTAAAATCCCACAGGAAGATTTCTGATGGATCCATGAATGGCTTAAAATGCTAATTCTCTTCCTGGTTTTATGAAAACAACAGAACTAGCATGCAAATATGCTCATGTCAAAAAATGGCTCTTGTATGCAGCGTCCTGAACTCTTCTCTAACTTTTCCACCTTGCATGTCAAACATACAGTAAGTTTTGTCTTAAAAATAAAACAAATTAAAACTGCAAGCAGCGATGAAAAGGCCCTCACACCCGGGGACACCGCCAAAAGTGATCAAACAGGAAGTTTGGGGAAGATCGGACGTTGTATGTCTGAGTTACAACAACGTCCTGTTTCGTTGTGTTAAAGGTGCACTATGTGGTATTTTTGCAGTCAAATATCCAAAAACCACTAGGACAGTGTTATATATTTTGTTCAGTTCTTTGTATAGTTCTTGTAATGTCCCAAATGTTTCCAACTATTTGTAAATTGTGAGAAAATTGCTATTTTAACCAAGGAACCGAGACGTCTCAGCATAGCGTCTGAGGGAGTCGCCTGTCAATTGCGTCATATCTGCGTTACCCGGTTTTATTCTGCAGAAATGCTTTACTCTTAGCAGTGTGAACAAGTGTCACAGCATCATTTTAAACACACTCAGACGTATCTAATATGATAAACAAAGCTCTGTTACCTCATACTCATCATCGGAAAAGCGGAAATGGCGCCGGCGACTGTGTCCTGTCATAATAAAAGTCCCGCTGCTCGCGAGGCATGGGTTGCGCTTCAATTGCTCCAGCGGCCTTGCTCAGCTCCACAACACTCGGTCTTGCTCTGCTTCATACTAAAGTTAATAATCGCATCCATCAACATGATTTTCTACCCGAGTCTTATCCCCATTCTTTTCCACCGGCTGTGAAGTGAAGACCACACGTCCCAAAATTCTGACCTCAAACTTGGCATCATCAAACCACATCTTTGTTTTGAATAGAGGCCCTCTAGTGGAAGCAAAAATTACATAGTGCACCTTTAATAGCATACATTAGCACGTATTAGCCATGTGTTGCATAATTTAATGTGTTTTAGCATGTTTGACAATGGAAGGCATATTTTAATGGGTTTCAAAAATTAAAACCCATTAGATTGAATGCATGATATTTTCAGGAACAGCTTTTTTCTTATTTAATTTCTAAGTCGATACACATTTTGAAATGTAATCAAAACAGTAGGTTTGATATAGATTACATTCAGCTTGCAGCAGTTCGCAGCTCAGCTCAGCGGTTCTCGAGTCAGATCGACCGTTTCTATCGGACACGTTCGATCTTTTGGATCACCAGTACAGAATTGAGAACCGTTTCTATCGGACACTTTCGATTCTAAGAACCGGTGGGCTGAGATACTGAGCATGCGTGATAGCGTCGTAACCGAACTGTTCCTCTCGGAGTGGGACAGCTGATGCTGATAATACATGAGCACGGGTGAACTGAGGATTTGTGTAAGTATGTTATGTCAATGTAAATTTATTTAATCTGTGTAAAATATCAGTGTTTGCACGACAGTGGCTGTATTGAGTGCTGTTGCAAAACATAAATGAAAAAATGTATCCAGATGATGATGATGTCAATAATAATTATTACTATACTAAGTTTTGATTAGAAATACTTTATATGGATGTGTTTAAATGTATTTCCATCCGTCGGGATGATAGAAATGACGTCATTACGTAAAGACGTAAAAGAACCGGTGATCCGTTTTTTTTAACCGGACCATTGAAACTAACTGTCCCAAAGAACTGGTTCGCGGAAAAAAAACGATCTTCCCATCACTACATTGCAGCCGGAATTACTTCTCTCTGTTTATGTCTATGGCGAATCACACAGGGACTCCTCCGGAACGGTTCCTACCAGACTGGCCTGAAATAGTCCCAATATAAACACTTATGATAAGTATAAATACCTATCATATAATGAGGGGTAAGGCTCAGGTGGGACTGATCAATAAACTTATAAGCAACCAAGGACATGGAGACTAAACAAATTAAAAGAAGAAAAAAGGACAGCATGATGTGCCCTTTTATTTGAAGTTCTTGTTCTCTTGGTTTGCTGTACAGAAATAAGGGCATTACTGGACATTCTGCATTCTTATCATGCTCTTTTAGTGACAGTAAACTAAAGTCAAGACTGGGAATGACGCAGGAATGCACAAGACACAATAGAAACATTTCACAGTTTAAATAGATCAGAGGTAACATATAAAGTTTTTCTTTGTGTATTCGTGCTGTTAACAATATTTTGTTAAACTCACTAAACTCACTACTCTTCTCATGATATGACAACAAAAAGGAAAAAAATGCTGTTTTTATTTATTTCCTCTTTTCGGGAGAGAGCAAGTGCTGTTTTTTTTTTTTTTGTTCTATCAGCTGCATCTGACTAAATCTGAAATGCAAATTTCTCTGCAGCTCATGAATGTGGGCGACTGGGCGTCACTGGAAACTCCTGTCCTGCTTTTTCCTCTTGTGGTCTCTCAATGATAACTGAAGTCATGACAGGACGGTATATCAAGATTTAAAAACAGCAGGAATATATAAAACATTGATCAGAGAAAATCGGGATCCAGAAGGAGTTCACAAAAGAACATTTCAATCTCATACTCATGTAAGTTAATAATGCAATTGAATAATTTTTCAAATCTTTTTTTCCCCCCACTTGCATTTAAACGCCTCGTCACTAAACCAGTGTGAATTTCCTTTCTTTGTTGATTTGTGCTGGTCTGGTTTTGGATCTGGTCGACCAGGATGGTCTTTCCTGTTATTCTAGTTGACCAAAGAAGCTATTAGCCTTATCTATATCTTATTTCAGTAATGTTTTATAATTGACATTCATAAAACGTTTATTCTTTCTTTTTTGAGTATCATGCAATGTTGTGCTGTTTTACAAATTTACAGAGAGATCATTGTTGACAGAATGACTTACAGCAGAAACAATATAGGAATTAATGGTGAAAATTCAGAAGGTCAGCAGCCAAAATTATGTCAAATATATATTGCCTCATAATTTCATGAGGATGTTGTTCACCTTTGTATGATGTTATTGAGGTGTGCATCGATACTTTCTACTGTTTGAAAAAAAAAAATAGTGGGCTACACTTTATTTTAAGGTGTCATTGTTACAGTGTAATTATATATTTAAGTACTGAGTAATATTAATGAACTACATGTACTTACTATAGGGTTAGGTTAGGATTAGGCTTTGGTTGAAGGTTAGTTGCATGTCACTTTGCATTATTTACTGTTATTACTAAAGAACATGCAACATATGTAACAAGGACACTGTAAAATAAAGTGTTACTGAATAGTGTTAATGATTTCTGAATTTAACAGTTTGGACAAACATGTCATACTTCTCTGGAATTGCTTAAGATGTAAGTTGCTTGTATCTGTCTGTGAAACCTAAAAAACAAGATTGTCCCCAACTTTCTGTCTATGAAAGCGTCTCGGCTGCAAAGTGATCAAGTGGGCGCTAAAGGCCGTCTCAATTTTAAAAGATATAGTTAGCTTAGAGACTGAGTCTATTATTGTCAACAAATACACAGCACAACACAGACTCTAAAAAGTTTGCTGTTTCACATTAACAGTGGCATAAAAAATGTTAATCTGTAATTAAAGGATATATTCAAACTATAATCTCACATATATATACCCATATTTAATAGTCTCAAATATACTTTAGAATCACACTATTATAACAGTGTAATTTGAATTTACTTCATCTGTCGCCATGATGCCGGTGAATTGCGGAGTTTGTGCAAACATATCCACATTGCTATGGTCAGATGCTTTCTTAACTGTTGTATCCTTTCTGTCAGTCCCTTTTAATGTTGTGTCAAAACACCAACACTAGGGGTTGGATATAGAGAACAGTGAGCATTCTCTCCTTCGCTCTAGCATGGATAACTGGAGAGTTCCACTGGGTGCTTCAACAGTGATCTTTAAGATCTAATTTTCCTCATTTAAAAGAGCAAATTTCTCTAAAAGAGATTACATGACAGATTGTGTGTATTGCGTGGTGTATTGTGGGTGTGGTTGTTTCATCTCTCCCTTCAGTGTCTTCAGTGTTTGGGTCCAATGCTTTCATGGATGGGTCATTTCATTCTTGTAAGAACATGAGCATGGTCATGACGCCATTTTTGTACAAGTTAATAGAATTCTTTAGTGTCTAAATGAAAAGTTTGTAATATACATTAATTAAAAATTCTCATTAGTATTGTAAGAAAACACTAATTTAACTGGTCAAAAACAGCTCTGTTTTCAGCAAGCCATTTCAGTGCATGTGTCTTTAATGCTAATGAGCTTTGCTCACCCCGCCCCTCAATTTGAACTGGAGTCAGACTCGGAACAAGATGACAGCTCCAATGAAGTTTGACAATTAAGGCTTGAACAGGACGTTTCTGAATGGTTGCTTAACGTAATGTCACTTTGATCTGTCTTTATGTACTGGCAGGGTAACGTTAGCATAGTAAGTTATGAATGCTATGTGTTTACTGACGTACATGTTAGTTCATTGACAGATCGATGTTACAGCTAATGCCAATAAAAACTTTTTTTTCTGTAAATGTAGAAATCTCAGTAATCCGTAGTGTCAGGGCCGGCGCTCCGCACACGCACATCACGCACTGCGCGTAGGGCACCAAGTGCTTGGGGGGGCACCAAAAAATCTGGGTCGTGAAAAAATCATGACAATAGGCTACTAGTATAAATGACAAATAAAATATTTCTAAAAGCATGTTAATATACAAAAGCAATACAAAAGTAATATAGGCCTAGACCAAATTAGTCGAGAAAAAGGTGAATCTCTGTGCCAGTCTCCCTCTGGTGCCCCCCCCTTCCCCACCTCCCAGTGGTCTGTTCGATTATGCCTCAATCAATGTCAAATTTGGCAGACACCGACCTCAGACATGGCCTCGAAAAGGCACCAAGAGTCGGGGGCGGAAAAAAGAAAAAAGAAGAGACAGCGGGATGATGCTCGCGGGTCGCTTGCAGGTAAGACAATAGCCACGTTTACATGCACGTTTTTGAAGTAAAAAGTGCTGGGACAAACGCTGTTAATATGAGAGGGTGTTGCCAAGCTGTCTGTGGCATTATGCCAACATTATCTTAATAACTTCTAACGAAATAAAAAGTTTACCCCTCAGAAAAATTAACTTTCCTCTCAACATTATAACCTGGTGTGAGCGCGCCGCGGCGCGCACTCTTCAGTGGTGAAGGCGCGCGCTGTGTATCGCGTCATATAAGGACGCACACTCAAAAGTAATCGGGTCAGGTCGTTTACATGGTGAAACTTTTCGTTTGATCAGTTCATGAAAAGGTTTATCCCACCCCTCTCAAACCGATTACAATTTCATTCGGTTTGGGCATTTTTATTCCGATTGAGGTGTTTATATGGAGCATTTAAGTGGTCTGGCTGTCATCAGCATCAATGGGGACGTGGCTCAGAAACTGTCATATGATGACCTGATAGCTGATTTTGCAGCTAGGAAATGTAGGCGTGTGCCTCTGTAGGGCCTCTGACAACTGATGGTAGTGAAAATGTTTAATATAGTTCTATAGAATAGCAGAATGGTCTCTTTATAGAGATGTAGTCCCTCTGTTGAGTAATTTCTACTGTGCAGTTATGCATGGTTATTTGCAGTTTAAAATGTGCACTTTAAAATTCATACTTCATAAAATTCATACACTTATACTGTTATTTGCACTAAACTTTTTTTGCACTTTTAACTTTGTGTTTACATTGTTCAGTTCCAATTATTCATTTGCAGCAGTTATTTTGGAAGTAAAGAGAACCTAACTAAGAAATTCTGAATGGTAGTTATTTCTTTGGTTGGTTGGTTGGTTGGTTGGGGGGTGGGGTGGGGGGGTGGGGGGGCACCGCCAAGCATTTGTGCTTAGGGCACCCAAATGGCTAGCACCGGCCCTGCGTAGTGTAATAACTGTTACAACAAGATTTTATTTTTTTCCGACATTAACAGACACCGTTATAAACCATCTACAAAATTAAGCTTAGTGTAGTGTGACCACGTTAACTTTATCACCAGCGTACACAGTTTGTAATAACACAATGACCATAATGTGTTGTTCATAAACGTGGGATTATGAATTATATTGAGAACATCATATATAGAAAGCATGATGTAATGTAAGTTAACTTACCCTGTAAACTTTAGCTGCATTCATCGTGAAGCGCGCACGCGTTTCAAACTACACTCACTTCTTCTGGAGGTGCAGCAGGAACACGAATAGTTGGTACAGATCCTTTATTCACACTGACCCTCGGTTACAAAGCAGTCTGGTGAGAAATACTTCATAGTTCAATTCACGCAAACATTAAAGCAGTGGCAGTCTCATTCAACTCGCAGTCTCTTTTTCGCTCCCACCATGAAGTGTGTGTGCCAGCAAAAGGTTGTGTCACTAAGAGCAAGGGTTTCTGAATTCTAGGTCCAGTCCCTAAAAGGTTTCTAAAATAATTACAAAAATCATAAGTCATTTTTATGTGGTATATAGTTGCAAATCTTTAAAGAATCTAGAGTGTCCAAATATTTATGTATAACCCATACATTTTTACATTTTGTCTATATGTATATTTAGAACAACAATAAAGGCTATTGTATTGAGTTTAACAATATTTTGTTCTGATATATATATATATATATATATATATATATATATATATATATATATATATATATATATATATATATATATATATATATATATACTTTACCCTGGTCCTTAAATTGCCATTAAATTAACTTAATGCTCTTCTCTGGTAGGCGAAGTTGTTCCTTCTGTGAAAGATTTAAGCTTCAAGACACAACTTTGCTTAAGTTTTGATTCCATTAGGAAGATCAGACAAGCCATCAATAGGCCAATCTGGTTAATTTTTTTAATCACTGATTTACAATAATTTAATCATTTTAATAAATCATCCATTTAATTATTGTTTATGTTTTTTCAGACTGTGTGATTAAGAATCTTTGTGATTATACATCTAATGTATCAATAATATAAGTATAACTTATACAGCATGTCTATAATAACATAAACATATTTTTTAAAAGCCAAGTTTCTTCAGTATTGACATACAGTAATTTGAATTATAAACAAAAAGCTATTTTATTGTAATGTTTGATTGTAAAAAGTACATTATAAATAACACAGTTAACAACACTACTAAGGTCAACCGTACATTCATTTTTATCAATAATTACAGTTTATGTAATATTGTATTTTAGATATTTGCTTGTATTTTTTCTGTAATAGCTCCACTGCTGCCCTCTGCAGGCCATTTATGATCATTTAGGGGCATATCACCACTGTGCAGTGCAAAAATGGTATATACAACATTTTTACACGTGCCAATGTATTATAAAGTGAAGGTTTGTGGACCTGCATTATCTGACAGGCTTTTGTTTTTATTATAGAAATGATCCTGTTTTTAATCATTTGGATTGATGGAAAAAGTTTTATAGATAATAATAGAAGACAGACAACAGAAGCTCCAAGAGAAATACAAATTATTATTATTTTATTACTCTGTGATTTTATCACATACATCGTATGTAACTGATGTTTATAGCAGGTGTTAACAGTGATTAACAATTTAATTATGGGCCACGGGGGTCGGGTGGGGTGCTATAAACCAATACATACCTTTATAACCACCCACCCTCCTTTTTGTCAACCCCTGTGTCCCATGTCCCACCCTCCACCACACTACACCCCTCAGTCAGGACCCTTGTTGAGCATTCACAGAAATATTAACTTAAATGTGTGAAAAGTGCTTTCTATGTTTCACAGCATAGGCGAATGCTCTGATATTACATGTGTAGATCTAGATACACGAGCATCATCCGTGATGTGTTTAAACCATAGAATACATGCATGCTGCTGTTTCCAGTTAAGAAAACAATGAGAATTGAAATACATGAATAGGCCTACTTACAAAGATATTGACATGTGGTTTTATGGTTAAACCTCCAGGTGAGCGATTTCTGTTTGTCATTGACTGTCAAATGACCAAGTGACCAACTAGTGTGACATTTCTGGTTTTGGTTTAGCAGCTACATACAGGCTGAGGTGCTAACGTTTAGCACCTCAGTTAAGTTAACCACAGCGTGGAGCCTGCAATCATTTCTTATAATAGTTCACTATAGAACATACATTTATAGCAATAGACACTATACACTGTAAAAATATATATATTGTTGGTTTAACTTAAAAAAGTAAGTTACTTGGTTGACTTAAAATTGTAAATTTATTAAAATTAAAAATTTTAGTTGATAAAATTAAGGAAATTGGTTTAATTAACAAAAACTCAAAATATAATTGTATTTGAACCGCATAAAAAAAAGTGATAAACCACGAACATAGCACAATTTTGCATGTTTCACTTTGTCTCTACAATTACCCAATATGCTTACAAAATCTTTTAATAATATTTGAATATTTTTTTTTTTTTTTAAACATATTCATTGTATTAACTAAATTTTTAATTTCAATGAAAGCTAAATTTTAAGACAACCAGGAAACTTATTTTTTTAATTATTTTATACAGTGTAGAAACAGATCGAGAGGAGAAGTTCCAGTTATTTTAATGCAAATGTAACGGGTATTTAGCCCGTCTGGTAGGGGAAATTTGTTAGCGCTGCCCTGGAAGACTGAACAACGAAAGGATCTTGGTCCTCGCGTTCAGTGCTTTTAGTCTCGCTATATACTAATGTATATATGTAGTGTCCTACTTTAATGAGAAGCACTCTATAGACCGACAAGGGTAGGCTTCAGTTAAAGTAATGTCACAAGGTGGCTTTCTGAAGTGAAAATATAGTTGAATATATTCCTCCCTTCCCTGGTCTATTAAAGTAGGTGAGACGCCCCTACTCCCTGACAGCTCTCAACCAAAAAGGATACACTGTAGGTAAATTCAAAAATTAAACAGTATTTATTTTCTGTGTATGTGTGTCTTCCTTGTAAGAAAGTGTGACTTTAGTGTAAATAACCACTAAATAAAGAAAAAATAATAAAAATAACAGTCTTTGAGTTCTTTCCAAAATCACTTGGGCATAAACACCTTCAATGTAAAAGTTATAAACTTTCCACTTGTACAATAATCAAACCCAAGGATACTTTAAAATAGAAAACACTTGACTTTTTGTGTACTTTTTTTTACAATGAGTTTTCACAGCTCAAATTATCCCAGTTAAACACAACAAGGGCATACACAATGAAATTTCACCATACATAGAAAACACTTACGTGAAACGTCCCTTTAAGTACTCACAGTTCACTTTAGGTTCTGCAGTTCAACTGAACTCGCACAGCTCACTGTCCATTGGAGCAAAATACCAAAAGGGAATAACTTGGGAAAAAAACAGTCAATAGAAAAATGACTTGAGTGCGTTGTCTCGACGTAGCGTGCGTTGAAATTCACTTGAGATAGTGTAGTTGAATCACTCAAACTCAATGAAATGCTCAAAAAAAAAACTAGAAGATGCCACAAAAAAACCAAATGAATCAAACTGAGATGAATCGATCTGAAATGTCGTTTGGATGGCAGGGTGAAAAAAAAGTTTTAAACACGAGTCTTCTCATTACATTCCGCACCAACGCACAGCATTTCTCATCTCACGCGCAACTACACGTGCAGAACACTCATATAACACGTGATCAGTTCAGTTGGATGCTAGTTCGTAAGACTGCTTCTCTATCAAAACGTGAATCGTGTAACACGCTCAAAAAATGTTAAACATCTCTTCAATCGTCATCAATCAAGTAACATTTGTACTTTATACACTTACGGGGCTTCATGAAGCGTTAAAGCGTCACTCCAGCAGTCCAATGCAATGCCAAGCAATGCAATCCATGGAGCAAAACGATACAAATCTTTTCCACCACGAAACGCAGGATACCGTTCACAAAATTACTTGATGCTGTCGTCCTTTATTCAACTAAAAGCCCCGATTAACTTCCGTGAAGTAACTTTATCGGACGAGGTTCTCGAACACGACTCATCAATCTCTTTGTGCGTCACTCTCATCCATCGCGCTCTGCCTGCTTCTTCTCTCGCAGCGCACTCTGACTGCCGAAAACCAGTCCACCCGTCAAAATAAAAGTCCCTGAAAAATAATCTTTTTTTCTTCTTTTTTTTATATCTACCCCGTTACATTTCCCCCCTGCTAAACCCTGCCACTCCATCGACATTTCCAGCAGGTTCATCTCTGAAACACAAACAACATATTAGGAAACCATCACATTATAAATGTATAACTCCATATCCCAATATATTATAAGCTACAGGACACTCTGAATTCTTATTTTAGAATGTAGTCATCCCTGAATTTCACAGGTAAGGTACCCTTGTTTTGCCTCTGAGAACGTCTGATCTCAGGAACACTTTCTCTTTCAACTTCTGAAATATCAGCATCATCTGCGTCATCTTGTACCCGCAACTCAGTTTCTGATATTACATCCTGACCCCCACCACTGTCATGCTGTTCTACTTCCCCTGACTCCCCTTGATTCACCCTTGTGTGTGCATGATATGTGGAGTGTTGAACAGTTTCTGGAAAGCAGACAATGTCTGACATGTCTGTGTCTGACTCTGGCTTGTCTCTCATTCTGCGACGGTGTACACACGGTGTAGTGGGTGACGGGAATGAACAGTGCCGAAGCTGATCTCTGTGTACTACCTTTGTGGAACCCCCTTTCTCTGGTTTAATAGTGAACACAGGTATGTCTGAGTGGTTTTGCTTTACTACTATGTATGGCATGTCTTCCCATTTATCCTGAATTTTGTTTCTACCTCTGTGTTTGTGGTTACGCAGTAGCACCCGATCTCCAGGCCTAACAAGAGCTCCAAATGACTTGCGGTCATATAACCTCTTTCTTCTTCTGGAAGCCTCTTGAGATGCTGCGTTGGCAACCTCCACAGCCGTCTTCAATCTTGCATGATGACCTTTCACCCAATCATCCAGGTTTTCAACCTCATCCTCTTCTAGATATTTTTCACCAAGCACATCCATTGGTAAACGTGCATCCCTTCCAAACATCAGATAGAACGGAGAATAACCAGTGGATGAATGGACGTGACTGTTGTAAGCCATCACCAGCTCAGGAAGGTGAGTCTTCCAATCTCTCTTTTTCTCTGGTGGCAAGGTTCTTAGCAAATCATGCATGGTACGGTTGAATCTTTCACATTGAGCATTCCCTTGTGGATGGTATGGGCTCGTACGGCTCTTTCCTATACCATAGATTTTGCAAAGCTCCTTGATCACATTGGCCTCGAAACACCTGCCTTGGTCTGAATGCAAGCGAGCTGGACAACCGTAATAAACGAACCAGTGCTTAATCAGAGCTTTTGCCGTTGTGTTTGCTGTCTGGTTCTTGGTAGGAACAGCAACCGTGACTCTGGTAAACATATCAGTAAGAACAAGCACATTTTCATAACCCCCAGAAGACTGCTCAAGCTGCGTATAATCCATGGCGAGGACCTCTAATGGGGCTGAGACATTAGTACATGTCATAGGAGCTCGAAGTCTGGGAAAAACATCTTTGGCCAGTATGCATCTTTTGCACTGCCTTATCCAGGATGGAACCTCCACAGACATAGTAGGCCAGTAGTAACTTCGTCTCATTCGAGTCAACGTACTTCTCTCCCCGAAATGACCTCCGTGTTCATGTTGGCCCTCATACACTTCACGCTGTAAAGGTTCAGGAACAACCACCTGCCAGATCTGTTCTCCATCCCTAGGGTCGAGGATGCACCTGAACAGTACTCCCTGCCGCAGCTTAAGACGATCAAATTCCTTGGCAAGCTTCTTGAGTTTCGGTTCCATACAACCTTGATCCACCCTGCTTGGTCTCTTGTTCTCAGACACTGCTTTATAAATGGGACAGATCACAGGGTCATTCCTTTGCTGTTTCCCAATTTCACTCCAGCTATAACCACTTATTTCCCCTCTTACAGATGCTTGCAACACAGATTTGCCTTCAGGTTCCTCCTGGTCAATCCTTTTGCCTGGCCACAAACATGCCTTCACTTCTTCAGCTCCTAGCCGGATGAAATCCTTGCCATCATCATCTTTCTCTGGTTCCTCCCTGGAAGGTATTCTCGATAAGGCGTCTGCATTAGTGTTGAGTCGACCAGGCTTATAGCATACTTCAAAGTTGTACTCTGCCAGCTGTGCTACCCAGCGTTGCTCAACCGCTCCGAGATTAGCTGAATCCAGGTAACGTAACGGGTTATGATCAGTAATCACGGTAAATTTTGAATACATAAGGTACTCTTTGAATTTTTCCGTGATTGCCCACTTCAATGCGAGGAGTTCCAACTTGAACGCACTATAGTTTTTGTCATTTTTCTCTGATCTCCTCAGACCTCTGCTTGCATATGCCACGACACGCTCAGTCCCTCCCTGCTTCTGGCTGAGTACAGCCCCTAATCCATGATGACTTCCATCTGTGGCGAGTGTAAAGGACATACTAAAATCGGGGTATGCAAGGATTGGGGGTGACATCAAGCACCTCTTCAACTCATCAAAGGCGGTCTGGCATTCTTGACTCCAGATGAAAGTTGCAGAGGTTCTGCTTTTCTTTCCTCCACCCACCAACGCATGTAGTGGCTTGGCAATCTGGGCGAATTTTGGAACGAATTTTCTGTAGTAGCTCATAAACCCAATTACTTGCCTGACCTCTCTTACACTCTTCGGAACTGGCCATGTGTCCAGAGCTTTAACTTTCTCATTATCAACTTTAATGCCTTCTGCGGAGATCTGGTGTCCCAAAAACTTCACTTCCGATCTTAGGAGAAAGCATTTGCCTGGCTTAAGCTTAAGCCCATGTTGTTTCAAACGATTGAAGACAAGTTCCAACCTCTCACAGTGGCTCTCAAAGTCTTTGGAGAAGATGATAATGTCATCCAGATAAACCAGAAGAACATCAAAGGTCAAGTCACCGAGCACCACTCCCATAAGGCGCTGAAAGGTGGCCGGGGCGTTGCACAACCCGAATGGCATCCTTGTCCACTCAAATAGGCCAAATGGTGTGGTGACAGCTGTCTTCTCTCGATCCGTCTCACTCATAGCTACCTGAAAGTACCCAGCCGTCAGGTCTAGTGTAGAGAATAGTTTAGTATTGCCCAAAGCGTCCAAGGACTCATCCACTCGTGGAAGCGGATATGCATCCTTACATGTGACTTGGTTCAGCTTTCGGTAATCACAGCAGAATCGGACACTACCATCCTTCTTCATTACGATAACTGCTGGTGATGCCCATGGGCTACTGCTCTCTTTGAGGACCCCCTGGGACACCAGATCTTGGACATGCCTTTTAACCTCTTGGAATATCTGTGGTGGCACTCTACGATGTCGCTGCTTTATTGGTGGTGCTTCACCTGTAGGAATGTGGTGCACCACAGCCTTGGTGTAGCCATAATCTTGGTCATCCTTGGAGAAAACATCCCTGTGCTTTGATAACAACTCTGTGAGCCTCTCACGTTGTTCTGGTGTGAGCCATTCACAGTTCACTTCAACAGGAACAGGTAGCTGCAGGAGTGAGTTTTTATCAGCTTGAACCTTGTTTTGCACCAACTCTTTGACATGAAGTACACCATCAGCTTCTTCAAATTCAAGCACATCCTTTGTGATCACCTCCTTAGGCTTATACACAGAAGCAACTCTGGATCGGGGAGCAAGCCTAACAGCTTTTCCACTCAAGTTAACCATACGTACAGGGACCTTTCCACCCTCTGTTTTAGCAAGAACATGAGCCACTAGCAGCCCATTTGGCAAACTTGTTCCAGCTACTGGCTCTACTAGCACATGACTCGTCACTCTAGGTGACAATCCACAGCGACCTTCCAGCACCTTTTCACAGTGGGGAGGAATAGTGACAGCCTGTCTTCCAGCAATCTTGACATACCCAATTCTTCCGTTGGGCCCCAGATGTCCTGCTTCTTTCTCAACTCTAGCAAGAACCCTCCGGACCTGGGCTTCATCTCTGCTGTTATACTTATCAATCCTCTCCACCCCGTCCGTTGAGATGAACAAGGACTGAACTTCATTTAGTACATTCATCCCGATGATCCCAGACACCCCTTTCATTTCCTTCACTTCCGGGCTTGTGTCCGTCAGAACAAATATACACTTCCCAGGAAGTACTTTTCCCAGACATTCTACATCAGCCTGCAAGCATCCCAAGACAGGAATGTCCAGTCCATTGGCTGCGGTCAGCTTAACCCAGCACGCAGAAGATAACTTTAGCTTTTGCTCTTCAAAGTGCTGTCTGAAGAATGACTCAGATATGGTGGACACCTCTGACCCTGTATCTAAGAGGCACTTGGTCTTGACACCAGCTATCTTCACCTCAATGGCCAGGCAATCCCCAAAAGCACCCTCCTTCTGGTTTTGAGCAGTCTCATCAGCCAGCCATTCTGCTGTGTGACATCTAATCAATGAGGGCCCTGGGCTTTTCTGTACCACACCCCCGGAGTTATTCTCTGTACCTTCAGCTAACTCCACTGTTGGCTGTGATGCAGCTGGACCCCTCAACCTGCCACCTTGTGGACAATAGCGACTGGTGTGTCCAGGTTCACCACACGAATAACAAATATAACGGCCTTCACTGTCTTTTAAAGGTTGCTTCTTTGGACGGCTCTGCTGTGGTCTATTTCTCTCCTTACCATGGACAGCTTGATATAGTTCCTCTTGACGAGCCGCTATTTTCTGGATTGCCTCATGCAGTTTCTCCAGCGACAGGGCAGAGGAAGCATCCTGTGCCGCAGCAGCATTCACTACACCTCTGGCACGGGTACTGGACCTTACATTACTAGCAGTCTGCGTTTCCTCCTCCTCTGACCAGGTAATTGCCGCTTGCATCAACTGAACAAAACTCAAATCTGGCTCAGCTTTAACTCTGCGCTTCATCTCTCGTCGCAAAAAGTCGTCTTGTAAGCCTAACACCAACTGTTCCTTCAAAACATTTTCAGCATCTGCCACTCTATTTGGCTCTCGGAGCTGCACACGATTAAGTCTTTCCCGAAGGTCGTACGCATAGGAGCGTATCGTTTCTCCTACCTTCTGAGCACGATCATAGAAATCTTTGAGCCTTGTACCAATGGGCACTTTATCTCCATATGTATCGAGGAGAACAGTAAAGATGTTTTTAACCGTCTCTTCCTTTCCATCCATCATGAACTTCACTGTGGCTTTGGCCTCATCTTTCAGATTCTGTTTCACCAGCTCAATCTGGTCCTCAGTGGGAACCCTCATGACCTGAAATGCAGACTTCATCGATGTCACCCATTCTTCAATACTCAGCTCTCCCGGCTTTGACACGCAACCACTGAATTCAGGGAGCTTCCTGTCTCGAGGGATATAAATGGCAGCTGGGGCCGGTTGTGCGGTAGCCTGGCTCTCAATTACCACCTTTGCTAAGGATAAGGCTTCTCTCTGATCTGCTCTGGCTTGATACCGTTCACAAAATTACTTGATGCTGTCGTCCTTTATTCAACTAAAAGCCCCGATTAACTTCCGTGAAGTAACTTTATCGGACGAGGTTCTCGAACACGACTCATCAATCTCCTTGTGCGTCACTCTCATCCATCGCGCTCTGCCTGCTTCTTCTCTCGCAGCGCACTCTGACTGCCGAAAACCAGTCCACCCGTCAAAATAAAAGTCCCTGAAAAATAATCTTTTTTTCTTCTTCTTTTTTTTATATCTACCCCGTTACACAAAATACAATCTTTTTTTTGATAAATGAAAAAAACATTTACCAATAAATGAGATAATGATTAATAGTAATCTGTGTCTGCTCTGTGTACAATCCTAAAATCTGATAGTTTCACATACATTTACTTTATTGTGATGTTAATTTTAGTCTTGAAGCTGATATGTAACTCGTGTCTGAAGTAGTTCAGCATTATCAATGTGTTTTCCCAGCCGTTCTGTTCTTCCAACAGCAAACCCTTAGAACAAGACAATGCATTCAGATTTAATATTAGCTGATGGTTTATATTATTCTTTCATAAATTGTAAAGAAGCCACATAACAGTCAATAGATTAAATAATGGAAAATACATTACAATAACATCATCGGCCTCTAGAGAAGAGCATCATATTGATATTAAGTTAAAAACATTAAGTTTTTCTTAATGAAGAGTCACTCACCGATCAGCACAATGAGCAGAAGCCCGTTCATCAGACCAGATATTATGACGATAATCTGCCATTGTGTCTGATTCTGATCAATAAACTCCACCTCTGTATGATTGTGACAATCAGGTATTTTTGATGATTGAGACACTCAGATAGTAGAGTTGACTCTGTAAAGAAAGTGTCCACAGTCTGTTACTGTCGTTCTAGTCCACTAAAGCATAATGACTGTTATTTAGCAGAATTTTCTAAATCTCAATAACATTTATCTTATGTGGAATTAAGCAACCAGTTAGAGACCTGGTAATGTTTTTAATATCTTAATAACCCAAAATACTTTATATTAAATAGTCGCAGAGAACTCACCGGTGAAGTGCAGTCTGGTGCTGTTGCTGAGTTTTGGAGGTGTGCGTGAGTTCATACAGTAATAAACTCCTAATTCATCAGCAGTCACATTATTTATAACCAGATGATGTTTAAACTGCACTGAATATTTCTTTCTGAATGTTTTATTAAAGTAATAAGGTGACAGTGGTGTTGGGAATGACCGTAGAATCACTGTTGGAGGATCTGGTGTTTTCAGTAAAATCCAATAAACCTCATTTTCATCAAGATCACAGTTTATGGTCACATTTGATCCCAGATCAGTGAGTTGATCTGACACTGCAGCTCCACAACAGATTAACACATCTATGAGATAAAAAAAAAAAACACACAAAACCCCACATATAATATCATAATAATTAAGATCACCGTGAACCTATAACATAAAACAATTAATGACAAAGCGCATATATATATATTCATATCATGTAATAAACTCACAGAGCTGAAGCTGAATGATCCTCATGTTGTTGTGAATTATAATTAAAACACAACATGAATCGGCTTTCCTCCACACAACATTTAAAATGAATCTACTGCAGCTCTGAAGCAAAGACAGGAAGAAAAAAACACATCTCTGGTTAATTGTAACCTCTGTTCCCTGAGAGGAGGGAACGAGACATTGCGTTAGAGCTGATGCTATGGGGAACGCCTCAGAATATTTGGACTGAAGCGGTGGTGCACACAAAAAGTATTAACCATTACGGTATGTTTGATGTAATGGCAATGCTGATGCTGTCAAGAACATTATACAAGCGGGGTTTATACTAGCGATGATGCGAATGAAGAGCAGTAACTGGAGCACATGTACACTCACCTAAAGGATTATTAGGAACACCAAATGGACTAAATGGACTGCATTTATTACATTTACATTTACATTTATATAGCGCTTTTATCCAAAGCGCTTTACATTTTTGCCTCACATTCACCCATGGCGATGTCAGCCATGTGAGGCGCCATCCAGCTCGTCGGGAGCAGCTGAGGTTAGGTGTCTTGCTCATGGACACTTCGACACTTGGTCAAGTGGAACCAGGGATTGAACCACCAACCTTCTGGTTTGTAGACAACCTACATGAACCACTGAGCCACTGCCGCCCAATACTAACATCATACTAATACTGTGTTTTTAACCCCCTTTCGCCTTCAGAACTGCTTTAATTCTAAGTGGCATTGATAGGATAGCATCTTGCAGTTGATTGAGATTTGTGGGATGCACATCCAGGGCACGAAGCTCCCGTTCCACCACATCCCAAAGATGCTCTATTGGGTTGAGATCTGGTGACTCTGGCGGCCATTTTAGTACAGTGAACTCATTGTCATGTTCAAGTAACCTATTTGAAATGATTTAAGCTTTGTGACATGGTGCATTATCCTGCTGGAAGTAGCCATCAGATGATGGGTACATGGTGGTCATAAAGGGATGGACATGGTCAGAAACAATGCTCAGGTAGGCAGTGGCATATAAACAATGCCCAATTGGCACTAAGGGGCCTAAAGTTTGCCAAGAAAACATCCCCCACACCATTACACCACCACCACCAGCCTGCACAGTGGGAACAAGGCATGATGGATCCATGCTCTCATTCTGTTTACGCCAAATTCTGACTCTACCATCTGAATGTCTCAACAGAAATCGAGACTCATCAGACCAGGCAAAATTTTTCCACTCTTCAACTGTCCAATTTTGGTGAGCTTGTGCAAATTGTAGCCTCTTTTACCTATTTGTAGTGGAGATGAGTGGTACCTGGTGGGGTCTTCTGCTGTTGTAGCCCATCCGCCTCAAGGTTGTGCATGTTGTGGCTTCACAAATGCTTTGCTGCATACCTTGGTTGTAACAACTGATTATTTCAGTCAAAGATGCTCTTCTATCAGCTTGAATCAGTTGGCCCATTCTCCTCTGACCTCTAGCATCAACAAGGCATTTTCCCCCACAGTACTGCCGCATACTGGATGTTTTTCCCTTTTCACACCATTTTTTGTAAACCCTAGAAATGGTTGTGCGTGAAAATCACAGTAACTGAGAAGATTGTGAAATACTCAGACCAGCCCGTCTGGCACCAACAACCATGCCACTCTCAAAATTGCTTAAATCACCTTTCTTTCCCATTCTGACATTCAGTTTGGAGTTCAGGAGATTGTCTTGACCAGAATATACGATACTGATGCATCTTTCTGTGAACTGTGTGTGTGTGAGAGGACATTCACAGATTTTTTTTTGTCCTTTCGCGCTTGAATGGTTTGAATGCCTTTACAGGAACGTGATCCAGCCAATCCAAAGGATGACAGAGAAAACGGATGATGCGTTAATTGGGTAAAATATTTTTAATGCGTTATACTGAAAAAAAAAAAGTATTGCATGCGTTAACGCTGACAACCCTAGTTATTACTTGTGTGGGCAAAACCAACAAAGCAATGATGGATTCCCGTCTGAGAGGGAACGAATTAGTAAATTGTGTGGACGGTTTAACAAGTCGAAGTAACAAAGTAGTAAATCATCCACATGATTTAGCACATCGAGAGAACGAAATAGTAAATTGTGCACATGATTTATAAATCGAGAGAACAAATTAGTAAATCGTGCACACAGTTTACTTTTTTTCTTGCACGTCATGTGCGGGGTTCCATATGAATGTATACAACCTACAAGGGCAATTTGCAGCATTTGCACCTGCAACAAAAGACTATCAACAGGCTATACAACCAAGTTGAACAGCACTTTGCAGGGGCATTAACAGCTGTCATAATATGCCACACGACCCATTTGCCACTCACAAATTCCATTCGTCAAGTTATGGAGCAGGTAGATATAGTTATCTTGCAAAGGCAAACTCGTAAAACGTCCAAATCATAGAACTGACAAGAGTAGGTCACAAGTAGGTCAAGGATAGACATGAGCTTGATGGCTGAGGCTACTCATTCTCAGGCCCCCAAGACAATCAGGATTCCTTTCCTCGTCCTCCGAGGCCAAGCCCTTCATTGGAGAGTTTGGACGAACTGCACAAGCATAATATTTGCCTCTCTTATTGTGGCCTCCTGACTCTTGCCTTTACTCTCCTGACGCAAAATGCGCCTTGGTTGGTTTTAGGTTGAGCCCAGTCGACGAGCATTTCCTCAGACACTCCGTGCATCCAAGCCTTCGGAGTTCGGGGAAAAGCACTAGGGTCACATGCCCTCTGCGGCTCCAGGGCATCTGGAATTTGAACGACCTTGATGATTGGCTTATATTAGCTCAATCACAGGAATTGGCAATACACCGATTCTGGGTGTAGACCTGGATTCTTGCAAAATTTGGGCACGGTTGTCTCCCGCACATGTTCAGTCATTACAGGACTGTCTGAGTCAGTTCAGGGTAGTACATTGTGTACTAGATATCCTAACCTGAACTGACTCAGACAGTCCTGTCAAAGACTGATGGGTCTTATGGCAGCAGCGTCCTCTGTGGTTCAGCTGGGCCTGCTCCACATGAGTCAATTCCAATGGTGTTCTTTCCACAGAGTTTTGATCACACACAGAGGTTTTCAGTCCCTGTATCCATGGACGAGTTTCTAGCTTTTTCACAGAGGACTCCAGCCAGGGGCGTATTATAGTCACTAGACTATCATGACAGATGCATCCCTCATGGGCTGGGGTGCAGTCTATCAAGGACGCAAGACCTTTGGATTCTGTAATGAGGTAAATTGTAGAGGGCACATACAGTAAATGGGACCAGAACTCACGACCAGACAGTTTCTTTTTCCACCGATTCATTAACTTTCAGCAGTGCTGCTCAGAGTACGAACAGACAAAGTGAGACTTCTGTTGTTAGTTCTGGCCCACTCAGATATGGCTCTCAGACCTGTTCAGTCTGTTAGTCGGTCCTCCTTGAGAGGTTCCCCTAAGATCAGATCTGCTGGATTTTGACCCCAGGTTGGTTAAAGTCATGTTGTGACCTAAGCCAGGTTATGATCGTAAGGTTGTTTCAACCACTTTTCATTCCCAGCATGTGGTCTTGGAGGCTTTTTCTCCCTCTGACTCAGACACTGGGAGTGATAAGTGGCCTCTTGGCATCTGTCGGGCGAGGGTGTTGAAGATCTATATCATCCGTTCATCCCAGTGGATTAGATCAGAGCAATTGTTTGTGCTCTTTTTGTGGCCTGTGAGGCGCGTGGCTTTGCTTCACCTCCAATTGAGCATGCTCATTCCATTAGAAAAATGGCTTCTTCTGATGATATGTGCAGGATATGTGTGTTGTGGCAGAATGACCCCTCTGCATTATTGTATATCGTTCCCAAAGCTACAGCTTGCAGTGTTGAATTAACCTATGAAAGGGAACACTCTGTTACGTATGTAACCTTGGTTCCCTGAGTAGGTAATGAGATGCTGTGATGCCAGCCATTCCCTTTGATAAGTAGCTTCCTTTGTCTTGGAAATCTGATGAAATAGCATGTAGCATGCTAATATGAAGCATGCATGATATCTTCTCAAGGCGGTGCTAAGCACTACTAGCCAATAAAATGGAGTGATGGTATAAGGGTTTCAGACATTCGTTACACTCATGTGTGTCGGAACCATTGTGTGTGTTGGTGGGACAAGATCCACCCACTTTTTACGACCAATGATATTGGACCTACACCTTACAGATAAACACATGATGTTTCATTAAAAAACTATGTCCGGGAGGAGCATGTTCAAATTATCTATCCATTCATGATGTCATTCCAACCAACTGTCAGCAATCAACATGTCTATCAATCATCTCAAGTGGAGGATCACATAAATACCTAGTCAACTCACCAATGTTTCTGGACAGGTTTTCAGCATCCCTTCACCACCCAGTCTTCCTCACACTCACCTGGTTACTTTCCTAACCAGAGATACGGGGGAAGTACTCTGGGTTCAGGCCAAATACAGAGCTCGGAGTCCTACTCAGGGAACCAAGATTACATACATAAACGAAACATTAGACCTTAGACTGTATAAAACAGGGGTATGCATATGAAACAACTCCCAATTGCGATCATGTGTGGAAAAAATATAGGCCAGTGTAGTACTCACCATAATTTGTTTTTTTCTTGGTGTTCTATTTTTAGACTATGTGGAAGTTTTATAATTTAACAGTTTATAAATTGTAATTTGCAATTAATTATAATTTAATTATAAGGTCCCGTTCTTCGCATGTTTTCGAAGCCTTGATTGTGTTTACAGTGTGCAATATAACATGAGTTCATGTTTCGCGTGTAAAAAAAAAAACAGAGTTTTTCACACAATTGACTTCTCTGTACAGCGCTGTTTCCTCTGTCCTAAAAACGGCCTGATGATTTCCTTGTTCTATGAAGTCCCTCCTTCAGAAACATGTAATGAATTCTGATTGGGCCAGCGCTTCCCGTGTTGTGATTGGACAGCAGCTTCGCGCACTTTGCCTGGAAAGGTCCCGCCTTTTACCATAACGGGGAGATGCAAGTGAATTGTGGGCGAAGAGTTAGTCAACAAACGGTTCTAGTGACGTCATTCCTGCAGGAAGTGCAGGGCTGTAGTCCAAACCGGCCGTTCGCTGTAGGCTTTGAAAGGGAACTTTTGTTAAATAAAATATCTCGCTTGGCATTGAACTTTGAGCTTTATAATTTTACAGGTATTATTTATGCTACAACAGAAACAGTTCACACTAACTAAAGTTTGAAAGATGGAATCGTGAAGAACGGGACCTTTAATAAATATTATTCAGATTTAGTCTCCAAAAGCATTCCAATAATGCTGATACAGTTCAACAGCACCGTTTCACTATTTGTATCATTCTGATTTTCTTTGTTTTCAACAATAAGCCTCATATTCATATGAGAATGTTCACATTTATACAGTTATGAATTTATGGTAACCTTTTCCCATGACATGCATTAGGCTCAGCACTTTACTATTTAGGGATGGCGAAAACTAAACATTTTCTTGACCGACCACCGAACCTCATTAGCTGGTTGAAACCGGTTAACCAATTAGTTTAAAATATGCTGCGCTATTTGAAATAACAGCCGCGAGCCGCGCCTGCAATCTCGCAACTCTGTCGCATCTCTCTACCACTCTGCCTCTGTGGGGGTCCCCTTTTGCGACATGAATGGAACGTGATGTTGTGACGTTTCCCCTCGTTTGTGCTTTCAAATCGGTTCAAATGCAGAGCTGCCTTCCCGGAATGCTATGCGGGCGTGTTAAAGTCGCTTGACCTCACCCATAGGAATAAAATGGAGCGTGGCGCGACAGAAGTGTTGCACGGACAAATGGATCTGCACCTTCACACACACACTGACCCAGAGCCGCCGCCCCCCTTCCACTCACGTCAATTTTTTAAAATCCCCTACAGCGCAAAACATGAGTCCCACAAATGCGGCTCCGAGGAGCTTGTTTGTAATCGGAGGACAAATGGCTCCTTAGTTTTGAAATGGTTTGGGTACAAGGTGATCGTGTTGAAAATAAAGGCATTTGTCTAGCATTAGAAGCTCATTTGAAACATTGGCGCGGCTCATTTAAGAAAATGACAGCTCCGAAGAGACGCCGCTTTAGTTCGAGGTAGCGCTAACAATAATAAAGAAATATGATGTGCTACTACTGTATTTAAGCACTACAATTTGCAAGTTACATCTGTGTCGTTCTTTTTGGTAAAATGGTCACACACTACTTTTCTTTGCACACTTCATACTGTCGTCTACTACTTTTTGCAAACCTTGTGAGCGCGCAAACCCAAACGCTGTGACCTCGCGCCAAATGTTTTTATTGGTTTATAAACAGGCGAGTTATGAAAAATTGAGTGTGAGGGATTTGTTCACTTCACACAAAAAGATTTTGGAATGTAGTAGCGTTTAGTCCACTGTCTATAATAGCCTAATTTAGAGATCAAATGTTTTTTTTGAACCGACAACCAACAACTTTAATCAGTTAACATTGATACGGTCAACCATCATTCAAACGGTCATCAGTTAACATCCCTATTACAATTATGTAAAAGTATTTATTTCAATGGTCTAAGTCCCGTATTGAATGAATTGCAATGGTTCACATGCATTACTCTTGGCAATGCTGGGTAGAAAAAATGCAAAGTGCTGCTCTGTTTCCATTTGAGGTTAAGACAACTGTGAGAACTGAGATAACCTAAATGTATAAAGGTATCGAGAAAACACTGCACTCATTTTAAGGTTAAACCCCCACTCTAGACAAAGGTGACAGACCCTGTTTATCATTGGTTGTGCCCAAGCCAGTGGAACATGTTTATGGTTTTGGTTGAGCGCTTCAGTTGAGTTTAACCGCACTGTGCTGTATCATGTAGCCTTGGTAATGTATATGTATATGTATATATACAGCTCTGCAAAAAAAAAAATTAAGAGACCACTTAAAGTTCAGAAATTAATGTTAAGTGGTCTCAAAAGTTTTTCCAGAGCTGTATATATATATATATATATATATATATATATATATATATATATATATATATATATATATATATATATATATAAGCTCTCAATGACCTTGCACCACAGTACGTAAATGAGATGCTAGCTTTGCGTCAGCCAAATAGGACTCTTAGATCAGCAGACTAACTTTTGCTGGAAGTCCCAAGGACACGGTACAAACACTGGGGTGATCAGGCTTTTGACCAGACTCTGGAACAAGCTCCCTGCTGATTTAAGTATAATCACTTTTTATTTCCAGAGTATATAAACTTAGGAAAGCACTTTGGTTCACTTTGTGTGTTGTAAAGGGCTGTATAAATAAATGTTTATATATATATATTTTTTTGTGTTTTGTGTCTGAATGTGTGCATATGATGTTGGCATGTCATTTACAAAGAATCACTTTAGATGTTTATTTATTTTAAAGTAAATTGATGTTTGCATGATATACACGTTTATATATATATATTATTTAAACAGATATTTTCAAACTAGTGTAAATTTAACATAGGTCTAACAATGAAAGGTATGAAAGGAAGTCAATAATGGAGCACATCCAAAATCACTGTTCGTATCACTTATCTTTATTTTCAACAGTAAACCTCACATTTATATGTGAATGTTCAATTTATGTTCACCTTTTCCCATTACATACACCAGCATTCAGCAGATTTACACACTCTCACACCACACACACACATGCACCCCCCCCCCCCCCCCCCAAATAAAAAAAATTAAAAAAACGAGACAAAGGCCACGACAACAAAAATGACTGCTGAGCTATGGGGACAATAGGCTGACTAAAAATAACATACTTTATCAACATTATTTAACTGATGCTGTTTACTTATTACTTTTTTACATATTAATTTATACAGGCATTTATTAAAGTATCTTGACTAAAGTAAGTCCTCTATATCCGAAAACCCCACAGAAATCTTTCAGACATTGATCTTCTCTTACCAAGGGCAAAGAAAACTCAACCAATCAGATTTCACAAAAACGTGCACAACCGCCATTCTAAGACGTTTCCTTGTGTCGTTTAAAGAGTTATCAAAAGTATTTTAGAAGAATATATAATTATTTCAACAATTGCACAGAATTTTCAACCAGTATTTTCTAAAAGATACAGTTATTGAGAACTAGTAAAGTTTTTAAACACACTTTTTATTTTATTTTATTTTTTTAAAAACGTTTACCTCAAAATGTTATTTAGATTAATTTATTTGTATGGGGACAATGCAATTTCATAAAACACATGACTAAACATGAGTAAAACAGCCACAGTTAGCCCGGAGGTTGTTTTTCATAGTCCCCTAAATCACTGTATTAAATATGATTCCTTAGTGGCTATATTTTCATGTATAAAACATTCAAACATTAATACTGCATTTAAAAATGAAAAGTATTATAAATATAAGTCAAATACTGGGGAAATATTTACTTTCTGTTAAGGAGACACTTTCTGTTATATTATGAACCTAAAGAGAAATAAAACAAAATATTGCTGTCAATTCAATAATAAATAAATAACTGTAATTAATCGTGATTTCAGCTGGTTTCCAGAAAGAATAAAGAACTCAAAATAAATAATATACATTTTAATCCATTATAACATTTTTATTCTACTTTCCCGCAGACCCCAGTTTGAAAATGTTTGGCTGGATAATATGTGTGCTAAGTTCCTGGACAGTTTGTGATTAGAAATTGAATTAACATCAAGAAAAGTACAAGATAATTCTAAAATCTGTCATACTCATTTGTTCATGTCTTCGGCAGCTTTAGAGCAGCATATGCGCTGTTGATTTGGCTGGGGCGGATATTTCTACGCAGCTTGGAAAAGTCCATTGTGGCGTACTGAAAGAACAATATTAGCAATTTCAGTTACAACTGAACCAAAATGAACTAAAATTTGTGTTATGGAATGTTAATGTTAAGACAGAAAAGGGTATGATAATGTCACATCTTTTACCTGTAACTGGTCCTGAGGTTCTTCTATAACTTGATTCTGCTGTAGATCAGTGTTGAGTTGTTGGCATTGTTGGGATCTTCTGTTTCCAACAACAAAAACCTTTACTAGCCCTAAAAATGGAATAATGAATTTAGATATAATATTTACAAAAGGTTGTATTACAACTTATTCAATTAGTGTCTTCAACTAGAGTAAAGTATTATTAATTTTATTAAAGATGGCTGAAAATCTCTCACCGATCAGCACAATGACCAGAAGACCATTTATTAGACCAGATATGATGATGAAAATCTGACATTGTGTCTGATTCTGATCAATAAACTCCACCTCTGTATGATTGTGACAATCAGGTATTTTTGATTCTGAAAATGGCCAGTTTGTTACTGTAACAAGTGTTACTGTTAGTGCCATGGCTATCATTTTGAAAAACTGAAAATGCTGATAGAAGAGGAGCCTTGATCACTGAAGGAGTAAATGAACTCACCGTTGAAGTGCAGTCTGGTGCTGTTGCTGAGTTTTGGAGGTGTGCGTGTGCTCATACAGTAATAAACTCCTAATTCATCAGCAGTCACATTATTTATAACCAAATCATGCTTAAATTGCACTGAATATTTCTTTCTGAATGTGTTATTAAAGTAAAAAGGTGACAGTGGTGTTGGGAATGCCCGTAGAATCACTGTTGGAGGATCTGGTGTTTTCAGTAAAATCCAGTAAACCTCATTTTCATCAAGATCACAGTTTATGGTCACATTTGATCCCAGATCAGTGAGTTGATCTGACACTGCAGCTCTACAACAGATTAACACATCTATGAGATAAAACATAGATAAACATTGATTATAAATAAGATTAGCAACATAAAATCACTTAAGTACATGTAAAAAAATATGCATAAAAGGTAATGAACTCACAGAGCTGAAGCTGAATGATCCTCATGTTACTGGTGTGATTAAAACGGTTGAATCTAATGAAACCTGGTTCACCTCAAACAACTTTTAAAATGAATCTGAATGCAGCTCTGAAGCAGACAGGAACAAACTTCTCTCATATCAGTCAGAGGAAGTCAAGTTTGCTCTGACCACATACAGACTCTCTTTAACACCTAATACCAACATCAATTCATTAAACTGTTTAAGCAGGTTTTATAATCATTGTTTTGCATGTTATTTGATCAAAAATACATTACCACTGGAAAATATGATCAAAGATGGCTGTAAAAATAAATCTGCACTGTTTATCCTTTAGATATTTTATTTAAAAATTTGCAAAAATCAAACCTTTCATTGAAGTAAAATAATTGAAAGTGGGGTTTAAATCACATTATGAAATAAATGCTTTTCTCCAAATCACCTTTAATTAAATACTTTTTGCAAACCCCTTTTGCCAAGATAACAGCTCTGAGTCTTCTCCTAAAATGCCTGATGGGTTTAGAGAACACCTGACAAAAGATCGGAGACCATTCCTCCATATACAGAATCTCTCCAGATCCTCCAGATTCCCAGATCCTGCTGGCGCTTCTTCTCTTCAGTTCACTCCAGGTATTCTCTAGGGTTCAGGAAGGCCATTGTAGACGCTTTTTGTGTTCAGTGACACAATTGATTTTGATGTATGTTTTGGATCATTGTCCTGATGGAAGATCCAACCACGGCCCATTATAAGATTTTCTAGCAGAAGCGCTCAGGTTTAGATTTTTTTATCTGTTGGTATTTGCTAGAATCCATGAAACCATGAATCAGTGGGGCCGTATCCACAAAATGTTTATATTACCACAATGAGTTCTCCTCTTAAATGGCATTACAAGTTCTTAGCTACGAGTTTTCTCTTGAAAATGTATTCTCAAAGCTGCTGAGAGCAACTTTTACTAAGTCTTAAGCTGAGAGTAAGGGCGGGATTGACCTCGTTGCTATGGATGATGTCATCACGTATGCGAACTCTGCCCACAGTGATTGGCTTAAAGGGGCTCTCTGTAAGTGATTTAAATAGAGAAATATTTTGCTGAGCGAGGTTTCATGTTGCTCACCGTGCATTTGGAAGATATAGACACACGTCCTCTTCCAGGCAGATTCGTAACATCTTTAGTTGATTGGAGCATCTTAATTATTGTTCTGTTGGTGGAAATGGGGGTTTTCAGTGCTTTAGCTATTTTCTTACAACCACTTTCTATTTTGTGTAGCTCAATTAATCGTTTGCTACTTATCAGAACTCTATTCATTGGTTTTACTCATTGTGATATGATTAAGGGAATTTGGTAGCCTGGATGCCAGCCGAACTTAGCCCCAACATTTTTAGGTCGGGAAGTTCGGTCTGGACTCGATCCGTAGAGGAGTTATTATGCCCAAACAAAAACAGTTCGGACCAATCACATTGTCAGGTCGATGATTGACAGATTATCATCAGAAACGTAATCAGCCACGTCATAAAAGAGCGCTTGGGTTGAAGAACTGAGATATGTATTCCGCCATCGAGTCTGTTATAGAAGATATTGACAGCGCATTAATTTTAAAAGAGGAACAGAGGACCACGATCAAGGCATTTGTTGATGGGAAAGATGTCTTTAGCATCTGTAGCTCTGTAGTTCCATCCAATTGATGTCTTTCCTGGTTCGGTTGAAACACGCCCCATAATCAAAGTCCAATGGAGCAGTATCAGACTCATATTCTGACTAGAATTGAGGATGACCACGTCAGGTTAGGAATTTGGCTAGGAATTTCGTTTCTCAAATTATTCCTACGAAACAAGAAGTCATACAATTCCATGCATATAGTCAGCCTGGGGTGACAAAAAATAAGAGAGAAGTAATTATAATTGGGAATAGATATTTTACTCGTAACATTTTTAGGGGTGCCATTAGTTGTGATTTACCCCCTACATTCAATTATTTTACTTACATAAAAGGTTTTTTTTTTTGCACATTTTTAAGTAAAAGAAAAAATATATATAAAAATATATTGTTCCCTCAACACATGATCTCAAGGCCATGACTTTAAATCACATGGCCACGGCACCATGTTGTCTCATGTTCCCACAAGTTCATATGTTATCTATCTATCTATCTATCTATCTATCTATCTATCTATCTATCTATCTATCTATCTATCTATCTATCTATCTATCTATCTATCTATCTATCTATCTGTCTGTCTGTCTGTCTGTCTGTCTGTCTGTCGGTCTGTCTGTCTGTCTGTCTGTCTGTCTGTCTGTCTGTCTGTCTATCAGCAAAATCTGTCTACTAGAGGAGGGGCCCGCTAAAAGAATTTAAGTACCATTTACATGGTAACAACACATTTTTTTGTTTTTACAGGATTCATTTTGAGTTCATAAGTGTTCAGACGACAGCACTATCAGAATGATCCCCATCCACGTAAACTAAAAATGCTGCATTATTCATGCCAGGCCAGAAGGTGGTGATGTCACTTTGTAAAGAAAGACTATGCGCATTACATGTTCATGCGTGACATCACCATTTTTACAAATTCACGTTTTTGTATGTTACGCAGAAACGATAACGGTATCAATGTCAAAAAACTATGAAAACCATTCAAAGCGCCAATGTAGTGTAAATAAATGTCAATAACACATACGTTTTCAGCTTTATGTTGAAAACGGAGTCATGTAAACAGTCCCTAGTTTATCTGAAGGGTATATTTTCATGACAATGATGCACATGCATTTTTTTTTATGAACAGACAACATGGTCAAAACGATCCCCATTCACACGGATCCATGAAAGCGAAAAAAGGCTACATTATTCATGCCAGGCCAGTAGGTGGCGATACCACTATGATACCACTACACACAGAAAAACTATGATTCCGGTTTTACTTGAAAAACAGTGTTGTGTAAATTATCCGAGTGTGTAACTGGAAGCTCTGCATTCTTGTAGTGCTCCTACAGTGACAAACTGTCAAGACATGACATGAATGTGTGAGGCATAATTTAGAAAATAATCATTTAAATGACTTTAGTAAAAGCTTGTTCAAATAGTTTTCCCCCACTGATCAATTCTGGTAAACAATGTTCTATTATTGATAAACATCAGGCTTCAAAATGTATAGTATGTTATTGTTAAAGCATTTCTAGCTGCAAATCCCATAGAACATACTGCACAATTGACTCGCATATCCGGTTTTGATTGACTGTAATAAACACCAATTTAAACTTTCCTCCCATTACATCAAAGTCCCTTTAAGACTACATAGGCCTATAATGTATAAGTGTATATATTATCTACAGCTAAATTTTTGCTTTACATTGTCAGAGAAAATTAGTTTTAGCACAGCTGCAACTGGTGCTCTTAAACAACATCTGAAAGGCAAATAAATGGAAAATTTTTGCAAATGAATGCCAAGTTCATTCCTTTTCAGTTTCTCTGAATGAACGCAAGGGCAAAACTGGAAGCTCCTGTTGTGCGTTTTCAGTAATAATAATAAACTGAAGTCATGACGACAGTGTTTGAGACACAATGACAGAAGGAATGTTTGAGACTTCATTCAGGGAAGTGTATCAGAATGAAAACATCAATGAAAAGAAGCTCAGCACACTCATGTAAGTTTGAGTTCATTTAATTATTTCATTCATTGAGGTTAATTTTAACTACAGCAAAAAACTTAAGATTGAGTAACATAATGTTTAAAAACAAATATTTTCATACTTTAAAGAACATAATCATATGAACATAAAGAGAAGTAGCTGAACAAGTCTGGAGAGTCTGTGCTTTAGAAAGCAAAACTTTCGAAAGACACAAATATACAGTATAAAACAAGATTTTTTTTCCCCTTAATAAAAAAACATATACAATTCTTAGAAATTACAATTGACAAGTTACTTTACTTTTCACTGAAATGATTTCGGTGACAAGATGGTCTTATTGAAAAAAATAAATAAATAAATCTGTAAATGTGTCTGAATTGCTTTGATGAAATCGAAATCAGACCACAGAATTAAGGCAGTAGTTCAGAATTAAGGCAGTAACATCTTTGGTCCAGTTTTCTTTTATGCTTTGTTTTTATATGCACATTGTCTTACAAATAATGTTGTAAATATAAAATTTGACTTGACCTTTAAACAAAATGGCTCCTGTTTTAGCGTTTCAAGATCTCATTGAGCAGGAACAAACAGTGTATAAGGCAATACTATAACACAAAACAGTCACAAATCCCAGAAAGACCCAGAGACAGCTGTAAAGACACAGAAATAGGGTGAGATAGTGTGAAAATTGAAACTTTTAGACCTGACCTGTCATTTTAATCACGGTTTTTGTCTGCAGTCCTGACTGAATGGAATGATGCAGCTTGTTTTTTTCTTTTATAGTAAAATAAAATTAAAAGGCCTATAGATATACAAAACAGTAGAGATAATAGAATGTAAACCCAGTTCAAAGATGGATCCACATTGTCTGATTCGGTTTCTTCTGTTTGGTCTTGTTCCGTGGATTTACTTTCTTTTTCTGCTGTTGATTTTTCTGCAACAAAAAAGTTACCTCACGGTGATAAAGGCAAAAGATTCATCTATTAACAGTGAACTTGAACTTTTTTTATTAAAAACTTCATGATAACACTTTAGAATAATGGTCTGTCATTAATAGGTTACTATGCAGGACAAATGAGTAGTACATTAACACTTCAGATACTACTATGAGCTAATCAGTAAGTAATAGCAAGTTTAGGATTGAGATACTTCCTTTTTAGGTAATTATTAATTCATGAATGATATTAGCCTCATTGAGGGTATCTGCAGGTTTCACCAAGTCATTTTTAAGATTTAAGATTTTAAGATAATTATGAATTAAATTAAGACCTATATCGTGCAATAAATAAATAAAAAACATGCATAGGAAATGCAGAATCACTAAAGTACTTGCAAAGCGAATTAATTTATTTAAATTGAACAAAGTGTTGGTAATCTTATTATTCATAGCTCAATCCCACCGGGACTAGCATATATATATATATATATATATATTAGGGCTGGGCGATATGGCCCAAAAAAATTATCACGATATAATTTAGCATATCATAATATTTGTCGATATCGATAAATATCACGATAAATGTAAAATCTTTATTTCTTTAAAGTTTAAAGGCATATTTTTGCTCATGAGTGAAATATGTAGAAAACAGACAGTTAGCTGTAGTTTTAAACTATCCTTTATTGTCAAAACATGACAAACACTTCCCAAACAAGTGAACAATTTATTTAAACTGAGGTAGATTTATTTATTAAAATCTTAACTGTGGTCAGCATTTTTTTTACTCAACACTATATATCAATAATATATCATTATACAGGGCTTGACATTAAGCATGTTCATGTGCTTGTCCTTGGAACAAGTACATCGTTCAAGCTTGTCCAAGTAAAAAATTAGCTTGTCCGGAAAAGTGTGTGTGTGTTTGTGTGTTGTAAATATAATTTATTCTGAAGCAATATTCTCACCAGTGTTCAATCAGCTTTGACATATTTAAATCTGCATATTTGTGGTTTTTATTTTTATTGAATCATTTGAAATTTGTGATATTTTCACCTTTTATAAAGGGCATTTTCCCTTAATCTTATTAACTATAGGCTAAGCTTCATGTTTCATTTTATATTTGTAATTTTGATCAATACATTTAATTAAAATAAAACACTATAAGGGCTGTTACCAATCAAATTAAATAATTTACACTGAAAAATTACAACAGCATTAAATAATGTTTTGAGATTTGTAGTTTTGAATAGACAAATAAGACATGTTGGAAAGTATGTTTAAAGATCAAATTAAACCACCAGTAGGTGGCAGCAGGTGGCCGTCTTAATGAGCGAGTCATTGAGTCGTTCATTCAAACGATTCATTCAAACAATGAATCGTTCATTTACACACGTTGTTGTGAGACGCGTTGCGGTTCTGCTGTGAACGATTTTCGCAGCTGAAACAGAACAAATAATGCAATATTGAGCGTTTATATATTTAATTGTCTAAGTAAAACACTAAGAACGCAATCGGTCAAAAAAAAGCGTTTTAAGAAACATTTTGAGGCCCCTTCTCTTGCCTCACAGTGGATTGGTCCACCGTGCATCTCACCGACACACACACATACACAAAAACACACCTCACCGACAGTGGGCTGGTCGGGAGAGAGAAAAGTTCAGTATTTGTGGATCTCCAGTAAGGGCTGTCTAGTCTATTTTATTCATTTTAAACACCAGATGACATTATTTCTCTTTTGATACAGGCGATGCGGAGTCATTAATACATCACCAAAGACAAACAATTATGATAGCGATGTACAAGTCCGATGTTTTAGTGATTATAGTTTGGTAACGTTAGCCTGTTGTAAATAAGTCACCCACTACAGCTAACAAGGTAATAAGCCGGTGTGTGAATGTAGTTAATGTAGATTCACCGCTGTGTTGGGCTGCATGTTATATGGAAGGACTTTGAAGAAACAAGATAATTTAATAATTAAATTCTGTGTGGTGAACGTGAACCTATGATAAGCAGTCCACGCACGTCGCTCTGTTTTATGTCGGATGGGATCGCTAAAATATCTCCAAACCACTGAAGTTGAGCGAACTAACTTGTCAACGATATCTGTGTCCTCCGAGCTGGCCGTGAGCGCTGCATTTTCTTCATTATTGCTCATTTTTATCGCTCCACTTATCTCCGATCCTCCAAGCCTGTCAGCCACAGACTGTAAACATTACCGCGTGCAGCACCCAGAGTCCCGGTCTGCAATACGCATGCGCAGCATTACGCATAGCGCGTAAGCATTATATCGAGAATTTATCGACCTGTTGTTATCGTTTTATCGAGGAAAATTATATCGTGATAATTATCGTTATCGTTTTATCGCCCAGCCCTAATATATATACACACATTACATTTTTTTGGATCAAAATTATTTTTTATTTTATGGTAGTCACTTCCATAAATTTGCGAACACTTATTTTTTTTCATAATTAGGATCTCACATTAACCATAACAATAGTCACACATGGCAATAAAACATACAAAATGCATGAATCTTGGTATTACAAAACAAAAAAGGCTGGTCCAGTGGTGTACTCTCTATCTTTAATAACACGATCGCTTGGGGTGGGAAATATGACTAAAATCTTACAAGTAAACCACAGCAATAAGCAATTGCTGAATATAAGTAAAACGTTTTCAAGTAATTTAAGCATCAAGTAAACTGGTCAGTAATAAAATATATACTTATAAACAAATGACAATGGACTATTGTCAGAATAGGACAAATTAATACAAAATAAAGATACATATCTACAAACAGTGCTTTAAGTGTATTTCAATGAGAAGCATTTCAATGAGACATGGACGTAGGAATATTAAGACCTGTTTAACATTATTTAAGACCTAGAACGCAATGCTTCCGCGAATTTAAGACTTTTTAGGCCTTACATTTGTTTTTATGTTTTTATGACCCCGCGGGAACCCTGCTCATTAGGAATTATCAACTAACCATGACCAACTATAAAGAATTACAAACAAATTAATAAATCACAACATTATCATGTGTCTAAGACAAAATAAATGTTGTCACTCTGCAGGAACTACTAGTGATCTGGACTATCCTTTTAAATGGTAAATGTACTGCATTTATATAGCGCTTTTAACAGACCCTATGGCCATCCAAAGTGCTTTACATCTTGCTTCAGATTCACCCATTCACGCTCTCATTTATACACCGACGGCGGTGTCTGCCGTGTAAGGCGCCATCCAGCTTGTTTAAAGTGAAAACTTTTATATTCAGAATAAAAAAATGATTAATTATGTATTAGCCATTTACACTCTGTGTGTGATGGTGCTGCTTGCGTTGTAAACAGTGCAGTAGGACTGTGCGATAAGGACAAACAAATATTTTCAAATTGACCACAATTCAATATAGCGATTTGAATCACGATTTTGAAACAATATTTCCTTACACAAATGCATGTGTGTATAGTTTGTTTGAAGACTGGCTTTATTGTCAATATTTTCGGGTACAATATTTTTGGATAAATTATATTGCGACGACGGTTATTTCTTTATGGCTTTTTCAACTCTTTTCGTATGTTGTGCAGTTTGCAAATGTCTCTATGATCGATTTTTGTATACATGGTTAGGAAGAATCTTTTTCGTGTCTTTTGCAACATCTCACACATGACAAAACGAAGTTCAACTTTTACTAAATACATTATTTGAATTAAGGAGTAAAATCATAATCCTAAATATATCTAGTAGCAGAGCTAATGCAAGGGCTGGAAATCACTTTATCTGCTGCTGAAACGTCCTCGTCTTCATAGAGATTGTCGCGCTCTTCTGGGTGTGAACTGAGCCAAAAGAGAACAAACCCCGCCTACTTTGATTTGATAGGCCATCTCAACTATTTTGACATTGACGAGCGCTGTTAGACCACTGAGGCAAACCAGACTAAAATCTAACTTTTAAACGTTTTTGTCATCCTAACATACAGAGCGCTGCGTAATTGAGTGCACGAGGGCAGTGCAAGAATTTAAAATACTGGGGGGGACATGAATTATATATAGATTAATCCTTATTAAAGGTACTGAAGTTATTTACTCAAGAGCAGAGCATATTTAGTGAGCAATTACTTTTGTTCTTTACATTGTCATTATAAGTGATTACTGTCACTTTAAAAGATCTTCGTCTGTCGCACATGATGAAGTCGCAGTTACAAAACGTACGACTGTCCCCCACCTGCTCCTCTTCAGAAAATTAAATTCGCTGTCCCATTGATCAAGGTATTTACACAAGGGTTTGGGTTTATTGGCAGGAGTGCCTTCCGTCTCTATCGTTAGTTACGTCCATCATCCGTCTGTTTTGTTTTCCCCCGTGTTGCCACTCGTCATCGGACCTCACACACTAACCTCGCGACAACTGCCACCTATAATGTAGGCTACTGCAGATGGCAGTTATCACGAGGCTAGTTACAGAGCTCAGATTGGAAATTATTATTATTATTTTTTTTACTCTGGTATTATTTTTTTTTAATAACGCAGGTTAAAATACGGGAGATTTACGGGAAAATACGAATACGGGAGGACAAAGGGAAATAGGGGTAAAATACTGGACAGGTAGCACTATAGTCACATGGACTATTTTAACAATGTCTTTACTTTCCGGGCCGGTAAATGTCTTTACTTTTGCTAAATCCGCTGGATTTAGTCGGGCTTCTTGAACATTACAGATAACTATATATTCTAAGCTTCAACCTCCACAAAATACCACATTTGTCTATGTTTTATTTAATATTACCAGTTATAATTAACAAATTATTTAATAATGAATATTAATAATCATATTAATAATGAATAAACTGTGGCACGATGTGAAGGGGGAGGAGAAATAATGCGTGCGTGACGTTTAGTCGATAAATCACTTCGGCTGTGGATACTCCAGTGTATCCTCGCTCACGACTCCTCAGGAAGCCTCCTCACGCCTCCATCCTCGCCTCCTCGTGGTGCAGTTAGAGAACTGAGATCTTCTACAAGATGGCTGATCTCCATTAGTTTCCGGGTCATAGGATGGAGGACGGAGGAGCAAGGAAACAAGGAGGGATATTGAGAAGCAACCAATGTCTCACTCATTAAGACTCACTTGCTGCCACCTACTGGTGGTTTAGTTATGTTTAAACACTTCTCAACATTTCTTATTTGTCTATTCAAAAATACAAATTTCATAATATTTAATGCAGTTTTAATTTTTCAATGTAAATTATTTAATTTGATTGGTAACAGCCCTATAGTGTCTTATTTAATGTATAGATCAAATTTAAGAATATAAAATTAAACCTGAAGCATAGCTTATATTTAATAAGATTAGGGGGGAAATGTCCTTTATAAAAGGTAAAAATATCATAAATATGCAGATTTAAAATATGCCAAAGCTGACTGAACACTGGTGAAAATACTGCTTCAGAATAAATTATATTTACAACACGCACAAAAATTAAAATAAAACATTTTTCCGGACAAGCAAATTTTTTTACTCGGACAAGTGAAGGACAGATTAAAAGACATATGGAGATCAGCAGCAGTACAACAGTTGAAATCCCGTCTGGCTAGCACTGCGCTGCTCTCCGTTTTTTTTTTTTTCATTGTCTTTGTGCGTGTTCACATATAAAATTTGTGAGCTTATTTTGTCCATTAGATCAAAAGAGCAGAAAAAAGCCTGTGTACTTGTGATGCAATTGACCAAAACATCTTAAAGTTCACCCAAAAATGAAAATTCTGTCATTAATTGCTCACCTTCATGTTTACACATATACAGCTTTGGAAATATCATGTACTGTCATGTACATATCATTATAATGAGAACTTGACTGCAATAGTGGCAATAGAATGGTTTTGTTGCCCGTGTATTAGCGTTGTTGTTAAAGGGGTACTTCAGTGCTGGGAAGATGAATCTGTATTTAAACTGGGTCATCAATGTAGTAGAAATGTGAAATTATTTTTAAATTTGGTGTCTTCTAGACTGAGAAAAGACAGAAAATATATTTTTGTCCCATGGAGATGAAAGACTACAATTCCCAGAATGCTTCGCTGAAACACTAGTAAAACACTAGCATGGCCAAGTTCACGTGCACATTTGAGTACTTTTGGGAAGATGCAAATTCTAAAGTGTAGTATGTGAGCGGAGTGGAGCGGTGGCAATTTCCCCTCAAGAATCGCTCCACTTCGGGTTAAAAATTTCTCACTCCCCGCTCAGATATCAGAAACACGGCTCCATCGTCACTCCGAGGAAATTTGCGGCTAACTGCTAAAGTATTTTAATAAGCTCTGAAATATCACTATAAAGTTCGGTTTATAACCTGCATTAACTGAAAAAATATATATAAAAAATAAACAATAGAAGAATAAGAGCCTAGTTTCAACGTGGTTTATCGGAACATTAGTTTGCATTTTCCCCCCACTATGCCAAACTTACAGGCTTTATCAGCATTAAAAGTTAAATATCATTGATGCTTTCTGCAGTGCAAATTTTGTTTGGAAGTTTGTAAAGATGAACATACGTTTTCATCAATTATTTTATCTACGGATCAATACAGATTTCTGCTCATTCAAAATCATATGATAGAATAATAGAACTACAGTACTGATAACTGTAAGCAGGACAGCACTACAAGATGTTTTTGAATGCATTAGAGAACGATTACGTGTGTGAATAAGTGCTACCTGTTTCAAATGTGCTTTCACCCGATCATATTCATTAGGCCTATGTAGAAGGTAAAAAAAAAAAATATCCCTTAAACTTTAACATCCCGCTCATGCCCATCGTCGTGATACATCTGTATCAAGCTGCTGTTTACTGTGTGAGTTCTGAACACTGCACTATGCTTATTTAAATCTTTTCGTTTCTACACATATTAGGCTACATATTTCTCATATCTGTGAGGCAAGCCTGCTGAGTTTCAGTTTATTTATGAGACGTGCTCCAGTTCATGAGCAATGAAAGAGGTCGCTTCCGCGACCTCATAGTCTACTTATTTGCTTCTTATTTATTAAATACATGCAATTGGCCTTAGAAACCTTTATTAAAATTAAAAGACAATTTGTACAAAACGAAAAAATGGCTTTTTACAAAACAAAACTTAATATTAAACTAAATATAACCACCAAAATCATTTCTGACCCACTCGCATCTTCAGACATCACGATGGACGATGATATTCGGCATAACCATACGCCCCGCCCCCCGCACAAACCCTGCCCGCGGTTAATTGATTACTCGTTTTTGAGACCTAACGATGATTGAAATAAGAAATTTACAAAAAATCCCATCCCTAGGTCGAATGTGGACAAGCTCAAAATGTTTTAAACCCCATTTTTACACCCGTGTTTACCGTTGTCCACTTGTGAGGCGAATGACAAAAACGTAACTTAATAATTGGTGTAAACAGGGCCTTAGAGACAAAATAATAGGGGCTTCCATCGAATAGTTCTAAGAACTTAGTTATAGGAACTAGCCACCTGGGTTGTTTCCAGAGATCTTACCCCCACGGCCATTTTCCTGTTTGCATTCGCACCGACGGTAGGAATCCTGGTCTATACCAGATGTGACAGTTAACGCGCTGCGTTGTGCCCGCCACAACAACTAGAAGCTGTCTACACTGGCCACGACAAAGTGACCGTTGCAAATCATTTGTCCTTCATGCCAGTGCGTCATAAATAAAACAAGGCATCAGTTTACTGTTGGGATTTTTCGTGTCGCACCACGTCAAATCAAGTGTAGACAAAACCACACCAGAGTTTATTTGGAATCGGAGCGAGACTCATCTTTTCAGCGGTCTCGGGCTACTTTTTTGGTGCACACCAGGGTTCGAATGGTGTTCACGCTTATTCAAATGAACCACGGTAACAGAGCAATCACACCAGAGTTTGTTTTAATCGAACTAAACGTGACAAACGCACCATTAGTTACCTTAAAAGGTGTTCCTAGAACTAAAATCAGCCCTGTTTATTGCCAGTGTAAACACACCACAAATCTGGTAATTCCGCAAATAGCGCTAGGAACTATGAAAAGGTTCCTCTGGTGTGAAAGCCCCTTATCGTTGTGATTAGTAATTAGCTTGTAGTTATTTATAGTAGGGCTGTGCAATATATCGAAATTATCGCAAATGTACATATCGCGATATGCATATCGCAACGGCACGCAATATCTGAATGATTTTAATAGGCTACTTCAACATTGTGAAAAGTGTAGGTTTAGGTCGACGCATATAGCAGAGAATAGACGACTGGGCACACGACTGTTACTTATCGAACTTGCTTGACGTTAAAAAGAGAATAATTTGCGAAAAACAATAACTTGCAGTCTCGCGCTGCCTGACTGAGACGTGAATGATTTGTGACATAAATGTTTGCTAAAACACTGCTGGTCCCTTTCAGAAGTTGTAGCAATGCTTTCTTTCCCCAGAAAGATTGTGAAACACAAATGGTTTCATTCTGTTTTTAATAAAAAAAATATATATAATTTAAATAGATTTTACACATAAATAGCAATATCGTATCGCATATCGAATATCGCATTATTTAACAAGATATTGCATATCGCATTTTTCTTCAATATTGCACAGCCCTAATTTATAGCTTATAATGATTAGTTGATAATTCTTAATGAGGCTAAACTCATTCAGTAATGAATTATTACCTAACTAGGAAGTATCTCAGTTCTAAACTTGCTATTACTTACCGATTAGTTAATAATAGTATCTGAATTGTTAATCTCCTAATTTTTCCTGCATTACTTCCTGCAGTTAGCTATTAATGACGGACCATTATTGTACATTTTTACCAGTTTCATACATGAATCAAGCATTTTTACACACCTTTGATAATCAGCTGTACAGTCAGGAATTCAGATGCGTGCTTGATGAAGCAGCTGAACTCTCCAGCATCATAATGAGTGAGATTATAGAGATTGATGGAGAAGTTTCCGCTCTCATACTCCAATGACAAAGTTTCAACTCTGTTCTTGTACCGAGGGTCCTGTCGCTCTACTGAATCTTCACCCTTGATTATATCATACACAGTCTCGCCGCCATTGTGCCTCCAATGTACTTCAGTGTCTTGAGCTTTAAGACCACGTTTGGTGGAAGAACACGGCAGGACAACAGAACCGCCAATAACAGCTTCTACTGAGACCTGCGGAGACACTGAAACAACAGAAACGTTCAAACACAGTCTCTAGGGCTGCACGATATGAGGAAAAGTTGCAATGTGCAATAACATTTTTTTATATTGCGATGATGATACGACTTGAAATAAATATTCAAATGTGAATGTTAGCTATACGTGCTTTAATAGATTCTTTGCAAACATAGAACCTAAACATTGAATAGCCTATTCCTACTTAATAAAGAAATCAAATAGATAATTGTTTACATTTTCTTATTGAACAAATTGCAGATAAATGAGGGCCGGCACAAGCTCAACTGCCGCTCTAGGCAGTTCTGCCGCTCTGTCGGGTTTTTAAGGTAGGTGGGTTTTTCACGTTTTATGTCCTGCCGCTATGCAGGCTCTTTTATTGTATATGACAGTGTAAACAGCTCAATAGCCCCATTTTAAAAGGTTTAATGCAGGCCCTAGTCCATTGCATTACGACTGCAAGAAGGATCAACAATGAGAAAACTGTAATGTGCAGTCAAATGTCCCGGTGTGTATGCTGTTTAAACGAGTGTCCTCACCGTTAGGCATGTTGTATTTTAGTAATAACTTGATGATGGAAGTGCAATAGTTTAAACGAATGTCCAAAACAATAAAATAGGCTATATTAAATGGGGATTTGATTTTTCTTCTTGCCGCCCTAGGCTGCACGCGCCAGCCCTGATTATAACTATAAGAAATTAATGTTCAGTTTCCCCTTCTTCTTTTAAAATATTTTCTTGTAAACTCTTTAAAAACATCTCTCTTTGAATAAAACAAATGTGGGGAAAAAAGCTCTTTTAAGTAAATAAATAAATAGAAATAAAAATGGCCATTTAAAATAATTGTAATGGGTCTCACTACAACAATCCTTAAGGGCTCAAAAAACCAGCAAAAAAATATCTGCCCTCTTGAAGTTGCCATGTTTTATGTTTTACACAGAACCTGTGTTTGTAATGTGTCATTTCTCCTAAATCCAAAATAATTCCATATAGCTGAAGTTTCCTCTCTTCTTTCCTTCCTTTGCCATCGTATTTGCTAACGGCACAGTGTCACAACTAAATTAACACACTTCACAAATCAATCTGAGTGTAGCTGACACTTCCTGGGCCTTCACCTGATTGGGCAAATAGCAGGGCCGTGCAGAGACCCTTGGAGGGGCAGGTGCTCAAAGTATAAAGGGGCACATGGAACAAGGCTTTTAATCAGGCTGTGCTCAAAATATCAATACAGCAATATATTGTGACACATTCCTTTCTGATACGTGTTTCAATAAAGATGTTTCTGTATTGATATGGCAGAAAATGCTGTGATGCAGTTTTGATAAGAAACCTTTAAAAGGTCAAAAGTAAAAAAAAAAATTTAAAAGTAAAAAAAAAAAAAAAAATTCTTTCCACCAATTAATAACTCTGGGATTAGAAACTGTTATACTTATGATTCTGTTATACAGTAGCATGGGCGTAGATTACGCGGGGGACGGGGGGGACGTGTCCCCCTCACTTTTAATAAAATGTATTTTCGTCCCCCGCACTTTTACTGGGTCTCACCGATCCTAGTAGACCCGCTCCGAGCGGGATTCGAACCGGCGTTACCCTGCGCGGCGGCGGGCAAATTAACAGGGACGCTAAAAACAGCCTTCTCTAATCTCGGTTGATAGCGCGCTTCTTGAGGTCACGGGCAAGTGTATTTACATAGAAACCAATGTGAATACATTAAGATTTAAATTCAGGCACAAAAAATAATCTATGCATGACCTGTAATTTTTTTCGAATCTTAATATGAGGAGGGCGCTCTCACAGAAAGTCCAAAAGTGGATTCGTAGAAGTAATACTGTCACGCCGGAGCTGCAGCTGAAGGAAAACAATCGTTATGAGAGATGAAACGTGACGATGACAATCAGACGATTGCGACAATATATGCTTTATGTGTGTTTTTCAAGTCATCTCAATGTAGGCTATTTATTGACAATAAAGTGAATTTATTGACAATCATATGAATAATGCAGCTTTTAATGTTTAGTATCTTCTGCTCACCAAGGCTACATTTATGTAATGAAAAATAGTTAAAACAGTAATATTTTGAAACATTATTACAAATTAAAACAGCTTTTTTCCTATGTGAATATATAGTAATTTATTCCTGTGATCAAAGCTGTATTTATCATCATTACTCCACTCTTCAGTGTCACATGATCCTTCACTAATTATTCTCATATGAGGATTTCATAATCAAGAAACATTTATGATTATTATCTGTGTTGAAAACAGTTGTGCTGCTTAAAAATGTTGTGGAAACCATGATAGCCTACATGTTATTTTTCAGGATTCTTTAATGAATAGAAAGTTCAATGGATAGCATTTATTAAATAAATTATTATCTAATTTGTAATATTAAAAATATCACTTGTAATCAATTTAATGCATGTCTGATCAATGAAAGTATTAATTTCACTCTTTTTTAATTTTACCACAAATGTTTAGATGGTTTCCACAAAAATTAAGCAGCACAAATGATAATAATCCTAAATGTTTGTTGATCATCAGATCCTCATATGAGAATAATTAGTGAAGGGTCGGGTTGAGGATCATGTGACTCTGAAGACTGGAGTAATGATGATAAATACAGCTTTGATCACAGGAATAAATTACACTTTACTATATATTGACACAGAGAACAGCATGGTTTACATCAGAATACATATTTTTTTTACATTGCATAAAATCTGTGGAGTCTTAATGCAGAAGTGTTTGTAGTATATAAACCAATCATAAAATTGGCATAAAAAATAGGAGAATAATATTATAGATATTAATTATTGGTAATTGTTCAGCAGTGTATTTGATATCTTGCCCAATTAAAAGCAAGAGATGCGATAAATTATATTGGTCCAAAAAAAAAAATGGTATTTTGACATTTCGGTCCCCCTCACTTCTGAAAAGATGGCTACGCCCCTGTACAGTAGTAATAGTAAAGAACAGCCGTTATAGTAAACTGTAGGACATGGTCATTATTCAAAATCAACGTGGCCCGTTACGTACAGTACAGAATAGTTTTATTTAACGTCATGTCAGTATCTGTGGCTATTTTAATGGCAAAAACTGAGTTACAAATATACAAGAGTTACATTTATGCAATAAAAAAACCACACAAAAAAAGCAATATTATACAAGATTTTTAACATTAACTTCTAAAACCTTTTCTGGTAAAATCTTAATCTTAAATTCCTAAATCAATCCTTTAGTGGGTTTGCTCTCTTTGCTGTTGTTGCTGCTGATACTGCTGGAGTATATCTGAGACTATAGACATTAAAACAAGTGCTAACACTTTACTTGAAGGGGTGTGCATCAGACTGACATGACACATTCATAATCATGACATGACACGTTACAAGTTTTTATGCATGTTTATGACAACTGTCAGAGTACATGAGATATGGCCCTAGTAGATTTCAGGAAAAGGTATGAAAATACTCAGGTTATGAATATTAAGGAGTTTTTATGCATGTTTATGACAACTGTCATTAAGTGTCGTTCGCTCAATTATGTCATTTTTAATGCAAAGATTATTTTCATACCTTTTCCTGAAATCTACTTGGGCCTTATCTCATGTACTCTGCACTTTGATGTTAGGTCAGGTTCATTTTATATTGACATCGATATTTTTAATACATTTTAAAGTATTATTTCCAGAGACATATTATTGAGTTTAGAGGCTATAGTGATTTTGCTGTTGTAAACACTACTGTTACAGAAAAACATATTTTTTTCATATTAAAATTAGTGCAGGGAATCGATTTAAACAAATTAACTAATTAATCAAATTTTTTCTGTAATTAATCAAGATAAATAACGATTTAAAAACATGGACGTTTTTAATATTTTGATATTGTAATAATTTCAGTCCAAATTAATGTAGAAACAATTTAAAGACAACATATTGTAAATATGTGTTGTATTGGCATCTTTTTATGAATGAAGGTCAGTATCACTGATACTAATGTCTCTATGAAACATTATGACATTGCATTACAGTAGGAATGAAAGCTACCAATTTCAATATTTATTAGGCTTTAAAAAAAACACTTAATTTAAGTGAACTTAAAACAATCTTTATATAAACCCATAATAAATGTTATATTTACCGGTGGCTTTTTAGAAAGAAAACGTAATAGTAGCACCTTTCTGAACTGCACAAATAAATTAAATACAGAGGAATTATCATTAAAGCTACACTTTTCTCTGTGATGAACATTATTGACATGAACATGATTGAAACCTGTTCTGAATTTATATAACGTTATATTTTTAATGATAATAAAAACAGATATAGGCTAATTCAGAGGATGAAAAATCAGTATAAGCCTTTACCAGTGCTTTTAAATAAATACTAGAATAAAAATAATAGGTTAAAGTATAAATAGTTTTTAGTAAAATAACAAAGACAAGACTGTGTAACTCTTTTAAACTTTTCTCCCTCAAACAGCAAACTAACGTTAACGTTACTTCTACAATACACATACAGGAAACAGCAATATATAAACAACAGCTCCATGCTCTCTCCACGTCGTTCTTGTAAAATGATAACAAATAATAACTAACTAAACAAACACTTGGCTGAGAACAACACTTAACGTTACCGCTGTATTGAAGAATCCGCTTCTCAGTCCACTCTCTCCACTGGCGCGCGCGAACGGCGTGAGAGATGAGGTCATCGGGTGAAAGGTCATCATCATGTGACTCATTTTATTGTTTAATTTATTTAATTTTACTAATATTTAGATTGGGCAGGCCTCCACAAAAGGGCATTTGATTATATAATATATATATATATATATATATATATATATATATATATATATAAAAATATAATAGTGTTTTTTTTTTTTTTTGCCTTGACAAAAAAGGCACTTTGGGCATCAAGGGGCAAAGAGGCAGGTGCTCAAGCACCCTCCGCCCCGCCCCCCTCTGCACGTGCCTGGCAAATAGTATGAACGGGCCAGCCATGTCTTCAGGGCTAAACGTGACAGGTCAAACGTTTATTAGGCTATTTATCGCATGTAATAAACTGTTTTCCCTTATTCATCGTGTTAGGCTGTCTGTTGCGATGTGTTCATCGCGCGAGTTCATATCACGATGACAATGGAAATTCAATGTATCGTTCAACCCTAGTCTCTAGCATGAATATATATCTTTCTGATGTTGTCGTTCAGATGCTCACCTTTATTTATCAGCACTGCAAACACACAGATAACACGGCATCTGCAGAAACAGAAAAACAAGCTCATTTAACTTTCTTAATCGTAACCATTACATCATGACGTTGGCAATAGTCTTGCTGAAGATAAGTGAGTTCTGCACATGACCAGTCACCAGTGATTATTGTAAGAAACATGCTGCTTAGAAAGGCTGTCCGATGTGCAGAAATACTAACAGCCAGCCAGATGGACGGGAAAATGAAAAGCATGACTTGTTTTTGGGATGAGGGAGGGAGATCCTGTCAATCCCCATGAGATCCACCAATAGCAACCCCTAATGATTAATTTGGACAAAAATCAAATCCCTCCCTTTTTTCATGTTTGAGTATACGTTTCACTTGGGTATACGTCACAGGAAGAAAAGTTTATTACAACTTCCATTTCATGCCGACTTTCTAAGACCACCTAAATTAAAATTCAAGGGAACGTCATTTAATATAATTTTTTAGGTATAAATTACCATGGAGAACATACATGCTGTAAAAAAAAGTATGGCTGGACCTTTGTTTGTCTTGGTTGAACCAACCATACGTCATTAAAGGGATAGTTCACCAAAAAAAAAAAAAAAAATTAGCCCATGATTTCCTCATTTCCTCAAGTCATTCTAGGTGTATATGACATTATTCTTTCGGACAAATAAAATTGGAGTTATATTAACAATATCCCGGTTCTTCCCAGCTTTATAATTTTTAGTGAAAGACCTCCTAAAATTTGAAGCCTAAAAAAGTTCATCAATCCATTATAAAATTAACGCAGTTATGCTTTTTCCGTAAGTTGAATAGGGAAGGCGGACCGGCGAAAGCTAGATATTATACTTTACAAATTGTTAAATATGAATATTTTTCTTACACAAACCCATCATTTAGCTTCAGAAGGCCTTTATTAACCTCCCGGAGCCATTTGGAGCAAGTTAATAATGGATGTTTACACTTTTTTGGTCTTCAAATTTTGGGCTGCCATTATAATTTATAGAGGAACCACGGATTACAAAAATTATTTATATAATTGTCAATTTTGACTTAAAGTGGGTTCGGGTTCGCTGGTTACACTCACAGAACATCACTGTGCAACTAAACTGTTAAAATGCACCAATTTACAACTAAATTACAATATTTTTCGATGCATTTCCCATTAATATGTTATGCATGCAGTAAAATGTTTAACTCATCGCAAAATATGATTAAGATGTAAATTCTCTTAAGGAAGCATATTTGCCCATATAACGAACTGCAAGATTACGCCACTCAAATAACTTTTAATTAAAACTATGATATGCAATGTATGGGACACAAAAGGTTAACATTTAAAATACTAATGCTAACTGCTAATGAGTAACGGTACGTAAAAATAACAGTTACAGACAGTTAAACAAAATAACAGTTTATCCTCTAGATAAACCTGCTAATTATTAATTATCAATGGTTATTGTATTAATGGTGTACAAAGGGTTTTCCAGTTAATTCAATCTTAGTACGCAAATGAGAACCAAAACAAACCAGGCCAAATGTGAGGGACCACCTACACAACGACTTAGGGCATTTCCGGGACTTGCTTTTTGTAAAAACAGAATTTCATTCAAAAATGGTAAACATACCCGATGGTCATGGTGCCGCGGTACAATTTATACACAATTATATTGTAGAAATACTACTTTTTTACCGACAACATATGCGTGAAATACCAAAATATCCGAGCGATCTCTTCTTCTTGTAGATTGACTGCCGGTTGAATATGAGCTAGCGACGCCTGCTGTGCTGGAGTGTTACGAAGATGGAAAATTAAAACCTACTGACGAGAAATATTTTTTTTTTTGTCTGTGTACTGTAATACTCGTTCCTCTCTCTCAGGGAACCGAGGTTACGAAAGTAACCGAGTAGGTTCCCTTTCGAGAGAGGTTCCTCGAATTACGTATGGGAACACAATGTAAAGCGCCGTGTGTGTGCTGACCAAGCCTGCAGTCTCCCTCTCATTTACTGAAGCTTTCGCGCCTCGATCGCCCCCCGGTGACCGGTCCCAGTATAGCCGCCCCTCTGTGTTTTCTAATGGACGCGAGGCAAACTAAATAATAATATTACACTTCAAAAATGTTTCCCCAAAGTTAGTTTATGTCACTGAAGGCAGTTATCATCGGGATGATTTCATTTCAGGTGTTCGTTTTAAAAATAAGTTTAGTTTGAGTTAGTTATTTGATGCTATAAAAACGGGGGTGTGACGTCATGATTGACAGCTGAGACTGACGGCTTCTCTGAGTGAAGTTGTCACTGAGGCACTAACGGACTTTTTTCGAAATTTTTGGGAGCAGATTAGAGCTTTAGCTTTAATTTCTACATTTCCATAACTGTTTATTTCACACCAACATAATTAATTGTTCTGCATCTGTGAGAGTGTGGGCGGGCTTTTGATATCGCGACTGTACTTCCTGCTCTACTTCCTGCGCTCTACTGCGCAACTCCGGTCCCGAAATCGCTACTGCGCAGACTCGGTCCCAAGATGTCAGCGCCGTGCAAGGCCGCCTGAAAGCTTCAAATATGGCAAGCGGAAACGGATGATGTCGAGTCGTCCATATTTTTTTACGGTCTATGTTGCTGACTGTAGGCCACTTTTGCATGTATTTGTCTTTACCACGGTAAGAAAAATATAAAGAACGGTGGTTGAATTTTTAAATGCTATGTTAACATTTTTTTTTAAATTAAAACCATGCTCACAAATTCTCCAGTAGCAGTATTAACATTAAGTGACATGGCATCTTACTGTGGAGATCCACTTTTACGACACGATTGAAGCGTAATGTTGTGATGCTTCGCCTCATTTGTGCGTTCAAATCATAGACCTTGAAAAAAAATATGGACGACGTGACATCATCCATTTCCGTTTGGCTGTTTGAAGCTTTCAGGCGACCTTGCACGGCGCTGACATCTTGAGACCGAGTCTGCGCAGTAGAGATTTCGAGATTTTTCGTAGAGAGCAGGAAGTACAGCTGCGATATCAAAAGCCCACCCACACTCTCACAGATGCAGAACAATTAATTTTGTTGGTGTGAAATAAACAGTTATGGAAATGTAGAAATTAAAGCTAAAGCGCCACTCTGCTCCCAAAAACCCAGAAAAAAAGTCTGTTAGTGCCTCAGTGACAACTTCACTCAGAGAAGATGTCGATCTCAGCTGTCAATCATGACGTCACACCCCCCGTTTTTATAGCATCAAATAACTAACTAAAACTAAACTTATTTTAAAAACGAATCATTGTGATGATAACTGCCTTCAATGACATAAACTAACTTTGGGGAAAAAATATTTGAAGTGTAATTTTATTGTTTAGTTTGCCTCGTCCATTTGAAAACACAGAGGGGCGACTATATTAGGACCGGTCACCGGGGGGCGATCGAGGCATGAAAGCTTCAGTTTCTGAGAGGGATGCTGCAGGCTTGGTTCAAATTGGTTCAAATGCAGCGCCGCCTTCCTGGAATGCTATGCGGCACGTTATAGTCGCTTGACGTCACCCATGGGAATAAAGTCCCATCAATAACCAACTGCAGAATCCATATACGTCACTCACAACAGTCTGAGGACAACAGCGCCACACCACAGTCTCATGCTGGAAGTGGGCGGAGTTAATGAAAACTAAACAATCGGCATAGCGGAATAAATTTGGCAACACTGAATTTATTATTTATATAGAATGCACAGTCAGTGTTTCAGTGACTGTCCAAAGCACATAAATATAAAAGTGTGAAATGTTACTTTACCTGAGGTTAAAAGTGTGTTTAGAATGATGATAAACTCAATTTGAAAAGCCCTCTGAAGTGCTTGCCTTTGATTTCTGTATACATTTTGAACTGAAAATGGTTAATTAATTTAATTGTGACAGGGTATGATTTATGTCAGACATATAGACATAAGAAACTGAATTTCACAACTTTATTATACATGCTACATCCTGACTTCAACACACGATATTATTAAAACACTTCCAACATTTCATCCTATTTTTTTGTACCTTTGTCTCATGACGGTGCCACGGATCACAGAAGACCTCTGCACTGCAGTTGAAAGACTGTGGAACAAGTCTTGCATTAACAGTCGCATCCGTTACTGTAAACCTTTAATTTTGCATCATGCTGCACGCTCTCCTCTAGGTGTCAATATAAACATAGCCAGCGAAAAGATCAACGGGTGGTGTATTTAATGTTAATGTAAGTGTCACTTAATGTTAAAAATAAAATACCGATTTCTTTTAGATGTGAGTTTATTAAAAATGAAAGATGGTAAGGAAGAAATGTCGATGTAAACATTAAGACCCATGTCTCTGGACCCATAATAAATTACTAAAATGGGTATTGCAGAACAGATGTCCCAACATGGTGCCAGTCAATTGTTCACAAAAGAGAAGCAAACTTAAATATCAGCTCATGACAAGACAACATAATCTTTCCTTGGCTCACGATCTCCCTCTCCACAGCCACACACACGATTATATCCTGTTCCTCGTCTTATTAGCTGCACCTGTTCTCTCAGGCAGCCTGGGTTTTGTAGTCCTTAACAGGCAGCCATCTTGGCCCCACGTGGGGTAACCTGGGAAGGGTAGTTTTTACAAGACGCCCTCTTGCTCCAGCCCTGTCTTCTACAACGCCCTCTTATGATGCCACAATACACACACACACACACACACACACACACACACACACACACACACACACACACACACACACACACACACACACACACACACACGCATATATATATGTATATGCATATATTTTTACGCATATAGATAAAAATGTAATGTCAATCAATGATCCATTACCCTTTTATTTCTAAAGCTTATGAGAAATTTGAATTGTGTTAATATAATGCCTCTACACTGTAAAAAAACAATTGGTTGGTTTTTGTTGGTTAAACTTAAAAATGTAAGTAACCTGGTTGCCTTAAAATTGTGAGTTTATTGAAATTAAAACTTTGAGTTGATACAATGAAGGAAATTAGTTTAATAAATAGAAACTCAAAATATTTTTGTATCTGAACCACATACAAATTTGATAAATCATGAAAATAGCACTATATGGCATGGTTCACTGCGTCATCAGAAATAAAACACACACAATTACCCAATATGCTTACAAAATCTTTTAATAATATTTTAATAAAGGTTGTCGAATCTCAAAACATTTTCATTGTATTAACTCAAAATTTTTATTTCAGTGAACTCAAAATTTTAAGGCAACCAGGTAACTTTTTTTCTAAATATTTTTTTACAGTGTATATTTGTAACAATATCTAACAATTGACCATGCTTGAGTCACACACAGACTTTAACATTCAGCTTAAATATTTTTTTTTTTTACACTTAATAAGACATTTACAAGTTTATTTGCTGTCATTATTGGGGTTATACTATAAAAGACAGCAAATAAAATGGTCAAATAAAGCCAAAAATAAATAAAACGAAGTTATGATTGCCCTGTGTTTAATTTATTCGTTCTGCAATGCATTCTGGGAGTACACTTCCTCAGCTCACAGATTTCACCATTATGTCGCCACAACTTTTGTGGTTTAACCAAGAACATCTTGATGCAATTAAGCTTACGTAATTGAGGGTTAAGTGCATTCACGCTAGGTGAACTAGTGAAGTTAATAAACATAATTTCGGGAGGAGTACGCCCATCTAATCTTTCAATTAATACCAAGGTATAAAACAAGCAGCTTACCTCTTCCCTTTTTTGGTTCCTGAAGCATGCCTCCTCCTCCCCTGCTCCTCCTTTTGTACACCACGTTGGTGGTGGTTGAGGAGAGATCCCTGACATGAGTGTAAAGCGCTTTGGGTGTACAGTAGTACATATGAAAGCGCTATATAAATGACTCATTCATTCATTCATTATTTTATTCATTCAATTTGCCTGTTATAGGGGGGCAATCGGAGCTCGGGTAGAATATCCTCTCCGAGCCCCTCTATAGCAGACAGCAAGCCAAATCTGTTTACCACTTTCACTAAGATTATATGGGCATACAAACTCGTGAACTAAAAATACGTTCACTTTACTTGAAGAAAACGTGGAAACCGATTGCACATAGTGTTTTAAGTCGCCATAGCTGAAAATTACAGATTAAAACTATGTTGAGTATAGTATTTAAGATGTTTGCATATAAAATAACACTGTTAAATGGAACTACTCAAGTATTCTTATGATTAAAAAATCTTAAGTAAGATTAGTAAATATCTAGAGTATGTTAACTAGAATTGGCATTAAACTAACTAGATATGTATTAACCTCAGTTTTCTCTTTGAGTTTGCTGTGCAAATATAAGGCAATCGGTTTCCAAACTTTTTTTTAAGTAAACTGAACTTTTGTCGTTTTTTTTTTCCAGTATTTACATTGCTCCATAGACTAAAATGTAGAACAAACATCTCCTTGTAATCACTGAACATTAAGTATCGCTGAATTTGCTTATGTACATTTTTGTACAGTCTTGGAACTTTCCAAGTGTTGCTGCATGTCTTGTATGATTATTCTAGTTCTATTCATGCTGTACCTGTTCCCAATTGTTTTTCAGATCAGATAGGAATGACTGAGAGACATGTCACTTAGTAAACCATGAAGGTCAACACAATATACGGTGGCTGAGTTTCATGGAAACAGTGGGTGGAGTCTATCCACTTCAGTTCAATTTGAACAGCTGCAATAAACAGAAACACTGAAGAGGGAATGAAAGGATGATCGTCATGGCAAAATTAGATTGTGGCAAAGGAAAAAAGTAAATTACCTCAAGGTAAGTAATATATCAGAGTTGTGTTTCTTGGCAGAGAACAGCAGTTCATTTACTCTCTTTTTTGCATTTCTGTGGCTATATTTTTATTCTTCTAAAAAAAAATTAAACGAAAATTCAAAGAAGCTGTGATTTGAGTTTATTTTTTTCTTAGCTTGATGCAAATATTAGTAAATTTGTCAAGATAATGTTTTATTTGCAAGAACTGTAACTGTAGTATTTTTAAAGTTTAGACAAAAGTCAGCTTCTGACCCAGGAGTCTTGAATATATTAAAGTAAATTTGAGACAATCCAATGTGACCCTGGACCACAAAACCATAAGGGTCCATTTAATGTATACATCATCTGAAAGCTGAATAAATAAGCGTTCCACTGATGTATGGTTTAGGATAGGACAGTATTTGGAATTACTGGAATCTGAGGGTGCAAAAAATATAAATATTAATAAAATCGGCTTTAAAGTTGTTCAAATGTAGTCCTTACAAATGCATATTACTATTAATACGTTACTAATACTATTAGTAATAATACTATTAACCCTTGTGTGGTGTTCATATTTTTGTTACTCAGCCAGTGTTCGTGGGTCTGGTGGACCCGCTGCATTTTTGGGTTTTTAATTCAACTCAAACTAAAACGTTATGTTAAAATACTCAACAGATGTTTACTTCATCCCAATTACAAGCAATATAAACAGCATAGATCGTTAATATTTTCTCTTTACCTTTGTTAGATCACATTTAAGAATTGCTACCTCGTGTGGGAACGGCAGGGATAGAAACAAAACTCACTCTTGTAGCTACTTTCTCACACTTACACACAATCTCTCTCTCTCACACACACACTCATGCGCGCACATACACACACACGCACGCACGCAAAATGATCATAATGAATCGTATCATTTTTCTTTTGATAAAAAATGAAAACGGGTCCAACAGACCCGAACACCATACAAGGGTTAATTAATACAATTTTGATGCATTTATGGTAGGAAATTTTCAAAATATGTTACTTAATGTCGTATGATTTTTTGGCATAAAAGAAAAATCGATAATTTTTGGCTATTGCCACAAATATACCCGTGCGACTTATGACTGGTTTTGTGGTCCAGGGTCACTTGTTCACCTAGTACACTTTAAAAAAAAAAAAATTAAAAATTTGAGTTGATACAATGAAGGAAATTTGTTTAATAAATAGAAACTCAAAATAATATTGTATCTGAACCACATAAAAAATGTGATAAATCATGAAAATAGCACTATTTAGCATGGTTCACTGCGTCATCAGAAATAAAACACACGCAATTACCCAATATGCGTACAAAATCTTTTAATAATCTTTTAATAAAGGCTGTCGAATCTCAAAAAAAATGTCATTGTATTAACTCAAAATTTTAATTTCAATGAACTAAAAATTTTAAGGCAACCAGGAAACTTTTTTTCTAAATAATTTTTTACAGTGTAGTGTTGACGTCGTCTGCGTCTGACGACACTGAACACATCCGTGCGGAAGCAGAAGAGTTTACGATACAAAAACGTAAAAAAGTAGTATTTCTCCCTAATTGAAGATTATTGTGTTTTATATAAAACACTATATTAATAATATTAGGGCATCATGAACAGGTATGTTTAATGATTTCTGGTATTTGGACAAACATGAAACGCTGAAGTCCTTCTGATGTTTCCATGCTCATATTTGCATTTGGTCTGTTTGTTTATTTCCTTATCTAGCATTAACAGGGAAACCTTTTGTATGTTATTAATAGATTGAAGGTGCATTCAATAGTCCTTTAGTTAGAGTTAGCATCACTTTTTATCTGTGTATACTTTTACAACAATGGTTTTCGACGCTGCACTGCACCCTTACGAAACATAAATATATTGCAATATACTAGAATTTATATTGCAATACATTAGAAAATATATTTCAATGTATCAGAAACTTCCTCATATATTTGAAAATATATAGCAATATATGGATGGACAACCTATTGCTATATATTGATTCATATATTAAAATACATTGATATAGTTAAGCAAGCTCCTGCATATGTTTACAGAGGTTGATTAACAATAGCCCAAATCAGATGGTGCATGACATTCAATATATTTTCTATATTTAGAAAATATTTCTATTAGGGCCGGGACTTTAACGCGTTGATTAAGATTAATTAATTACGTGACTTTAACGCGTTAATTAATTACGCAAAAAAAAAAAAAAAAAAAATGTACACTTATTTTTGCACCGCGGAACGTTTTTCAATGAATGAGTTTCGACGGACTAATTATACTGGAACACCAACTTTCGCTCCGGAGTCACGACAACAACAAACCATGTGAACATGAACGAAGCTATTGAACGAAGAAGCTGATGAGACCGCTTTGCTTGGCCCCGTGGATGGGAAATTTTGTTTTAAAAAACGAAAGAATGGAAGCGTCGTCAAGAGCATGGTTGTGTGCAAGCTATACAACAAGGAATTAGCGTATCACCGCAGCACATCGAGCCTCAAATATCACAAATATGCTTTTGCTAAACTTAATGGCAAACATTGCGCTGGTCTGCTGGACTGAAATAAATAAACAATATTTTGTTGGTTAAGCTTATGTATTCAGTCATTATTCAATGGTATACTATGTGAAAAATTACTTCCCATTGTTCTCAGGTCAAATATTTATATGCAATTAAAATGCGATTCATTTCGATTAATTAATTACAAAGCCTCTAATTAATTAGATTAATTTTTTTAATCGAGTCCCGGCCCTAATTTCTATATTATATTTTAATCTGTTATATTTTAAAATATATGACAGTTCATTAGATTATTTCATATTTACCATGTATACAATATATATGATAGTTATATACTATGTAATATAAATCAATATATTTAAGACATATTCCCATATAAATCTGATTATATTATCCAGTACATTGAGGTATATTATCTCATATAATTTTACATATATATACAATGACTCTTCCAATATATAATTTCATATATGGTAGGATATATTTCAATATACATAGCAATATATTGAATAGTATAATAATATGTATATTCAATATATGAAAATGGCAATAATTGCAGTATTGTCCCATATATTGCAATATATAACTTGCATATATAATATATTATTATATCATATATCATATGATATATTACCATGTAAATTTCACAATATATGGAGACATATGAAATATATTGTCAACCAATATATTGAGAAATATATTGTCAACTAATATATTGAGAAATATATTTTTGTTGCGTAAGGGCAGGCTATCAATGTGAGTCAGCAGTATTGAGTAAGGTGCATTCAGAGCACTGAGTTTGGTGAAGATTTGTGGGAATCAAAACCATGACTTTGGTGTTGCTAGTGTGATTTTCTATAGGCTACAGGAATTTACATTCAGGTTTTGTTTTGTTTTCTTCTGTTTTTACAGTTGGTGTTTCATCTTTGTATATGCAGTGCTGATAAATAAAGGTGAGCAACTGAACAACACATTTGAACATACATTTTTATACAAACGCCACATTCAAATAATATCTCTCTGTCGAACACGATTTAGTCATGGACAGGGGTTCAACGTCTTGAAACGAGTAAAACCCCGTTTCAGAGCAGCACGCCCATGGGCGAACAGATAGGCATGAGTGCATTTGCTATTTAAACATGTGAATATTAACTGTATTGGGCTGAATCTAGCACTCGTGACATGCCTGGCATCACATTGCCCGGGTGTATGACAGGGCCCTTAATTTGTTGGATTTGTTATTTAAACTGAACAAGAAGCAAAATCGAGTGGCTTTTTTTTAAATCAAGCTAAACCCAAGAAGTAACTTTCAAGTAAGTTTAACCTGAAGCAAACACATTTGAACCAGAAACAATGGTGTTGAATCAAAATGATTTACAGCTTAAAAAGTAAACAGCATAAAAAAAATCATATTATTAATTGCAATCTGTATTTACAGTTATAGTTTCTCTTTTTTTCAGTGTCTCCGCAGGTCTCAGTAGAGGCTGTTATTGGCGGTTCTGTTCTCCTGCCGTGTTCTTCATCTGAACATGATCTTAAAGCTCAAGACACTGATGTACACTGGATAGACAATAAAGACAAAATTGTGTATAGTATAATTAAGGGTAAAGATTCAGTAGTGGGACAGGACCCTCGGTACAAGAACAGAGAGGAAACTTTCCCATCGGAGTACGGAAGTGGAAACTTCTCTCTTAAAATCAACAATCTCATTCACAAGGACACGGGAAAGTATAGCTGCCTCATCACTCTTTCAAACAAACAAGAGACTTTAATGCTGATCATCAATGGAGTGTAAAAAAGTTGTTTCATAAAATCTGAATTCAATAATTTAATGATCACAAATAATGTTTCAATCTGAATGGATCTGTTGTCTTTATCACTGTCCGGTAATGTTGTATTTTTCTTTACCTTTTTTGTTGCAGAGTCAGCAAACAGCGTGGAAACCTCATTTCTTTTGCTCTGGGTTGCATTGTGTTATATATGACAGTGTAATGTAATGGTATGATCATATTACTTTTTAGAAAAAAAATCAAAGCTGCCTTATTCCATTTTTTTTTTTTTTTTTTTTTTTTACAATTAAAGGAAAGAGATCACTAAATTTGCATGCAAGTTTCACTTTTGACTTTCCTTGTACTGTTTGCACCGCATTATTCTTATTAAAGAATGTATAACTGAATAAGACATTAACTCACTGAAACATTATTTTTTGCTAAAGGACAAATTACTCATGTTGCATTTCTGTACCACAAGAGTTCATCATGTTGTGTTTGCTGTTGTTAAATCTATTTTGAGTTTTTGTGAATTATTTGAGCTTTTTTAAGATTGAAACTGCACATTATTTTCAAAACTATGATTTATTCATTCTTGATTACACACCAATGACATAAAGTCTTATCTACAATCTTGTAACGTTCGACTGAAGAGGCGAGGTTGAGAACCCAAGTGCAGTTTATTGACACTTAACATAAATCCAAACATAAACAAAAGACTTGACTTGATCTTGACTTAACGTGACAAACTTGACTAGACAAAACACTCACCAACAGCGGTAGTCCATGAGCCCAGGCCACAATTTTCACTAATTGGTACCACCCAAGGTGGCAAATTCTAGTTTGATTTTTTGTTTTAATCCATATCTCTAGATGATATTACAACATGATAACCTTTTGTTAGTTGTAGCTTTGTCACAAAAAATAGCCTTCAATGACACTAACCATTAAGCCAAAGAATGAAAAAATCTTGTAACTATTTGAACAGAACATGTCATACAAAGAAAAAACTAAATAATCCTACCTTGTTTATGAACATATTTGGTCATTGCAAACTGTTTCTGTTTATTCATTATCATCATCATCATCATCATCATCATCATCATATTCAACCTGTTTCATGACACTTGTATCCTCCTCCTCCCTCTGATTGCAGCTTGCACATTTCTGTGCACTTTAATTTGTTGGCAAGAAACAGTCGGGAAGCTTGCAGATCTGTGAACACTTGAAGGCCATTAGCTCCAAAACAGCCATTGGTGCTGGGTGTCCCTAGCCTAGAAATCTAGACGCACCCTAGCGGCAGCAAATCTTATCTGCCTGCGAGTGTCGTCTAGCAACTCTCAATACCCTTCTGAGCAGTAAACGGCAAACTCAGGACGGTCCAATCACATTGTGTATAGAGTCGCTGGGCGGGGCGTAACATAATGACGCCAGAGTTGCGCTTGCGTGCTTCTAGTAAACACAGAAACTGGCGAATGGCGGTCTTTTGAATCAGCTTTGACCGCAACTCTGGAAGACTCGGAGTTAAGCTTTTCTCTGAGAAAAGAACAAAGAAGTCATTCTTAAAAAGGGAAGATGTGTTCGGAGCTTTGCCGACCGGATATTGTGAATGTTTAATCTATCAACTAGCTCTGTTTCACCTACGTTGCTCTGGTTGGTTGTAGCGCTATCCTTTCGCGTGCAGAGGGAGTTTGAAAGACAACCGTTTATCCTGCCCCTCAGATTGAGCCCTGTCAATGGTGAGTTTCCAGACCAAACATCTTGATGTGGGTTTGGCTTGTCAGGCTAGGGGGTCCCCACATCCAGTCCCACATCTATTCTGTTGTCACCTTTCCTGACAGCTGCTCTCCTGATTGTATCATCAGCTCTAAACTCTGTGCATTTTGTCAGGCTCTCGTTTGTCCTTTGACCTTTCAATTACTTGCTACATTTGTCACAAAGTATACATTTGCCCTCATACACCCTCGATGCCAGTGGACCTAGTCTAGTGGATTTTCTTAAGTCTTCTGTGAGAGCTCTTTCTGAGGAACTTTCTTTTGCAAGGATGCTGTCAAGCAGTTTCTTCATAGTGAAGAGGCTACAACATTTCCTGTGATGCAATACTTATGGTATGCTACCTCTAGGTGGGTCTTTAGCAAGATCAAGGATGGGGCTGTAGCCTCTTATTTTAGCTGCTCTGAGTAGTGTGTTCCATGAATCTATATCCATAGGTGCCACAAGGTTAGAGTCATCTTCCGAACAGTGTGTAAGACTGAAAAAACTAGTATATGCCGAAATGTCTGAATGAAGAACAAAGACTCTCTGAGAAAATAAGGAAATTAACATCTGAACTGTCCCTCACACACCACTGGAGACGCAAGTCTCACCTCACTATCAGCTAATCTACATCTTTCCCTATTGACTCCCTCTCCCCCAATTCATTCCCTCTCTCATGCTGAGATCACTGAAAATGCATCCAGAATCTCTATATTACAATGTCAATCCACACGATCGAGTATCATATGTGTTTGATATCGTTTGAAATGTCTCAGTGCGACTGGTACAAATATCTCAACTCCACAGAAGTAAACTAGAACATCATGAATGTTTTAAGGGTTTAAAGATATCTTTCCTTGGTGTATGGTGGGTGTGGCTTTCAGCCATTTGGCCTCTCTTCTAATCAAGTCTATAGAACTTGATCAATGTAAATTCCTATTGTGATGGGTATGTATCTGGTTCTGGGTATTTAAGGAAATGTTGCAAAGAGCTCAGGGCTCGATACTGTACTCAGGTCAGCCCGTAATGCTGGACGTTTTAACCCATGCAGCATTATGTAACCTTGATAAGTCAGGTATACATCTCATTCTTTACTTTAGAGTATTTGATGTGAAGTATACCTTTGAATTGATTATGTAATTGCCGTTATACATTTACCTGATTGTTAATAAATTGTTATACTTTGATTGATTCTGACTTGCTCTGGAATTATTCAGGTTATGAACGGACATAATTACAACAAAGGGTTAAACCGAATAATTAAATGTGTAGTTAAACTATTAAATATAAATGACCAAATAACCAATTGGCATTCAAACCTTAATTCTAAATTATGATTAAATGGAGTCAGATTAACGAGGAATTGGAATAAAATCCCCTTTTCCCCGCTGAAAAGACGAACGCGCAGCGACCTTCACCCGCCGATCGTTGGCCTCCATTGGGACGATTTGGGCGGCCTTACAAGTGTATTAAATATTCTGGCTTTGCACTTTGTTCTGCCATACTTCTCTATTCTGTGATGTACATTACTCTGAAAATAACAGAAATACTGGGATATCAAGAACAAGGAACATTTAAATATGTGGTGCTAAAAATAGCATCAGGACTAGTCTGTGCAACAAAGTATTGGGAAGTAATCTGGTTTTAAAATTTCAGCCATCTTAAAATACTTCTAAAATCTCTGTTTCCCTTTCAGTCGGTCACGTTTGACGTACGTCAGAACTGAACCGACGAATTGGGATCTGAACTCAGAGACCTATCCACTTCGAGTGTATAAAAACGAGCCAATCGGAGATTGGCATGTGATCCGCACATTCCACGCTCCGCCCCGCAGCGCGGGTATAAATAGGAAGTGGAATGGCAGATCAATGCTTTCAACTTCGGAGCCAAACAGTACATTGCTGTTGCCACGAAGAGTGTTAAATTACGAGTCTTGAGAGAGGAAGGAACTGCCAGTGCGGGTGTAACGGCGCTTCAGCGGGAGACCGACCTTGTTGCAATCGTTTGCATTCAAGAACCACTCACAAAAAGAGCTTTTGTTGTTGGTTCGCTGGGCGTTTTCCCTTTGAGTGTCACACGCAGGCTTGCACTGTGGACTGCGTGCTGACCGCGGTCATCTCCCTGAGTGCTTCAGCACAATCTAAAAGAGCAGTTTCCATCCTAAAAGAGCAACACGGTTTGACCCTGCGTCTTTTTCAAGATGTCATTCAAACTGTGTTTTTCTGGGTGCGGTCGCTTTCTGTCCCCGCTTGACGGTCACGTTCGTTGTCTCACGTGTTTGGGCGTTCAGCACGTTGAGGCTGCGTTCGTGAATGAGTCATGTTCCCACTGCGGGAACATGACCATCGCAGTGCTTAGGTCCAGATTCCAATACCTCAAAGCAGGTGGAGCACCCTCGCGCATCCCCCGGTCTAGCGGTCCTTCTGCGCCTAAGCAGAGGGCTGCTACTCTGGCTGATGACTTGGGTGGGGACCTGAGGGTGATGGTCAGGGCTAACCCGACGGGTCAAATGGCTCCTCGGGCCCCTCCCCCCTCCACTGTGCCGGTGGAGTTCCCGGAACAGCGTGCTGGCCTCTCGCGCGGAGTGCCAGCCGTTTCCTTCGGGGCTCTGGCAGAAGACAGGATGTCGGTCGCAGCATCGGGGGACGAGCTAATGGGCTCTGAGGATGAGGATTCGGCTGCGCTGCCCCCTTCGGGTGTGACAGCGTTGCCCGAGTCTGACCCAGAGCTTACGGCTATGCTTTCCCGGGCCGCCGCAAGCGTAGGGCTCGAATGGAACCCTCCACCGTGTCCCGAACCTTCGCGGTTGGATGATTGGTTTCTCGGGACGGCCCGTGCTGGTTCTCAGCGCCCCGCCCCGGTGCCTTTCTTCCCGGAAGTGCATCAGGAGATGGGCAGCGCCGTATAGCGCTCGCGTGTGATCGACGGACTCCTCCGTCCTCACTTCCCTCGATGGCGGTGCGGTGAAGGGTTACGTGGGAATCCCTCCAGTCGAGCGGTCGGTGGCGATGCATCTGTGTCCCAAGACCGCTGCGGACTGGCGTGGTGCCCCGCGTCTCCCCTCCCGGGCGTGTAAGTTCTCGTCCGGGCTAACCAGCAAGGCTTACACAGCCTGTGGAGAAGCCGCATCGGCATTGCATGCCATGGCGCTCCTGCAGGTCTACCAGGCCAAAGCGCTCATGGAATTGCACGAGGGAAGTTCCGACCAGGGCGTTATGCAGGAACTGCGTGCGGCGACGGACCTCGCTCTCCGAGCGACGAACGTCACTGCACGCTCCCTGGGTCGGGCGATGGCCACGCTGGTGGTCCAGGAACGCCACCTGTGGCTGAACCTGGCAGATATGCATGATGCGGACAAGGTGCGATTCCTTAACGCCCCTATCTGTCAGGCCGGCCTCTTCGGCGATGCCATCGAGGACTTTGCCCAGCAGTTCTCGGTGGCCCAGAAGCAGACGGAGGCTATCAGAAACATCCTGCCCCGGCGACCCGCTGCTGCCTCCACCCAGTCGCCGGCCGCAGCTCCCCCGCCTGCTCGTCGCCGAGGGCGTCCCCCGGCGTCTGCCTCCGCCCCTGCCAAGCCAAAGCAGCAGCCTCCCCCGGCCAAGCAGGGTGCCGGGCGCAAGGGTGGCGCCCAACCTGTCCAGACCGCTGAGCCTGCCGGCAAGCGCAAGGGGAAGCGGCCCTGAGACAGGGAGGACAGGAGCTGCTCTTCGGGAGATGATGTCCGCATCCCTCCCCCACCCCCCGGAGGAGGACCGGGGGGTCCCGACTTGTACCCTACATCTGCCGCCAGCTCTCTGTGGTACCCACATATTCACAAAAAGAGCAGTTTCCTATCCCCCTGGGCCCCAAGAGGGTCAGGGTGGCAGTTCACGACTCCTCCGGGCTTTGTCTCTCCCTCCCTCCCCTCCCCTTACCAGGGGGCAGCGGAGTGGGCTTCGAGGACGCCCCCGGGCCTTCTCACCCACTCTCTGCCCCTCCCGGGAATACTCAGACAACACTCCGGGCCGCCCACGGGCCCCCCGAGTCGGGTCTGAGCATCCCACCTCTCTGCCTCCGGGCAGCGAGCAGCCGAGCGGGCTTCGAGGATGCCTCCGGGCCTTCTCACCCGCTCCCTGCCCGCACCCGGAGTGCTTGCGCGACACTCCGGGCCGCCTCCGGGCCTCCCGAGTCATGTCTGTGGTGCCATTGGTCCCGCTGGTACGGTCCCTGGGAGCGTGGCTACAGCTCCCTCGACCGTCCCGTTGGATCATCCGTACCGTCAGACTCGGCTACGCGATTCAGTTCGCGCGCCGGCCTCCCAAGTACAAGGGCGTCCTCTTCACCTCAGTGCGAAGCAGCGATGCCCAAGTCTTGCGGTCAGAGATCGAGGTCCTACTGGCGAAGGACGCGATCGAGCCGGTTCCTCCAGTCGAGATGAAGACAGGTTTCTACAGTCCCTACTTCATCGTGCCCAAGAAAGGGGGTGGGCTACGGCCAATCCTGGACCTGCGCGTCCTGAATCGGGCCCTGCACAAGCTCCCGTTCCGGATGTTAATGCAGAAACGCATTTTCCAATGCATCCGTCCCCAGGATTGGTTCGCAGCGATCGACCTGAAGGACGCGTACTTCCATGTCTCTATTCTCCCTCGACACAGACCGTTCCTATGCTTTGCGTTCGAGGGGAAGGCATACCAGTACAAGGTCCTGCCCTTCGGGCTGTCCCTGTCGCCCTGCGTCTTTACGAAGATCGCGGAGGCAGCCATTGTTCCACTCAGAGAACGCGGCGTTCGCATTCTCAACTATCTCGACGACTGGCTCATTCTCGCCCAGTCTCGGGAGCAGTTGTGCGAACACAGGGACATGGTGCTCAGTCACCTCAGCCGGTTGGGCCTTCGGGTCAACCGAGAGAAGAGCAAGCTCTGTCCTACGCAGAGAATCTCTACCTCGGTATGGAGCTGGATTCGGTCAGCCAGACTGCGCGCCTCACGGAGGAGCGAGTCAGGTCGGTGTTGAACTGCTTGAATATGTTCAAAGGCAGAACAGCGGTCCCACTGAAACTTTTTCAGAGGCTCCTGGGGCATATGGCATCTGCAGCCGCGGTCACGCCGCTCGGATTGCTTCTTATGAGACCGCTCCAACACTGGCTGAATGGCCGAGTCCCGAGGTGGGCGTGGCGGAGCGGCCAGTACCGGGTCCCAGTGACTCCGTACTGCCGCCAAACCTTCAGTCCTTGGTCAGACACAACGTTTCTCTGGGCCAGGGTGCCCTTAGAACAAGTGTCCAGGCATGCTGTGCTGTTCACGGATGCCTCGTCCTCGGGCTGGGGGGCCACGTGCAACGGGCATGCAGTTGCGGGTCTGTGGACGGAACCGCAATTGCATTGGCATATCAATTGCCTCGAGTTGCTAGCAGTACACTTGGCACTGCGCCGCCTCAAGGGGCTGCTATGTGGCAAGCATGTACTGGTCCATACGGACAGCATGGCGGCCGTTGCGTACATCAACCGCCAGGGTGGTCTACGCTCCCGTCGCATGTTCCAACTTGCCCGCCACCTGCTCCTGTGGAGTCAGAAGCAGCTGAGGTCGCTTCGGGCCATTCATGTCCCTGGTGCGCTCAACCAGACAGCCGACGAGCTCTCTTGGCAGCCAGCACCACCGGGAGAGTGGCGACTCCACCCCCAGGCGGTCCAGCTGATATGGGATCAGTTCGGAGCCGCACAGGTAGACCTGTTTGCCTCTCCGGACTCGACCCATTGCCAGTGGTACTATTCCCTGACCGGGGGTACCCTCGGCACAGATGCACTGGCGCACAGCTGGCCCCGGGACCTACGCAAGTATGCGTTTCCCCCAGTGAGCCTTCTTGCACAGACTCTGTGCAAAGTCAGGGAGGACGAGGAGCAGGTCTTGCTAGTTGCGCCATATTGGCCCAACCGGACCTGGTTCCCAGAACTTGCTCTCCTCGCGACAGCCCCTCCTTGGCCCATTCCCCTGAGGAAGGACCTTCTTCCTCAGGGATGGGGCACTCTATGGCACCCGCGTCCAGACCTCTGGAATCTTCATGTCTGGTCCCTGGACGGGACGCGGAGGTTCTAGATGGACTACCACAAGCAGTCGTAGATACCATCTCTTCAGCTAGAGCCCCCTCTACGAGGCGCCTCTAGGACCTGAAGTGGAACCTGTTCGTTGAGTGGTGCTCTTCCCGCCGGGAAGACCCCCGAAGGTGTTCGATTGGTGTCGTGCTTTCCTTCCTGCAAGACGGGTTTGAGCGAAGGCTGTCTCCCTCCACCCTCAAAGTATACGTTGCCGCAATAGCGGCGTACCACGACGCAGTTGAAGGTAAGTCCGTAGGAAGGCACAACCTAATCGTCAGGTTCCTCAGAGGTGCGAGGAGACTAAATCCTCCTCGTCCATCCTCGATACCCTCTTGGGACTTAGCTCTAGTGCTCAGAGCACTTCAGAGCCCTCCCTTCGAGCCTTTGGAGTCAATTGAGCTTAAGATCTTGTCAATGAAGACAGTGCTCCTGACTGCATTGGCCTCTATCAAGAGGGTAGGGGACCTGCACGCACTTTCGGTCAGCGAATCGTGCCTAGAGTTCGGGCCTGGTAACTCTCACGTTGTCCTGAGACCCAGGCCTGGATACGTGCCCAAGGTTCCTACCACTCCCTTCCGGGACCAGGTGGTGAACCTGCAAGCGCTGCCTTCGGAGGAGGCAGACCCAGCCCTGGCTTTGTTGTGTCCGGTCCGCACTCTTCGCGCTTACATTGCTTACATTCGCGCTTGCAACGCCACTCCCGCCCTCTGGGCCGGATACGTGCGTTTATTGTCTCCAGTTGTGTTCCCCGGGGAACCGGCTTACCCTGTCGAGCTCCTCCGTCACCCCATGCGGTGTCAGACGTTGCGGACCGTCTGACGCTAGGCCTGCACCCGTATGCTTGTGGAACGTGGTTGTAGGCTGGGTTCCATATGTAGCGGTTCCCTCACGGTAACCCCATATGTGTATTCTTCCACGGTACCTGCTACCCTTCGGGCTAGCCCCGTGTCTTTCCCTTGACAGAGCCCTGATCTGTCGTCTCTGGGCGTGTTCTTTCCCCCCTACAATTAGGTTGGAACCACCCCAGAGACTGCCATATGTTGCACTACCCTGCCAGGTTAGTCCTTATGTGTATTCCGCCACCACTTCTTCCCTGAAGGACGTGGCCCCGCAGTGTACCTTCTCCTGAGAAGAGCACGCTTCCCAGCGGTCTATGGTCACTCTAAGTGGGTCTTGCAGAAACAGCAGTGACTGACCTCCCTGCTTGGAGCCCTGACTTCCGTACCATACTAGACGGTCCAGTGCACTCAAGCAGGACGCTGGAAGGTCCAGCATCCTGGCGTGTTCCAGAGGGATCCCAATTCGTCGGTTCAGTTCTGACGTACGTCGAACGTGACCGACTGAAAGGGAACGTCTCGGTTACGTATGTAACCCTCGTTCCCTGAAGGAGGGAACGGAGATGTACGTCCCGTCGCCAGGTGCTGTGCTTCAGCTAGGAGCCCAGTCACGTATTTGGCTCCTCAGTGCCGAATACGTGACTGGATACGACCGAATACGACAATGCAAAAAAGCATTGATCTGCCATTCCACTTTCTATTTATACCCGCACTGCGGGGCGGAGCGTGGAATGTGCGGATCACATGCCAATCTCGGATTGGCTCGCTTTTATACACTCGAAGTGGATAGGTCTCTGAGTTCAGATCCCAATTCGTCGGTTCAGTTCTGACGTACGTCTCCGTTCCCTCCTTCAGGGAACGAGGGTTACATACGTAACCGAGACGATTTCCACACACCTATCAATATATTTTTTTTAAATGCTTCCATTCCTACATCTCCACACACTCAATCTTTTTTTAATTACTCATGAAGTTGTTATTGTATTAAACAGGTATCAAATGAAAGAGTGGACTTTCTGCTTCACGGTGGCACTAGTACCTTGCTTGTAGAACAAAGATGATCGGAGTACAACAGGACTCACCTTTTCAGATGATGCGAGTGGCTTATCTGTTTAACAAAGTATGTTGGTAATCTGGTTTTGAAACTAGCACCAGTCGTTGTTTTTGCATACAATACTATTATAAATACTATTATATACTATACTAAAATACTACTACAACACGACAGTGAACATGAAAACCTAAAAACATGAAACATGAACCTACACCAAAACACCCTGTGACAGATCCCCCCTCTATGAGCGGCCCCTGACGCCCATACATAAATCAAAACATTAATAACAGGCTTGGCGGGTGGACTTTGGGGAGGGATGGTGGGCCAGGCTCGTGCCAAGGCACCGGACATGGCACCTGGCGTAGCTGAGACGGGCCTGGGTGCGTGGGCAGACCCAGACCATGAGGTGTAGGCGGACCCGGACCCTCTGGCGTAGGCGGACCCGGACCCTCTGGTGTAGGCGGACCCGGACCCTCTGGCGTAGGCGAACCCGGACCTTTTGGCGTGGGCAGACTTAGACCCTCAAGCGTGGACATGGGCGTGTAACATATTGTAAGTCAAACAGCAACAGTCACTAAAATAACTACTCAATGGTAGGCTGAGGCTCATTTAAAAATTATGGCATTAGACTAGCACTACATCTACTGGAGCAAGGTTAGGCCAAGGCATTTCATGTATTGCTATCTCCTGAATTAGTTAATCAGTCCCTCAATAATCATGTTAACTATGTCTGAATCCCAAGCAATTTTCTAGTGTTGCCATAGGAACGCTTCGGCTTTAGCCACAGAAGATCGTTTATTACTGTTGTGACGTCATGGTGAATTGTCGTATAGATATAGAAGATATTCTTAAGTGATATAGATATGGAGGCTCCACATAAGAGATCTCGTAGCCTACTACATAGGCTATGGTGTGAGACCGTTTCCATTTGGAAGCACCACATAAAGTGACGTGTGTATTGTGTATTGTATTGGCCCAGAATGCCTAATCTATTAACTTAATTTTCAGTAATTTTCCCTAATTTGTATGTACTTGCTAAAAAATATTTGTGCATGCTAGCAACAAGTGTCCCGCCTTGTAAGATTTTTTTTTTGTTCAAAGGCTGGAGAAATTATATATATATATATATAAATAAATATATAATATATTAACCATGCAGAGAAACTGCATGGTTCTGTTAACCATGCAGAGAAACCCAGGACAGAAAAGGTTTGTAATTGTACTGTGTCGAGCTCAACTGTAAATGCATCTTGCCAAAAACACAAAAAGATTTCACTCTTTTTTCAGTTAAATTATTGTTAAATAACCTGTTTTACAGGCTCAATGCAAATGCCATCTGAACCAGTGAAAGAACTACACTTTAATACATTGATGATTAAATGTCTTAGGTTAATGAGTCTTTTTCTAGACAAATAATGGTAAACAAAATGTAATGTAGGTAAAAAAGGGCTGCGGAATAGCCTATTGTTACGGTGTGGTGGCTTAGAAAGCGCATGGCGAAGGAGATGGTGAGAAATACAAAGTCTTTAATCAAATAAATTCAGAAGATTCACGTTCACAAACAATAAGCTAAAAGGAATAAACAAGGAGTATAAATACAGGTAAATACATAGCAAACGAGGACATTTACAAAGATGAACTAATAAGAAACCATAATGAGAACAGATATAGAAAACAGAAACAACTAATAAGAATATAATTGTGACATATATATTTAAAAATATATATACCTTAGAAAGAAATGACAATTAGTACCAGTTATTGTAAAATAAATTATTCTAGACATTAAGTATATTAAGCACATGATATTTTAAGAACATATGTTATATAATCAAACAGATACTGTTTCTTAACATCATCATCCTCGTGAACTGAAAGAGCAACAAAGAAAACAATATTAACATTCAGCTGCAGATGAACTAATATTAATCCAAACAAAAGCCTCTATTATTGTTTGAATAACAGCTCAGGAAGAATTCTTAATCATCGTCAAAACTTAAAGTAATGAATTTTACTAATATTATTAATAATGATTTCATATTAGGTTTGGGATGTGATTCTGATATATAACTCGTGTCTGAAGTAGATCAGGATCCGATTTTTCCAGTCGTTCTGTTTTTCCAACGGCGAAAACTAAAATGAGACGGTTAATGCAGATTTCACGAGTTTGTGTGCCCATATAATCTTAGTGAAAGTGGTAAACAGATTTGGCTTGCTGTCTGCTATAGAGGGGCTCGGAGAGGATATTCTACCCGAGCTCCGATTGCCCCCCTATAACAGGCAAATTGAATGAATAAAATAATGAATGAATGAATGAGTCATTTATATAGCGCTTTCATATGTACTACTGTACACCCAAAGCGCTTTACACTCATGTCAGGGATCTCTCCTCAACCACCACCAATGTGGTGTACAAAAGGAGGAGCAGGGGAGGAGGAGGGATGCTTCAGGAACCAAAAAGGGGAAGAGGTAAGCTGCTGGTTTTATACCTTGGTATTAATTGAAAGATTAGATGGGCGTACTCCTCCCGAAATTACGTTTATTAACTTCACTTCACGAGTTTGTGCCCATATAATCTTAGTGAAAGTGGTAAACAGATTTGGCTTGCTGTCTGCTATAGAGGGGCTCGGAGAGGATATTCTACCCGAGCTCCGATTGCCCCCCAAAAACATAATGCAGAAATAGACAGCAAGCAAGAATCATGGAAATTTGAACAGCTCATGATTACGGGAGGAGTCTGCATAATTATTCCAGAAGACCCCCCAAAATTGTTAAATAGACTGAATGGAAGATGGCACTGTAGCAGTACTGAGGTAGGTAACTGCTGTGGCAGTTTATGAAATAGGTGAGGGGTTGCAGCAGCATCAAGCAGAGCACTGCAGCAACATTCTCGAATTGGCGAGGCGCTGCAGCAGCATCAAGTAAAGCACTGCAGCAACATTCTCGAATTGACGGGGCATTGCAGCAGCATCAAGCAAAGCGCTGCAGCAACATTCTCTAATTGACAGGGCACTGCAGCAGCATCAAGCAAAGCGCTGCAGCAACATTCTCAAATTGGCGGGGCACTGCAGCAGTAGTCTCAAATGGTGGGGCACTGCAGCAGCTTTCCCAAATTGGCGGGGCACTGCAGCGGCAGTCTCAAATAGCGGGGCACTGCAGCAGCATCGAGCAAAGCACTGTGACTGCATTCTCAAACTGGCGGGGCACTGCAGCTGCCTCCAACATTCTCGAATTGGTGGGGCACTGCAGCAGCTTCAAGCAAAGCACTGCAGCAGCATTCTCAAAATAGCGGCGCACTGCAGCAGCATCGAGCAAAGCACTGCAGCAGTATTCTCAAACTGGCGGGGCACTGCAGCAGCTTCAAGGAAAGCACTGCAGCAGCATTCTCAAACTGGCGGGGAACTGCAGCAGCCTCCAGCATTCTCAAATTAGTGGGGCACTGCAGCAGCTTCAAGCAAAGCACTGCAGCAGCATTCTCAAACTGGCGGGGAACTGCAGCATTTCTTAAATTGGCGGGGCACTGGGGCGGCAGTCTCAAAATGGTGAGGCACCGCAGCGGCAGTCTCAAAAGGTCGGGGCAATGCAGCAGCATTGAGCAAAACACTGCAGCAGCAGTCTCAAGATGGCAGGGCACTGCAGCGGCAGTCTCAAAATGGCGGGGCAATGCAGCAGCATTGAGCAAAACACTGCAGCAGCAGTCTCAAGATGGCAGGGCACTGCAGCGGCAGTCTCAAGATGGCAGGGCACTGCAGCGGCAGTCTCAAGATGGCGGGGCACTGCAGCGGCAGTCTCAAGATGGCAGGGCACTGCAGCGGCAGTCTCAAGATGGCAGGGCACTGCAGCGGCAGTCTCGAATTGGCGGGGCACTGCAGCGGCAGTCTCAAGATGGCAGGGCACTGCAGCGGCAGTCTCAAATTGGCGGGGCACTGCAGCGGCAGTCTCAAAATGGTGGGGCACTGCAGCGGCAGTCTCAAAATGGCATGGCACTGCTGCGGCAGTCTCAAATTGGCAGGGCACTGTAGCAGCGGTCTCAAATTAGCGGGGCACTGCAGCGGCAGTATCAAGCAAAGCATGGCAATGGCAGTCACAAATAACGAAGCACTGCAGTGGCAGTATCAAATTGAGAAGCACTACAGCGGCTGCATCAAATTGGAGGAGCACTACAGTGGCAATATTAAATTGTGGAGCACTGGGCACTGCAGCGGCAGTATCAAGCAAAGGATTGCAGCGGAAGTCACAAATTAGCGAAGTACTGCAGTAGCAGCATCAAATAGGAGAAGCACTGCAGCATAAAATTGGCGCAGCACTGCAGTGGCAGAATCAAATTGCGGAGCACTGCGGCATCGAACTGCGAAGCACTGCAGCGGCTGCATCAAATGGTGGAGCACTGCAGTGGCAGGATCAAATTGTGGAGCACTGGAGGGGCAGCATCAAACTGGAGGAGCACTGTAGCGGCAGCATCAAATAGAAGGAGCACTGCAGCGACAGTGTCAAAAAGGAGGAGCACTGTAGCATCAAAATAGGAGGAACACTGCAACGGCAGCATCAAATAGGAGGAGAACTGCAGTGGCAGAAACAAATAGCAGGAAAACTGCAGCATCAATATAAGAGGAGAACTGCATTGGCAGTGTAAAAATGGCGGAGCACTGCAGCGGCAGTATCAAAATGGAGGAGCACTTTAGCATCAAAATAGGAGGAACACTGCAGCGGCAGCATAAAATAGGAGGAGAACTGAAGTGGCAGAATCAAATAGGAGGAAAACTGCAGCATCAAATAGGAGAAGAACTGCAGTGGCAGTATTAAACTGGAGGAGCACTGCAGCAGCATTAAAAGGGAGGAGCCCTGCAAGTGGCAGCATTAAACTGGAAGAGCACTATAGCGGCAGCATCAAATAAGAGGAGCACTGCAGCGGCAGTGTCAAAGTGGCGGAGCACTGTAGCATCGAAATAGGAGGAGCACTGCAGCGGCAGCATCAAACTGGAGGAGCAACGCAGCGGCAGCATCAAATAGGAGGAGCACTGCAGCAGCGGCAAAATGACAGATCACTGCAGTGGCAGCATTAAATAGTAGGAGCACTGCAGCGGCAGCATCAAACTGGAGGAGCAACGCAGCGGCAGCATCAAATAGGAGGAGCACTGCAGCAGCGGCAAAATGACAGATCACTGCAGTGGCAGCATTAAATAGTAGGAGCACTGCAGTGGCAGCATTAAATAGTAAGGGCACTGCAGTGGCAGCATTAAACTGGAGGAGCACTGTAGCATCAAAATAGGAGGAGCACTGCAGAGGCAGCATCAAATAGGAGGAGAACTGCAGTGGCAGTATCAAATAGGAGGAGCACTGCAGCAGCAGCATTAAACTGGAGGAGCAATGCAGCGGCAGCATCAAATAGGAGGAGCACTGCAGCGGCAGCGTCAAAAAAGACGGATCACTGCAGTGGCAGCATTAAATAATAAGGGCACTGCAGTGGCAGCATTAAACTGGAGGAGCACTGTAGTGGCAAGCGAAGCCCTGGAGCATCAAGCGAGGGACTGTGGCATTAAGTGAAGGACTACAATGGTGATATCTAGTAAATCCAAATACTGCAGCAGCAGTATTAAATTGGCAGAGCACTGCAGCGTCAAGCGAAGATGGCTTGTTTGATGAGGCTGAGGTCCGAACAAAGTAAAATCGAAAGGCCTCTGAGGACCACCAACCCAATAGTTTAATTGATGGTGTGGCAGTCTTTTTGGCCTGCGGTGGTGTCTGCTCCATTGCGGAAGAAGTGAGGTGAATATAAGTAAGCCTAATTACCAGAGTTGGTGGGGATCTGCTGAAGCTTTTAAATGAACTTCACTGCCTGGTGACAGGAAGGTTGTTCTCATCAGAAAACAGCGGGTCGAGAAGTGAGGAGATCAGCACCTCCCTGTGGCAAGGGAGAAGGAAAGATATTGATATTGCTGGATGGGTGTCGGGAGATTGAAGATAGGAATGAAAAGGCAGTCTTTTAAATTGATCCGTTTATTGCTTTTGATGAGGAAACGGATGGTGTTCTTGTTTAAAACTTAGAGATCATAGATGGTCGGATGGATGGTTGTAGATTAGAAATTTAAAGCAGCCGAGATAGACTTTGATGGTACTAGATTGGGTGGACATCTCGTATGACATCAAAATTTGAAAAAGAGGGAGAATTTGGGAAAACAAGTTGGTTGTAGGAATTGTTTGAAAAAGCTCTCCAAGTTGTCCAGTAGGATTGCAATGCTGGGGTTGGAACGGTGTCCACCTTCGGGCTAATGCTCTTAATATTTATGCCAAAATCTGGGAAATATAGAAATTAAGATAAAAACTCTCTTAAAACACTCTTCTCCTGAAAAAGTCTGCTGGTTCCTCAGTGACAACTTTTATAGCGTCAAACAACTAACTAAGCTAAACTTATTTAAAACAAATACTTGAAATAAAATCATAGTGATAAAACTGCCTTAAAAGACAGAAAACATCTTGGAAAATATAAAGTGTAATTTGATTGTTTAGTTCAACTCGTATCCATTAGAAACCACGGAGGGTGATTGAGGCGCGGAGGCTTGGTGGAGACAGGTGATGGATCCATAGCAATGATGTAGTACGAACTGTAAGAGCAATGCAGCTGAGAAGGAGGCAATAAACTGTAGAGGAAGCAGAAGCTGGATGGAATAAGGTTGGAGAAATTAGGGGGGGGGGCAGAACCGTTTGCGGAGGCAGCCTCACGCTTTGGGTCTGCACCTATAGCAGAGAAGAAATTAAAGGGGGGGGGGGAGGGCAGGACCGTTTGCGGAGGCAGCCTCACGCTTTGGGTCTGCACCTATAGCAGAGAAGAAATTAAGGGGGGGAGGGCAGGACCGTTTGCGGAGGCAGCCTCACGCTTTGGGTCTGCACCTATAGCAGAGGAGAAATTAAGGGGGGGGGGCAGGACCGTTTGCGGAGGCAGCCTCACGCTTTGGGTCTGCACCTATAGCAGAGAAGAAATTAAAGGGGGGGGGGGGGGCAGGACCGTTTGCGGAGGCAGCCTCACGCTTTGGGTCTGCACCTATAGCAGAGAAGAAATTAAGGGAGGGGGGGCAGGACCGTTTGCGGAGGCAGCCTCACGCTTTGGGCCTGCTCCAATAGCAGAGGAGAAATTTATTATATAGCTTTTCTTGATTTAACAGAGAATAAAAGCCAGAAAGCACAGAAATATAGGAAGCGTGGAAAGAAGAACAGAAGAAGCTATACTTACCTGTGGGAAGGTGAAAGGTAACAGTCGAAGAGGCCGTGGAACTATTGCGAGCAGACGCGGAACTAATGTCTGCAGCCGCGATAGTGCCGGCCGAATTAAGGGGCGGATGTGAAAGCGTAGGCAGCTGCGGCTGCCGGCTGACACTGAAACGGACCGTATAAATCGTGCAGTTGTTTGTGTTGATGTTTGCGTGTTGCTGCGAGAACGCTGAATGCGGCGTGAGAGAGAGTTTTGGTGAAAACACACGAGCAGATCGTGAAGTTGCGCTTTTGAATTCCTCTGGGTGAAATGGAAAACCCGCGCTGGATAACGCCTGAGCGCGTCGACGGGCTCCTCAGCAGGAGGTACGAGGCTTAACGTTACTGCTGAAGAGGATGAAGGCCTCGATGCATCGCGATGAGGATCGACCGAGCCCCGTTATGATTCTAGATGGAAGAAGGGAGAGGTTTTCTTGAGCGAGGTGTTATGTGGAGCGGAGAGACCGGCGGTCTGGAGATCAACAGGTGAAATGAGCAGCGCAGCCAGTAAAGCAGAGTTGGGCAGGCCAAATGCTTCAGGAACCAAAAAGGGGAAGAGGTAAGCTGCTGGTTTTATACCTTGGTATTAATTGAAAGATTAGATGGGCGTACTCCTCCCGAAATTACGTTTATTAACTTCACTTAATATTTATGATTTTAGATTATTCTGTCTTAAACTGTCAAAATACTGGACATGAAAACAACTAAGAGCCAACACAGTCAAAAACTTCTGTAAGTAATGAAAAACTTAACGTCTGAGAAGAGCGAGATATTGACATTTTAAGACTACAGTATATTTAATTTGTTATTTTCGTTCTTAATTAAAGAACAACTCACCGATCAGCACAATGAGCAGAAAACCGATCATCAGACCAGATATGATAATAATAATCTGCCGTTGTGTCTGATTCTGATCAATAAACTCCACCACTGTATGATTGTGACACTCAGTTAGTTCAGTTGGTTCTGTAATGAAAGTGTTCAGAGTTACAGGAATAACTGACCAACTTTAATATTTATATCATATTCATCTCTCTGTGTGTGGAAAACCTGAAGTACTTAACAAATGAGTATTCACAGATCATCATCAGTCTTGATCACTGAAGGAGTAAATGAACTCACCGGTGAAGTGCAGTCGGGTGCTGTTGCTGAGTTTTGGAGGTGAATCTGTGCTCATACAGTAATAAACTCCTAATTCATCAGCAGTCACATTATTTATAACCAGATGATATTTAAACTGCAATGAATATTTCTTTCTGAATGTATTATTTGAGTATTGAGGTGCTTTTGGAGTTGAGGTTGGCCGTAGAATCACTGTTGGAGGATCTGGTGTTTTCAGAAAAATCCAATAAACCTCATTTTCATCAAGATCACAGTTTATGGTCACATTTGATCCCAGATCAGTGAGTTGATCTGACACTGCAGCTCCACAACAGATTAACACATCTATGAGATAAAAATAAATACAATAGCATTATACTTAAGATCACTGTGAACATAAAACAATTCAGGACATAGAACTATATTCATATCATGTAATAAACTCACAGAGCTGAAGCTGAATGATCTTCATGTTGTTGCTGATATTAAAACACATGAATATGAATCTGCTTTCCTCCACACGACATTGAAGTTGAATCTACTGCAGCTCTGAAGACAGGAAGACAAAAACCCTCCCCACGTCAGGCAGAGGAAGTCAAAGTAAAGCTTGCTCTGACCACAACACCTAATGCTCCATCATCATCAGACATCACCGTTTCAGAAAATATTTGGATTTGCTGTATACACGAAAATAAATTAATCCACTCTGGAACCAGTTTCAGAAAACATTGGATTCATGCTTTCAAAAAGCCGTATCCGTGTGGATGATACGCTGATATGGTATGTATAGAGCTAAACACGTCTCCATGTGGACAGGGCCTGAGAGACCATGTAAAGGCCTTTGCAGGAGTTTTGAGTTATAGAGCTGATTAGAGTGTGGCACCAGGTGTCTTCAATATTGACGGTTTTCACAATATTCTAATTTTCTGAGATACTGAATTTGGGATTTTCCTTAGTTGTCAGTTATAATCATCAACATTAGCATAAATAAACATTTGAAATATTTACTTCTGTGTGAATAAATATATAATATACAAGTTTCAGTTTTTGAATGGGATTAGTGAAATAAATCAACTTTTTGATGGCATTCTAATTATCAGTATCTAATTTCAGTTGGTCAAAGGTGCATTCAATGACCCAACAAGTCCTCCAACCCATACGACCATATAAGTCGTGTATCCATACCTTTAAATACGACCAATACAAGTGTTTCCTATAATAGTGCCCCTACCGGCAGCTGGAGATATGTCACTTTAAGAAACTCTCGCCTCAATTCATTGTGGCTTTTCTATCTACTTGCTCTTTTGTTAAATCTTGCAGCTATTCGAAGTGGTTTGTTTATTCCTATAAAAATATGGATTTTAGATGACTTCGAGACACGTACAGGTAGGGGTTCCATACATCCCGTAAAGTAGTCGATCGTCACGTATTTATGAATGAAATCATGTGTCGTGTTTAAAAATGGGACATTTTGTCTGATTTTTCAAGCACGGTGACGTTCAAATCATTAATACGGACGCCAGCATAGTAAGTTTTCATTGTAATATTCATTTGAAATTCCCCAGTGATGGGAAAGGGATCATGTTAAAAGTGCACACGATGTTACCATGTTTTTACCATAGTATATCGAGCATGTCGTGTAGTAAAAGCAGCCCATGCTTCTCCCATCCCAGCGTAACTGTAGTTTTACTGTTATACAGTTATACAGATAACTGTAATAATATAATATACAGATTATACAATCCCTCAGTTACTGGGATCTTTCCTTTAGGGTTTAATGGCATATCTGTTTATACAATCCCTCAGTTACTGGGATCTTTCCTTTAGGGTTTAATGGCATTCCACCAATTTTACAACCCATGGATAAGCACTAACATCTAGATATTTGAATTTCTTTTGTTCTCAATTTATTTGTAGCCAGTTAAGTTGACGTATAATTTTCTAAACATAATTAAAACATTGCTGGCCATTTTCTTAATAAGTTCTGCGTATTTATTTCAATTGCTATCTTCAGAGCAGAGCTGCTTACAGCATTTGCTCTCTAGTCTCAAAATCTTTATTTGGACTAATCAAGTTACTTATCATGCCATTGAAATTGTTAGTTCTAATTAGTTATAAATTGTTATCTATAGCTTAATCAAAGTTCATACTCACCAGCGATCTTTAAGCAGCTGTGGCTTCTGTGTGATCAGACAACATTTTCCTTTCTCTGCTATCAGTTTCATTCAACACTGTTAGTTTGCATTTCTCACACACATCCCCCACAACAGCCCTTAGATTAATCTGCTCTCTTCAACAGACCACTTTCAGCCTGGTGAAACACAGCATTCCCTCTTTTGGAAATCATGATTTAGTTCTCTATACCTTGCATGCATTTTTGGCCATATAATTTTCCCATTTGACAAAAACACCGGTGTATCATATTCTGCTAGCTTGCTTTGGGATTTCCCCGTATTGGCAGTCTGAGTCTGTGACCTTTCGCGTGCACGCTAATAATCTGTAGGACGTCTCCGTACAGATCTGATCCTTAACCCAGGTCAGACAGTTCGGACGCTTACTCAAGCGCCCTGTGATTTCAATTCTCCCGAAATTTCTTGATCACTCATGTGATCTCAATTCCCCCAGAATATCTTAACCACCCCTGTGATTTAAATTCTCCCGAAATTTCTTGACCACTCTCGTGATCTCAATTCCCCCAGAATATCTTACTCACCCCGTGATCTCACTTCTCCCAGAATATCTTAACCACCTACGCAATCTCAATTCTCCCAGAATATCTTAACCACTCAATTGATCTCAATTCTCCCAGAATATCTTGAAAACGGAGACCACAGAACTCAGACTTCCCCTTTGGTTTTATCCTTAGCAATTAATTTTCAATTTAATTAAACCAAATTTAAAATTCTTCCCCAAATTTTTTAAGTTTGTCTCTTACCAGAAGCGTCCCGTTGCCACCCCGGGTTCGTTTTCTCTAATTCCAGTGGTCGGACCCTCCAGGACCCCTAGAGCAGCCGACCCTTCTCCCTGAATCAGTCGGGGTAAGGCTGTGACTCTAACGTCCAGGATGATCGGTCACCGTCCGCTCTCAGGGTCCGGAAGGCACATCCAAGGAATCCCACATCTGACACCAAGATTGTTGCGGCAAAAATATGTTAACTCCGTTGCATTTCTGAATAAGAGACAAACCTTAGCCAATCGTGTCTTTATAAAGATTTAATTCTTGCAAGAATGAATTCACAGTCTACACAACCAAGCATGCCTGCACAGAGTGTGAACTAAGGAAACAAAAGAAGGTCCAAGCTTTTATACCCTTGTGTCAGTGTTTTACAGAAACAAAAGAAAAGATTAAACAAATGCCCCCCCCCCCACCCTTCTGTAACTAATTCTATAACGACACCTAAGGCCCGGTGTCTCCAAACTAGCTGTCCTGTGACTCCATACTGAGGTGTTTCTGTATGGCAGAGACAGATGTTGACTTCTGTGTGAATTCAAACATAAATGATTAAATTTCTCTTCAACACTCCTGTTGTGCATTTTCAGTAATAATAATAAATGACAGAAGGAATGTTTGAGACATTATTCAGGAAAGTGGGTCAGAATAAAAACGTCAATGAAAGGAAGCTTATCACACTCGTGTAAGTTTGAGTTCATTTGCTTATTTCATTCATTGGGTTTCATTTCACCTACAGTAAAAAACACAAAAGACTAAGAAACATTATGATGTTTTAAAACTATTTTTGTCACACTTTAAAGGACATAATCATATCAACATACACTCTTAGAAGAAAAGGTTATATCGGCGTTACTTACTTGGAACCCTTAAAAGTTTATATATAGAAGTATAGTTGAGTATACTCCAAAGACCCTTTTATGCTAAAAGGGTTCTATAATGACAAGAAAGAACCATTTTGGCACTTAAAAGGGGATCTATATAGAACACTGCAAAAAAAATGCCTTTCTTATCAAAGAAAAAAATGCATTTCTTATCTTAGCAAAAGTTTTGAGTTATTTTTTTCCAAAATAAGACAATTACTTTTGCTTGTCTAGTATATAGGATGGGTTGATTCCTATGGGTGACATCAAGCGACTTCAACGCTTCAGCACAGCATTCCGGGAAGGCAGCGCTGCATTTGAACCCATTTGAACGCAGAAATGACGGGAAGCTTCACGCCACTGCTGTCACAGGACTTCACCAAATCATACTAAAGAAGTGTGTTTTTGATGGAGATGTACATGAGTTTGGTTCCAGATGGTCTCGCTGCGTTGAATCCAGTCGTTTACTGCAGGAACCTCGGATGGCTCCCCGGACCATGGGAATAGTGGTGGTTGGTATCCTAGAATGCATTGGAATGGTGTTAACTTGGTAGCAGGTTTGAGGATAGAGTTTTGCGCATACTCCGCCCAGGGAAGGAAGCGACTCCAGTCTGTTTGGTTCTGCTGGCAGTACATTCTGAGGAATTTGGATATCTCCTGATTCAGGCGTTCAGTTTGTCCATTAGACTGTGGGTGGTAACCAGAGGTGAGGCTTATATTAACATTTAACAATCTGAAGAAAGCTGACCATACCCTTGACGTAAATTGAGGTCCTCGGTCCGAGATAATATCCTCTGGAAGACCATAGTATCTGAATACGTATTGGAGCAGGTGTTCAGCAGTTTCGAAGGCTGTGGGTAACTTAGGCAGAGGGATTAGTCGACATCCTTTGGAAAACCGATCAATCACAGTTAGTATGGTGGTGTTACCTTGAGATGGCGGCAGATCAGTAACGAAGTCGATAGCTATGTGAGACCATGGACGCTGAGGGATGGGTAGTGGTTGTAATAGACCTGCTGGTTGTTTTGGGGTCTTTGCTGCGGCGCATGTGTGGCAAGCATTGACGAAGTCTGCAACATCTGCTTGTAACGAGTCCCACCAGAATCGGTTCCTTATTAGCCTGGTTGTCGTGGTGATTCCCGGGTGACCGGAGCTTGTCGAGGAGTGTACCCATCGAATTACCTTCTCCCTGAGCCCTGGCGGCACAAAGGTACGATCGTTGGGACATGCAGCGGGAGGCGGGTTCTGCTCGTGTGTCTGTGCAATCTCTGACATGATGTCCCATTGAACTGGAGCGACGATGAGGGTGGGTGGGATAATTGGGTCTTGCAAGGTATTCTGTGGAGCGCTGTCAAACTGACGTGACAATGCATCTGCCTTGATGTTCTTAGAACCTGGAATGTAGGTGATAGAGAAGTCAAACCGGGTAAAGAAGAGTGCCCATCTAGCTTGCCTGGGGTTTAGTCTCTTGGCTGAGCGCAAGTACTCGAGGTTGCGATGATCCGTCAGCACCAGGAATGGATGTCTTGCTCCCTCAAGCCAATGACGCCACTCCTCAAAAGCTGCCTTCATGGCTAGAAGTTCGCGATTGCCCACGTCATAGTTTTGCTCCGTTGTAGACAGTTTCCTGGAATAAAAGGCACAGGGGAATAATTTAGGCGGGTTACCTTGCCGTTGTGAGAGAATGGCGCCAATTCCCGTGTTAGAGGCGTCCACCTCCACCACAAAAGGTAGTTGAGGGTCTGGGTGGTGCAGGATGGGTGCTGATGTGAATCTATTCTTCAGGTTACTGAATGCTTGCAAGGCCTCGGCGGACCATCGTAGCTTGTTGCCTCCTCCTCTTGTCATGGAAGTGAGTGGTGCGGCGACTGAACTGTAACCTCTGATAAAGCGCCTGTAGAAGTTGGCGAACCCCAAAAATCTTTGCAGCTCTTTCAGAGTGGTAGGTTGAGGCCATTCCACGACTGCCCGAACCTTTCCTTCATCCATCGCCACTCCCTCTGGGCTAATGACATAACCAAGAAATGTTACTGAGGTTTGGTGGAACTCACATTTCTCTGGCTTGGCGTACAGCTGGTGCTTGATGAGGCGCTGCAAGACCGTTCGTATGTGTTGAATGTGTTCTTCCATGGTGTTTGAATAGATGAGGATGTCGTCAATGTATACCACCAGACATTGATGCAATAAGTCTCGAAAGATGTCGTTGACGAATGATTGGAACACCGATGGACTGTTGGACAGGCCGAAGGGCATGACTAGGTATTCATAGTGCCCATTACTAGTGGAGAATGCAGTTTTCCATTCGTCACCCTCCCGGATGCGAATGAGGTTATAGGCAGACCGAAGGTCCAACTTGGTAAATACTTTGGCAGATCGAAGTTGTTCTAAGGCAGCGGGCACCAGTGGCAGAGGATATCTGAACTTGACCGTTATATCGTTAAGCCCACGGTAGTCAATGCAAGGACGAAGGCCTCCATCCTTCTTCCCCACGAAGAAGAATCCCGCAGCAGCAGGTGAGGTAGATGATCGGATGAACCCCTTGGCCAGCTCCTCTTGAATGTATGTTTTCATTGCTAGATCCTCCGGTTCAGACAGAGGAAAGATGCGACCCCTAGGCGGAGTGGTACCAGGTAGCAGTTCGATGGCGCAGTCGGTGTTGCGATGAGGAGGTAGTTGTGAGGCTTTGGTCTTGCTGAAGGCTTCTAAGAGGTCCGCGTATGCCAAAGGAATACCTGGTGTGGAGTCCGTGGTGTGGTGCATGCTGGTAGATCGAATGGGTAGAAGCCTGACAGAACGGATGCAGCGGGAGTGACATGAAGGACCCCATTGGGTGATCTGCTTATCCTGCCAGGAGATCTGCGGGTTGTGGTCTTGTAGCCAGGGGAAGCCCAGAATGATCGGGTTGTGTGGAGAGTGAATGACGTAGAACTGGATGGATTCAGTATGTAGAGCGCCCACTTGTAAGTGAAGTTCGGTGGTGGTGAACTGTACTTGTCCGGTCCCCAGGGGGCGCCCATCTAGTGCTGCCACTGCCAGAGGAAGGTTGCATGGGTTTAGCGGTATTTCATGTTGACGAACCAGACCTTCATCAATGAAGTTGCCTGCAGCTCCAGAGTCTATTAATGCCTGGGTTGTAATTACTTTAGACTGGTAGGTTACTGTGACTGGAAAATCTAGGCAGTTGTGGTGAGAAACAGTGGAAATGAGCAAACTCACCCGGCGGGGCTGTGGTTGCGATGGTCGGGTCGGGCACTCGGCTCTGCGATGTCCGGAAAGACCACAGTAGAGGCACAGATGATTTCGGATGCGGCGCTCTCGTTCCTCAGAAGAGATGTGTGTGCGACCGATTTGCATGGGTTCATCACTGCTGTCGAGGGGCTGAGAGAACATTGGGTTGCCACCACTTCGTGGTCCTCGGCGAGAGCGGATGAGGTTGTCAATGCGAATCGCCAGTTCGATGAATTGATCCAAGCTCTTGTCCTCATCGCGGCATGCGAGTTCTGACTGCAGTTCCTCATTGAGGGCTTGGCGAAATAGGGTTTTCAAGGTGTCCTCTACCCACACGGTTTGTGCTGCTAGGGTGCGGAAAGTGAGCGCGAATTCAGCTGCCGTACTTCTCCCTTGCCGGAGGGCGAGCAGCTGTTCGCCTGCGCTTCGTCCTCCCTCAGCATGGTCGAAAACTATGCGTTGGCGTTGAATGAAGTTGGCATATGTAGTGCTCTCGCGGGTTCGTTCGTCCCAGACTGCTGTTGCCCAGTCAAGTGCTTTCCCAGTGAGCAGTGAACAGATTAGTGAAATCTTACCAGAGTCTGTGAAGTACAGGGTTGGTTGTTGGGCCAGAAAGATGGAGCACTGCATTAAAAATCCCTTGCATTTGGCCGGGGTGCCATCAAACTTTTCAGGGAACGCCATACGTGGGCTGCTCATTGCCGTTGTAACGGGTGCGGTTGGTGGCTCTTGTCGTGGTAATGGTGCATCGGCCGTTGCTGGTGTAAGATGGAGGCTCTGCACGGCCTTAACCAGTTCCTCCGTCATGCTGGTCAATCGTGTGAGTTGCTGGTGATGCATCATTAGCTGGCTGGCTTGTGCGGAGAGCTCTTGTGTGAAGCGAGAGAAGTCTGCTGGATCTGTGTTTGGCGAAGTCTTCTGTAATGAGGACTCAGGTGGATTGGGATCCATGTGCAGTTTATTGGAAACACACAAACTCACAGTAGTAACAGGCAAAGGTCGGTAGCCAAGAATTAACAGTAGTATCACAGGCAAGGCGTAAATCTTAATCATACCAGGCAAGGGTCAGGGCAGGCAGCAAACAGTCGAATAACCAGAGTCCAGGCAAACACAGGTCAAAATGGCAGGCAGCAAGAATCAGAGTCGATAAACAGGCAGGTTCGTAAACAGGCAGATCAGAAACAACAATGGGTAAACGCTCAGAAATGTCACCGGGGCAGAACAAGACTTCGCAGTGTGTGTGTGTGTGCTCAGAGAATATATAGGCCAGCTGATGGGGAACAGGTGGATGGTAATCAGTCCCGGCATGTGGGATTATGGGAAATGAAGTCCATGAGTGAGATAGTACTCTGGTGAGCGCGACCTCTGATGGCCGACGGTGGGATCTTCACCAGCGGTTGTGACAGTGATAAAGGCAGGAGATTCATCTATAACAAGTAAACTTGAACCTTTGAAAAAAATGTAAAACATGGCAACACTTTAAAATAATGATCCGTCATTATAGGCAGGAAGTAATGCAGGACTAATCAATTAAGATTTTACTATGAACTAATATGGAAACAAGCATAAACTGTAAGCAACCAGGGCACAAAAAAGACAAAAATAGATGCCAACATGGCTGAGAGTGTCAGACCAACTGCAACAATGAGCCATTAAAACATTTTAAGATGATTTTAGGCAAAATGTCTGAAAAATCATATATACATTCACTAATAATTAGATTTAGGGTGGGTTGCACCAACAAGGATTAAATTAAACTCAGTTTAGAGCTAATCTAGGATTTGTTGATCCAGGCTTTAATTTAAATCTAGTTGTGTTGCACCACTTAAAGGGTTACTTCAGTGATTAGCATATGACTTTGTATCAGTAGAAACCCTGGAGTATATTCAAATGATTGTGTTTCCCCCCCTCATATCCCCCTGAGACAAGAGATTTATGCATTCTATTTCTGGAAAAATTCCTCCTATGATGCAAATTGACGATATTTGCATCACGTGAGGAATGTTTGCCCAAAGGCTAAAGACTACAGCCAGCAGAGGGAGCCATTTCCGCATGTTTTGAACCCACCCATGGGGGATGGGAGATTACACTCAGCTCGCAGGGAGAGCTCAGCTTGCAGCTACAGGCACTGATTTAAACGGAGCTATGGTGAGCAATGTAAGTCTTCTAACTTCTCAAATTAATTTCTATGAAAGTTAAGCTTGCAAAGGCATGAACTGAAACGCGCCAGACTAAACTCGCGTTGTGAATGTATGCTGCGAGTGTAGTCGCGATTACCTCAGCTCTCATCACGAGAGCTCATCAGCTAATTTTTTTCACTCCTGCAGTTAGTGCTCAGTGCTGTGATACTCGTGCGGTGACTCACTCATTATATTGAACAGACACGTTCAGCTTTTAATTGTAGTGTCCCCTCTAACTCAGTCACTGTAATCAAGTTGGTGGCTTTGGGAATGGCCTCACAGGGCAGCGAAGCATTCTGGGAATTGTAGTCTTTCATCCCCATGAGACAAAAATACATTTTTTGTCTTTTCTCAGTCTAGAAAGCACCAAATTAAACAATAATTTCACATTTCTACTACATTGATGACACAGTTTAAATACAGATTCATCTTCCCAGTGCTGAAGTACCCCTTTAATTTTAAACCAAGATTAACAAATCTGGGATTAGCAGTATTTAACCTGCGATTAAAACCTTCATTAATTTTCGCCGCCATGATGAGCCACTGACAGCAACAATACTAGCATTCAATTTCCTTCTTTATTGAACACCAGAAACACTCTCTCTGACATAAGGAGCTCTCGCTGATAAAGGAAATAAACTTGTAAAATGTCCTCTGTCTTTATAAAGTGCTAGAGAGAGACCGTTACTGATCAAGCAGGCAATGTAAACACTGCGGATTTCACAAGCATGGAAAATACATTAATGATCTAGTGTAACTAAACAGCAACAATGTAAATGTTTCACTTACACTCGAGTGAGTACAAAGGTCTCGCACAAGTAAAGGAACTGTGAATTTAAAAACAAAAGTCTGTTATTATTAACAATCATTCGCATAACTGACAAAATGGCACAGCGTAACAGAAGCTCTAATTTTACAAGCCATGAAAAAAATGTATTACATCAATTAATGGAGCAATTTGGAACAAAAATCGAAGACAAAAGAACGTCTCGGTTACATATGTAACCCTCGTTCCCTGAAGGAGGGAACGGAGACGTACGTCAGAACTGAACCGACGAATGGGATTTTACTTTAGAGACCAATCCTACTTCGAGCATCTAACAACGAGCCAATGAAATTTGGCATGCGATCCACGCATTCCACGCTCCGCCCCGCAGCGCGGGTATAAAACAGGAAGTGGAATGGTAGATCAGCGCTTTTCCTGCTGAGGAGCCGAGAGGTGACCGGACTCCCAGCGGAAGCACAGCACCTGGCGACGGGACGTACGTCTCCATTCCCTCCTTCAGGGAACGAGGGTTACATACGTAACCGAGACGTTTCCTTTCAGTCGGTCACGTTCGACGTACGTCAGAACTGAACCGACAAATGGGATCCCTATGGAAAACGCCAGGATGCTGGCCCTTCCAGCGTCCTGCTTGAGCACACTGCACCGTCTAGTATGGTACGGAAGTCAGGGCTCCAAGCAGGGAGTACAGTCACTGCTGTTTCTGCAAGACCCACTCAGAATGACTATTGGATAACGCTGGGAAAGCGTGCCTACCTCAGAGAGAGGGTACGCTGCGGGGCCACGTCCTTCAGGGAAGGAGAGGTGGCAGTATACACATAAGGACTAACCTGGCGGGGTAGTGCAACATATGGCAGTCTCTGGGGTGGTTCCAGCCTGATTGAAGGGGGGAAAGAACACGCCCAGAGACGACAGAGCGGGCTCTGTCAAGGGAAAGACATGGGGCTAGCCCGGAGGGTAGCTGGTACCATGGAAGAATACACATATGGGGTTGCCGTGAGGGAACCGCTACATATGGCGGCAGTGGCTCAGTGGTTCATGTAGGTTGTCTACAAAACAGAAGGTTGGTGGGTCAATCCCGGGTTCCACCTGACCAAGTGTCGAAGTGTCCATGAGCAAGACACCTAACCCCAGCTGCTCCCGACGAGCTGGATGTCGCCTTACATGGCTGACATCGCCGTCGGTGTATGAATGGGTGAATGTGAGGCAAAATGTAAAGCGCTTTGGATAAAACCGCTATATAAATGCAGTCCATTTCCATTTCCATTTCCAACCCAGCCTACAGCCACGTTACACAAGCATACGGGTGCAGGCCTGGCGTCAGACGGTCCGCAACGTCTGACACCGGAGGGGTGATGGAGGAGCTCTACAGGGTTAGCCGGTTTCCCGGGGAACACAACTGGAGACAATAGACGCACGTATCCGGCCCAGAGGGCGGGAGTGGCGTTTCGCAAGCCGACACTAAGAACGGGCACTTAACGCTCCTGGCCACTGGGGGCGAGGATGCGGGAAGATACCGGCTCTACACATAGGCTATAGAATCTAGCAAACGTGTTAGGTGTCGCCCAGCCCGCAGCTCTACATATGTCTGTCAGCGAGGCGCCTTGAGCCAGCGCCCAGGAAGAAGCAACACTCCTAGTGGAGTGTGCCCTTACACCGAACGGGCAAGGCACGTCTTGGGACTGGTAAGCCAAGACAATAGCATCCACTATCCAGTGGGCTAACCTCTGCTTGGAGACAGCCTTTCCCTTCTGCTGGCCTCCGTAACAGACGAAGAGTTGCTCTGAGGTCCGAAGGCTTTGGGTCCGGTCAACGTAAGCGCGAAGAGCGCGGACCGGACACAGCAAAGCCAGGGCTGGGTCTGCCTCCTCCGAAGGCAGCGCTTGCAGGTTCACTACCTGATCCCGGAAGGGAGTGGGCACTTGGGCACATATCCGGGCCGGGGTCTCAGGACAACGTGAGAGTTACCGGGCCCGAACTCTAGGCACAATTCGTTGACCCAAAGTGCATGCAGGTCCCCTACGATATCTACGACAGCTTGTGGTAGTCCATCTAAAACCTCTGCGTCCCGTCCAGGGACCAGACATTAAGATTACAGAGGTCTGGACGCGGGTGCCATAGAGTGGCCCGTCCCTGAGAAAGAAGGTCCTTCCTCCGGGGAATCGGCCAAGGAGGGGCTGTCGCGAGGAGTGTAAATTCTGGGAACCAGGTCCGGTTGGGTCAATACGGCGCAACTAACAAGACCTGCTCTTCGTCCTCCCTGACCTTGCACAGAGTCTGTGCAAGAAGGCTCACTGGGGGAAACGCATACTTGCGTTGGTCCCGGGGCCAGCTGTGCGCCAGTGCATCTGTGCCGAGGGTACCCCCGGTCAGGGAATAGTACCACTGGCAATGGGTCGAGTCCAGAGAGGCAAACAGATCTACCTGTGCGGCTCCGAACTGGTCCCATATCAGCTGGACCACCTGGGGGTGGAGTCGCCACTCTCCCGGAGGTGTCGGCTGACGACAGAGCTTGTCGGCTGTCTGGTTCAGCGCACCAGGGACATGAATGGCCCGAAGCGACCTCAGCTGCCTCCGACTCCACAGGAGGAGGTGGCGGGCGAGTTGGAGCAGACGACGGGAGCGTAGACCACCCTGACGGTTGATGTACCCAACGGCCGTGGTGCTGTCGTACGGACCAGTACATGCTTGCCACGCAGCGGCCCCTTGAGGCGGCGGAGTGCCAAGTGTACTGCCAGTAACTCGAGGCAATTGATGTTCCAATGCAATTGCGGCCCCGTCCACAGACCAGCAACTGCATGCCCGTTGTACGTGGCCCCCCAGCCGGTGGCAGAGGCATCCGTGAAAAGCACAGCATGCCTGGACACTTGTTCTAGGGGCACCCCGGCCCGGAGAAACGAAGTGTTGGACCACGGGCTGAAGGTTTGGCGGCAGTAAGGAGTCACTGGGACCCGGTACTGACCGCTCTGCCACGCCCACCTCGGGACTCGGCCATTGAGCCAGCGTTGAAGCGGTCTCATATGAAGCAATCCGAGCGGCGTGACCATGGCTGCAGATGCCATATGCCCCAGGAGCCTCTGAAAGAATTTCAGTGGGACCGCTGTCCTGCTCTTGAACATATTCAAGCAGTTCAACACCGACTGGACTCGCTCCTCGGTGAGGCGCGCTGTCCGGTTGACAGAGTCCAACTCCATGCCGAGATAAGAGATCTTCTGTGTAGGACAGAGTTTGCTCTTCTCTCGGTTGACCCGAAGGCCCAACTGGCTGAGGTGACTGAGCACCAGGTCCCTGTGTTCGCACAACTGGTCCTTCGACTGGGCTAGAATCAGCCAATCGTCGAGGTAGTTGAGAATCCAAACGCAGCGTTCTCTGAGTGGAACAATGGCTGCCTCCGCGACATTTGTAAAGACGCGGGGCGACAGGGACAGCCCGAAGGGGAGGACCTTCTACTGATATGCTTTCCCCTCGAATGCAAAGCGCAGGAACGGTCTGTGTCGAGGGAGAATAGACACATGGAAGTACGCGTCCTTCAGGTTGATCGCCGCAAACCAATCCTGGGGACGGATGCATTGAAAAATGCGTTTCTGCGTCAACATTCTGAACGGGAGCTTGTGCAGGGCCCGATTCAGAACTCGCAAGTCCAGGATTGGTCGTAACCCACCCCCTTTCTTGGGCACAATGAAGTAGGGGCTGTAGAACCCCGTCTTCATATCGGCTGGAGGAACCGGCTCGATCGCGTCCTTCGCCAGTAGGACCTCGATCTTTGAACTCAAGACATGAGCATCGCTGCTTTGCACGGAGGTGAAGAGGATGCCCCTGTACTTGGGCGGCCGGCGCGCGAACTGAATCGCGTAGCCGAGTCTGATGGTATGGATGAGCCAGTGAGACGGTCTGGGGAGACCTAGCCAGGCCCCCAGAGACCGTGCAAGCGGGACCAATGTCCTCCGCCGGAGCCCCGAAAGAGACGACTGGCGCTCCACGTGGGAGGTCAGCACGCCCTTCCGAGAACTCCACCGGCACAGTGGAGGGGGGAGGGGCCCGAGGAGCCGTAAGACCCGTCGGGTTTGCCCTGACCGTCACCCTCAGGTCCCCACCAAGGTCATCAGCCAAAGTAGCAGCCCTCTGCTTTGCAGCTGGAGGACCGCTAGATCGGGGGATGCACGATGGCGCTCCACCTCTTCTGAGTTACTGGAGTCTGGACCGTAGCACTGCGATGGACATATTCCCGCAGTGGGAACATGTCTCATCCACGAACGCAGCCTCAGCGTGCTGTGCGCCCAGACACGTGAGATTACGAACGTGCCCGTCAAGTGGAGACAGAAATCGACCGCACCCAGAAACACACGGCTTGAATGACATCTTGAAAAAGACGCAGGGTCAAGCCGTGTTGCTCTTTTGTGAATGGAAAGCTGCTCTTTTAGTGTGCTGAGGCACTCAGGGAGATGACCGCGGCTCCACACAGTTCGTGCTGCAAGCCTGTGTGAGCTCTCAGTGATGTTTTTGTGTGTGTATGTGTAACGCCCAGCGAACCAACAGTTTAAAATGGGATACGCTCAGCGAACCAACAAGCTCTTTTAGACACTGGAAGACGGTCTCTCACTGACGCGCCGTATCACCCGCACTGGCAGACTCTCAATCACTCAACTCTTGACTCGTAGTCAAACACTCTTCGTAGGAAACAGTAATACTGCTCGGCTCCGAAGTAGAAAGCGCTGATCTACCATTCCACTTCCTGTTTTATACCTGCGCTGCGGGGCGGAGCGTGGAATGCGTGGATCGCATGCCAAATTTCATTGGCTCGTTGTTAGATGCTCGAAGTAGGATTGGTCTCTAAAGTAAGATCCCATTCGTCCGATCAGTTCTGACGTACGTCGAACGTGACCGACTGAAAGGGAACAGATAATATGACAATTAAAAAGAAAGAAGACGCCTGTAGGTAACTATTATCAAAGATCCTGCTGTCATGCGTAGATCCTGGCCATCAAGCTATAATGTTGGTGATTTGGGCCTTCTCATCACACACAACTTGAACATTGATGGAACAATAGCCCTTCCTGTTGCGAAACAGCTCTCCATTTTCTCCACCTGGGTTTTGAATAGGAATGTGAGTACAGTCAATTGCTCCCGTAACTCCTGGAAAACCAGCTCTTCTATAAAATCCAGGAGATGTTTCCCCTGTTGGGGCAAATCTAACAAACTGACTTTTCAAGGATGCAATTGCCCCCGATACTCTTCCAACAATTCTCCTCACTGTTGATTTATGTACTCCGAAAAGGTCTACATCCACCATTTGGAAACAACCAGTAGCGTAAAAGCGCAAGGCTATTAAAAGCTGGAGCAGGGGTGGTATAGCTGCATTTCGGTCACTGCCATGTCTAATTGCAGGTTCAATTTTTAGATTGAATCTAATCACAGTTTCCTTGCTGAATCGGTACCTGTTCGAAAATTCGCCACCATCAAAAAACTCAACAGGATTGAGACGGTCCCTAGTTTTTCTGGAACTCTTTCATTTTCTTCAATCCACCAAATAAGTGCTGCCATTTTGACGATTTAAACCTCCTCAGTAGCAAGTTTAAATTTAATCCCCAACTGAAATTTTAATCTGAGATTAAAGTTATGGAGCAACAAGATTATAGTTAATCCAGGTTTATTATGAAAATAAATCCAGGATTAAAGTCATGGTTTAAATTTAAGCCTGCTTATTTTTAAACAAAGGTTAAAGTTTGGTGCAACAGAATTATAAGATAAACCTTGATTTAATCTAGATTTAAAGATAATCCTTGTTGGTGCAACCCACCCTTAATGGTTTATCACTTTCAACCAACAGGTGGCGCAGATACGAAATTAATGTGTTGTGGTCAGAGTGAAGTGTCAATGACACACGCAACGTTTGGTGTCAATATGTCAAGGCATTGCAGAGATCCAGACTCAAAAGTCACTTTGGCATCATGCCTCATCTTTGTTGATGCGCTATATGAAAACATTTTCATCTATCAACACAAACTCCATACATTTTTGTCATCTCAGCCTGAAGATATTCTGATTTGAATTTGGTGAAACAGACAAACGGAGAAGTTCGAAAAACTAAGTTTTTAAACAAAATAAAGATGGAGGACAAAAAGCTTGGCCAACTTTTGGCAACACTGGTATGAAACGTTTTGAATACCTTCAGGGCACAGTGCCGATTGGACACACGAGTTTAGTAATGATAAACCAATGCATTCATAAAATATTTTATTTCAATTTACATTATAATACTGTATTATAGTTAGTGCTGATTTCATGTTTTGTTCAATTATAGCGCCACCAAATGACCCAATCCCGGCATTTTTTGTATGTGTCCTCAGAGTGCACCCATACATAAGTGTGTAAAAGTTGATGAAAATATCTAATTTTGTTTAGGAGTTATAGAGATTTATATATGTGAGTACATAAAAAATGTTTTTGTCACTTTTTATCAAAATTTTGACATTTGGCCATTTTCATCAAACCACTATGATTCCGATATGAAAATTCTGTTGTTAATTCCTTGCCCTCATGACGTTCCAAACCCGTAAGATCATCTTCAGAACACAAATGAAGATATTTATGATAAAATCCGAGAGCTCTCTGACCCCTCCATTGACAGCAATTTAATAACACTTTCAAAGTCCAGAAAGGTAGTCGAGACATCGCTAAAATTGTCCATGTAACTCCAGTGGTTCAACCTGTATTTTATAAAGTGACAAGAATACTTTTTTGTGCGTAAAAGCCCCTAAAACAACGACTTTATTCAGCAATTTCTTCTCGTCTGTGTCAGTCTCCTACGCTGATGACGTAGTAAACACAGTGCAGCGCTTCCGGGTTCTACGTCAGAACGCCGGCTTACCATTGGCTGACACTGTTCATGTGAGCACCACAACGCATGTGTGTGATGCTGACGCAGGAGCTGGCCAATGGTGAGCCAGCATTCTGACGTAGAACCCGGAAGCGCTGCACTGTCTTTACTGCGTCATCAACGTAGGAGACTGACACAGACGAGAATTAATTGTTGAATAAATCATTATTTAAATTTTGTATCATTAAATTTAAGTAATTAAAATTATTTTTTGCAATAGCATTCTCTTCGCTTCATAAAATGAAAGTTGAATCCAGTTGAGTCACATTAACTATTTTATTGATGTTTTACCTTTCTGGACCTTGAAAGTGTTTCTTGCTGTCTATGGAGAGGTCAGAGAGCTCTTGGATTTTTTCAAAAATATCTTTATTTGTGTTCTGAAGATGAATGAAGGTCTTACGGGTTTGGAATGACATGAGGGCGAGGAATTAATGACAGAAATTTCATTTTTGGGTGAACTAACGCATTAATCGTGTTTCCATATTATCATAGTAGCAGCTAAAGTGTTAATGTATTACTCATATTACTTCCTGCATACTTATCTATTAATGATGGAAAATTATTCTAAAGTTTCACCAACTTCATACATTAAATTAAGCATTTTTACACACCCTTGATGAGCAGCTGTAAATTCTGACTATCATATGAGGGTCTGATGGAGCAGGAGTATCTTCCAGCATCATCATGAGTGAGATGAGTGATATTGATGGAGAAGTTTCCTCTCTCATACTCCAATGGGAAAGTTTCAACTCTATTCTTGAACCGAGGGTCCTGTCGCTCTACTGAATCTTCACCCTTGATTATTTCATACACATACTTGTCATACTCGCTGCCTCTCTTCCTCCAATGCGCATTAATGTCTTGAAGTTTAAGACCACGTTCAGGGAAAGAACACGGCAGGACAACAGAACCGCCAGTATCAGCCTCTACTGAGACCTCCAGACACTGACACTGAAATCACAGAAACGTTCAAACACACAGTCTCTAGCATGATTTTATCTTTCTGATATGTCGTTCAGATGCTCACCTTTATTTATCAGCACAGCAAACACACAGATAACACGGCATCTGCAGAAACAGAAAAATAAGTTAATTTAACTTCCTTAATCTCAACCACAGCATGATAGTGGCATGATAACAGGCGTGTGTGAGTTGAACCAATCACCAGTGATCCCAGTGAGGTACAGCGGGTTAGAAATGCTGTCCGACTTCCTGTGACGCCATGCTAACGTGTGCAGAAATACTCACAGCAGGCAGACTAAAAACTAAAATCACCATGACTTGTTTTACACTACATTCTGTCAATTGCTTTTCTATTTCTGTGAAGAGGAAGCTATTTTGATTACAGATTATAGGGCACATAAATTAAAAACAAAAATTAATAAGGATGTGTGCCGATAATATATACATACACAAACCCACTGTAATTTTGTCAAAAAAAATGTTTTGTGCCAATTGTCAATTTGGATTTCGTCAATTGGTCACTGTTCAACTCCAATTATATTGTATGCTTCATCATCATCCTGTAAATGTTGAAAGCATCGCTAAATATCATTTAACAGTAAAAACAGCAAATATTTGTAATAATCTTTTTGTTTTTTGGTGCATCTTTGGGAATAATTTGTCATTTTTATCCTATTGTATATGTCTTTGCTTGATCAGTGTCGTTTGTGGGTTTTGGTTATTTTGCCGTTGTCGGCTGTAAAGACATAAAAAAAAAAAAAAAAAAAAAAAAAAAAAAACGGAAATCATTTGGTGACGTGATATGGAACTCTAATGTGGCCAGGACCTACTTTAGATGTGCGTTGCCCTGAAAATAACTGCAAAAGGCGTGCTATCTTGGCATGGTAGGGTACCATGAGGCTGAAGGCACACCCTAAGAAACATGTGCTTTTCACTACACCCATAGTGTGTGATTGCAGGGGAAAAAAGTTTGTATTGAACATTGCTGGAGCAACAATTTTGTGAAACCCAGACAAAGGGCAAAATACATTATTGTTACAAACACTTTAGCTAAACTAATGTTTTTAATCATGTCTAAATTAATACTTGCTCAAAACAATTTTATGTTTATTTTGATAAATAAAATAATTAATTATTTTTCAGTAAATATAAGCCTACTGTCATTAAAATATGTGCAAAAAAGATATATTAAAAAATACAAAAAGTAAAGATTCTGAAAGCATTGAATGATATCCTATAATAATTTAATAAAGCGTTACAGTAGTATCAAATAAATATATTTTATGATATGATTTTTAAATATGATGCTTTCATTATAAATATTATGATTATCTATTAGATGAATGCCCAAACAGATAGATGATATTTACCGTCGGAATCTATGTCAACAAATGGAAAAGTTAGTCAGCTGTTAATTATCAATACCACACTTTTACATATTCTTCCGTTATTAAAAAAAACAGTTGCTTTATTTACTTTGAACAAAACTGAAAATCATTAACAAGACCTTTGTCTCAAAATATATTCAATGATTTCTCATTTGCTACATACATCTACATAAAAAACTAAAAACTAAACCAAAAACATTAAATATTAGATCAAATTAGCACAGAATCAACTTTTTGGAAGAGTAGGCTAACTACATGAATAACAAACCTTTTAGATTTTCATTCTAAAGCCCCTTTTTTGTCTTAAAATGTTCGTGCACAGCCCTAATTGACTGCATCAAAATAAGTTATAAGAGAAAAAAACAGAATTGTCAACATTTTTTCAGATTTATTAAAAAAGAAAAACTGAAATATCACATGGTCCTAAGTAAAGAAAGTTGTAGAAAGTTAACCATTACTGCAGCCCTTTCACCAGTCGGGGCTTTATGGCAGAGTGGCCTGACGGAAGCCTCTCCTCAGTGCAAGACACATGAAAGTTTGCTCAAAAACACCTGAAGGTCTACAAGATGGTGAGAAATAGGATTATCTGGTCTGATGAGATCAAGATAGAACTTTTTGGCCTTAATTCCAAGCGGTATGTGTGGAGAAAAATATCACCTGTCCAGTACCGTCCCAACAGTGAAGCATGGTGGTGGCAGCATCATGCTGTGGGGGTGTTTTTCAGCTGCATGGGCAGGACGACTGGTTGCAATTGAGGGAAAGATGAATGTGGCCAAGTACAGGGATATCCTGGATGAAAACCTTCTCCAGAGTGCTCAAGACCTCAGACTGGGCCGAAGGTTCACCTTCCAACAAGACAATGACCCTAAGCACACAGCTAAAATAACGAAGGAGTTGTTTCACAACAACTCTGTGACTGTTCTTGAATGGCCCAGCCAGAGTCCTGACTTAAACCCAATTGAGCATCTCTGAAGAGACCTGAAAATGCCTGTCCACCAACGTTTACCATCCAACCTGACAGAACTGGAGAGGATCTGCAGGTGGAATGGCAGAGGATCCCCAAATCCAGGTGTGAAAAACTTGTTGCATCTTTCCCAAAAAGACCCTATTAGATCAAAACGGTGCTTCTACTAAATACTGAGCAGAGGGTCTGAATACTTAGGACCATGTGATATTTAAGTTTTTCTTTTTTAATAAATCTGCAAAAATGTCAATAATTCAGTGTTTTTCTGTCAATATACAAACCTGATTCCAAAAAAGTTGGGACACTGTACAAATTGTGAATAAAAAAAGGAATGCAATAATTTACAAATCTCAAACTTATATATTTTTTATAGCATAACATAAAATAGATAACATATCAGATGTTGTAAGTGAAACATTTTGAATTTTTCCCATGAGGCTAACACCATGTCCACACCGGACGCGAGCAGCACAATGAGACGAGACAAAAGACGATATAAACCATTATAATCGGTGATGTTGTCTACACTGGATGCGGTATGACAAATCCCGAGAGTAAATTGATGCCTCATTCTATTTATGACGTACTGACATTAAGGACAAATGCATTGTAACGGTTGTTTTGTCTCGTCCAGTGTAGACAGCTTCTTGCAGTTGCAATGCGACACATCAACAGTCGTGTCTGGTTTAGACACTGTGCGATTTATCTAATAATATTACTTATGAGGGGATTTTAACTAATATAAAATGTATAGTATTTGTAAATATAAAAGTAAATGTATAATGTAAAGTGTGGAGAGTGCAGTTTAGGTGAGTCTTTCTTTGGAAATACATTAAAAATGTGATCATGATCTTGGCCGCCCCCTTCTTCTCACTCACACAACTTGTAGGTTGTGCTCTACTTGTAGTTCTATGACCCTGGCCTCTTGGTTTAATTTAACTAAACCCTCCAGAATGGATTTTAAAAATGCTGTTTAACCACTCTAAACTATCATAAATGCCCTGCAGAGGGCATCAGAGGAGCTCTGATACATTGAAGAATATTTTATGTGTGTATATATATATATATTTTTTCAAGGATGTTTCCAGATTTTTTTTTAAGGTTTCAAAGGATGTGTGTGATGTCTGGTGAGGGATGGTAATTAACTAAGGATGTCTAACAACTCAGAAAATATTATTTTTTTCTCCGGAAAGTAGCTAAAATAGTACATTAACTCTCTTTACAGAAGTCTTACAATTTGTATTTGTTCTTTCTACATACTTTTATTTATTGTCATGGGCTTAGACCGTGTGCATCTTCTCTCTTTTACAGTCAATAACAGATAACATTGACAAATTCAACAGCAAATAAATAAATTGAACAGGATGTTTAAGGACCAATGTGGTGATGCCATGGCCTTAAGTTATTATTAACAGAATTAAACTTTGAAACACTGAAACAAGAACATTGTCTGCTAAAGGATAAACAAGTCTGAAAAAAAGAAAAGAACTGCCATTCACCATTCACTGTTTCCTTACTTCCTAATCTCATGTCATTTAATATCTTTTTTCCTCTTTATGTGTACATTCAGTTAGAGATAAAATAGATGTAAAAAATAGTAAACATGTTGCTCGTGGTTGAAATCTAATGTCAGAAGAGCACAACTACACTACACCAAATTAGTAGATGGTGTCTTTGACTTTAACACATCTGCATCATGTGCAGGACTCCTGTCAGCAGACTGTTCATTTACATATTTTACATACAGTTACTATTGAAGCACTACAGAAGTTTTCCTGCATCAAGTATGTAAAGTGTAAATCACATTAAAAATATATCATTGTGAAAATTCACATCAGCTATGTGCTTGTGGATGTGTATTATGATGTGTCTCTTCAAGTCTCTTCAAGTAAAAAATTCTAAAATCCTACAGGGAGTTCCTGATTGATCCATGTTTGGCTTAAAATGCTAATTCTCTTCCTGGTTTTATGAAAACAACAGAACTAGCATGCAAATATTGCTCATTTCAAACATACAGTACGTTTTGTCTTACTATAAAGGGGCCCACTTTATATTAGGTGGCCTTAACTACTATGAACTTACATCAAAAAGTAAGTACAATGTACTTATTGTGTTCATATTTTATTGCTGTCCACTTTTGCTGATATTGAGGTAAGATAGATTAAGGGTAGGATTAGGTGTAAGGGAAGTGTCAACAGTGTAATTATAAATGTAACTACATACATTTTGTAATAAATAAATTATAAAGTCAAATTATGAATAAATAAAGATGTAATTACATGCAGGTAATTTTGAAAATGTAAGTACAATGTAAAAACATGTATGTACAATACATGTTCATTGTATCAAATTATTAATTACAATGTTAGTACATAGTAGTTAAGGCTGTTAGGGGTTAACAGCTTATGACCCAGGACCAGTAGTGAAGAAATGAAGACAGAGTCAGGATTGCAATTAATTAAAAGAAAAATTTACTTAAGAATAGTTTGCAGTTTCAAAAGCAGAAGCCAGCTTCAAGTCTCACAAGGAGTTCGTAGGCCGCGCTCCCTCTCTCACCGTCTCGTTGCCTCGCCCTATCGTACATACAATTGTCCCAACAGTTATACCGTTTTCAAGGTCTTATCCACGTCATTACTGTGATGTGGATGGTTCTGATTGGCTCAGAGACAATGCACAGTCATGGTAAATTTCCACTCGAGTCAGTTAATCTGATGCACGTTTCCACTGACGTGTCACTTGTTGATGCTTTCACCCAGAATTAGGCCCGTAGTGAACTTCCAGATCTGGAGCAGGCGCCAGATTGCCCAGAACAACAAGTCCACTCATCTCTTAGGGTGCCCATTGAACACCATTTTGATCTGTAGCATAGAATATTGCGCACATACACAGATACACAGTCTCTCCGAGGTTGGAGCTGATTAAGCTCCAGTTCTAACCAGTTCTTACCAAAACATACTGATAACATGTGCTTTCTTTTAGTGAGAGGGACACACAATAGTACAGGCAATATTCATCTTGAGTCTTTAGTGTTTCAGTAAAAGGAAATATAAAAGGAATAAAACATAATAAATTAAATGAAAGACAAATCCATATTTCATATCTGGAAGCCGGGCTAAGTGAGCAAACGCTGTTACTGCACTCCTGACATGTTAGGGGTGTGTGATACCTCAAATCCAAACACACGACCTTGTTGCCAGTGTTTAGTGACACATCACACATCTCTCGGCCAGACCCTCAGTCACTCCTCAGAGACCAAATACACACTTTAGAAAACAAGAAACAAAGCAAAATCATAACTGGATAGAATCATTATAATAATATAGGTAATATAGGAAGATAAATATTAATTAAGGTTTTGATTATGAAGTTAATAAGGATATAAATATATACAGGTATATTGAAGCGGCAGTGGATTTCAAAATCCCCCCTTCAAGGCCACCTAATATAAAGTGGGTCCCTATAAAGGATTTAGTAAAAATAAAACAAATGTAAGCTTCAAGAAGCGATGAAAGGGCCCTCATACCTGGGGACATCGCCAAAAGTGAGCGATATACATTTAAGTGGGTAAAATTTGGTGAAAAATAACAGTCATTTTGCTGTGCCACACTTCCTGCTGCCAACTGGTGGCGCTGTGACTAACTGAATATTCCCATGTAGATGTCATCAGGCCAGGACTATTATCAAACATGAAGTTTGGGGAAGATTGGACATTGTATGTCTGAGTTACAACAATGTCCTGTTTCGTTGTGTTAAAGGTGCACTATGTAGTATTTTTTCAGTAAAATATCTAAAAACCACTAGGCCAGTGTTATATATTTTGTTCAGCTAAGTGCTTTCAATATCTCAAATGTTTCCAACTATTTGTAAATTGTGATAAAATTGCTATTTTAATGAAGGAGCCGTGACGTCTGGTTGGAGGGAGTCGCCTGTCAATTGCGTCATATCATATCATCATGCCTTACTCTCGATTTCCGGTTTTATTCGGCAGAAACGCTTTACTCTTAGGAGTGTGAACAAGTGTCACAGCAGCCGCTGAGCGAACGCACAGAGTAACGTCATAACATAATTTTAAACACACTCAGACGTATCTAATATGTTAAACAGAGCAGCCGCACCTCATACTCATGACCGGAAAAAGGGAAATGCCACCGGCGACTGTGTCCTGTAATAATTAAAGTCCTGCTGCTCGCGAGCCGTGTGTTGCGTTCATCTCATTAACAATCGCTCCAGCAGCCGTGCTCAGCTCTACAATACTCCGTCCTGCTCAGCTTCATACTACGGTAACGCTAATAACCGCATCCATCAACATGATTCCTGCCAGAGTTCTATCCCGGTTCTTTTCCACCGGCTGTGAGGTGAAGACCACATGTCCCAAGATGCTGCGCTCAAACTTGGCGTCATCAAACTACGCCTTTGTTTTGAATAGGCGCCCTCTAGCGGACGGAAAGTTACATAGTGCATATTTAATCGCATCCATTAGCACATATTAGCCTTGTGTTGCATGATTTAATGTGCTTTTAGCATGTTTTAGCACTGGAAGGCATATTTTAATGGGTTTCAGGTTCATCACAGTGTAAAACAAGGCATTTCCTGTTGTCAGCAGGTGGCACTATGACTGTAACTGAATATTGGCATATAGATGACTTGACAAATTAGTGCTTAAGACACAATCTTAACATAGTGACTACGTTTATGCAACTAGCCCCAGGACTCTCCCTTCTTCTTCATGAGAAGTTTGAGGCAGATCAGACATACCCTAATCACAGCAAAACCTTAAACTTCGTCAGGCCGCCATGGACACACCGTTCAGGGAAAACTCAAGATCTTTACTATTTAATGTCGCAAAGGCCTTTAGATTAGACTGACCAAATATGATGTTGATCTGATTAACCTAGGAGTTTGTTAATGTAAAATGCCTGGAAATTGAAATAAAATAAAATATTTTACTGAGAAAATATTAAATACCTCACTTCCTTTTGGCTTTCAGATTTTTTTTCAGGGCATTTTTGGTAAGTATTTGGCTGTTACATGTAATCTACAGAATTTCATACCTGTATGTGAAATGTAGTGCAAACAAAGCTTAATTTAATTTTTTTAGGTGGTGCTATTGAGTCATTTTGCCAAACCTAATTCTGAAACCCATAAGAGATCTGTATACAATGTCCTGTATGTAAGTAACATGTATGCACTTATTGTGTACATACATGTTTTTACATTGTACTTACATTTTAGAAATACCTGCATGCAATGTCTGTAATTCATTTCTGTAGTTACATTTGTAATTACACAGTTGGCACTTCCCTTACACCTAACCCTACCCTTAAACTGACCCATCCCACCACACCTGTCCCTAACTCTACCCGTACCCACCTCAATATCAGCAAAGGTGTTTGGCAACACAATTTGAACACAGTAAGTACATTGTACTTAGTTTCAGCTGCATCTGATGCTGTTAGTAAACTAAATCTGAAAGGCAAATTTCTCTGCGGCTCATGAATGTGGGCGACTGGGCGTCACTGGAAACTCCTGTCCTGCTTTTTCCTCTTGTGGTCTCTCAATGATAACTGAAGTCATGACAGGACGGTATATCAAGATTTAAAAACAGCAGGAATATATAAAACATTGATCAGAGAAAATCGACATCCAGATGGAGTTCACAAAAGAACATTTCAATCTCATACTCATGTAAGTTAATAATGCAATTTAATAATTGTTCAACTCTTTTAGCCCCCCACCTGCATTTAAACGTCTCGTCACTAAACCAGTGTGAATTTCCTTTCTTTGTTGATTTGTGCTGGTCTGGGTTTGGATCTGGTCGACCATGATGGTCTTTCCTGTGATTCTAGTTGACCAAAGAAGCTATTAGCCTCATCTTATTCTTATTTCAGTCATGTTTTATAATTGACATCCATAAAATGTGTATGCTTTCTTTTTAAATTAGGTGTGAAATATTTTGCAGCATTTCTTTTTTTTAATTTAAACCACTTAAATTAAATTATAACCCCTGATTAAATTATTTATTTTTATTTTCTGTTTCTATATCTCACTGTTTATATTTAAGTACTGAGTAATATTAATGAACTACATGTACTTACTATAGGGTTAGTGTAGGATTAGGGTTTGGTTGAAGGTTAGTTGCATGTAAGTTTGGATAATTTACTGTTATTACTAAAGAACATGTAACATATGTAACAGGGACACTGTAAAATAAAGTGTTACTGAATAGTGTTAATGATTTTAACAGAATTTAACAGTTTGGACAAACGTGTCATACACTGTAAAAAGTAATAAGTTGACTTTACTTGGAAAAGCTGTGGAAACTGATTGCCTCAAAATTTTCAAGCAAATTAGGTCATCATTTTTGACTTGAAAATACTTACTACTACTTTGTAGAGTTATCTTGTGTATTTGTAGAGGTTACCATAAAACCTGAGTACAAGTAACTCAAATTCAAAAGTTCAGCCAACTTACATATATAAGTTGGGGTTTGTAAGCAGAACTCAAACAAAATAGTTCTTTTAACTAGTTCTTTTAATGTCTGCTTGTTCATTTTACTAGAAGGATGTGTGGAAACTGATTGCCTTAAAATTCTCAACTATCTTAATTGCATCAAGTTGATCTTACTTAAACCCTTCAAGTCGACATAATTCTATCTGTGAGCTGAGGAAGTGTACTCCCAGAATGCATTGCAGCATGAATAAATTAATCACAGGGCAATCGTAACTCCGTTTTATTATTTTTGGCTTTATTTTACCATTTTATTTGCTGTCTTTTGTCAGTATAACCCCAATAATGACAGCAAATGAACTTGTAATGGTCTTATTAAGTGTAAAAAAAAAAAATGTTACCATTATTGTGTTTTGCACGCTGAATGTTGAAGTCTGTGTGTGACTCAAGCATGGTAAATTGTTGGATAATGTCACAAATATAGAGTCATTATATCAACACAATTAAAATTTTGTCAGAAGTGTTAGCAATAAACTGTTAAAATATCATTAATTGGTATAACATTTATATATATATATATATATATATATATATATATATATATATATATATGTGTGTATATATATATATATATATATATATATATATATATATATATATATATATATACATACTTATTACTTCCCTTCCTTTGAAATCTGTGATTTCGTGTTGCATTGCTGCAGCAATAGGAAGAGATTTATAGTAATATAAATTAAGTTCCAAGTGCCCAACCAAAGGGAACACTGATCACCGTAATGGTGAGAAATTTTAGGAAATCAACATAAATTTATGAAGTCAGCTTATGTGATGCTTTCCCAAAGTATTTAGTTGTATTTTCAATAACATTCAAGATGACTGTAAAATGAGTGAATGCAACTAAGAAGAACGATGACTGCAGAAGTGGAGGAAATGAGTGAAAAGTCTATTAAGAATTGCCCCGCCTCAATCTTTTGCCCGCCCACCTGTTTTTTGAGTGTGTTTTTTTCCTTTGGCAAAATGGTACTCAAACCAGTCAAGTAATGTTTACTTGGGTTTTCTAAGTAACAAAGGCATAGCATTCAAACAGTTCAGATTGCTAAATAGTTTTAAGTAAATTCTAATTATTGTACATTAAGTTAAGTTTACTAAAAAGTCTTAGTAAGAACAGCTGTTGGATTTAACAGTGTGAACATGCATTTAGTACAACACACTCAACATTCTTAAGTACAATGTACTAAACTTGCATAGTTTAGCTATCGCATCCACCTAAAAGTTCACAATACTCAGTATATTCAAGTTAAATCAACAAATTTTCCAAAATCAGTTAATTTTACAAGTTTTTCTTTAGTAGATTCAACAATTACTTTTTACAGTGTACTTTTCTGGAATTGCTTAAGATGTAGCTAGCTGCTCGTATCTGTGTTGTATCTGTGAAACCTAAAAAACAAGATTGTCCAACTTTCTGTCTATGAAAGCATATCTCGGCTGCCACGTCATCAAGGGGGCTCTAAAGGCCATCTCGATTTAAGATGGCAGCTTATGTTTCGTCTTCTTCATTCAACTCATTAGTGCAAATGGTGCATTGTAGGACTTTTTAGGGAGCAAACGTTTCAGTACACTGGTCGATTATTTAAAATGGTTGTTGTTGTTGTCAATTTTGTCTGATGTCTAAGGCGTGCACAGTTGACATGTGGAAGTATACTTTATACTAATAAATAATAAATTCTGAATTAAACTTTTTTTGTAGGACTTTTTAGGGAGCGAACATTTCAGTGCACTGGTAGATTTTGCTATTGAGAAAGCCCTGTCAAAATGGCAGACTCCCTTATCAGTGCTCTCACTACTGAACTAGCGAGCCAAATAAGACGCGCCCAATGTATGCATTAATAGATCAAGTTAGCTGAGAGATTGAGTCTATTAAAGTCAACAAATACACAGCACAACACTAACACAAAATAAAATAAAACAGTTTGCTGTTTCACATTAACAGTGACATAAACCATTAATCTGTAATAATAAGGGGATTAAAGGATAAATTCAAACTATATTCTCACATATACAGACCTATATTTTATAGTCTCAAATATACTTTAGAATCACAGTATTATAACAATAATTACATGTAAAACAATATGTAATTATAATGACTTTATCTGTCGACATGATGCCGGTGAATTGCAGAGCTTGTGCAAACATATCCACATTGCTATGATCAGATGCTTTCTTGCTGTTACCTTTCTGTCAGAAAGGCTCTCCTTCGCAGAGTTCACCTGGGTGCTTCAACAGTGATCTTTAAGATCTTTGTGGTCCTACATCTAATGTATCAATTATATCAAAGTAGTACTTATATAGTATGTCTATGATAATATAAAAACATGTTTAAAAGCCAAGTTTCTTCAGTATTGACATACAGTAATTTGAATTATAAACAAAAAGCTATTTTATTGTAATGTTTGATTGTAAAAAATACAGTATGCACAATCAATAACACAGTTAACAACACTACTAAGGTCAACCGTACATTCATTTTTATCAGTAATTACAGTTTATGTAATATTGTATTTTAGACATTTGCTTGTATTGTTTCTGTCCTAGCTCCACTGCTGCCCTCTGCAGGCCATTTATGATCATTTAGGGGCATATCACCACTGTGCAGTGCAAAAAAATAAAAAAATAAAAATGTTGTGCATCAACATAGCCCAAGTAATGAATTAATAAATAATAATAATAATTTATATACAAGGTATATATAACTTTTTTGCACGTGCCAATATATTATAAAGTGACAGGTTTGTGGACCTGCATTATCTGACAGGCTTTTGTTTTTGTTATTGAAATGATCCTGTTTTTAATCATTTATATTGATGGAAAACGTTTTATAGATAATAATAGAAGACAGACAACGAAAGCTCAAAGAGAAATACTAATTATTATTTTATTACTCTGTGATTTTATCACATAGTATGCAACTGATGTTTATAGCAGGTGTTAACAGAAATTAACAATTCAATTATTGGCGACGGGCGTCGGGTGGGGTGCTATAAACCAATACATACCTTTATAACCACCCACCCTCCTTTTTCAGGTTCAGTCAGGACCCTTGTTGAGCATTCACAGAAATATTAACTTAAATGTGTGAAAAGTGCTTTCTATGTTTCACAGCATAGCCGAATGCTCTAATATCAAATGTGTAGATCTAGATACACGAGCATCATCCGTGATGTATTTAAACCACAGAATACATGCATGCTGCTGTTTCCAGTTGAGGTTAAGAAAACAATGAGAATTGAAATACATGAATAGGCCTACTTATAAAGATATTGACATGTGGTTTTATGGTTAAACCTCCAGGTGAAAGATTCTGTTGGACATTGTGAATTATATTGTTTTAATGACCAAGTGACCAACTAGTGCAACGTTTCTGGTTTTGGTTTAGCCGCTACATACAGGCTGAGGTGCTAACGTTTAGCACCTCAGTTGAGTTAACCACAACCTGTAGTTGTGTAAAACACAGTGTGCAGCCTGTAATCATTTCTTATAATTGTTCGCTATAGAACATACATTTATAACAATAGACACTATACACTGTAAAAAAAAAAATATATATTGTTGGTTTAACTTAAAAAATTAAGTAACCTGGTTGACCTAAAATTGTAAATTTATTGAAATTAAACATTTTAGTTGATAAAATTAAGGAAATTGGTTTAATTCACAAAAACTCAAAATATAATTGTATTTGAATTGCATAAAAAACGTATTCACAAATAAAACACATAATTACCCAATATGCTTACAAAATCCTTTAATAATATTTGAATAAAAGTTGTTGATTCTCAAACATATTCATTGTATTTATTAAATTATTAATTTCAATGAAAGCAAAATTTTAAGGCAAGCCGGTAGCTTGTTTTAAAATTATTTTTACAGTGTAGAAACAGATCAGGAGGTGAAGTTCCAGTTATTTTATTGAAAAATACAATCTTTTTTTGATAAATGAAAAAAACATTTACCAATAAATGTGATAATGATTAATATTAATCTGTGTCTGTGTACGTACAATCCTAAAATCTTATCTTTTTCCTATCTGTAAAGAAATTGACTATCTAAAAAAAACTTTTTACTGTAAAGATTGACATCAAGCCCCAGTCTTCAATAAACCAGATATAGTTTAAAGCTATTTATTATTGACATTAAGTATATTAAGAACACAATAAAATGCATATGTTTTAAAGAGCATGACATATAGACACAAAAACGGATGGTTTCAAATACATTTACTTTTGTTAATTTTAGTCTTGAAGCTGATATGTAACTCGTGTCTGAAGTAGTTCAGCATTATTAATGTGATTTCCCAGCCATTCTGTTCTTCCAACAGCAAACCCTAAAAACAAGACAATGCATTCAGATTTAATATTAACTGAAATATTAAATTATTATTTCTTAAATTGTAAAGAAGCCACATAACAATCAATAGATTAAATAATCGGAAATACATTACAACAACATCATCTGCCTCTAGAGAAGAGCATTATATTCATATTTTTTACAATACTGTATACTTAATTTCCTAGTTTTTCTTAATGAAGATTCTCTCACCGATCAGCACAATGAGCAAAAGGCCGTTCATCAGACCAGATATGATGACGATAATCTGCCATTGTGTCTGATTCTGATCAATAAACTCCACCACTGTATGATTTAGACACTCAGTTAGTAGAGTTGATTCTGTAAAGAAAGTGTTCACAGTTTGTTACTGTCGTTCTAGTCCACTAAAGTATAATAACTGTAATTTTGTAGAATTTTGTAAATCTCAATAACATTTATCTTATGTAGAATGAAGCAACCAGTTAGAGACCTGGTTATGTTTTTAATATCTTGATAACCCAAAATACTTTAATTGTAATTAATTGTAAATAGTCGCAGAGTGAACTCACCGGTGAAGTGCAGTCTGGTGCTTTTGCTGAGTTTTGGAGGTGAGTGTGTGTTCATACAGTAATAAACTCCTAATTCATCAGCAGTCACATTATTTATAACCAAAAGATGCTTAAATTGCACTGAATATTTCTTTCTGAATGTTTTAATAAAGTAATAAGGTGACAGTGGTGTTGGGAATGACCGTAGAATCAATTTTGGAGGATCTGGTGTTTTCAGTAAAATCCAATAAACCTCATTTTCATCAAGATCACAGTTTATGGTCACATTTGATCCCAGATCAGTGAGTTGATCTGACACTGCAGCTCCACAACAGATTAACACATCTATAAGATAAAAAAAGGCAAATATAATATCAGAATAATTAAGATCACCGTGAACCTATAACATAAAACAATTCATGACAAAGTGCATGTATATATATATTCATATCATGCTATAAACTCACAGAGCTGAAGCTGAATGATCCTCATGTTGTTGTGAATTATAATTAAAACACAACATGAATCGGCTTTCCTCCACACAACATTTAAAATGAATCTGCTGCAGCTCTGAAGCAAAGACAGGAAGAAAAAAACATCTCTGGTTAATTGTAACCTCTGTTCCCTGAGAGGAGGGAACGAGACATTGCGTCAGAGCTGATGCTATGGGTAAAGCCTCAGAATATTTGGACTGAAGTGGTGGTGCACACAAAAAGTTTTAACCATTACGATATGTCTGATGCAATGGCAATGCTGATGCTGTCATGAACATAATACAAGAGGGGTTTATGCGATGATGCGATGAAGAGCAGTAACTCGAGCACATGTACACTCACCTAAATGATTATTAGGAACACTATATTAATACTGTGTTTGACCCCCTTTCATCTTCAGAACTGCCTTAATTCTGCATGGACTTAATTCTGCATTCTTTAGAAATGTTGGCCCATATTAATAGGATAGCATCTTTGGGGCCATTTTAGTAGTGAACTCATTGTCATGCTCAAGTAACCAATTTGAAATGATTCGAGCTTTGTGACATGGTGCATTATCCTGCTGGAAGTAGCCATCAGAGGATGGGTACATGGTGGTCATAAAGGGATGGACATGGTCAGAAACAATGCTCAGGTAGGCCGTGGCATTTAAACGATGCCCAATTGGCCGTAAAGGGCCTAAAGTGTGCCAAGAAAACATCCCCCAAACCATTACACCACCACCAGCAGCCTGCACAGTGGTAACAAGGCATGATGGATCCATGTGTTCATTCTGTTTACGCCAAATTTTGACTCTACCATCTGAATGTCTCAACAGAAATTGAGACTCATCAGACCAGGCAACATTTTTCAACTGTCCAATTTTTGTGAGCTGATGCAAATTGTAGCCTCTTTTTCCTATTTGTAGTGGAGATCAGTGGTACCCGGTGGGGTCTTCTGCTGTTGCAGCCCATCCGCCTCAAGGTTGTGCATGTTTCTGGTGATAATCTGTCAGTCATCTCCCTGACAATGTGATTGGTCCGAACAGTTTCTGTTTAGGCATAATAACTCCTCTACGGATCGAGCCCAGACCGAACTTCTCAACCTAAAAATGTTGTGGACGGGGCTAAGATTCTTGCAAAATGTTCAGTCATTACAGGACTGAGTCAGTTCAGGGTAGTAAATTGTGTACAAGATGTCCTACCCTGAACTGACTCAGACAGTCACAGACTGATGGGTCTTATGGCAGTAGCATCCCCTGTGGTTCAGCTGGGCCTGTTCCACATGAGACCATTCCAGGGGTGTTCTTTCCACAGAGTTCTGATCACATGCAGAGGTTTTCAGACCCTGTGTTCATGGACGAGGTTCTAGCTTTTTCACAGAGGACTCCAGCCAGGGGCGTATTGTAGTCACTAGACTATCATGATAGATGCATCCCTCATGGGCTGAAGTGCAGTCTATCAAGGACGCCAGACCTTTGGATTCTGGAATGAGGTACATTGTGGCTGGCACATAAATGGGACCATAACCCAGGACCAGACATTTTTCCTTCCCACCGATTCATTCATTTACTTTCAGCTGTGCTGCTCAGAGTATGAACAGGCAAAATGAGACTTCTGTTGTTAGTTCTGGCCCACTCAGATATGGTTCTCAGACCTGTCCTGTCTGTTAGTCGGCCCTCCTTGTGAGGTTCCCCTAAGACAAGACCTGCATTTCTCCCTCTGACTAAGTTCACTGGGAGTGATGTGCAGCCTCTTGGCCTCTGTCCGACAAGGGTGTTGAAGATCTATGTCATCCGTTCATCCCAGTGGCGTAGATCAGAGCAATTGTTTTTGCTATTTCTGTGGCCTATGAGGCGCATGGCTTGGCTTCTAAATAAGTGTGTTCATTCCATCAGAGAAATGGCTTCTTCTCTGGCTCTTTTTAAAGGCTCTTCCCTGCAGAATGTGTGTTTTGTGGCAGAATGGCCCCTCTGCATTATTGAATATCGTTCCCATAGCGAAGGCTCGCAGCGTTGAGTGGACCTATGAAAGGGAACGCTCAATTACGTATGTAACCCTGGATCCCTGAGTAGGTTCGGGAGGAGCACGTTCAAATGATCTATCCAATCGTGATGTCATTCCAACCAACTGTCAGCAATCAGTAATCAACATGTCTACCAATCAGCTGAAGTAAAGGATCACATAAATACCTAGTCAACTCACCAATGTTTCTTGACAGGTTTTCAGCATCCATCCACCACCCCGTCTTCCTCACACTAACCTGGTTACTTTACTAACCAGAGATACAGGAGGAGTACTCTGGGTGCGGGCCAAATACCGAGCTCAGAGCCCTCTCCTCGGACAGCACGCCAAATATGCATACCATTTATTCTATCTGACTTATTTGTAAGTGTAAACTTGTGAATTATTATTAAACATGTTATACACTTTATTTCCCCTTTTAATATTTTCTATTAGAAATTCTAACCAGATTCGAGCCTCAGATCAATTTGCGTCTAAACTTGATGCCATGCGTCTTGCCCCTACACTATTGCCGCAGTAAATAACTCAGTGATTACTGTAATTTTGTCTGGCCCAATAAATTGTTTAGTAAACGGTGGTATATTTGTATTTAATGTAAATGGCATCTAACTTTACTTCAGTAAAAAAAATCTGAGAGAGAGGACCCACCCACATTTTATTTGCTTCCGACGCCAATAGTTACACTAAAGGTGTTCCCATAGCGATGGCTCGCAGCGTCTCGATCCCTAATCAGGGAACCAAGGTTACATACATGAACGAAACATTAGACCTTAGACAGTATAAAACAGGGGTATACAAATCAAACATAACGCCCAATAAAGATAGATCATGTGTGGAAAAAATAGGCCAATTTAGTACTTACCATAATTTGGTTCTTTCTTGGTGTTCCATCGTTAGACTATGTGGAAGTTTTAAAATTTAACAGAATTGCATATATTACAGAAACATTTATTTTAATAAATATTATTAAGCTTTAGTCTGCAAAAGCATTCCAATAATGCTGATCAACAGCCCTGTTTCACTGTTTGTATCATTCTGCTTTTCTTTGTTTTCAACAATAAGCAACATATTTATGAGAATGTTCACATTATACAGTACGTTAATTTATGCTCACCTTTTCCCATGACATGCATGAGGCTCAGGATTCAGCACTTTACTATTGTGTAAAAGTAATTATTTAATTGGTCGAAGTCCCATATTGTATCAGTTTGTAAAGGTGTATCAACTGCAAAGATTCACATGCTTTAGTCTTGGCAATGCTGGGTAGAAAAAATGCAATGCAATATGCTGCTCTGTTTCCATTTGAGGTTAAGACAACTGTGAGAACTGAGATAACCTAAATGTATAAAGGTATCGAGAAAACACTGCATTCATTTTAAAGTTAAACCCCCACTCTAGACAAAGGTGACAGACCCTGTTTATCATTGGTTGTGCCCAAGCCAGTGGAACATGTTTATGGTTTTGGTTGAGCGCTTCAGTTGAGTTTAACCACACTGTGCTGTATGTAGCCGGGTATTGTGTATGTATATATATATATATATATATATATATATATATATATATATATATATATATATATATATATATATATATACAGCTCTGCAAAAAAATGACACGACCACTTAAAGTTTAGAAATCAATGTTAAGTGGTTTCTTAAGTTTTTCTAGAGCTCTCTCTCTCTCTCTCTCTCTCTCTCTCTCTCTCTCTCTCTATATATATATATATATATATATATATATATATATATATATATATATATGTGTGTAAGGGCTGGGCAGGTTAACACGTTATTATCGTGTTAACACATTTATTAATTAACGCCGACAATTATTTTATCGTGCATTAACGTACTTATTTATTATTATATTGAAAGGCCGTTGCTCACTGCCTCTGAATACACATACAGACAAACCATTGGTCACAGGAGAATAAAGTGCTGTCTGTAGCCTATATTCAGATAAAATGTATAAAATAAGAATGTTGCCATATTCAAATAAAGATTTTAAAAAGCAGGCTAATATCTGGCTCACACTACAGGAGTTTTAAAATCCTATCAGATTGTAACATCTGGTTGCAGTACACACTTCAGGAGAATCTTTGCAGATTTTCTTAATTCAAATCTTAAACATGCTCACACTACAAGATTCAAAAATCAAGGAGCATCACACACTACAAAATATTATTAAGATTATCGTGCCAGAGAAAGTGCGTCACGTGATCTGCGCAGCAGATCGTAAGTGTGAAAACAAAATAGATCAGCCTACTACTGTAACATGACAACTTGCTGTATCAATAATGATCATTTTTTGTGGAAAAAAAACAAAAGAGAGATTCTCAAGATTCCCAACAAAAGACAAAATTCTCCTAGTCTTGGGAGGGGAAAATTGGCCATAAATCGGCTTAAAACTCCTGTAGTGTGAGCCAGGCATAAGTGTCACTAATTAAACTAGTATATGTTCAGCTAATCGTTAGTCTCTTACATGTCTGCATCTCGAGAGATTGCAGAATTCAAACGAAAATGATTTTTTATAAACAAAGTTCGTGAGGAGCATGTTCAAACTCTATTTATTCAACTCGAGAATATACACAGCTGAGAGCCGACTCACCTAACATTAGTCCCCTCCTAGTCCTCATTAGTGTTAAAATGCTGTGTGAAATACTCTTGCTAAAAATAGGACTGACATGCCCATTCTTTTAAAGAGCTTTTAAGTTAGGAGCTACTTTTAGCCTTAAGATGTTTTGTGAATACGACTCCAGAACAAGATGTCCAGGACCTCCAGCAAAAAAAAAAAAAAAAGGCCCACAACATTAAAGATCCAGCAGTATATTTAACCATAGACATGGGGAACTTTTTATCCCTGTCTACACCAAACACATTTGGTGTGTTTTCTGCCAAAAAGCTCATAGTTTTCCTAGTTTCGTCTGACCACAGAAACCAGGTCCCTTTTGAAGTTCCAGTCGTGTCTGACAACTGAATATGCTGGAGTTTTTTTAAAGTCTTTCTGACCCCAAGACTTAACTAATCCCCAGAGTCTTTGGTCAGCCAAATGCTCCTCCTTACCGTGCATTTGGACGATATAGACATACGTCCTCTTCCAGGCAGATTCGTAACATCTTTAGGTGATTGGAACTTCTTAATTATTGCTCTGATGGTGGAAATGGGGGTTTTCAGTGCTTTAGCTATTTTCTTACAACCACTTTCTATTTTGTGAAGCTCAATAATTTCAAAAGCTCAATTTGCTACATATCAGAACTATATTCATCGGTTTTACTCATTGTGATATGATTAAAGCTACACTGTGTGATATTTTCCCCCATCTAGCGGTGTAAAGGTATATGACCATCCAGTGAATATTAGTTTCTGTTCCTCTCAATTCTGATTTCGTTTTAACTCCTATGGTGGCCGATTTAGACCAAGATTAACATGGCAATCCCCCTCTTCACATTCGACACGGTGCCATCGAGTGTTAAAACGCGAAGCTTGAATTTATGGGTATGTCCCTCTTTGGCTAATGTACTTTCAAGATGGAGGGGCAACATGGCGACCAGCATTCAAACCCCTCATTTTCAATGGCATATTATAAACTTACGAGAATACTTTATTACTTGAAAGAAGTAAATATACATTAATGAGCACATATATTTTTGAAATAACTGTTTTTAGCTGAGAATAAACTAAAAAAGTTACACAGTGTAGCTTTAAGGGAATTTGGTAGCCTGGATGCCAGCCGAACTTAGCCCCAACATTTTTAGGTCGGGAAGTTCGGTCTGGACTCGATCCGTAGAGGAGTTATTATGCCCAAACAAAAACTGTTCGGACCAATCACATTGTCAGTTCGATGATTGACAGATTATCATCAGAAACGTAATCAGCCACGTCATCAGAGCACTTGGGTTGAAGAACTGAGATATGTAGATTCCGCCATCCTTAAAAAAAATGTTAGTTATTTTGCACATTTTGAAGTAAAAGATAATAAATATATAAAAATATATTGTTCCCTCAACACATGATCTCAAGGCCATGACTGTAAATCGCATGGCCAAGGCACCATGTTGTCTCATGTTCCCACGAGTTCATATGTTGTGACCACAACAAAACTAACTGAATGTCCCCTCCGAGTCCCCGTACTTAAGAAAAGGCCTCAAAACCATTTTGTTCATATAAAACACAACACAAAATGGTCTGCTTTTCCACACATACTATATGAAACTAAATTGTCTTAGAATATGTGTTTGCTTAGTTTTATTAGAAAGGGAAACTGAATGTGTTTCAGTCAAACCTATTAATATAAACAAGCAAACTTTCAAAGGGCAAATTCTTGCCGAAAACAGGCTATATATATATATATATATATATATATATATATATATATATATATATATATATATATATATATATATATATATTAACCCCATAACTGTCACCCCCCTTTTTGAGAATAGACATGAAAATAAACCATCCAAACTTAAATGGTTATAATTCAAGAATGCTTTGGAATAAATACCACAGTTTGTTTTAAAGAAGACTATTGATGAGGTGAAAGCACTTCAAAAAATAAAAATATGAAAAAGTTACGGACGTTTAAATTTACTGTAAATCAAATGTACTGTACTAAATATTTGATATAAACATATTTTACAAAATAATTTTTACTTAAAAATTACTATAAAATTAAAGCTATATATCTAACCAAGCTGTGTTTGAAGTTAATATCAAACAATTAAAGTTTCTATGAGGTTTTTTTTAGGCGTTGTGCCAAAAAATAGCCAAATATCACTTCTATTACAAAAAAGCCCCTGAATATGAAATCTTGAGACCTTTCCGAAGATGTGTTTTGGTTATAAAGAGGTCAAAATAAACTTTGTAATATGAAACTTGACACTGCCTACTAGGGGAGGGGCCCGCTAAAATAATTTAAGTACCATTTCTATGGTAACTCAACACATTTTTTTGTTTTTACAGGATTCATTTTGAGTTCATATGACAGCGTTATCAGGATGATCCCCATTCACACAAATCCATGTAAAGTAAAAATGCTGCATTATTCATGCCAGGCCAGAAGGTGGTGATGTCACTTTGTAAAGAAAGACAAATGCAAAGTTTATTATCAGAGGTTACGGACACAGGTGATACTTAGGTGGATGGTGACACTCAGACGAAGGACGATGATGGTGAAGGACGACGATGAAGGTGAGGATGAAAATGACAATGACGATGAAGACAAAGGAACGGGTGGGTGTGGCAGTGTCTGATGGTTGTGAGGGCGTGACAGTACCCCCTCCTCCACGGGCAGCTCCTGACAGCTGGGACGGGCGGCGACGGGGTCTACCACGGCCCCGAGGAGCGGGTTGATCAGGGTGGTCTTGGTGAAACTGAGTGAGAAGATTATGGTCCATCACATCGTTCCTGGAGATCCAGCTCCGCTCCTCAGGGCCGTAATCCTCCCAATCCACCAGGTATTCCATCCGGGAACCTCGTCGCCGTGAGTCGAGGATGGCTCTCACCTGGTAGACTGATGGGTCCTCATCGATGTTAGGAGGAGGAGGTATGGCACCTTCACCAGGATCTGTGGGTGAAGAAGGGACAGGTTCAGTGAAGGGCTTGAGTAAAGACACATGCAATGATGGTGATATTCTGTAGGGTGGAAGGTGCAGGTGATAGGTGACTTCGTTCAGCTGCCTTTCTACCGTGAACAGTCTGATGTATCGGGAACTCAGCTTACGGCAAGGCAGCCGGAGATGGACGTCCCTCGTAGAAAGCCAGACCTTCTGGCCTGGCTGATACCACGGCGTGGGTCCGCATTTGGCATCAGCGTGCTACTTGTGTCTCCGGACTGCCTGCTGAAGTTGCACGTGCGCTGAGTCCCGGACCCTCTCGCTCCAGTGACGCTCGGGGATCGGAAGAGGGACCATCTTGCCCTTGGGGAGTCTCCTAGGGGTGTTGGCAGTGGCGCAGACTGAACATCCCTTGACGAATCGGGAGACATCCCGAGGCATGGCGGGCCACCAGAAACGGTAGCGAAAGATTAGCTTCTTGGAGAAGAAGGCACATGGATGGAGTCGTGAGGGTGTCCCCTGCCGCTGAGACAGGACCGCTCCGACCCCGGTCGATGAGGCATCCACTTCGACGATAAACAGAAGATGAGAATTGGGGTGGACCAGGATTGGAGTGGACTGGAAGGCGTTCTTCAACTGGTGGAAGGCCTCCGTGGCCGATGGAGTCCAAGGCCGGTTCTGGAGCAGAGAGGTGAGTGAGGAGCTGAGCAGGCTGTAATTCTTTATGAAGCGGCGGTAGAAGTTGGCAAATCCCAGGAAGCGCTGCAGCTCTTTGATGGGCAATGGGTGATGGTGTCCACCTTCCTCTGGTCCATCTTGACTCCATGGTTGTCTTTGATGTACCCAAGAAACTGGACTAGACGTGGAACTCGCACTTCGAGCTTGAGATAAAGGTGATGGTCTCGGAGATTTTGCAGGAGGATTTTGTAGACCACGATAAGTTGCTTGACGTCAGCGAGGCGTGGCAAAAGGCGGTGACGAGGGCTGATTCATTCCATCCGCTCATACAGGCCAGCGTGCGGAAACGCAGTGCATAGTTGTCTCTTTGTCTCTCATTTGCCTTGGCGAATAAAAAACAGTTGTTCAGTAATTCATTCATTGAGGTTAATTTTAACTACAGCAAAAAAATAAATTCTGTAAATGTGTCTGAATTGCTTTAATGAAATCAAAATCGGACCAACACCAAAATTCTTCATGGCAAGAAAAATAAGTTATGCTCAACAAAAATCTTTATAAATGTTAAATATATTTAAAAATATATAATTAAACAGATTTGGTAAAAGCTTACATTTTATAAACCATACTATAATTTATATTTTAAATTGTTTTTAAACAAAGTACAAAATTTAACAAAGTACACTTCAGGAGTTCCGAATTAAGGCAGTAACATCTTTGGTCCAGTTTTCTTTTATGCTTTCTTCTGATATATGCACATCGTCTACCATACAGCACTTTGGTGTAAAAATGTTGCTTTTAAATGTGCTGTAAAAATAAAATTTGACTTGACCTTTAAACAAAATGGCTGCTGTTTTAGCGTTTCAAGATCTCATTAGGCAGGAACAAACAGTGTATAAGTCAATTATATAACACAAAACAGTCACAAGTCCCAGAAAGACCCAGAGACAGCTGTAAAGTCCCAGAAATAGGGTGAGATTGTGTGAAAATTGAAACTTTTAGGTCTGAACTGCAGTCCTGACTGAATGGAATGATGCCGCTTGATTTTTTCTTCTATAGTAAAATAAAATGAAAAGACCTATAGATATACAAAACAGTAGAGTTAATAGAATGTAAACCCAGTTCAAAGATATATCCACATTTTCTGATTCGGTTTCTTCTGTTTGGTCTTGTTCAGTGGATTTACTTTCTTTTTCTGCTGTTGATTTTTCTGCAACAAAAAAGTTATCTCACTGTGATAAAGGCAAAAGATTCATCTATTAACAGTGAACTTGAACTTTTTTTAAATTAAAAACTTCATGATAACGCTTTAGAATAATGGTCTGTCATTAATAGGTTACTATGCAGGACAAATGAGTAGTACATTAATACTTCAGATACTACTATGAACTAATCAGTAAGTAATAGCAAGTTTAGGATTGAGATACTTCCTTTTTAGGTATTAAATAATTAATGAATGAGTTTAGCCTCATTAAGAACTATCAACTAACCATGACCAACTATAAAGAATTACCAACTAATTACTAATCACAACCTTATCATGTCGTGTCGAAGATAAAATAAATGTTGTCACTCTGCAGGAACTACTAGTGATCTGGACTATCCTTTTAAAGTGAAAATGACTTTTATATTCAGAATAAAAAAAACTATTAATTATGTATTAGCCATTTACACTCTGTGTGTGATGGTGCTGCTTGCATTGTAAACAGTGCAGTAGGGCTGTGCAATAAGGAAAACATTTGTTCCCTTTCGGGGAACTCGAGCTGCATCGAAACGCTGTGAGAACGCCTCTGCGTTAATGCGTCGTGAAGCGCGTGTAGAACCAATCCATCGGGAGATCGATCGACGTTGTGGTGTTGTGGTGATGACGTCATCGACCGGAGACTATAAAAGGTCCGCGAACACAAACAGGAACTAGCTTCTGTGCCTTCAGTAAGCGATCTGTGTGAACCTGTCTGTCTATTTGGTGTTTTTGTCTGTCCATTAGAGAGAATTTTCCACCTTTGTTAAATATATCTGATATATATTTTATAACATAAAGAGAAAAATGAGATTATGGCGAGTGAACAGCATTTCACAGTGTGGTTTCCCTGCCCTCAAAAAATATATATATTGCGTGTGGGAAACACACTCATTGTGTATGGCTGTTTGGGAGCACAGCACGCTCAGGCAGCCCTTGAGGGGGCCGCTTGTGAGCATTTTTTGAGCGGCTTCCATTAAGAATGCTGCGCTCCCGCCGGGCACTCTTCGAGGAGGGTGCTTCGGCTCGTGTTCCCCGCGGCTCGGTCCCGCTGCTGCCGAGGCAGAGCGGTGGCTTCAGTCGTGGGGTTCACACATGGACTTTACAGAGGGGTTTGAGACGGGCCCAGCCTTATCTCAGCCCTCACCTGTATCGTCCAGTGCCTCGTCTCGGGGTTTGGAAGCCCGCTCTGCGGTTTCTTCCTCCCCGGGCGGGGCACCGGTGCTCCAACTATCCAGCTCTGAGGAGGTGGACGTTGAGAGCATCGCGACTGAAGATTCGCCACTTCAGTCACCCGCTAGTGAGTTGAGGTTCTCACGAGAGCTGTGGCCAGGTTAAATATAAAAATAAAAAACGACTGGCTGGCGGAAATATCTGAATCCCATCAAAATCAGAGAAAACGAAATTAGATGAGCGATTCCTGCCCTCTCGTGCAAAGCATCAACGTCCTGCAACGTTTTTCCCTGACCTGCACACCGAGGTGTCTAGGTCATGGAGGAAACCGGTATCATATAGAGTGTTCAGCCCACATGCATCTGCATATAGTAATATATTTGGGCTGAGACACTATGGTTATGGGGCGATGCCGAAGATCGAAGAGACGCTTGCGAGCTATCTCTCGCCTTCAGCTGCATCGTCCCTGGCATTTCCCCTCCGAAGGAAATCGGTGCTTACCTCAGCACACGGTACCCGTCTTCCTTCGGTGCCCACAGGGGGCCGCGCTGCTAACCCCGCCGCAATGTCGGGGCGCAGAGGGTCTCCGCGGGCCACCTGAGGGTGGTCCGCCCCCTCCTCGGAGGGCATGCGAGCAGTCAGGTCAGGTGTTCCCTGCCGGTTCGCTGTTTCAGGGCACTGCACTCGTTGCTCAAATTACACCAGAGGCCAGCCTCGAGAGGCTGGTTCCCTTAGTTTCCCCTCCGTGGGAAGAAGGTGCTTACCTCAGCATACGGTACCCGTCTTCCTTCGGTACCCTCAAGGGGCCGCGCTGCCAACCCCGCCGCAATGTCGGGGCGCAGAGGGTCTCCGCGGGCCACCTGAGGGTGGTCCGCCCCCTCCTCGGAGGGCAGGGAAAACAAAAGGAAAGCGTCAGGACGCTGAGGGTAGTCCCCTCCAATGGGAAACGGTGTTTACCTCTGCCTACGGTACCCGTTGTCCTGCAGCGCCCTCTGGGGGCCGCGCTGCCAACCCCGCCGCAATGCCGGGGCGCAGACGGTCCCCGCGGGCCACTCGAGGGTGGTCCGCTCCCCCTTCGGGGGGCTCCCGAGCAGTCAAATCAATCGTTCCCTGCCGGTCCGCCGCTTCAGGGCACTGTGCTTGCTGTTCAAAGTACACCAGAGGCCAGCCTCGAGAGGCTGGTTCCCTTAGTAGATTTTCTAGACAAATGGAAACGTCTATCAAATATATCTCGTTGGGTCCTGCAGATAATCGAAAGGAGGTATGCCATTCAATTTAAAAGGCGGCCACCTCCTTTCAGCGGTGTCCTACCTACAGAGGTGGGCCCGGAGCAGGCTCTGGTGATGGCACAGGAAGTAGAGACACTACTGCGAAAGGGGGCTATAGAAAGGGTTCCTCCTCCCGGCAGGGAGTCTGGGTTTTACAGCCGTTACTTCAATCTGCCAAAGAAGGATGGGGGCTTACGCCCAATATTAGATCTGCATCTCTTAAAGGGGGGGTGAAATGCTGTTTCATGCATACTGATCTTTTTACACTGTTAAAGACTTGGAATCCCATACTAAACATAGACAAAGTTTCAAAAGTTAAGGTGGACGTTTGATGGGAGTATTTCTTTGTCAAAAATACTACTTCCGGTTAGTCATAAGTTTCGGCAAGTTTTTTGAGATCATGCGTCCCCATTGACGTTAGTGGGGGCGGAATTTCCTTGTATGGGCCTTACGGACAATTCTACCGGAAGCGCGTGAGAGAGAGCGAGGGAGAGAGCGAAAGCAACAGCCTACGCCCATCAAAGCGGGGCTTGTAGGATGCTGGACAGGTGACAATTACACATAGCACATAACAATGTCACCAAAAAAGTGGGTTTTTGGTTGCCAGACCAAGACAGTCCTGCACAGATTCGCCAAAAAACCCGCGTTAAGGCAACTGTGGATGTAATTTGCTTTTCCGGATCAGCAACTGAGTTGCGCGAATGTTTATATCTGTTCGCTGCATTTCGGTGCCGACTGTTTCACAAGGCCCAGCTCGACGCCGAATTTTCCCAATCGCCTAATGCTGAAGGATGGAGCAGTCCCAATGTTAGAAGGGTGAGTGAGACTGCTTTTAGTCCGCTTACTGTCTACACAAACCACGCGTAAACACACAAACACACGTGCACAACTGCACTTCCCACATGTACACCTTCAAAGACAAAAATACGACGATATAATTCAAGTATAAATATGTAAATAACACAAGCCGCTAAGCATATTATATAGTTAGTGTATAACTTGTAACTTACCACATACAGACGTCCTGCTCTAGTCGTTTTTGCTGCTGCTCCTGTTCAACTGCAGCCTCTGGGTCTGATTCCGGATCATAGATGTATGGCTGTATCTGATTAAAAGCCATATTTTTATTTTGAATAAAGTTTTTTTCCGCTGTTAGGGATGACACTCGACTCAACACACAGCGCGCTGCTGCACACGTCATTATTTAGCTCCGCTCACACGACACGCCCCCACCCGCTCGGCTTTTTTCGGAAAGACTCGGAACAGCGCATCTTTCTTATATAATTATTAAAAAAATAAAAACTTTTCGGAGATATGCAAGATGCAATGCTACTCTATAGGTACTCAAGATTGACATGACACTGACTGAAACTGAGTGTTTCACCCCCCCTTTAAATCGCTCAGTGGCCAGCTCAAGTTCAAGATGCTCACACTCAGACAGATTGTGTCGCAGATCAAATCGGAGGATTGGTTTGTCACCATAGACCTCAAAGATGCGTATTTTCATGTCTCCATCATTCCACATCACAGGAAGTTCCTGAGGTTTGCCTTCGGGGGAGAGGCATACCAATATCGAGTACTTCCTTTCGGTCTAGCTCTGTCACCCCGCACATTCAACCAAGTGTGTGGATGCATCTGGCACCGTTGCGTCTGCAGGGCATCCGCATACTGAATTATATCGACGACTGGCTGATTCTAGCGAATACAGAACAGATGGTGGTTCAGCATCGAGATGCTGTTCTCGCACACATGTCGAAATTGGGGTTGAGGCTGAACGCCAAGAAGAGTGTGCTTTCTCCGGCTCAGAGAACCACTTGTTTAGGCGTGAACTGGGATTCGGTAATTATGCGGGCGCAATTATCGCCAACACGCATAGCATCGATCCTGGCAGCAGTCAAAGAGCAGAAGCTAGACCGGGCCGTCACTGTGAAGCAGTTCCAGAAACTGTTAGGTCTCATGGCAGCAGCGTCCAACGGGATACCTCTTGGCCTACTGTACATGAGGCCACTGTAGTGGTGGCTCAAAACAAAAGGGTTCTCCCCGAGGGGAAATCCGCTCCGCACAATCAAAGTCACGCGGCGATGCCTACGTGCTCTGGTCATGTGGAAAAACCCGGGGTTTTTATCTCAGGGTCCCGTGTTGGGGGCTCATGTTCGTCGCGTAACGCTAACGACAGATGCCTCTCTCACGGGCTGGGGGGCGACCATGAGTGGTCACTCATCCCAGGGTCTATGGCAGGAACATCAGCGGCACTGGCACATAAATCGGCTAGAGATGCTCGCAGTGTTTCTTGCATTGAAACAGTTTCTGCCCGACCTCAGGGGCCACCATGTGTTAGTCAGGACAGACAACACATCGGTGGTCGCCTATATAAATAATCAGGGGGGTCTGAGGTCCCGTCCGTTGGACAAATTGGCACGTCGGATCCTCCTGTGGGCCCAAGGGAAATTGCTGTCAGTCAGAGCAGTATATATCCCGGGTGTCCTGAATCAGGAAGCAGACAGCCTGTCGAGGCAGGGGCCGAGGCCCGGGGAATGGAGACTCCACCCAGAGGTGGTGGAGCTCCTATGGAAGGTATATGGTAGATCTATTTGCTTCGGCGGAGAATTTTCACTGCCCGCAGTGGTTTTCTCTGTCCCATCCAGCCCCGCTGGGGTTGGATGCCATGGTACAGGATTGGCCGAGGCTACCCCTGTACGCCTTCCCCCCGATTGTCTTGCTTCCAGGTGTTCTGGAGAGGGGACGCCAGGACGGGGCCCAGGTACTTCTAGTGGCTCCGTACTGGCCGACCTGAATCTGGTTTTCGGACCTGATATCTCTCCTGGAAGGCTCTCCGATGGAGATTCCGACCAGGAGGGATCTACTCTCTCAGGCGGGCGGGAGATTCCTGCACCCACGCCCAGAGATGTGGAAACTATGGGCTTGGCCTCTGAGGGGGCCAGGCTCATATCAATCAATCAATCAACTTTATTTATATAGCGCTTTTACAATCACGATTGTGTCAAAGCAGCTTCACAGTGTCAAACAGGATAATATTGCGACAAAATTAGATTTGGCTGTACAGTCGTACTGGAGAAAACAGTAATGTTATTAGCTTAGTTTAATTTATCATATAGCAACAATGTTGGCAGATCAGTATTTAAGTTTATAGAATTAAATAAGACCTAATTCATACATTTTATTTGTATAATAAGTTGAATAACTTTAATCATATTTTTAGTGTCCCCAACTGAGCAAGCCAAGCCAAAGGCGACAGTGGCAAGGAACCAAAACTCCATCAGGGCATGATGGAGAAAAATCAACCTTGGGAGAAACCAGACTCAGTCGGGGTGCCAGTTCTCCTCTGGCCTATTAACACACCGTGTAAGATTATTATTCTGGCAACCTTACAGGTCAGAAATCATATTAGATTGGAATATTCAAAATTTCAGGGTATAACGGAAGAGACAGATTTATTTGGAAATAAATGATGGGATGGTGTGTCGATTACACAAGAGTATGAATACATGAAAGATCGGAATTAGAGGAGGGTCTCTCGGCCGAGGTCGTTGAGACCATCCTTCAATCCAGAGCTCCGTCCACGAGGAAGCTGTACGCTTTGAAATGGAAACTTTTCTCAGCTTGGTGCAGAGAACGCCAGTGGGACCCAGTTAACTGCCCGGTTGGTACAGTGCTGGAGTTCCTGCAGGCAAGGTTCTCGGCAGGGTTGACCCCCTCCACAATAAAGGTGTACGTGGCGGCCTGGGGTGCCTTCCACGTCCCTTTGGGTGGAGTGTCTTTGGGAAGACACCCTCTTATTACACGTTTCCTCCGTGGTACCTTAAGGTGAGGCCGGCGATGCACTCGAGGGTCCCAGCATGGGACTTGGCCATTGTCTTGCGGGGCTTGTCTGAGCCTCCGTTTGAACTCTTAGAGGAGGTTTCGGATAAGTTCCTCACCCTCAAAACTATCTTTCTTTTGGCCATATCATCTCTCAAAAGAATAGGAGGTATTCAGTCCCTGTCAGTAGGGCCCTCATGCCTAGAGTTTGCGCCTGGGATGGTAAAGGCTTTTCTGCATCCCAGACCGGGTTATGTCCCCAAGGTTCCTACGAGCCCACAGGGCCCCGTAACTCTCCAAGCCTTCTGTCCTCCTCCTTTCATGACGTCAGACCAAGAAGACTAAATCTGCTGTGCCCTGTTAGGGCGTTAGATACATATGTCCACAGAGCTGCCTTGTGGAGAAAGACCAATCAATTGTTCGTCTGTTTCGGAGCCCCTAAGGGGGGCTCCAGTGTCTAAGCAGAGAATGAGCAAGTGGGTGGTCGAGGCCATTTCACTCGCTTATGAGGCGGCCGGGTAGCCGTCTCCACTGGCTGTCTGGGCGCACTCTACCAGGGGTATGGCTGCTTCTAAAGCACTTTTGTCGGGGGCTTCCCTCCAAGAGATCTGTAATGCGGCAGGCTGGTCTTCGCCGCAAACTTTCGTCAGATTCTACGAGTTAGATTTGGCATCTACTGTTGGGGCGCAGGTACTCTCGTAATCGTGTGCGCTTCGGCTTCACACATACGAGGCACTTGGTCCCATGGCGATGTGGGTATAAGCGTTCTCACAGCGTTTCGACGCAGCTCGAGTTCCCCGATAGGAAACGTCTCGGTTACGTATGTAACCCTAGTTCCCTGAGGGAACGAGACGCTGCGTCGCCCTGCCATACTCCCGGCGTGCCCGTGATCACTTACTTCAGGCTTTATCAGAAGCTAGTTCCTGTTTGTGTTCGCGGACCTTTTATAGTCTCCGGTCGATGACGTCATCACGTCGGTGACGTCATCACGTCGGCGACGATCGATCTCCCGATGGATTGGTTCTACACGCGCTTCACGACGCATTAACGCAGAGGCGTTCTCACAGCGTTTCGACGCAGCGTCTCGTTCCCTCAGGGAACTAGGGTTACATACGTAACCGAGACGGTTTTTTTTTCAAATCGACCACAATTCAATATTACGATTTTAAACACGATTTTGAAAAAAAGATTTCCTTACACAAATACTTGTGTGTATAATTTTTTGGGATACTGGCTTTGTTGCCAATATTTGCGGTTACAATATCTTTGCATAAATTATGTTGTGAAGTTGGTTATTTCTTTATGGCTTTTTTTCAACTCTTTTCGTATGTTGTGCAGTTCGCAAAAGTCTGTAAGAATCTTTTGCAACATTAAATACGCCAATTACAAATAAATAACTAAAAAATTACCAAAATGCAAGAATGATCATTCATTTACTAGTGTAAGTGGCTATTGATAGTGGATAATAGCATTATATATAATGAACTGACAAGTTCCTGCTGTTGATGCTCGTGCGGCCTCTCGAGGAGAGATCGAAATGTTGCGCCGCTCACACAAAGAAACTGCGTGAAACCTTCAAAATGTGAAGTTTTTATATTTATAACATATGATACAGTTAAACAACATCACGCAACCAATTTTGTGCTGAATTTTTTTTTGTGCTGACACTGATTTCATTTTACAGTCACATAAACAATTAATTAACATCTAGTAACTTACATTTTAGATAAAATATTGAGTGTTTGTTTTTCTATTTCAGCAGTGAAAATAGATCACAGCAGAACCATAATGAATCTCACAGCATACGTTACTGAATGATTCAGTGAATGAATTGGTTGAATCAAAGATTCAATGACTTGCTCGTAAACAAGTTCAACTGCCTCATACTTGAATTAATCCGTTGTTTGAATGAATCGACTCAATGGGTGCTTCCCAATTCTTATTTGTGCATCCTCGTTTCCTTTCCTAGTTTCCTTTCCTCGCTCCTTAGCTTCACCCCTTCAGGATACGAGGGAAGGACGTGAGGAAAAGACGCGAGGATGGAGGAATTGAATCAATTGAAATGATATATCCTCGCTCCCTTTAACGTCACTTCCAAGCGGCGTCAGTTAATGATGACTGCATTGCTGGATGTAGTCAGGATTCTTGAACATTACAGATAACTATTTATATTCTAAGCTTCAAACTCCACAAAATACCACATTTGTCCATATTTGATTTAATATTACCAGCTATTATTAACAACAAATTATTCAGTATTAACTGCTAACTCTTATTAACTAGTATTAGTTTCTATTTGTTTCTCTATTTGTTTCTTTCATTTTCTTGTGCTTTAATATAATTCTGGAACTGTCAGGTGTTGTTATTTGACAAACATTTGTATCTTGTGCATGTAAACAATAATAATAATAATGAAAAATCTGTGGCACGATGTGAAGGGGGAGGAGAATTAATGCATGCATGATGTTTAGTCAATAAAACACTTTGGCAAAGGATCCACCTGTGTATCCTCGCTCATGACTCCTCAGGAAGCCTCCTCGCTCCTCCATCCTCTCCTCACTGTATCGATTCTCAAAAACACTGTATCGATATTTATATATTTATTTATTTACATCCAAGACTCGTGGCTTTGTGTGCGAAAATTAACCACAGACTGTAAAAACCCAACCGCTAGATGGCAGTGTTATCTGGGAACGTAACTGACGGAGAAGCGCAAGGTGAATGTGTGTGTGTGCATTAGCATTAGCAAACCTCACAAGACGAAATAATTATTCCGCTCCCGCGGTTATCAGAGCTGAAGTGCGGACTCAATTTGGCTTCAGCTACAAAGAAGGCACTAAGGAAATCGACATGTCATTTTTTTTGCAAAATAGGCCAAGTTAAAATCCAGTACTCGGGAAACACTGAATCAAAGAGATCGCTTAACATCCCGACGTCATCCGCGTTGCTGAGAAGCGTTTCGATAATATATAGCACATTTTCCTCTCAGTAGCAAAATAAACACACTCCAAAACTGACAGCGGTGGCAGCAGAACGAAATCATCTGATCAGAGCGATGTGGATATGATCAACCCGATCACACATAAATGCATATAAATAGTATGAGTGTGCAATGTCGTGGAATGTACACGCCAAAACTCATTTGTCATATGCTAATATTTTTGTAGACATCTCATGTTTGTGTCAACATACATTTTCATACCAGTCTTAAAATTGTTTCATATCTCCATGACGGAGACGCCGGTACTTACCCCCACGGCCATTTTCCTGTTTGCATTCGCACCGACGGTAGGAATCCTGGTCTATACCGGATGTAGTTGACACGCTGCGTTGTGCCTGCCACAACAACTAGAAGCTGTCTACACTGGCCATTGCAAATCATTTGTCCTTCATGCCAGTGCGTCATAAATAAAACAAGGCATCAGTTTACTGTTGGGATTTTTCGTGTCGCACCACGTCAAATCAAGTGTAGACAAAACCACACCAGAGTTTATTTGGAATCGGAGCGAGACTCATCTTTTCAGCGGTCTCGGCCTACTTTTTTGGTGCGCACCAGTGTTTGAATGGTGTTCACGCTTATTCAAATGAACCACGGTAACAGAGCAATCACACCAGAGTTTGTTTTAATCGAACTAAACGTGACAAACGCACCATTAGTTACCTTAAAAGGTGTTCCTAGAACTAAAATCAGTCCTGGTTATTACCCGTGTAAAAACACCACAAATCTGGTTATTCCGCAAATAGCGATAGGAACTATGAAAATGTTCCTCTGGTGTGAAAGCCCCTTATCGTTGTGATTGGTAATTAGCTTGTAATTATGTATAGCTTATAATGGTTAGTTGATAATTCTTAATGAGGCTAAACTCATTCAGTAATGAATTATTACCTAACTAGGAAGTATCTCAGTTCTAAACTTGCTATTACTTACCGATTAGTTAATAATAGTATCTGAAGTGTTAATCTACAAATTTTTCCTGCATTACTTCCTGCAGTTAGCTATTAATGACGGACCATTATTCTACCTTTTTACCAGTTTCTTACATGAATCAAGCATTTTTACACACCTTTGATAATCAGCTGTACAGTCAGGAATTCAGATGCGTGCTTGATGAAGCAGCTGAACTCTCCTGCATCATAATGAGTGAGATTATAGAGTTTGATGGAGAAGTTTCCTCTCTCATACTCCAATGGCAAAGTTTCAACTCTGTTCTTGTACCGAGGGTCCTGTCGCTCTACTGAATCTTCACCCTTGATTATATCATACACATTCTCGCTGCCATTGTGCCTCCAATGTACATCAGTGTCTTGAGCCTTAAGACCGTGTTCAGTGGAAGAACACGGCAGGACAACATAACTGCCAATAACAGCTTCTACTGAGACCTGCGGAGACACTGAAATCACAGAAACATTCAAACACAGTCTCTAGGGCTGCAAGATATGAGGAAAAGTTGCAATATGCAATAACATTTTTTAATATTGCGATGACGATACGAATGTTAGCTATACTGTTCCCATAGTGCTTTGCAAACATAGAACCTAAACATTGAATAGCCTACTGAATAATTCCTACTGAATAAAGAAATCAAATAGATAATTGTTTACATTTTCTTATTGAACAAACTGCCGCTCTAGGCAGTTCTGCCGCTCTGTCGGGTTTTTAAGGTAGGCGGGTTTTTCACGTTTTATGTCCTGCCGCTATGCAGGCTCTTTTATTGTATATGACGGTGTGAACAGCTCAATAGCCCCATTTTAAAAGGTTTAATGCAGGCCCCGTCCATTGCATTGCGATTGCAAGAAGGATCAACAATGAGAAAACTGGAATGTGCAGTCAAATGTCCCGGTGTGTATGCTGTTTAAACGAGTGTCCTCACCGTTAGGCTTGTTGTATTTTAGTAATAACTTGATGGTGGAAGAGCAAAAGTTTAAACGAATGTCAAAAAAAAAAAAAAAAATGGGGATTTTATTTTTCTTCTTGCCGCCCTAGGCTGCACGCGCCAGCCCTGATTATAACTATAAGAAATTAACGTTCAGTTTCCCCTTCTTCTTTTAAAATATTTTCTTGTAAACTCTTTAAAAACATCTCTCTTTGAATAAAAGATGTGGGGAAAAAAGCTCTTTTAAGTAAATAAATAAATATAAATAAAAATGGCCATTTAAAATAACTGTAATGGGTCTCACTACTACAATCCTTAAAGGGGGGGGTGAAATGCTGTTTCATGCATACTGATCTTTTTACACTGTTAAAGACTTGGAATCCCATACTAAACATAGACAAAGTTTCAAAAGTTAAGGTGGACGTTTGATGGGAGTATTTCTTTGTCAAAAATACTACTTCCGGTTAGTCATAAGTTTCGGCAAGTTTTTTGAGATCATGCGTCCCCATTGACGTTAGTGGGGGCGGAATTTCCTTGTATGGGCCTTACGGACAATTCTACCGGAAGCGCGTGAGAGAGAGCGAGGGAGAGAGCGAAAGCAACAGCCTACGCCCATCAAAGCGGGGCTTGTAGGATGCTGGACAGGTGACAATTACACATAGCACATAACAATGTCACCAAAAAAGTGGGTTTTTGGTTGCCAGACCAAGACAGTCCTGCACAGATTCGCCAAAAAACCCGCGTTAAGGCAACAGTGGATGTAATTTGCTTTTCCGGATCAGCAACTGAGTTGCGCGAATGTTTATATCTGTTCGCTGCATTTCGGTGCCGACTGTTTCACAAGGCCCAGCTCGACGCCGAATTTTCCCAATCGCCTAATGCTGAAGGATGGAGCAGTCCCAACGTTAGAAGGGTGAGTGAGACTGCTTTTAGTCCGCTTACTGTCTACACAAACCACGCGTAAACACACAAACACACGTGCACAACTGCACTTCCCACATGTACACCTTCAAAGACAAAAATACGACGATATAATTCAAGTATAAATATGTAAATAACACAAGCCGCTAAGCATATTATATAGTTAGTGTATAACTTGTAACTTACCACATACAGACGTCCTGCTCTAGTCGTTTTTGCTGCTGCTCCTGTTCAACTGCAGCCTCTGGGTCTGATTCCGGATCATAGATGTATGGCTGTATCTGATTAAAAGCCATATTTTTATTTTGAATAAAGTTTTTTTCCGCTGTTAGGGATGACGCTCGACTCAACACACAGCGCGCTGCTGCACACGTCATTATTTAGCTCCGCTCACACGACACGCCCCCACCCGCTCGGCTTTTTTCGGAAAGACTCGGAACAGCGCATCTTTCTTATATAATTATTAAAAAAATAAAAACTTTTCGGAGATATGCAGGATGCAATGCTACTCTATAGGTACTCAAGATTGACATGACACTGACTGAAACTGAGTGTTTCACCCCCCCTTTAAGGGCTCATAAAACCAGCAAAAAAATATCTGCCCCCTTGAAGTTGCCACCACTGTTCCGCATGTTTTACACAGTACCTGTGTTTGTAATGTGTCATTTATCCTAAATCCAAAATAATTCCATATAGCTGAAGTTTCCTCTCTTCTTTCCTTCCTTCGCCATCGTATTTGCTAACGGCACAGTGTCTCAACTAAATTGACACTTCACAAATCAATCTGAGTGTAGCTGACACTTCCTGGGCCTTCACCTGATTGGGCAAATAGTATGAACGGGCCAGCCATGTCTTCAGGGCTAAACGTGATAGTTCAAACGTTTATTAGGCTATTTATCGCATGTAATAAACTGTTTTCCCTTATTCATCGTGTTAGGCTGTCTGTTGCGATGTGTTCATCGCGCGAGTTCATATCGCGATGAAGATGGAAATTCGATGTATCGTTCAACCCTAGTCTCTAGCATTAATATATATCTTTCTGATGTGTCGTTCAGATGCTCACCTTTATTTATCAGCACTGCAAACACACAGATAACACGGCATCTGCAGAAACAGAAAAACAAGCTCATTTAACTTTCTTAATCGCAACCATTACTTCATGGCGTTGGCAATGGTCTTGCTTAAGATGAGTGAGTTCTGCACATGACCAATCACCAGTGATTATTGTAAGAAACATGCTGCTTAGAAAGGCTGTCCGATGTGCAGAAATACCAACAGCCAGCCAGATGGACGGGAAAATGAAAAGCATGATTTGTTTTGTGGGATGAGGGAGGGAGATCCTGTCAATCCCCATGAGATCCACCAATAGCAACCCCTAATGATTAATTTGGACAAAAATCAAATCCCTCCCTTTTTTCATATTTGAGTATACGTTTCACTTGGGTATACGTCACAGGAAGAAAAGTTTATCACAACATCAATTTCATGCCGAATTTCTAAGACCACCTAAATTAAAATTCAAGGGAACGTCATTTAATATAATTTTTTAGGTATAAATTACCATGGAGAACATACATACTGTAAGAAAAAGTTTTATAATTTTTAGTGAAAGGCAGCCCAAAATTTGAAGCCTAAAAAAGTTCATCAATCCATTATAAAATTAATGCAGTTATGCTTTTTCAGTAAGTTGAATACGGAAGGTGGCCCGGTGAAAGCTAGATATTATACTTTACAAATTGTTAAATATGAATATTTTTCTTACACAAACCCATCATTTAGCTTCAGAAGGCCTTTATTAACCTCCCGGAGCCATTTTGAGCAAGTTAATAATGGATGTATACACTTTTTTGGTCTTCAAATTTTGGGCTGCCATTTACTGCCATTATAATTTATAGAGGAACCACGGATAAATTATTTATATAATTGTCAATTTTGACTTTAAGTGGGTTCGGGTTCGCTGGTTACACTCACAGAACATCACTGTGCAACTAAACTGTTAAAATGCACCAATTTACAACTTAAATTACAATATTTTTCGATGCATTTCCCATTAATATGTTATGCATGCAGTAAAATGTTTAACTCATCACAAAATATGATTAAGATGTAAATTCTCTTAAGGAAGCATATTTGCCCATATAACGAACTGCAAGATTACGCCACTCAAATAACTTTTAATTAAAACTATGATATGCAATGTATGGGACACAAAAGGTTAACATTTAAAATACTAATGCTAACTGCTAATGAGTACGTAAAAATAACAGTTACAGACAGTTAAACAAAATAACAGTTTATCCTCTAGATAAACCTGCTAATTATTAATTATCAATGGTAATTGTATTAATGGTGTACAAAGGGTTTTCTTGTTAATTAAATCTTAGTACGCAAATGAGAACCAAAACAAACCAGGCCAAATGCAAGTACCACCTACACAAGGATTTAGGGGCATTTCCGGGACTTGCTTTTTGTAAAAACAGAATTTAATTCAAAAATGGTAAACATACCCGATGGTCATGGTGCCGCGGTACAATTTATACACAACTATATTTAAGAAATACTACTTTTTTTACCGACAACTTATGCGTGAAATACCAAAATATCCGAGCGTTCTCTTCTTCTTGTAGATTGACTGCCGGTTGAATATGAGCTAGCGACGCCTGCTGTGCTGGAGTGTTACGAAGATGGAAAATTAAAATCTACTGTAGAGAAATATATATTTTTTTGTCTGAGTAGGCCACTTTTTCATGTATTTGTCTTTACCACGGTAAGAAAAATATAAAGAACGGTGGTTGTATTTTTAAATGCTATGTTGACATTTTTAGGGCCCAAGCCCTATTGTTCTTCTAAGGACAATTTAGCTTTTTCGACTATTCGGGCACTTTCGGGGCCCTTATCATGCTCGAAAACTCTTGAAACTTTGCACACACATTGGAATCTGCGGCCATCAGGGCCGGACCAAAGCTGGTACCCGGGCGTGGCAGGGGGGCTCGACAGCGCCCCCTAAAGTGGGGTCTGAAAACATGGTCTATAAATCAAACACACTTGCACGTACATATATGAAACTCGGTACACATATAGAGCTCATCGGGCCAAACAACTTTCGTGCTCTAAGTTATGTGTCAGCCCAACAGGAAGTGAGCTATTATGGGTTGTTCGGAAAACGCATGCTCTGGAATTTGCGATACTCCTCCTAGACGATTAACCCGATCAGCACCAAACTCGGTCAGCATGAAGGCAAGACAATGAGGATGCTAAATTGCGAGCAACTTTTTGATATCTCAAACGGTTTGGCCGTGGCGAAGAGACAAATTTATGGTGAGAAAAGGGAAACAGGAAGTGTGTTATAACTTCTGCATTCATTAATTCATTTTGATTAAACTTCAGCTGTGTGTTCGTTGTAAGAGGCCGATCACATGGATATGACTTTTGTGAGTCAAAGTTATAGCGCCACCAACTGGCAGCAGGAAGTGTGTCACTTTCAAAATGCTTTGAAATCACCATCTTATTTTTACCCGATTTACTTCAAACTTCATCAGTATAATGTCAAAACAAAGCAGATATAAAGCTGGTAAGCACTTCCTGATATTGTATATACTGTTGCCACAGCAACACATCAAACTATAACATTCTTTTTCGCTGCTTGTGAGACTCTTAAAATGCTTCAAATTACATGAAACTCAACACACACATCAGACATGCTGTCCAGTAGATATGGGCAAAGACTTAAAAACGGGCATGGTGGAGGAGCTCAGTAGCGCCATCTTTTGACAAAAGTAATGCAATCTTTTGTCAAAAGTGGGGGGGTTAGTTTTATCTTCAGTCACCAAACTCTATATATATATTGTTCTCTTTGAGCCGAACAACTTTCTAATTTACAGTCATTAGCTCCAACAAACAGGAACTCAGATATTTAGGGCTTAAGGTGTGAGGACCTCACTGTAATTGCTCGAACCATCATTTTTCTTTTCCCAAATTAATTACATTTTTGAGGGCCTAAACACGCATGAAAACTCATGAAACTTTGCACACACATCAGAAGTGGTGAAAACATACATCTGATATGGGTTTCAGAATTAGGTGTGACAAAATGGTTCGATAGCGCCACCTACAAAATTTAAATTAAGCGTCATTCGTGCTACGTTTCATGTATGAGTATGAAAATTCAGTAGACGCATTCAACAGCCCAATACCTACAAAAAAGACCCAGGGCGCCAAAACTGAAAAACCAACAGGAAGTGAGATATTTTGAATTTTCTTTGGTAAATTGGTGCAGTTTTTGCCATTGCCAGACGTTGTACTTTAACAAACTCCTCCTAGAGATTGAATCATATCAACATCGTATTTGCACAGTCTAATCTAAAGGCCTTTGTGGTGTTAAATTGGGAAGATCTTGAGTTTTCCCTGAAGGGTGTGTCCTTGGCGGCCTCACAAATGTTGATGTTTCGCCATGACACAGGAAGTTGCTGTACCTCAGGCATACAATGTCCGATCTGCCTCAAACTTCACATGTTTGACAAGAGTCCTGGCCTGAAGACATCTACATTCCAATATTCAGTCAAAGTTATAGCGCCACCAACTGGCAGCAGGATGTGTCACTTTTTGAAACATTTTTGAATCACTGTCTTACTTTTGAATCACCCGATTTACTTCAAAGTTCATCAGTATAATGTGAAAACATGACAGATATAGACATACGAATAGATTCCTGATATTTTATATACTGTTGCTATGGCAAAGTGTCAGTTTAATGATCTTTTTGGGTGTTTTTGAGACTTAGCATGCTTGAAATTGTGTGTGTGTGTGTGTGTGTGTGTGTGTGTGTGTGTGTGTGTGTGTGTGTGTCTTATACATGGGCTTTACAGAAGGTCATTTGCTGTTTTTGAAAAGAGACATGTCTTAAAATTAATTATTCGCCAATAGCGTGCCAGGTGAATAAGTTAGTCTGTGATTTGTTCCCGCAAAAGTGTAACAGAAGCAGTAGAAATGAAGGTACGGGTTTTCAGACTGTGTTGAAGGGCGAAGTCAAATCGCTGGCAGATCAGGCTGGGTTTACCCAGTCCGTCTAAGTAAATTTTATAATAAAGTTTATAATAAACTTCCATAAAATTTAGACGCGCATCTTACTCTTACCTGACACTAATATTAAAATAATTGCTGCAGTTTCGCGAAAAGCGAAAGCTTCAGTTGTTGAGAGGGAGACTGCAGGCTTGGTTCAAATCGGTTCAAATCAAGCCTGCAGTCTCCCTCTCATTTACTGAAGCTTTCGCGCCTCGATCGCCCCTCGGTGACCGGTCCCAGTATAGCCGCCCCTCTGAGTTTTCTAATGGACGCGAGGCAAACTAAACAATAAAATTACACTTCAAAAATTTTCCCCCAAAGTTAGTTTATGTCATTGAAGGCAGTTATCATCATGATGATTTCATTTCAGGTGTTCGTTTTTAAAATAAGTTTAGTTTGAGTTAGTTATTTGATGCTATAAAAAACGGGGGATGTGACGTCATGATTGACAGCTGAGACTGACGGCTTCTCTGAGTGAAGTTGTCACTGAGGCACTTACAGACTTTTTTCGAAATTTTTGGGAGCAGATTAGAGCTTTACCTTTAATTTCTACATTTCCATAACTGTTTATTTCACACCAACATAATTAATTGTTCTGCATCTGCGAGAGTGTGGGCGGGCTTTTGATATCGCAGCTGTACTTCCTGCTCTACTTCCTGCGCTCTACTGCGCAACTCCGGTCCCGAAATCGCTACTGCGCAGACTCGGTCCCAAGATGTCAGCGCCGTGCACCCCCGCCTGAAAGCTTCAAATATGGCAAGCGGAAACGGATGATGTCGAGTCGTCCATATTTTTTTACGGTCTATGGTTCAAATGCAGCTCCGCCTTGCTGGAATGCTATGCGGCAGGTTAAAGTCGCTTGACGTCACCCATGGGAATAAAGTCCCATCAATAACATACTGCAGAACCCATATACGTCACTCACAACAGTCTGAGGACAACAGCGCCACGCCACAGTCTCATGCTGGAAGTGGGCGGAGTTAATGAAAACTAAACAATCGGCATAGCGGAATAAATTTGGCAATGCTGAATTTATTATTTATATAGAATGCACAGTCAGTGTTTCAGTGACTGTCCAAAGCACGTAAATATAAAAGTGTGAAATGTTACTTTACCTGAGGTTAAAAGTGTGTTTAGAACGACAATAAGCTCAGTGTGAAAAGTCCTATGAAGTGCTTGCCTTTGATTTCTGTATACATTTTGAACTGAAAATGGTTAATTAATTTAATTGTGACAGGGTATGATTTATGTCAGACATATAGACATAAGAAACTGAATTTCACAACTTTATTATACATGCTACATCCTGACTTCAACACACTTTCATTTATTAAAAATGAAAGATGGTAAGGAAGAAATGTCGATGTAAACATTTAGAGCCATGTCTCTGGACCCATAATAAATTACTAAAAGGGGTATTGCAGAACAGATGTCCCAACATGGTGCCAGTCAATTGTTCCCCTTTTGCTTAAGTAAACCCATCTCACTGCCAAGGGATCCAGTACTCATATATATATAATACTGAAAATATGTTTTTATTTTGAAGAAATACCGTTCTTTTGAACCTTTTATTCATCAAATATATACGGCAGCAGAACTGTTTCCAACACTCATAATAAATCCTCATATTAGAATGATTTCTGAAGGATCATGATTACTGAAGACTGGAGGAACGATCCTGAAAATAAAGAAAATAAGTAATATTTTCTTATTATTACTTATATAATACAGAAATAAATGATAATTTAAAGTATAATAAATTGAAAAACAAATATTTTAAATTGTAATAATATATCACAATATTTAAAAAAAAAAATCTGTATTTTTGATCAAATAAATGCAGGCTTGATGAGCAGAAGAAACTTCTTTCAAAAACATTACAAATAGTAATGTGTCCAAACTTTTGGCCTGTGTATATATAGTGACACAATGAGAGGTTCAGGATCTTAGAGTTGTGCAGGTTCCCTGGAAAAACACCACTTCAACTGATTCTTTAGTATGCAGGCGTGCAATTTTTAATGATCAAACAAAAGAAAAGCAAACTTAAATATCAGCTCACGACAAGACAACATAATCTTTCCTTGGCTCACGATCTCCCTCTCCACAGCCACACACACGATTATATCCTGTTCCTCGTCTTATTAGCTGCACCTGTTCTCTCAGGCAGCCTGGGTTTTGTAGTCCTTAACAGGCAGCCATCTTGGCCCCACGTGGGGTAACCTGGGAAGGGTAGTTTTTACAAGACGCCCTCTTGCTCCAGCCATCTTAGATCAATGTATCTGCCTTCTACAACACGCCACAATATCTTACACATCAACATCTTATGATGCCACAATATACACACACACACACACACACACACACACATACACATATACGCATATATATGTATATGCATATACTTTTAAGCATATAGATAAAAATGTAATGTCAATCAATGATCCATTAACCTTTTATTTCTAAAGCTTATGACAAATTTGAATTGTGTTGATATAATGCCTCTATATTTGTGACAATATCTAACAAATGACCATGCTTGAGTCACACACAGACTTTAACATTCAGCTTAAAGATTTTTTTTTTTTTTTTTTACACTTAATAAGACATTTACAAGTTCATTTGCTGTCATTAGTGGGGTTATACTGACAAAAGACAGCAAATAAAATGGTCAAATAAAGCCAAAAATAAATAAAACGAAGTTATGATTGCCCTGTGTTTAATTTATTCGTTCTGCAATGCATTCTGGGAGTACACTTCTTCAGCTCACAGATTTCACCATTATGTCGACACAACTTTTGTGGTTTAAGCAAGGACAACTTGATCCAATTAAGCTTACGTAATTGAGGGTTAAGTGCATTCACGCTAGGTGAACTACTAAAAATACGTTCACTTTACTTGAAGAAAACGTGGAAACCGATTGCACATAGTGTTTTAAGTCGCCATAGCTGAAAATGACAGATTATGTTGAGTTTGAAAACTCTGTTGAGTATAGTATTTAAGATGTTTGCATATAAAATAACACTGTTAAATGGAACTACTCAAGTATTCTTATGATTAAAAAATCTTAAGTAAGGTTAGTAAATATCTAGAGTATGTTAACTAGAATTGGCATTAAACTAACTTGATATGTATTACTTCATTCACTTGGGAGGTGTAAGCTTCTTGACTTTTAGCTGAAGTTTTCCCTTTGAGTTTGCTGTGCAAATATCAGGCAAGGCAAGGCAATCGGTTTCCAAACTTTTTTTTAAAGTAAACTGAACTTTTGTCTGGTTTTTTTTCTCCAGTATTTACATTGCTCCATAGACTAAAATGTAGAACTAACATCTTCTTGTAAACACTAAACATTAAGTATCGCTGACTTTGCATATGTGCATTATTGTACAGTCTTGGAAGTTTCCACAGTGTTAAGTGTTGCTGCATGTCTTGTATGATTATTCTAGTTCTATTCATGCTGTACTTGTTCCCAATTGTTTTTCAGATCAGATAGGAATGACTGAGAGACATGTCACAGCAAACCATGAAGGTCAACACAACATACGGTGGCTGAGTTTCATGGAAACAGTGGGTGGAGTCTATCCACTTCAGTTAAAATGTGAACAGCTGCAATAAACAGAAACACTGAAGAGGGAATGAAAGGATGATCGTCATGGCAAAATTAGATTGTGGCAAAGGAAAAAAGTAAATTAACTTAAGGTAAGTCATATCTCAGAGTTGTGATTCTTGGCAGAGAACAGCAGTTTATTTACTCTCTTTTTTGCATTTCTGTTGCTATATTTTTATTCTTCTAAAAAGTTTTTTTAAACGAAAACTCAAAGAAGCTGTGATTTGAGTTTATTTTTTTCTTAGCTTGATGCAAATATTAGTAAATTTGTCAAGATAATGTTTTATTTGCAAGAACTGTCATATTTTTAAAGTTTAGACAAAAGTCAGCTTCTGACCCAGGAGTCTTGAATATATTAAAGTAAATTTGAGACAATCCAATGTGACCCTGGACCACTAAAACCATAAGGGTCCATTTAATGTATACATCATCTGAAAGCTGAATAAATAAGCGTTCCACTGATGTATGGTTTAGGATGGGACAGTATTTGGAATTACTGGAATCTGAGGGTGCAAATAATATAAATATTAATAAAATCGGCTTTAAAGTTGTTCAAATGTAGTCTTTACAAATGCATATTACTATTAATACGTTACTAATACTATTAGTATTAATACTATTAACCCTTGTGTGGTGTTCATATTTTTGTTACTCAGCCAGTGTTCGTGGGTCTGGTGGACCCGCTGCATTTTTGGGTTTTTAATTCAACTCAAACTAAAATGTTATGTTAAAATACTCAACAGATGTTTACTTCATCCCAATTACAAGCAATGTAAACAGCATATATCATTAATATTTTCTCTTTACCTTTGTTAGATCACATTTAAGAATTGCAACCTCGTGTGGGAACGGCAGGGGTAGAAACAAAACTCACTCTTGTAGCTACTCTCTCACACTCACACACAATCTCTCTCTCTCACACACACACTCATGCGCGCACATACACACACACGCACGCAAAATGATCATAATGAATCGTATCATTTTTCTTGATAAAAAATGAAAACGGGTCCAACAGACCCGAACACCATACAAGGGTTAATTAATACAATTTTGATGCATTTATGGTAGGAAATTTTCAAAATATGTTACTTAATGTCCTATGATTTTTGGCATAAAAGAAAAATCGATAATTTTTGGCTATTGCCACGAATATACCCGTGCGACTTATGACTGGTTTTGTGGTCCAGGGTCACTTGTTCACCTAGTACACTGTAAAAAAAAATTACATTAAAAATTTGAGTTGATACAATGAAGGAAATTTGTTTAATAAATAGAAACTCAAAATAATATTGTATCTGAACCACATAAAAAAATGTGATAAATCATGAAAATAGCACTATTTAGCATGGTTCACTGCGTCATCAGAAATAAAACACACACAATTACCCAATATGCGTACAAAATCTTTTAATAATCTTTTAATAAAGGCTGTCGAATCTCAAAAAAAATGTCATTGTATTAACTCAAAATTTTAATTTCAATGAACTAAAAATTTTAAGGCAACCAGGAAACTTTTTTTCTAAATAATTTTTTACAGTGTAGTGTTGACGTCATCTGCGTCTGACGACACTGAACACATCCGTGCGGAAGCAGAAGAGTTTACGATACAAAAATGTAAAAAAGTAGTATTTCTCCCTAATTAAAGATTATTGTGTTTTATATAAAACACTATATTAATAATATTAGGGCATCATGAACAGGTATGTTTAATGGTTTCTGGTATTTGGACAAACATGTGGCGCTGAAGTCCTTCTGATGTTTCCATGCTCATATTTGCATTTGGTCTGTTTGTTTATTTCCTTATCTAGCATTAACAGGGAAACCTTTTGGATGTTATTAATAGATTGAAGGTGCATTCGATAGTCCTTTAGGTAGAGTTAGCATCACTTTTCTCTGTGTATACTTTTACAACAATGGTGTTCGACGCTGCACTGCAGGCTATCAATGTGAGTCAGCAGCATTGAGTAAGGTGCATTCAGAGCACTGAGTTTGCTGAAGATTTGTGGGAATCAAAACCATGACTTTTGTGTTGCTAGTGTGATTTTCTATAGGCTACAGGAATTTACATTCAGGTTTTGTTTTGTTTTCTTCTGTTTTTACAGTTGGTGTTTCATCTTTGTATATGCAGTGCTGATAAATAAAGGTGAGCAACTGAACAACACATTTGAACATACATTTTTATACAAACGCCACATTCAAATAATATCTCTCTGTCGAACACGATTTAGTCATGGACAGGGGTTCAACGTCTTGAAACGAGTAAAACCACGTTTCAGAGCAGCACGCCCATGGGCGAACAGATAGGCACGAGTGCATTTGCTATTTAAACAACGTGTGAATATTAACTGCCTCGGGCTGAATCTAGCAAAAAACACTCGTGACGTGTCTGGCATCACATTGCCCGGGTGTATGACAGGGCGCTTAATTTGTTGGATTTGTTATTTAATTTGAAGAAGAAGCAAAATCGAGTGGCTTTTTTTTTTTATCAAGCTAAGCCAAAGAGTAACTTTCAAGTAAATTTAACCTGAAGCAAACACATTTGAACCAGAAACAATGGTGTTGAATCAAAATGATTTACAGATTAAAAAGTAAACAGCATAAAAAATTCATATTGTTAATTGCAATCTGTATTTACAGTTATAGTTTCTCTTTTTTTCAGTGTCTCCGCAGGTCTCAGTAGAGGCTGTTATTGGCGGTTCTGTTCTCCTGCCGTGTTCTTCATCTGAACATGATCTTAAAGCTCAAAACACTGATGTACACTGGAGAGACAATAAAGACAAAATTGTGTATAGTATAATTAAGGGTAAAGATTCAGTAGTGGGACAGGACCCTCGGTACAAGAACAGAGCGGAAACTTTCCCATCGGAGTACGGAAGTGGAAACTTCTCTCTTAAAATCAACAATCTCATTCACAAGGACACGGGAAAGTATAGCTGCCTCATCACTCTTTCAAACAAACAAGAGACTGTAATGCTGATCATCAATGGAGTGTAAAAAAAGTTGTTTCATTAAATCTGAATTCAATAATTTAATGATCACAAATAATGTTTCAATCTGAATGGATCTGTTGTCTTTATCACTGTCCGGTAATGTTGTATTTTTCTTTACCTTTTTTGTTGCAGAGTCTGCAGACACCGTGGAAACCTCATTTTGCTCACCACTCTTTTGCTCTGGGTTGCATTGTGTTACATATGACAGTGTAATGTAATGGTATGATCATATAACTTTTTAGAAACAGAATAAAGCTGCCTTATTCCATTTTTTTTTTTTACAATTAGAAGGAAAGAGATCACAAAATTTCCATGCAAGTTTCACTTTTGACTTTCCTTGTACTGTTTGCACCGCATTATTCTTATTAAAGAATGTATAACTGAATAAGATATTAACTCACTGAAACATTATTTTTTGCTAAAGGACAAATTACTCATGTTGCATTTCTGTACCACAAGACTTCATCATGTTGTGTTTGCTGTTGTTAAATCTATTTTGAGTTATTTGTGAATTATTTGAGCTTTTTTAAGATTAAAACTTCACATTATTTTCAAAACTATGATTTATTCATTCTTGATTACACACCAATGAGGTAAAGTCTTATCTAAAATCTTGTAACGAAGTTCGACTGAAGAGGCGAGGTTGAGAACCCAAGTGCAGTTTATTGACGCTTAACATAAATCCAAACATAAACAAAAGACTTGACTTGATCTTGACTTAACGTGACAAACTTGACTAGACAAAACACTCACCAACAGCGGGTAGTCCATGAGCCCAGGCCACAATTTTCACTAATTGGTACCACCCAAGGTGGCAAATTCTAGTTTGATTTTTTGTTTTAATCCATATCTCTAGATGATATTACAACATGATAACCTTTTGTTAGTGGTAGCTTTGTCACAAAAAATAGCCTTCAATGACACTAACCATTAAGCCAAAGAATGAAAAAATCTTGTAACTATTTGAACAGAACATGTCATACAAAGAAAAAACTAAATAATCCTACCTTGTTTATGAACATATTTGGTCATTGCAAACTGTTTCTGTTTATTCATTATCATCATCATCATCATCATCATCATCATCCTCATCATCATATTCAACCTGTTTCATGACATTAGTATCCTCCTCATCCCTCTGATTGCAGCTTGCACATTTCTGTGCACTTTAATTTGTTGGCAAGAAACAGTCGGGAAGCTTGCAGATCTGTGAACACTTGAAGGCCATAAGCTCCAAAACAGCCATTGGTGCTGGGTGTCCCTAGCCTAGAAATCTAGACGCACCCTAGCGGCAGCAAATCTTATCTGCCTGTGAGTGTCGTCTAGCAACTCTCAATACCCTTCTGAGCTGTAAACGGCAAACTCGTGACGGTCCAATCACATTGTGTATAGAGTCGCTGGGCGGGGCGTAACATAATGACGCCAGAGTTGCGCTTGCGTGCTTCTAGTAAACACAGAAACTGGCGAATGGCGGTCTTTTGAATCAGCTTTGACCGCAACTCTGGAAGACTTGGAGTTAAGCTTTTCTCTGAGAAAAGAACAAAGAAGTCATTCTTAAAAAGGGAAGATGTGTTCGGAGCTTTGCCGACCGGATATTGTGAATGTTTAATCTATCAACTAGCTCTGTTTCACCTACGTTGCTCTGGTTGGTTGTAGCGCTATCCTTTCGCGTGCAGAGGGAGTTTGAAAGACAACCGTTTTTCCCACCCCTCGGATTGAGCCCTGTCTATGGTGAGTTTCCAGACCAAACATCTTGATGTGGGTCTGGCTTGTCAGGCTAGGGGGTCCCCACATCCAGTCCCACATCTATTCTGTTGTCACCTTTCCTGACAGCTGCTCTCCTGATTGTATCATCAGCTCTCAACTCTGTGCATTTTGTCAGGCTCTCGTTTGTCCTTTGACCTTTCAATTACTTGCTACATTTGTCACAAAGTATATGCATATGCCCTCAAACACCCTTGATGCCGGTGGACCTAGTCTAGTGGATTTTCTTAAGTCTTCTGTGAGAGCTCTTTCTGAGGAACTGTCTTTTGCAAGGATGCTGTCAAGCAGTTTCTTCATAGTGAAGATGCTACAACATTTCCTGTGATGCAATACTGATGGTATGCTACCTCTAGGTGGGTCTTTAGCAAGATCAAGGATGGGGCTGTAGCCTCTTATTTTAGCTGCTCTGAGTAGTGTGTTCCATGAATCTATATCCATAGGTGGCACAAGGTTAGAGTCATCTTCCGAACAGTGTATTAAATATTCTGGCTTTGCACTTTGTTCTGCCATACTTCTCTATTCTGTGATGTACATTACTCTGAAAATAACAGAAATACTGGGATATCAAGAACAAGGAACATTTAAATATGTGGTGCTAAAAATAGCATCAGGACTAGTCTGTGCAACAAAGTATTGTGCAAGTAATCTGGTTTTAAAATTTCAGCCATCTTAAAATACTTCTAAAAATCTCTGTATCTCCACACACTCATCAATATTTTAAAAAAATTTTTTTCCATTCCTACATCTCCACACACTCAATCTTTTTTTTTTAAATTACTCATGAAGTAGTTATTGTATTAAACAGGTATCAAATGAAAGAGTGGACTTTCTGCTTCACAGTGGCACTAGTACCTTGCTTGTAGAACAAAGATGATCGGAGTACAACAGGACTCACCTTTTCAGATGATGCGAGTGGCTTATCTGTTTAACAAAGTATGGTGGTTTACTCTGGTTTTGAAACAAGCACCAGTCGTTGTTTTTGCATACAAAACTATTATAAATACTATTATATACTATACTAAAATACTACTACAACACGACAGTGAACATGAAAACCTAAAAACATGAACCTACACAAAAACACCCTGTGACAGATCCCCCCTCTATGAGCGGCCCCTGACGCCCATACATAAATCAAAACATTAATAACAGTCTTGGGGGAGGACTTGGGGGAGGGATGGTGGGCCAGGCCCGTGCCAAGGCACCGGACATGGGACCTGGCGTAGCTGAGACGGGCCAGGGAGCGCGGGCAGACCCGGACCATGAGGCGTAGGCGGACCCGGACCCTCTGGTGTAGGCGGACCCGGACCCTCTGGCGTAGGCAGACCTGGACCTTTTGGCGTGGGCAGACTTAGACCCTCAGGCGTAGACATGGCCGTGGGTGGCCATGGCAGTTCAAGGGGCCATGGCGGTAGTAATTATATATAATAAATAAATAAATAAATATAAAGTTGACTAAATAAAAGTTGTCCTTCACCAGCAGAGCAATTCAAATTTTTAATAAAATAAAAATGTTATGTAACAAATGACACATTGTGGCTTTATTTCTTTTAATAATCTTAATTTGTCATGACAAAAAAAAAAACAAAAAAAAAAAACTAAAGTTATTTATAATGAGGAGGCTACAGGTTACAAAACCGAGTAGTTGTGAGCCAGATGTTAAAAACGTGTTTTTTGTTTTGTTTTTAACATACAGTAGTAGATCACTGTCAAAGTTATTTCAGATCAATACATGCAAGCGTCCACTAGATGGCGTCATGGAGACGGGTGTCGGGTGTTGTTTCAGTGCTTCACGAAGCCTCGGTCTGCCCATCACTAGTTTATTGACACTTAACAAACATAAACAAAAGACTTAACTTGATCAGGACTTAACATAACAAACTTGACTAGACAAACCACTCACCAACAGCATGTTACTACATACAATAACTGACAAAGATGCATGGCAAACATGAGGGTTTAAATACACAAGGGCTATGACAAACGGAGGGACACCTGTAAACATCAATCAACCCATGATCAACCCATAAACCAATGACAACAAGACACAGGAACATGAGGCAGGAACACATAAGGGCATGGAACAGACAACAGACCACATGACAAAACCAGGAAGTGCATAACAACATGACAGTGAACATGACAACCTTAAAACATGAAACATGAACCTACACCAAAACACCCTGTGACAAATCTAATCTACAGAATATGATGTTGAAGTTTATATTTTATATTAAATTTGGTGTTGGTTCTTTTTTCACTAAAGATGACTTAATGCAAACCATAAGCTTTCTGTCAAACTGAATATATATATATATATATATATATATATATATATATATATATATATATATATATATATATATATATATATATATATATATATATATACAGGTATATTGAGCATCAGGCTTATACATTCAGGTGTGGTGAGCGTTCTGGCGCAATATGGCTGCCGTCGCATCATCCAGGTGGGTGCTGCACATTGGAGGTGGTTGAAGAGAATCCCCCCTTCCATATTTAAAGCGCTTTAAGTGTCTAGAATAGCGCTATATAAATGTAATAAATTATTATAATTATTAATTACATTAAATAATTCCAGTCACTACAAAAATTGTAATGGCGCCCTTTTTAGGCCACAGAAACACGTCCACAAATTGAATTTGAGTGAAAAAGTACTTGTTTTAGACACCATTGTATATTTAACATGTGGATGAATTAAGGGATTTGAATAATTTATGGATATTTATTTATTGTAAATTGTAATGACAAATTGCCTTGAAAGATTAAGGAGCCATATGTGACAGAGCCAATTGTTGAGTGTGTATGTTGTAATGCCAACTCCAAATGAAACCCTATGTATTAAAAATGGGATGCCATTAAAGTTCATGTGCATGTAAAGGCAGGCATCCCAAAGCGTTTGGCAATATATTATAAGTACCGGTAATGGGGCAATAATGTCAGACAATGTTAAATGGCCAGTTTTTAGGATTCTAGCAGCAAGACACCAAACACAAGCTCATGCAAACCAGCGTTATTTTACACTATAATAATAATGTGTTGGCTCAAAAAAAATCTGGCAGCCATATGCATGCAAGCTCTCCTTCTCTCGCGCACGGACGATCTGAAAACTCTAATAAACAAGTAAGCTGCATTTTTATTAATCTCCATCTGAGATGTTCTGCTTAAAGTGTGTCATTCAGTCTACATTTTAGACTTGTCTTTTTTCGTCAATAATATTGTATATTTATATAACGTTAGTCACAATGTAGGCTAACATTACGCAGTGACTGATGTAGCCTAATCTGAAATATAAATAGGCAAAAACATCATAGGAAACACCATCTTCAGTTCTCAAAAATATAAATATATAACTTATATTTTTACAAAATGAATCGACTTGTTAAATGACTATCGTTTTAACTTGTATGGTGGAAAAGGTGAAGCTTGCTAGAAGGATCAAGTGAACGATCTAAGCAAAGTATCTACGGTTGTATTTTGTAATAAAATAATATTACCCTTTGTCATTAGACACACTATTTAGTTTGGTATGGTACTTGGTGTTTCCTATTGTTACTGTACTAGCATCTTGCGTTATCTAGACAATGCTGTCTCTCTAATAAAATTTCAATTTAATCAGAAATTGTTTAAACAGTCAATAAGTGGATAAATCGCTACTTACTGCTTGCAGGAATATAGTTGCCCCTTTCTTCAGTTTAAGACGCTGAGCGAAGCTTGCTTGAAATGGGCCGAACAAACGAAGGATCTTGAATTAAATTGTTGTGGTATCGGATTATAAACATCAACCATGACTGTTGACATTTTTTATCTGTGGGAAGAATAGAAAAGTGTCAATGAACATGTTTGGACAGATGCAAATGTTGGGGGCGTGCATATAAATGATCCCCGATGCTTGCATCACGGTTGTACGGAAGCTTATTGCATTCACTTGAGAAAAAAAAATCTACTCTGTTTTTCTGAATTAATGACTTAATTATCTCAGAATTATGAGATAATTTTTCATAAATTAAATTTTTTTGCTCTGTTTTTCTCAATTAATGAGATCCCTCAAAATCCAGCCAAGAGCTCTATTTTAGCTGGATTGCATGGAAGTAAACATGTCCCACCTTTCAAATTTAATCCGGATTTATTTTACTTTGGGTTTGAGACATTGTCTTTAAGTAATAAAAATTGTATTGTTTTTAGTGCATCAACTTTGTGCAGACAGCTCATGACAGCAGAAATGAACATTCTGATCTGCTTGACATTGCTATTGCACTCCATGAGGATCCAGTATTTTCAACAATTGCCTGATTGTCTCTTGTGTCACCACGTAGCCAGCCTGAATGCATTTCAGATGCATCATCTTAACACGATCACATAGTAATGCGTATCAATAGTACGAGTGTGAAATCGTGTCTAATGTATATCGTTTGGAATGTATCTTGTGTGGAATGTTTACTGAGATAATGCACGTGCTACACAGTCTTCCGCGTGCATGCATATGACATGCTCTTGAGTAGGTTGGGGATGGTGGGATGGGGGGTTCGTACATATAATATGCCATAAAGTGCGTATAAGCACGTGAAAAACTGTGTACCATATGCACACCAAAACTCATTTTAGCGTATACATTCCACAAGATTGCACACTTATTTATACTACTATTTATACAAATTTTCATGAGATCGGCTGTCTGCACAAATTTGAAAGGTGGGACATGTTTACTTCCATGCAATCCAGCTAAAATAGAGCTCTTGGCTGGATTTTGAGGGATCTCATTAATTCAGAAAAACAGAGCAAAAAAAAAATTATTCATGAAAAATTCTCATAATTCTGAGATAATTAAGTCATTAATTCAGAAAAACAGAAAAAAAAATATTCATGAAAAATTCTCATAATTCTGAGATAATTAAGTCATTAATTCAGAAAAACAGAGCAAAAAAAATGTATTCATGAAAAATTATCTCATAATTCTGAGATAATTAAGTCATTAATTCAGAAAAACAGAGTAGATTTTTTTTTCTCAAGTGAATGCAATAAGCTTCCGTACGGTTGGGTTTATGTTGAGAAGCACATTTTTTCTGTTGTGTTATGGATTCATGAGATTTACATAAGAAGCAGGAGTAGGGATGGGCGTATCGATATGAAGTATACTGGTGTGAGTATCGAAAGTATTGTAAGGGTGGATCGCCTACAGTGGTTCTGACTGCAGGGTTGCCGAACGACTAAAGAAACGTTATCAGCGTGATGGTAGAAAACTGTACATTTCTTGTCTATAACCACCCACTGCAACTTATACCAACGACAGAAATAAGCGCAGTTACAATAGCAAAATACGTGGGAGAGCGTTGCTTTAATGTGACTATATTGTATTGCAATAGGTAGCACTTCAAAGTCAATACCAAACCAAAACTAGTTAGCAAATCATTTATAATTGAAAGAATTTAATGACAGAATCCGGTTATGGTTACACTTAAAATAGTTACAAAATAGATGAATGAGATGATAAAACTTATACCATTAATCATACCCAGCATGTATAGAATGTTACCTGAGAGATAGGGAGAGACAGAGAGAGATAGAAAGATAGAAAGAGAGAGAGCAAAGAGAAGAGCCAAAGAAGGCCCTAGAAGAGACAGCCAGAGAAAAAGACAGCGTCAGAGGAAAGAGACCCCCAGAGAAAAAGAGACCGTCAGAGGAAGAAGACCTCGAGCAACAGTTGCAATCTTCTTTTATCCATCCCTTGACCATGTGACTGAAACCCTGAGACATTCAAACTGACCAGTCAGACCAAACTTCTCCCACTGTACTACAGGTGTAGCACCATTTGGCCTACAGGCCCTCAACATCTCTTTGTCTTTAGGAATCCCAAACAGCCCCACTGATAAGAGAGAGGGGGGTGGAACACAGTAAAACAAATGTCTTTGATCAAAGAAAAATATCAAAATATCTTTGATTATTTTGGATTCTTTCAGTATCGATACTCAAATAAAAATATCGATATTAAGGTGTTTTTTACCAGTAATTTTGTTTATTTAAAAAGATTATTTAAATGCATACAATACAAATCAACTATGTTAACTGTGTAGTATAGGACTATTTTCCTGCTCATCTTAACCATGATCTGAATGCATGCAAACGCTACAAGACAGAACCAATCGATCACAGAGAGAGCGTTCGTTCACTGATGACACTATTCAAACAGAACTGCGTTTCCCAAAACTATCATAAGAAACCATAGATGCTTTTGAACACACAGCCCAGAATAATGCTCATCAAAAGACAGAAAAACATAATAGTTTGAGTTATTTCACAATAAACAAATAGAAATTGTAGCCTACATAGTGCAATCACACTCTTTAAATGTAATGTTAAAAGTTGAAATTGATCATGTTCTATGCTGTAACTAATGCTAATATAAATCACTATCAGAATAAAAAAGTTGCATTTTATGGGTGCAATGTTCAGTCACTGGCAGTCTCTTGTGAAACTGAACCATGTTTTGTTTTTATTACAGTAGCCGTAGTTCAAATAGGCTAGTATTTGTAGATTTCCATGGTTAATTTCACTACTACTAAACATTTTATCCATGTGTTAAAAAATTAGGATCTAATAAGTTGCAATTAAGGCATATTGAATGGTAAAATACCTTTCAAATATGTTAAGTGGGTATTTTTTTTCTCTTAGTCATTTAAATAATTTAATATACTTAATAATTTAAAAAAAAAAAGTTTAAAAGTATCGTATCGGTATCGATATCGGTGATACTGGCCTTGAAAGTATCGGTATCATATCGAAAACAAAATAAGTGGTATCGCCCATCCCTAAGCAGGAGGCAATGGTGTTTGAGACTCACAGTATGTGATGTCCATTTACTGAACTCTTATTTCACTATGGCAAGGTTAATTCAATTTTTCATTCTAGGGCATCTTTAAAGGGATAGTTCACCAAAAAATGAAAAATTCGGTCATTATTAACTCACCCTCAAGTTGTTACAAACCTGTACGAGTTTCTTTGTTCTGCTGAACACACAAAAAAAGATATTTGGAAGAATGTTTGTAACAAAGCAGAGAGAACAACATTTACTACCATATAGGGAGAAAAAATACTGTTGCGATCTGGGAGTTTTATTACGAGCTCTGTCACATTCTCTTTGTACGGCAATGCTGCTGTTTTACATTTGAGGTTAAGAAAACTGAGAATTGACATAGATAACCGTATAAAGGCATTGGCACTCGGTTCACAGTTAAACATCCACTCTAGACAAAGGTGAGAGAACCGACCACTGGAACATGTTTCTGGTTTTGGTTTAACACCTCAGTTGAGTTTATCCACTGTGAGCCTGTAGGCCATTTTTTGCACTAAATGCAAAGATATATATTTAACAAATATATCAAAGAGATTTCTATAAAACATATGTGAAATGAAATGTGTATATAATTTCAAGTAAAAAAGTATTACTATTTTGACAAGAAGCACTAATATTAATACTACTACTAATAATAATAATTGGGCATTAGCCATAGTCTTCTGTTAACCATCCACTAGTTAACCATGCAGAGAAACCCAGGACAGAAAAGGTTTGTAATTGTACTGTGTCGAACTTAACTGTAAATGCATCTTGCCAAAAACACAAAAAGATTTCACTCTTTTTTCAGTTAAATTATTGTTAAATAACCTGTTTAACAGGCTCAATGCAAATGCCATCTGAACCAGTGAAAGAACTACACTTTAATACATTGATGATTAAATGTCTTAGGTTAATGAGTCTTATTCTAGACAAATAATGGTAAACAACATGTAATGTAGGTTAAAGAAGGCTGCGGAATAGCCTATTGTTACGGTGTGGTGGCTTAGAAAGTGCATGACGAAGGAGATGGTGAGAAATACAAAGTCTTTAATCAAATAACAAATTCAGAAGATTCACGTTCACAAACAATAAGCTGAAAGGAATAAACAAGGAGTATAAATACAGGTAAATACATAGCAAACGAGGACATTTACAAAGATGAACTGATAAGAAACCATAATGAGAACAGATATAGAAAACAGAAACAACTAAACAGAACTATATAAATATGTACCTTAGTAAAAAATGTGACAATTAGTACCAGTTATTGTAAAATAAGTTATTCTAGACATTAAGTATATTAAGCACATGATTATTTTCAGAACATATGTTATATAATCAAACACAGATGCTGTTTCTTAACATCATCATCCTCGTGAACTGAAAGAGCAACAAAGAAAACGATATTAACATTCAGCTGCAGATGAACTCAAATTAATCCAAACAAAAGCCTCAATTATTGTTTGAATAACCGCTCAGCAAGAATTCTTAATCATCGTCAAAACTTACAGTAATGAATTTTACCAATATTATTAATAGTGATTTCATATTTGACCTTATTGTGATGTTAGTCGGTTTGGGTTGTGATTCTGATATATAACTCGTGTCTGAAGTAGATCAGGTTCCGATTTTTCCACCCGTTCTGTTTTTCCAACGGCGAAAACTAAAAATGAGACAGTGAATTCAGATTTAATATTTACGATTTTAGATTATTCTGTCTTAAACTGTCAAAATACTGGATATGAAGGCAGCTAAGAGCCAACACAGTCAAAAACTACTGTAAGTAATGAAAAACTTCACATCTGAGAAGAGCGTCATATTGACATTTTAAGACTACAGTATATTTCATTTGCTAATTTCGTTCTTAATTAAAGAACAACTTACCGATCAGCACAATGAGCAGAAAACCGTTCATCAGACCAGATATGATGATGATAATCTGGCATCGTGTCTGATTCTGATCAATAAACTCCACCACTGTATGATTGTGACACTCAGTTAGTTCAGTTGGTTCTGTAATGAAAGTGTTCAGAGTTACAGGAATAACTGACCAACTTTAATATTTATATCATATTCATCTCTCTGTGTATGTGTGGAAAACCTGAAGTACTTAACAAATGAGTATTCACAGATCATCATCAGTCTTGATCACTGAAGGAGTAAATGAACTCACCGGTGAAGTGCAGTCTGGTGCTGTTGCTGAGTTTTGGAGGTGTGCGTGTGTTCATACAGTAATAAACTCCTAATTCATCAGCAGTCACATTATTTATAACCAGATGATGTTTAAACTGCACTGAATATTTCTTTCTGAATGTTTTATTAAAGTAATGAGGTGACAGTGGTGTTGGGAATGATCGTAGAATCACTGTTGGAGGATCTGGTGTTTTCAGTAAAATCCAATAAACCTCATTTTCATCAAGATCACAGTTTATGGTCACATTTGATCCCAGATCAGTGAGTTGATCTGCCACTGCAGCTCCACAACAGATTAACACATCTATGAGATAAAAAGAAATACAATAGCATTATACTTAAGGTCACTGTGAACATAAAACAATTCAGGACAAAGAACTATATTCATATCAAGTAATAAACTCACAGAGCTGAAGCTGAATGATCTTCATGTTGTTGCTGATACTAAAACACATGAATATGAATCTGCTTTCCTCCACACGACATTGAAGATGAATCTACTGCAGCTTTGAAGACAGGAAGACAAAAACCTTCCCACGTCAGGCAGAGGAAGTCAAAGTAAAGTTTGCTCTGACCACAACACCTAGTGCCCCACCATCATCAGACATCACCATTTCAGAAAATATATGGATTTGCTGTATACATGAAAATGAATTAATCCACTCTGGAACCAGTTTCAGAAAACATCGGATTAATGCTTTCATAAAGCCGTATCTGTGTGGATGATACGCTGATATGGTATGTATAGAGCTAAACACGTCTCCATGTGGACAGGGCCTGAGAGACCATGTAAAGGCCTTTGCAGGAGTTTTGAGTTATAGAGCTGATAAGACTGTGGCACCAGGTGTCTATTGACGTTTTTCACAATATTCTAATTTTCTGAGATACTGAATTTGGGATTTTCCTTAGTTGTCAGTTATAATCATTAACATTAGCATAAATAAACATTTGAAATATTTACATCTGTGTGAATAAATATATAATATACAAGTTTCAGTTTTTGAATGGGATTAGTGAAATAAATCAACTTTTTGATGATATTCTAATTATCAGTATCTAATTTCAGTTGGTCAAAGGCACATTCAATGACCAGTCTACCTCAACATAAGGACAGTCCGAAATACTGTTCCTAAACAGTTCTCCCTTCATTTCCATACACCTTCATCAGGTAGGGAAGCAAAGGATATGTTAGCTCCCCAAGAAGAGAAACTAGAATGGCCTCCTCATGTTCTAGAATTAGGTTTTTGGTTTCATGGACACTACCCGGCCATTTCACCACAATATAAATAAATGCATACTTGTAATTGCATGTGGCTTTTATTAACGTTATGTAACAACAATGACTGAGTTTAATATCTCGGGGAATAATTAACTCAAAAGGGATTTAATATTCAATATTCATGAATTTATTAATATAATTTGCCAGTTGTTCATTACGTATTAAGATTTTCTGATAGGGAAAAATGTTTAATTAAATACAAGTAACCCTTTACGGAATTGCTTGAAATTATCCTACTAAGTTTGTCCTGCAAATTAGTTATAGACTTTCAAATCAATTCTCAATAAGGGATTACTGCTTTACGAGCGCATAAGAAACATTAACTTTACTGATCAGGACAAGTTCAATATTTCAAATGGTCATATAGTTTACTTTACTAACATAGTAGCATAAGCACTTAGGTAACGTTAGAGCGTAAGTTTCATTGACTTTGTGTATGTGGCAAAATAACAGACTCAACTCATTAAATGTCTTTTGTAGGTTTAATAAACACAGACTAAAAATAAACACTACGATTCACACAGAAAGTACACACTAAATATGCATCAAGAGAGTAGAAATATAGATATTAACGAAAGAATACATAAAAGAGAATAATGAATAGACTAAAATTAGAGAGAGATAAAAGAGAGAGAGAGAGAGAGATAAAAGAGAGAGAGAGAGAGAGAGAGAGAGAGAGAGAGAGAGAGAGAGAGAGAGAGAGAGAGAGAGAGAGAGAGAGAGAGAGAGAGAGAGAGATGGGACAAAGAATTAGGGATAAGAAGCAGCTTTCCTTCAGTTCATCAAATACAACCTTCACGGAGTTAACTTGTCCCAACGGGAAAATAAAACACCCTCTTAACAGCAGTTTGAATTTGGAGAATAAGAATACTTGCTTTCGTTTTGGTTTCGTTTTGGCTTCTCGCGTGTGTGCGTGTGTTCCGAGTCCAAATGTCTTGCGTGTCCGGCGGTTCTTTCCGAGGTTGGAAGGGAAGCGGCTGTTTGCTCTAGCGATGCTTCATGTTCTCCTCCTGAAGAAGGCCCTTGGGGCTAGTAAGTTGATGAAGCGAGGAGAAAAGGATTGTTGAAGAGAAGATTTCAGAAGAGAGGCTGGACTAGAAGAAGGAGATTTTCAGAAGAGAGCGATTGTGGTCTCCACTGGTCTTTTAAGACAATTAATCCACGCCCCCTTCTGGGTAATTTACCCAATCCAGAGGGTGAATTCTGAGCGGGAAAAGTTCTCTTTGTCTTGGTTTACGACCTGCTTTGCATGTTTCTGAGGTGTCGTAAAGGGGTGTTGATTTTGTATGGTTTTACTCCCAAGTTGGCTAAACATATTAATGATACATTTCACAATCCCATTTTGTGCATCGTTGAGTAAGTCGAAGAAATAGGAATATTTAGATATCAAACACCTTATGGCTGGGAGATATTAAAACAGATACATTTTTACACAGAAATACAAGCATTTAAAATGAACTTACATTGTTTCTACACCATGATTGAGTAGGCATGAGTCAAGGAGCATGCATATACACACCAAGCTACCTCGTATACAGTCTAGAATAGTCTTAATTAAAGCTTCATAAGGAATGTGTGTGTGTGTGTTTGTGAGTCCGTGTGTATTGACAGGAATCTTGGCGCCTTTCTGTCTGGGAGAATGTGGGGGGAACAGGGTTCGACTCATGTGACCCGATCACTGCCTGTTTTATTTGGACTGGGTCGTAAAGCTGTCGAAGATGTCACTTCCCCCAGACTCTGTGGCGTGGCTCTTAATTTACATGCGGCTAAAAGCTATCCCCCTCTTACAATCAACATTGAATTCATCTTTGATCCTCATTGTAAGAGACCACAGACGCTACAGTTATAAAAATACAGCTGTTCATGTTTGTTCATAGCCGATTAACTAATGTTATTAAGATTTTAATAAAGTATTAGTAAATGTTGAAATTAACATTAACATTTAATAAGATAAATTAATGCTTTATAAGTGCAGTTTATTATTAGTTCATGTTTACTAATGTTATTTAATTAACAAAGCGAACAATTTAGTCAAACAAAGTTAGTTCTATCTACAACAGTTAAGTTATACCTAAAAATATAAAACATTTCCCCTTAGCCAAATCTATCCGCCAAGGAACAAATTATAGATTCATGAGACCAAAGATCGCCAGTTAGATCTACACACAAAAAAGAATAAGATCTCAATATCTCAGGACGAATAACCTCTACAGAGAAATCAGAGTCAGCGGCAAACGCAAGAACAAACCACAGATTTGAGCTTTAAACAACTACATTCTCGCTTGAAAATGACGTTAAACTACATTTTGTGTCACGTTAACAGCAGTATTTTTAAATTACGCAGGATTTAGCAAGATACTAGCAAGACCTCTGCTTCTTTTCCCAAGTTACATCGACACATTACTGCCGCGAGTGCCGCCAATTGTTTGGGGATGGCATAGACATCATATACAGTATTTCAGAATGTTTGTAAAGAATCTGCACCAAGATACTTCCGCATAGAAATATTTTCTAAATATAGAAAATATATTGAATGTCATGCACCATCTGATTTGGGCTATTGTTAATCAACCTCTGTAAACATATGCAGGAGCTTGCTTAACTCATAAAAAAATACTTTGTTTCAATAAACATACATGAAATAATTCAGTTTTGTTTGTATATCAATGTATTTTAATATATGAATTAATATATAGCAATAGGTTGTCCATCCATATATTGCTATATATTTTCAAATATATGAGGAAGTTTCTGATACATTGAAATATATTTTCTAATGTATTGCAATATAAATTCTAGTATATTGCAATATATTTTTGTTTCGTAAGGGCGACCCCGACCGATCAACAGAAAACGGTCATAGCCTTTTGAGTTAGATAACAGGGAAATAGACCATCTACGATAGCCTAACATATTGTAAGTCAAACAGCTACAGTCACTAAAATAACTACTCAATGGTAGGCTGAGGTTCATTTAAAAATCATAGTTTTAGACTAGCGCTACATCTACTGGAGCAAGGTTAGGCATTGCATGTATTGCTATCTCCTAAATTAATGAATTAGTCCCTCAATAATCATGTTAACTATGTCTGAATCCCAAGCAATTTACTAGCGTTGCCATAGGAATGCTTCGGCTTTTGCCACGGAAGAACGTTTATTACTGTTGTGACGTCATGGTGAATTGTCGTATCCAGTACAGTGGAGCAGCGACAACAACCGTTGCGTTGTTGATCATCCGTGGGTGCAACCATAGACATCATATAGGTAGACGCCCTATTGGCTGCTGAGCGCCAAGATTTGCGGCAGCCATTTTGAACCGGTCGTACTCCTAGTTTCGTTGCATAGCAGCAGTTAAGATGCCAAAGCACTGTGCAGCATTTTCCTGTTCTAATCGGTGAACCATCGCAGGTAGGGCTTGGGGGGGATTACTTTTCTCAAGTAAGATGTAACATTGCTATCGTACTATTGGTTGTATTTTGTCCTTAAATCCAGATAATTGACATTATACCTATTAATACCAACACAATCCAATCTGAAGTTCACGAGTTCACACTTACAAATAATTCAGATAGAATAAATGGTATGCGTATTTGGCGTGCTGTCCGAGGAGAGGGCTCCGAGCTCTGTATTTGGCCCGAACCCAGAGTACTCCCCCCGTATTTCTGGTTAGGAAAGTTAACCAGGTGCGTGTGAGGTAGAAGGGGTGGTGGAGGGATGCTGCAAACTTTGTCAAGGAACGTTGGTGAGTTGACTGGGTATTTATGTGATCCTCCACTTGAGCTGATTGGTAGACATGTTGATTACTGATTGTTGACAGCTGGTTGGAATGACATTATGATTAGGTAGATCATTTGAACGTGCTTCTCCCGAACTTAGTTTTTTAAGAAACATCATTTCACGAGTTCACACTTACAAATAATTCAGATAGAATAAATTGTATGCGTATTTGGCGTGCTGTCCGAGGAGAGGGCTCAGGGCTCGGTATTTGGCCCGAACCCAGAGTACTCCCCCAAAAAATTGCTACTAGCATAGGACAGCAGCCAGTAAATGATGTTGATGCCCCCCAAAAGTTGCAGAGCATGAACTGGTGCTGTGCCAATCGAAGGGGGGGATAGTCACTGGATCGGGAGATCTTGTTCATTATTGTCTGAGGTTTGTATGGTCGTGATATCAGAAAGGTGAACCTCGTTGGTAGTCAGCTGGGGTGGTTGCGTGTAGGCGAGAGGAGATAGCAGTGCTGTGGCAGTGGAGACGAGCTGTTTCAGCATACTTTCAAACGTATCCAATGAGCTGGCTGTACAATGAATTAGGCTCCTGTAGGAGTTGAGAAGATGACACTGCTGTGGGGGTGGGACAAGTTTGGATGGAGGAACAGAACTCCTGCGGGAGTGAGGTTGGTGATACTGCTGTGGCAGTGGAGTTGAGCCCTTTTAAATCTGCTTTCCAAACTATCCGAAGACCCAGTTGTACAGAGAATTGGGCTCCTGTGGGGTGGAGAAGGTGAGACTGCTGAGACAGTGAAACAGGTTTTGAAAAGACGTATCAGAGCTCCTGCGGGAGCGAAATTGACTATAACTGCTGCAGCAGAGGATACGAGACGTTTCAACTTGCTTTCCAACTATCCAAACAAACAATTTGCACGGATGATTGGGCTCCTGTGGGAATGGAGATGACGACATTGCTGTGGTATTGAAACAAGTTTCAATGGAGTATTGGGCTTTGCGAGAGCTGAGCTGTCGATACTGCTGCAGCCGTGGAGACGAGCCATTTTAACTTGTTTTTCGAAACCAGTGAGCCGGGTTGGACGTAGAACTGACACTCCTGCGGAAATATGGAGAAATCACTGCTGCGGCAGTACAAGCAAGTTGAATGGAAAAACGGAACTCTTGCGGGAGCTGAGGCGGTATCACTGCTGTGGCAGTGGAGGCCTTTGGGTGGAGGAACTGGCTTCTGTTGGAGCGGAGGAGATGACACTTTTGCAGTAAAGTCGGTTGGAGAAACTGGGCTTCTGCTGGAGCGAATGAGATAACACTGCTGCGGCAGTGAGAACTAGCTGGATGGAAAAGCTTAGCTTCTGTTAGAACGGAGGAGATACTGCTGCGGCAGTGAGAGCCAGCTGGATGGGGAATGCTGAGCTTCTATTGGAGCGAAGGAGATAACACTGCTGCGGCAGTGAGAGCCAGCTGGATGGAGTATCCTGAGCTTCTGTTAGAGCGGAGGAGATAACACTGCTGCGGCAGTGAGAGCCAGCTGGATGGAGAATCCTGAACTTTTGTTAGAGCGGAGGAGATAACACTGCTGCGGCAGTGAGAGCCAGCTGGATGGAGAATCCTGAGCTTCTGTTAGAGCGGAGGAGATAACACTGCTGCGCCAGTGAGAGCCAGCTGGATGGAGAATCCTGAGCTTCTGTTAGAGCGGAGGAGATAACACTGCTGTGGCAGTGACAGCCAGCTGGATGGAGAATCCTGAGCTTCTGTTAGAGCGGAGGAGATAACACTGCTACAGTGAAAAATTTGAGGTGGGTTCCTGCGGGAGTGACTGGAGAGATGCTGCTACGGCAGTGAATATTATTGATTCATTTAGTGAATTTGGTGTTGTTGAATTGGAGCGGATGTGGTGATCCTGTAGGATTGAGTGTATGGAAACAAGCTGAAGCTGAAACAATTTTAGCTGATGAGGGTCTGTTGGGCTTCTTTGATGTGGGAGCGATTGGAGCGGATGTAGCTCTTGAAAGCCTCTGACGACCAGCGACCAAGTTTTTGGATCTGGTGCTGGGAGAGACCTTTTTGAGCAGTTGTGGTTGCTGCACCTATGCGGAATGAATGGCTAGAAAAGTTGTCTGCCGAGATGCCGGATAGAATCAGTATAGACTTGAGGTGTTTTTGGAACCAGAAACGTGTGACAGGGCGGTTAGCATCGTCTGTGAAGAGTGGTTCAGATAAAAGTTTAGTCTGCAAACTTCTGAAATGTAGGTTGGCTAAAATGGATTGACACGGCTGGATTGGTGATGGAAGGTTGAAAATGTAAATGGATTGCCCTTTTTTCATTTGATCCGTCTTGCTTTGTTTGATGAAGTAAGAGATTGTTTCGTCATCTAGCACTGCTAGGTCTGAAATTATAGGATGAAGCTTTGGGTTGAATGTGGACGTGATGGTAATTTCTGAGCTTCTGAGAAAACCGGAGCAAGCCAATATGAACATTGCATCCAGAGTGTGGGCAGTATTGGTGGAGTGGTAGCCTTGGCGGAGGGTCAAGATACATTTGGTAAGCATGTCTAGAGTTATTGGTTGTCTGGGTGGGTGGGTTGAGTTTTTTGGATGCCTTTGATGAGCATGGATGTTTGTGAATTTCTGGAGAGGGCAGACCAAACACAAGTTTGTTGAATTCAGCTTAGATGACCCTTGATGGAGCTGACTTGGAGGTTCTTGATGCTGTTTAGATTAGATATGAATGAAGTGATGGTAAGCAAAGAATAATCTGGAAAATTCAGCTTGTATATGGAGTGAAAAGACTTGAAACAATTCCATGCAGTTAGGTAGGATTGAAGGGTTCTGGGGGAAACAGCTTGAAGGATGGAATTGAGAGAAGGGTCATTGAGGGGTCTCAATGGGTGGTTTATGGGAATATTAGCTCTCAATACTTTGGTACTGGGGTTGGGAATGGGAATGGGTCCGCCTCTGACGCCAACAGCCTGAATTTCTGTGAGGATCTGTGCTCTAATGTTGCTGGCAACAGGGGGCAGTTCCAAGGCTGTAGCATTCGGCGGGAAGGGCATCTGTGTTGCAGAAAACAGAGTGAATGGAGCACTAGTTCCATTCCATTCCAGGGGCCGAAACCGCTTGCGGAGGCAACCTCTCGTTTCGGTCGGTCCCCGACAAAGGAGGAATGGGAAAAAAAAGGGGAAAGAGGAAAGCTAAGGAGGACAAAAAGCAGCTGGGCCTGCACCGCTAGCGGATGCAGCCTCGTGCTAGAGTTTGATGGTGGGGCTGCAGGCCAAGGGAAGGGGTTAGAGAAAGTGACAGGAAAAGGCTGTGATACAAAGCTTGAGCTGCTGGCGGAAGCGTACTTATGCTTAAAGGATTGCCTGGGGCAGAGGAAACTGGTATTGTAACCTGAGGTGCAATGCTGGAAACACCCACGGTCTCTGGCTCGGCGGAGCAGAGAGATGAGTTGGGCTGGGTGGTGGCGGCGATGGCAGCGGTGGCTGGAACTGGGGCGCGGCCCGGGCTAGCTGAGGGCCTGCTGCAGTGGCCTGGTGCTCGAGGAAGAACCAGTTCTGTGGGAGAAGGGGTCTTTTGAGAGTGTGAGTTCGGATCCTTATGTTTCCTTGACCTGTTTGTAGTTTTGAAAGGTGGAGTGGATTTTGGAGATGGAGAAGCTGCTTGAAGTGACACGTACAGGTTGTATAATTTGGCTTTATTAATTCTTCTGGAAAAATTATCATCGGCACTGATTAACACTTGTCTTAACCCAATCATAGGTTGTACTGAGGAGTAGGAGGAAGCTGGAGATGGTGGATGTCTTGAAGGTGGAGGCGATGGCAAGCCTCTGCGTCTCGGTGTACGGGATGTGGCTCGGCTGGGCCGACGGCCACGCTGTGTTGCTGGAGATTCAGTCACGGTGTCTTGTTGGGTTGTGGTGCTCCTTGCAACTGTGGGATGCTGTAGAGGATCTTCGTCAGATGGATAAAGTTCATTCTCAGACATTGCAATGGGTAGGACCAAATGCTGATTTTCTTCAGCTCCTGCGGAAGCATAAAGAACAACACTGCTTTGGCAGTGGAGAAACGGTTAGCCAGAGAAACCGAGCTCCTGTGGGAGCAGAGGGAACAGCACTGCTTTGGCAGTGGAGAAACGGTTAGCCAGAGAAACCGAGCTCCTGTGGGAGCAGAGGGAACAGCACTGCTGCAGCAGTGGAGAAACGGTTAGCCAGAAAAACTGAGCTCCTGTGGGAGCAGTGGAAAAACGGTTAGCCAGAAAAACTGAGCTCCTGTGGGACCAGAGGGAACAACAACTGCTTTGGCGGTGGAGAAATTTGCCAGAGAAACTGAGCTCCTGCGGGAGCAGAGGGAACAGCACTGCTACAGCAGTGGAGAAGAGATTAGCCCGAAAAACTGAGCTCCTGTGGGAGCAGAAGGAAACACACTGTTATGGACACTGGATGAATTAGCCAGAGAAACTGAGCTCCTGTGGGAGCAAAAGGAAACACACTGTTATGGACACTGGAGAAATTAGCCAGAGAAACTGGGCTTCTGTGGGAGCAGAAAGAACAGCACTGCTGTGGCAGAGGAGAAAAATAGCCGGAGAAACTGAGCTCCTGCGGGAGCAGAGAAAACAGAGCTGCTGTGGCGCAGAGGAGAAAAAGATTAGCCAGAAACTGAGCTCCTGTGGGAGCAGAGAGAATAGCACTGTTATGGCAGAGGAGAAATTAGCCAGAGAAACTGAGCTCCTGTGGGACAAGAAGGAACATCACTGCGGCTGTGGTGGAGAGAAAGTTAGATGGAACAAAATGGAAAAGCATGTTTGTAATACCATATTGGGACTCTTATTTTGAAAGAGACCCATTTGGGTCCAACTCTTATTAAATTTAGCATACAACATTACAATATAATCGCAATGAAGAAAACAGTCCTGGTTCATAAGAACTTGGCGCCATACATTGATTGTAAATGCTCTGAAACTGTAATATTCTGAACGCAACACGGCGCCACATTCAAAAGTTTAATCACAATTAGGAAGATGTGATGTATGTTTCTGTCTCCAAAATAAAAGATGGCTTAAATAATCATTATGCTGTATTGTCAATGTCAACATTTAAGTTACTTAGCCTCACGATACAATCATTCGCTTTGCGAGCGAGTAAATTTATTGTGCATCACCACGGCAAATGTACTTTGTGTGTGACAAGTTTCTGTCTGTTGTACACAGAGGCAGCAAGATCACAACAAAACTTGATGCGTGCCAGAACTATGTTATTTAAGATACATTTCTATTTCTTGGGACAGGAGCTGTTGTAGCTGTCCTGCTGCAAGTCTGTGCAGTGTGCACTCTTTACAGTGTCTGAGCGCTGCTCAGACAATTGACTCCTCATTGATTGAATTGTGGCAAAGACCATATTACACTTTGGAAAAACAGGAATTCTTTTACCGTGATGTTGAGGAGCCATTGGTTTGAAATAATGCTGATGAAAAGCAGCCAAAATGGGCTTTAGGTAGCTTAGGAATTTGTAAGGAAAGTTTTTAGCATTGTAGCATAACTTCGAGCAGCGTGTGGAGCCATGTTGACAGCGTGGGTAAAAAAAGTGACCTGCCAGAATGCTGCAAACTTTGTCAAGGAACGTTGGTGAGTTGACTGGGTATTTATGTGATCCTCCACTTGAGCTGATTGGTAGACATGTTGATTACTGATTGTTGACAGCTGGTTGGAATGACATTATGATTAGGTAGATCATTTGAACGTGCTTCTCCCGAACTTAGTTTTTTAAGAAACATCATTTAATATACATGCATTGCTGACTGGGCATACCTATCGTTGTGTTGCAGATGAAGGCGAACAGAACAATCCCAATCCCAAAGGCTGGTGCCGGAACTTTATCAGAATATTATATGTTTAGTGTGTGTGTGTGTGTGTGTGTGTGTGTGTGTGTGTGTGTGTGTGTGTGTGTGTGAGAGAGCGAGAGAGAGAGAGAGAGAGAGAGAGAGAGAGAGAGAGAGAGAGAGAGAGAGAGAGAGAGAGAGAGAATGTCACAAATCATTTAAAATAGTTTCTACTTATTAAAAGATCTTATTTTACTTCAACTATCTGTTTCTGCTTTTTTATCATATTTATAGTGTGTAGTTTTATAAATCACTGTATATCCTATATCACATACTTTGATTTTGGATGTCTGGTCACTTTATATCTTATATCAGAATAGTATGTAACTGTTAAGCCCACTAATAACAACCCTATTCAGACGGTAATTGTTTCTCATGTGGACGTCTGTAAAAATACATTTTCATGCCACCTCATTGATAAAACTTGTGTATTCGAATGGTGATTTATTCCCGGTGGAGGAGCGAGTGATCCTCCCCACCTGGAAACACTGCTCACGTGGTGTCTGCTGTAAAAATGTCATATGCTTGGAATAAAAAGAATGACAAAAATCATATTTAATAATAGGAAATTATTTAGAAAAAGTGTTTAAAAAAAGAAGTAATTTTAAAAAATAGCGGCTCATTTCAAATGTTAATGTTTTTTTTTTCTCTTCCTCTTTTGAGCGGTGATGAAAGATTATTCTTGTAAATACTTTCCAGCATTTTTGTAATAAAAGTGTAGGCTTGAGATCTTTAAAATGCATCTGAAAAATACCTTAAAACCCCACGAGAAACAATTACCGAATCATGAACCATGTGTCCTATATCTTAGCTACATTAATGACCTTTGCAGCAAAAAAACCCGCGTTAAAATCGGTAAGATATTCAATGAGATATGATTAATTAAATGCGCTGACAGCTCATTGGACCTGGCAAACAAGTTACACTGAGTGGAGCTGGCAACCGGTCAAAGATGGCGGCTCCACGGCTCGACCGTGCCAATAGGCAGTAGCGCTCGATAGGGTGTCTATCTATATGATGACTATGGGGGGTAGAATTACATCTGTGATTGTTGTGAAGAATTCTCTGGTTCTTCTTCTCGTCAATGATTGATGGAATGGGGGCCATTCAGATTTCAGCAGGGGCCAGGGACTCTAGGGTCTAGGACTCTAGGACGCCTCTAGAACCGCCCTGACAACTAATCTCTCCTCCTATCAGAAGTCAGTGAATATCAGCAATGAGTCTCTCAGAACTTGTTCAGTCTGTCAGCAAGAAAACTACGAGGAAGATCTTTCTGGATGAGGATCCATAATACAATGCTTTGGACTTTAAGGACTTTAAGAAAGAAACTTCAATTTCATCCTCAGGTAAGCCTGAGTGCATTTATTATTTCACTGCTGTTCATGTCACTTATATGATCAAATGTCAGATCAGACGGAAGAACGAAATATGTATAATATATATAATATTAATATATTGACGAGTGACGAACAGATTTTGAGCGCCATTGACTACCATAGTAGGGAAAAAAATACTATGGTAGTCAATGGGGTTTAAAATCTGCTTATATACAAACATTCTTCCAAATACCTTCCTTTGTGTTCAGCAGAAGAAATCAATTCATGCAGGTTTGGAACAACTTGAGGGAGAGTAAATGATGACAGAATTTTCATTTTTGGGTGAACTAACCCTTTAATAACGGACAATTATTCTAAAGTGTTACCGAATTCAATGCCTTTTCCCTTCGGAAGAACAAAGAACAGAAACAGAAATTGCATAAATGTTTACCGCTATAGAACATAGATTTGCCAATAGTTGTGCAGACTGAATCTTCACTAAATCTTTACTTGTCTGCCCTACTCCAGTCGGATAGATCTAGTTATATATCTGTCCATGAAAATGCATGTTAGAGCGAGAATGAAAATGAGAATGTAAAATGTTGCTGCTTAGAGCCTCTGCTTAAAATTGACTTCAGTATTCTCAGATACATTGGCCCTCATTTATCAATCTTCCGTAGAAACGGGTGTATATGTTGGCGTATGCTCCCCAAACCGTGGTAGGTGGGGGATGACTCTGGTCACTCCTGCCTCTAGAGTGAAATTCCTTTTTGAACGGAGGGCACTCTCTAGGCTGGGAAGGAGAGGAGCTAGAAGAAAGTCTAGTTCTCCTAGGCATGAACTGCCTGAAAACCACCGCTGCTCTTAACTTGTAATAAATAAATCCTCCTGAGAAATAGAGCGAATCGAGGAGGAAAAACCTTCTCCTTGTCGTGAATCTCAGTGAGGTTTAACCAAAGGTGGCGTTCAGCGGCCACCAGACCAGCCATCGAGCGCCCTATCGGGTGTGCTTAGCAGCCCATAAGGCCAAAATCCTTGGCTATGCGGAGCTCTCTACAACTCTAGGTGTAACACTGCTGAAAGATGAGAGGCCAGTGGGTCTTCGATTGCCGGAATGACGGAATAACTGCGCTCCACAGAACAAACAAGGTTGGTGAAGTGAGCGGCTGCCGCATTAGTAAGGCGGGCGGAAAACGGCTGCTTTCAGGATCTGGAGACCTAGCTGTGCAGATCGCTGAAAAGCGGCATTTTCCTTATCACCGTGCGATTCGCACTAGCACACTTAGAAATCTCTCATCATGCTTAGAAGATTGCGATTCGTGGGGAACATAAGGCCAATTGATCGCAAGCTTCTCAGTCGCGCACGAAGCGCGTCGACAACCTCGGAGTAGGCCGCGCTTTTTCCTGGCCGCCAGGTAGGAGAGTGTTGTCAAACGAGACAGGCCCGAAATTCTCAGAGTCGGATGCTGTCGTAAGCAAAATGTCAGCCAGGCCGAAAAGAAACGGTCTCACATACTTCCGGGCTGGGGATCAAATAGTTTCGTGCGCGCATACAAACGGAAAAACTTCGCTACGTGTGCGCGCTCGGGAAAGGGAGTGAGAGAAGAGAAATAGCCTGCTCACACTCTATGTGCTAAACATCCAAACCCCAGTCCGCGGTCGAGGGAGGCCTGGTCGCCTCTGGCGCGCGGCGGGGGAATTACTTAGTCCTTAGTCCTTACTCTACTTAGTCCTTCTACAGCATTTGTGTGGTCACCGGAGTGTCAGAACGCTTTTAACAACATCAAAGCTTTGTTATGTAGTGAACCCGTGTTGTCTGCCCCAGATTTTTCCACACCGTTCAAGTTGGAAGTGGATGCCAGCGAGGTGGGAGCAGGTGCAGTGTTGTTGCAGGAGGGTACCGATGGAATCAATCATCCTGTTTGCTACTTCTCGAAGAAGTTTAATAAACATCAACGTTACTATTCTACTATTGAGAAAGAGGCTCTAGCATTATTGTTAGCACTTCAACACTTTGACGTGTACGTTGGTTCTACTGTTCTTCCTGTAACCGTGTATACTGACCATAATCCGCTGACTTTTCTTCTACGCATGTACAACCAGAACCAGAGGTTAATGAGGTGGTCTCTCATTGTTCAAAATTATAACCTGGAAATAAAGTATAAGAGAGGTGTGGATAATGTGGTGGCAGATGCTTTATCCCGAGTTTAAACGAGTGTGAGCTCTTTTGTAAGTGTTTGTTCTTTTGTCAAATTCTATTCGTATAGAAGTTTGTTCTTAAGGTGGTGGGTGTTACGTCTGCGACGTATTTTGGTGGTTTTCTTCTCTTTCTCTTCCCCCCTTTTATTGTTCTCAGCTGTCATTCATTCTTAGGTTCGTGATTGGTTGGTTTGCCCATCAATCATCATTTGTCCAAGAGAGATCCCTCCCAAGGAACCAATCAGAACTCATCTCACCTGTATAAAGACCTGGAAACAACTGGAGGAAGAGAGAGGCGTGTTTTCTTTCGTTTGTTTTGACAATTTGTAACTACTTTCCCCGATTGATAGTTTGGTTTTGAAACTTTGTTTTGAAAGACATTGTTTTGGTTACAACTTCACGTTTTAACCTTTGACTTGTTTGTGACTTGTTCACACTGCTCATTTCGGACCCTGAGCGATGGGATAGTTTCAGCATGTCACGTGACCTACATAATACAACACGTAGTATTTGAAATTGTTTATACACACCAGGTAAGGAGCGGTTGCCACCTTCTGTATTTATGTTTGTTAGTCAGTGTAGCTTAGTTGGTTTAGGTGTTTATTTATGTCTTTATTTTTAAGATAGTTAAGTAGCCTACTTCAATTGATAAGTTAGCTGGTTTTTGTTTTGTTGATTTCTTTGCTTTAGCACCGCTCATAGTCCCACGCTTTTTGTCCTGTCTTTTTGTTTTACTATTTTGTGTATATATATTCTGTGAATATTCTTTTCTATGATCACTATATTACTTTGTAAATCAATCGGGTGTTTGTTGGTTTATTTTTGAAATTACTAAAAGAGTCAAAAGTTTAAATCTGCCTCTGCCTGATTCATATTGTCATACATTTATCAGTAACTGAACCCATTCTATTCTTTCATTTTATTTTACTTTAATACATGTTACCAACCCTATTACTCCTAGACATATCTTTTTTTTTAGGGAGACGTAACAAATGGTTTTAAGGTACCTCTTCAAGAGGGACATATAGCGATATTTGCATTTCGAAGTGCCCTGAGCCGCCTTTATATATATATATATATATATATATATATATATATATATATATATATATAAAATAAATATATAATGTTTCACTTACCATGCGGGTCATCGCTCGAATAGAGCGAGTGCATGGCGGGGCAACGACGAAACTCCATCATATACTTCCCTAGTTAGGAGAACAACGTTCCGCCATCCGTGGCCGTTGAAGTAGTGAAGGAGAAAGATGCTTAAATCCAGTTTTTAAGGGTCAGATAAATCGCACGAAGGGAGCGATGCTACCGCTTTGTGAAAGCAGAGAAATCTGGGGAGAAGATGGCGCGCGCCAGTATAGCTCAAAGGTGATGAGCTACAGGGGCGGCGCTGCGCCATCAGCCAATGAATTGGAGTGATACTATAAGGGCTTCAGACAATCGGCACGCCCATGGGCGTACCCCATATGCGTCATTACGCAGCGTCGAAATGAACCTATGAAAGAGAACGTGCTTACACCACCTCCTGAGCTGGCGTAGTATTTGAGCATGACGTACGCCAACGTCCATATTGATAAATCTCAAAGTCATAAATCTTATTGCCTTATAAATATAACTAGCTTGTTACCAAATCAAACTAAAATATATTTTAAACTTTACCAGTATCGGTATTCTAGCTTGATAGTGAGTACTAAAATACATCTTATTTGTTTATATTCATACTGATAAAGTTCGATGTTTTTATTACATGTGATTCTGACATGATGTCACTACATGCACACCGCTGGTCTGAGGTCAATAATGCGTTTTCCAGCTGAGCGGTCAGTGAAGCGCGTTCATGTGTTTTAGGGGGCGTAGCTTTGGAAAAAGCCCAGAAGGGAGAAGGTGGAGTGAATGGAAATAATGAGCTGTATTTTAAACAGTCGTGAGAGGTCTACAGACACTCAATTTTTATACCTACTTTTTCAGAGTACTTACATTTTAATTATGTATTGATATATAAAGAAAATTTAAACAAATTTGGAAAAAAAGTTTTTTTTACCAATTCTTACCTACCCCACCTTTAACATGTGGATGAATTAATGGATTTGAATTATTTATGGATATTTATTTATTGTAAATTGTAATGACAAATTGCCTTGGAATATTAAGGAGCCATATGTGACAGTCAATTTGTGTGTGTGTATGCTGCAATGTTTTTGGAATACACTGGATGCTGCTGTAAGATCAGACGTTATATTGCCAAAAGTACTGTCTCCAAATCATTGAATTCATGTGTTCCAATCACTTCCATGCTCACGGATGTATAAAATCAAGCACCAAGGCATGCAGACGCTTCTACAAACATTGGTTAAAGAATGGGTCGCTCTCAGGAGCTCGGTGAACTCAAGTGTGGTTCTGGGATAGGCTGCCATCTGTTCAATAAGCCTCGCTTATTTTCCACAGTCAACTGTTAGTAGTATTATAATAAAGTGGGAACAACAGCTACTTAACCATAAAATGGTAGGCCACGTAAAATCACAGAGTGGGATCAGTACATGCTGATGTGCACAGTGCGCAGAAAAACTTTGTGTGGCCTTCAGATTAGCTCAAGAACAATGTGTAGATTCCTGGAATTGCTTTCCATGGCCGAGCAGCTCATCCAAACCTTATATCACTAAGTGCAATGCAAAGCGTCAGATGCAGTGGTGTAAACTATGCCCTCCCTGGCAGGGCCGTTTAAAGGAATTTGGAGGCCCCAAGCAAAATTGACATGGAGGCCCCCCAATAACAGATCTGCATCATCCTTATCCCGTTAAAAAACATATTACAATATGTAAAGTTAACCGTATTCCGCCCGTTCGAAAAAAAAGTTTGCACTAACTACTACTTCCTAAAGTATAATTCCGCTTCATGATTGCCATGGAGGTTTTGTATTTTGCCGGCAGAAGAGATAACGTGGTTGGCTGGCTGCTGTCAGCAACTACTAAGAAGGGCCTCCTTGAGGGGAATCCGATAACAGTGTCATTTCACTTTACTGCATTGACTATCAAAGGGGCGCTCACACAGTTTGTCTTGCATTTTATTCTTAACCTGTCATTGTCTTGGGGCCTCAAGCAATTGCTTGGTTTGCTTGCCTTGTCCCGACGGGCCTGGCCACTGGACTCTAGAACAGTTGAGATGTGTTCTCTGGAGTGGCCAATCACGTTTCTCTGTCTGGAAATCTGATGGATGAGTCTGGGTTTGATGGTTGCCAGGAGAACGGTACTTGCCTGATTGCAATGTGCCAAGTGTAAAGCTTGGTAGAGGGGATATTATGGTTTGGGGTTTTTGGGGACATTTTGGACAATTTTATGCTCCCAACTTTGTGGGAACAGTTTGGGAATGCCCTCTTCCTGTTCCAACATGACTGTGCACTAGTGCACAAAGCAAGGTCCATAAAGACATGAATGAGTGACTTTGGTGTGGAGGAACTTGACTGGCCTGCTCAGAGTCCAGACCTCAACCCGATAGAACACCTTTGGGATGAATTAGAGCGGAGACTGTGCCAGCCAGGCCGTTTCGCGCCCAACATCAGTTGCTGACCTCTGAAAATTCGCTTAACATACAAATTCCTATAAATACACTCCTAAACCTGGTGAAAAGCCTTTCCAGAAGAGTTGAAGCTGTTATAGCTGCAAAGGGTGGGCCAACTCCATATTAAACCCTACGGATTTAGAATGGGATTTCAGTAAAGTTCATGTGCATGTAAATGCAGGCATTCCAAAACTTTTGGCAATATAGTGTAAATTAAAGCTGTTGAACGTTCGCCGGTTCCTGCGGCCGCCTCCTTACTTGCCATATCTACAAACTTTATTACACCTCAAAAGGAACAATAAATTCCCATTGTCGTATTGCAGAAAAATAAGCTCTGCAACCAATAAACTTTAATGATTATTATTATAATCTTCACAAATGAACAACTTGTATGAATTTTGAAACATACAATCCCCAGAAGTAAACAGCTAAAGTTAGGCTACAATCAAACTACTTCAACATCACCAACATCAGGATTCCTACAAAAATACGTCATCGCTATAACAGTTTATCGACTGCTGCCTCTGTAGATACTCTAGTTGTTGTTTGCTGATGTGAAGAGCAAAACTTAGACAACAGAGATGAATATAATCATGCTTTATCAGTGGAGACAATGAAAGAATCAATGCCTATCAATACCAAAGCACGCTATGGAAGGATTGATGATGCATTGATGATTTATTTATTATCTTTTGAACATTTTTTTTTATTTTTTATATAGTGTACCTTAAAGGAGCACTATGTTGTATTTTTGCAGTAAAATATCCAAAAACCACTAGGCCGGTGTTATATATTTTGTTCAGTTGAGTACCTACAATATCCCAGATGTTTCCAACTATTTGTAAATTGTGAGAAAATTGCTATTTTAACTAAGGACAGGGGCGTTGCAGCATTGCATTTGAGGGAGTTGCCTGTCAATTGCGTCATATCTGCGCTACCCTCGGTTCCGGCTTTTATTTGGTAGGAGCGCTTTACTCTTAGCAGTGTGAACAAGTGAACGCACAGAGTAACGTCATAACATCATTTTCAACACACTTAAATGTATCTAATATGATAAACAGAGCTGCATTACCTCAAAATCATAACCGGAAGAGCGGATCTGTGCAGGCGCCCGGCGACTGTGTCCCGTCCCGTCATAATAAAAGTCCCGGTATTCGCGAGGCGGGTATTTGTTTAACAATTGCTCCAGCAGCTGTGCTCAGGTCCACAACACTCGGTCCTGCTCTGCTTTAGACTACAGTAACGTTAATAACTGCATGCATGAACATGATTTCTGCCCGAGTCCTATTTTCCACCGGCTGTGATGAGAAGACCACATCTCCAAAGATGCTGCGCTCACACTTTGCGTCATCAAACTACACATTTGTTTTGAATAGGCGTCCTCCAGTGGACGGAAAGTTGCATAGTGCACCTTTAAAGCATGACAATCCTGATGCGATACACTGAGTCTTCCTCTGAGTGAACTGAAGCCTCTGAGAATGATCTTACATTCATGTGAAGCTGCTCTGACAGTTAAAGACTATTAACTATTGTATATTCTTAGCAAATATGAACTTATCAAGTGTGAAGGTGTTTTACAGGTTGTCTAATGCTCTGATTATATATACAGAAGTGTTACAATGTACGGCAATGCTGCTGTTTCCATTTGAGGTTATGAAAACCATTTGAGAAAGATAACCGTATAAAGGCATTAGCACTCGGTTCACAGTTAAACATCCACTCTAGACAAAGGTGAGAGAACCGACCACTGGAAAATGTTTCTGGTTTTGGTTTAACACCTCAGCTGAGTTTATCCACTGTGAGCCTGTAGTTGCCCGGGCAACTGCCCATATGCCTTTCTAGACTCAGGTTGCCCTTCCGAGGTGGAAAAAAAACAACCTTTTTTTAGGTCAGAGCAACTGCCCCTCAAAAATCCTGTGCACGTCCCTGCAGAAAAGGTGTGTTATTGTGCTGTGTCGAGCTCAACTGGAAATGCATCTTGCCAAAAACACAATACAGATTTCACTCTTTTTTCAGTTAAATTATTGTTAAATAACCCATTTTACAGGCTCAATGCAAATGCCATCTGAACCAAAGAAAGAACTACACTTTAATACATTGATGATTAAATGTCTTAAGTTAATGAGTCTTTTTCTAGACAAATAATGGTAGACAAAATGTAATGTAGGTTAAAGAAGGCTGCGGAATAGCCTATTGTTACGGTGTGGTGGCTTAGAAAGCGCATGCCGAAGGAGATGGTGAGAAATACAAAGTCTTTAATCAAATAACAAATTCAGAAGATTCACGTTCACAAACAATAAGTTGAAAGGAATAAACAAGGAGTATAAATACAGGTAAATACATAGCAAACGAGGACATTTACAAAGATGAACTAATAAGAAACCATAATGAGAACAGATATAGAAAACAGAAACAACTAATAAGAATAAAATTGTGACATATATTTAAAAATATATATACCTTAGTAAAAAATGTGACAATTAGTACCAGTTATTTTAAAATAAATTATTCTAGACATTAAGTATATTAATTACATGATATTTTAAGAACATGTCATATAATCAAACACAGATACTGTTTCTTAACATCATCATCCTCATGAACTGAAAGAGCAACAAAGAAAACGATATTAACATTCAGCTGCAGATGAACTCAAATTAATCCAAACAAAAGCCTCTATTATTGTTTGAATAACAGCTCAGCAAGAATTCGTAATAATTATCAACACTTACAGTAATGAATTTTACTAATATTATTAATAATGATTTCATATTTGACCTTATTGTGATGTTAGTCGGTTTGGGTTGTGATTCTGATAAATAACTTGTGTCTGAAGTAGATCAGGATCTGATTTTTCTAGTCGTTCTGTTTTTCCAACGGCGAAAACTAAAAATGAGACGGTGAATTCAGATTTAATATTTACAATTTTAGATTATTCTGTTTTAAACTGTCAAAATACTGGACATGAAAACAACTAAGAGCCAACACAGTCAAAAACTGTAAGTAATGAAAAACATCACGTCTGAGAAGAGCGAGATATTGACATTTTAAGACTACAGTATATTTCATTTGCTAATTTTGTTCTTAATTAAAGAACAACTCACCGATCAGCGCAACGAGCAGAATCCCGTTCATCAGACCAGATATGATGATAATAATCTGCCGTTGTGTCTGATTCTGAGCAATAAACTCCACCACTGTATGATTGAGACACTCAGATAGTAGAGTTGGTTCTGTAATGAAAGTGTTCAGAGTTACAGGAATAACTGACCAACTTTAATATTTATATCATATTCATCTCTGTGTGTGTGGAAAACCTGAAGTACTTAACAAATGAGTATTCACAGATCATCATCAGTCTTGATCACTGAAGGAGTAAATGAACTCACCGGTGAAGTGCAGTCGGGTGCTGTTGCTGAGTTTTGGAGGTGAGCGTGTGTTCATACAGTAATAAACTCCTAATTCATCAGCAGTCACATTATATATAGCCAGATGATATTTAAACTGCAGTGAATATTTCTTTCTGAATGTATTATTTAAGTAAAAAGGTGCTTTTGGATTTGAGGTTGATCGTAGAATCACTGTTGGAGGATCTGGTGTTTTCAGTAAAATCCAATAAACCTCATTTTCATCAAGATCACAGTTTATGGTCACATTTGATCCCAGATCAGTGAGTTGATCTGACACTGCAGCTCCACAACAGATTAACACATCTATGAGATAAAAAGAAATACAATAGCATTATAATTAAGATAACTGTGAACATAAAACAATTCAGGACAAAGAACTATATTCATATCATGTAATAAACTCACAGAGCTGAAGCTGAATGATCTTCATGTTGCTGATATTAAAACACATGAATATGAATCTGCTTTCCTCCACACAACATTGAAGATGAATCTACTGCAGCTCTGAAGACAGGAAGACAAAAACCTTCCCACGTCAGGCAGAGGAAGTAAAGTTCGCTCTGACCACAACACCTAGTGCCCCATCATCATCATCATCTCTTTTAATTAATCAAAAAAAATATTTTGTGATAGCCTGGAGGCCAGCTGAACTTAGCCCCGCCCACAACATTTTTAGGTCGGGCAGTTCTGGCCTCGATCCATAGAGGAGTAATTATCCCCAAACAGAAACTGTTCGGACCAATGAAATCCTCAGGGCAGACTTTAGACGATGATGGACAGATGATCAACAGTAACGTCATCAAAGGCACTTGGATTATATTTGTTCGAATTCTAAATGGAGAGCTTGTTTGTATATGCATTCACCTTCACTATGTCTCTCAAAAATGATGATCATGTTGGGTAAGTACTCTGTGTATCATTATATTCTTTTATTTTTTTACAACACTGGCAAAGATGTGTAAAATGTGTGTTATTTTGGCAAGGTTGCCTGCTAAAATTTGCACTCATGGGTCTTTATATCACATAATAGTCACTTCAACCCGCGGACAAAGAAAACAACCCGCGGAAAAAAACACGAACTTGGCAACACAGTGCAGTTGAGCTCTGTTGACATTTGTCAACTAATGTTATGCATCACTCCATCGCTCTGATTGGCTATAGGTCTATGCAATTGATGTCTTTCTTGGTTCGGTTGAAACACGCCCATAATTACAGCCCAATGGAGCAGTTTCAGACTCAAATTCTGACTAGAATTGAGTATGACCACGTCAGGCTAATTTTGTGCTTTTCTAACCACTGTTTTCATCAAGCATTGGGTCTAGTTTGATCTTAAACACATTAAACTGATGTATGTTTTATTTAAAGGGTTAGTTCCCCCAAAAATGATTATTTTTCCCTTCATCCGACTTCCGTTCATCTTCAGACACAGATAAAGATATTTTTGTTGAAATCCGATGGCTCAGAAAGGCTTTCATTGACCACAATGTCATTTCTTTTCTTAAGACCCATAAAATGCACTAAAGACGTCGTTACAAAGCCCATCTCACTACAGTGGCTCTACAATCATTTTATGAAGCGACTAGAATAGTTTTTGTGCACAAAAAAAACAAACAAAAACGAAATAACGTCTTTATTCAAATTTTTTCTTGTCTTCCATGTGGGCCTCTGACGTAAACTCATGAAGCATGGGTTTTTGTTGGTCAAAGGCACAGTCATTTTCAATTGCCTCATGTGGCAAGCAGCGAGACAAGGGACCGCAGACTTTGTAAATCCGTACCCGCGGTGCGTTAAACCGCATCAGACCCGTTTTCCGACACGGAGCACTAATTAAAATCCGCACCCGACCCGCTTAAAATAGAACCGACACCCAACCCGCACCCGAAATAAAATCAGTTTAGCATATACCATTATATAGGCCTGCACATTTATTGCCAGGTCATACAAAAGTAAATACAGCACCGTGCCACGTCTTTAAAATTTGAACACATTATTTTCAATGAGTAAAGGCACACTGGCGGCGGCATTCGGCGGCATTCGGCGCCTGTCCGCGGCGATTCAGGAAGTTATTCAAAATCCTGCCGCGCCACAGAGCGCCAATGCACTGATTTCACCCTGTGCTACAAGATGGACACATCGTTCAGCTCTTCTGTCAGAAGTGGATTCAAAACTGAGATCCCACGTGGCATATAATGTGTGCGTCCGGCGCTGAGCTTCCCCTCCGGTGTGCGACCCCCTTGAAGCCTTGCATGATTTTTTGAAAGTCAGAGAATCCTGAGAGAGTGTGTGCAGTGGCGCGAGCACAAATAACCTGATATTATTTTAAAATTATTTGATTGACTTGAAATACAGGCAAGACATATTTTTGTAGATGTGTTCCCTAAAAATATGCATACATTTTTACATTCGCACGTGACTGTTTTAAACCCGTGTTAGACCCATGTTTCCCCCTTGTCCGACCTGACCTGCACCCGTATCTGACACAGTTGGATGTTTTTCACCCGTTTCCGCAAAATTTGCGGGTCGACCCGAACCCATGTAGGACTCTGACCCTGAGTCCCAATTCGCATACTATCCATCCTAAATAGTATTCGAAAATAGAATTAGTATGTCCCAAATCGTAGTATGTTGAAAAGAGTATTCCAAAGATTCCCGGATGGTTTACTATTTCCGGTCCGAATTCGTAGTACAGTATGGATCGATGGGCACTCTAACGGCTGATATTGCCCACAACCCATTGCGAGTTGGACGAGGATTCGATTAGAACTACAAACGCGGATAAAAAGCGTTAAAAAACTACAAACATGACGGATGTGCGAGTTCGACGGTTAAGTAGAGAAGTTTAGATAAAGGGGTTTGAGTGACCAACTATCAATATTTTACCCGACAAAAATATATTTATTCAGTGTTGTCCACATTATATTTCACCTGCAGCATTGTGAACTTTTTTAATGACATGTTTGGCCATTAACTTTTAAATTCATCATTATATTTAAACTGCAAACACATGAGGAGAGTCTCTGACCCACAAAGACCCACACATGGAAGATCAACGAGCGGCTAAATTTCTCTCCGATACGGTAGAAGATTCAACTGAATGTGGAGGATTTGAACTGTGACGAATCTGACGATGATTGACAGGGCAGATAAACGGTGACGGGATGCACGTAACTAAGCGACAGAGTCCGTTAAAGATGGCGAAGTAGTATGTCCCGAAGTTTGCATACTTTTCTGCTACACACTCAAAAGTATATACCTTTTCTTCAAAAAAAGAGTACATACTTTTAGGACGTAGTATATAGCGAATTGGGACGCAGCATGAGGTACCGTTAGAGCGGGCCGGTGGCGAGTGGTAATGAGCGACAGCTGCGTGACACACCGGTCTCGTCTCACCACGGCAGAGTGATGGGAGTATAAAAGGAGGAGCAAAGACAGTGGAAGACGAGAGAGGACCAGGCCTGGACTTTACGTTGAGTTTTGGTTATGTTTTATTATGTGTGTGCGGGCAGTTGTCCGTGAGGGGCTGCCCGCATTACTTTCGTTTTGTTTATTTATTTTGAATTAAAGTTGTTGAACATTCGGTTCCCGCCTCCTTACTTCCCATATCTACAACCTTATTACACCTCAAAAGAAACAATAAATTCCCATTGTCGTATTGCAGAAAAATAAGCTCTGCAACCAATAAACTTTAATGATTATCATTATGATCTTCACAAATGAAAAACTTTTATGAATTTTGAAACATACAATCCCCAGAAGTAAACAGCTAAAGTTAGGCTATAATCAAACTACTTCAACATCACCAACATCAAGATTCCTACAAAATTATGTCATCGCTGAAACAGTTTATCGACTGCCGTCTCTGTAGATACACTAGTATTGTTGTTTGCTGATGTGAAGAGCAAAACTTAGACAATAGTGATGAATATAATCATGCTTTATCAGTGGAGACAATGAAAGAATCAATACCAAAACACGCTATGGAAGGATTGATGATGTATTGATTATTTATCTTTTGTACAATTTTTTTAATATAGTGTACCTTAAAGCATGACAATCCTGATGCGATACACTGAGTCTTCATCTGAGTGAACTGAAGCCTCTGAGAATGATCTTACATTCATGTGAAGCTGCTCTGACAGTTAAAGACTATTAACTATTGTATATTCTCAGCAAATATGAACTTATCAAGTGTGAAGGTGTTTTACAGATTGTCTAATGCTCTGATTATATATACAGAAGTGTTACAATGTACGGCAATGCTGCAGTTTCCATTTGAGGTTATGAAAACCATTTGAGAAAGATAACCGTATAAAGGCATTAGCACTCGGTTCACAGTTAAACATCCACTCTAGACAAAGGTGAGAGAACTGACCACTGGAACATGTTTCTGGTTTTGGTTTAACACCTCAGTTGAGAAACCCAGGACAGAAAAGGCTTGTTATGATGTCGAGCTCAAGAGGAAATTAATCTTGACAAAAAAACAAAGACTTCACTCTTTTTTCAGTTAAATTATTGATATTATTGTTAGATACAAACACTTTTTCAAACTCAATGCAAATACTAACAACAGTGCAGGAACTACACATTAATATGCATTGATAACTGAAGGTACATGTTTAATAAGTCTTTTTCCAGACTAATAATGGTAGAAATGTTCAAAAGCTTCTTTTCTTGGAGTCAAAAAAGCTGCGTAATAGCCTATATGCGTCACGAAACAGGAGGTGAGACACAGAGATAAACTTCAAACACAAATGCTGTTGTCCTCATTAACTAAAATAACAACAAAGAAAACAATATTAACATTCAGCTGCAGTTGAACTAATATTTATCCAAAAAATGATTGTTTGAATAACAGCTCAGCAAGAATTCTGAATAATTATCAAAACTTACAGTAATGAATTTTACTAATATTATTAATAATGATTAAATATTTGACCATATTTTGATGTTAGTCAGTTTGGGTTGTGATTCTGATATATAACTCGTGTCTGAAGTAGATCAGGATCCGATTTTTCCAGCCATTTTGTTTTTTCAACGGCGAAAACTAAAAATGAGACAGTGAATTCAGATTTAATATTTACGATTTTAGATTATTCTGTCTTAAACTGTCAAAAACCAAATAGTCATGAAAAAATATGTATGGAAATAAAATAAAATATTGAAATTTTAAGATTGTACATTTCGTTTGCTAATTTAGATTTTAATGAACTTACCGATCAGCGCAATGAGCAGAAAACCGATCATCAGACCAGATATGATGATGATAATCTGCCGTTGTGTCTGATCCTGATCAATAAACTCCACCACTGTATGATTGTGACACTCAGATAGTAGAGTTGGTTCTGTAATGAAAGTGTTCAGAGTTACAGGAATAACTGACCAACTTTAATATTTATATCATATTCATCTCTGTGTGTGTGGAAAACCTGAAGTACTTAACAAATGAGTATTCACAGATCATCATCAGTCTTGATCACTGAAGGAGTAAATGAACTCACCGGTGAAGTGCAGTCTGGTGCTGTTGCTGAGCTTTGGAGGTGAATCTGTGTTCATACAGTAATAAACTCCTAATTCATCAACAGTCACATTATTTATAACCAGATGATATTTAAACTGCAATGAATATTTCTTTCTGAATGTTTTATTGAAGTAGTGAGTTGCTTTTGGATTTGAGAATGACCGTAGAATCACTGTTGGAGGATCTGGTGTTTTCAGAAAAATCCAATAAACCTCATTTTCATCAAGATCACAGTTTATGGTCACATTTGATCCCAGATCAGTGAGTTGATCTGACACTGTAGCTCGACAACAGATTAACACATCTATGAGATAAAAAGAAATACAATAGCATTATACTAAAGGTCACCTTTGAACCTATAACACAAAACAATTCATTACACAGAACTATATTTATATCATGTAATAAACTCACAGAGCTGAAGCTGAATGATCTTCATGTTGCTGAGATTAAAACACATGAATATGAATCTGCTTTCCTCCACACGACAAGATGAATCTACTGCAGCTCTGAAGACAGGAAGACAAAAACCCTTCCCACCTCAAGCAGAGGAAGTCAAAGTAAAGTTCGCTCTGACCACAACACCTAATGCCCCATCATCATCATCATCATCATCATCATCATCATCATCATCATCATCATCATCATCACTTCATTAATCAAAAAAACTATTTTGTGCTTTTATATCTTGTTTGATCTTAAACACATTAACTTGACATGTTTCACTAAAGGTGCATTCAGTAGTTTGGCGCTCATTTAAATCTAAACAAATTGCATTTTTGTAAAGCGCCATCTGGCATATGATGAAGGCTGTACTTAAAGTGTTAAATAAAAAGTGTTAAAAAAAAACCCTCTAAACATATTTTGTCATGTTGAAATTATGTTTTTTTTTACGATTCGTCAGAGAGTGATAAATTTTTTTGTAGGCATACCCAGAAGTTTGCATCACCCTGTTTCCCTTGACAAAAATCCAATAAATTGCCATTGTCCTATTGCAGAAAAATAAGCTCTGCAACCTATAAATGTTTAAGATTATCATGATAATCTTAACAAATTAACACATTTTGAAAGATATATCTAAAGATATAGACATCCCACAGCTGCTGGATTGGATTGAGATCTGAGGAATTTGGAGCCCAAGTCAACACCTCAAACTCGTTGTTGTGCTCCTCAAACCATTCCTGAACCATTTTTGTTTTTTAACAGGGCGCATTATCCTGCTGAAAGAGGCCACATCCACCAAGGAATACCATTTTCATGAAAGGGTGTACATGGTCTGCAACCATGCTTAGGTAGGTGGCACGTGTCAAAGTAACATCCACACAGATGGCAGGACCCAAGGTTTCCCAGCAGAACATTGACAAAAACATGACACTGCGTCCGCCGGCTTGTCTTCTTCCCATAGTGCATCCTGGTACCATGTGTTCCCCAGGTAAGCGACGCACACAAACACACACACACACACACACACACACACACACACACACACACACACACACACACACACACACACAGCTATTCACGTGATGTAAAAGAAAACGTGATTCATTGGACCAGGCGCCCTTTTTCCATTGCTCTATGGTCCAGTTCTGATGCTCGGTGGACAGGAGTCAGCATTGGAGATGAACTGTGTATTTTGACACCTTTCTGTCAGAACTAGCATTAACGTCTTGAGCAATTTGAGCTACAATAGCTTGTCTGTTTGATCAGACCGGGCCAGCCTTCACTCCCCACGTCCATCAATGAGCCTTGGCCACCCATGACCCTGCCACCGGTTCACCACTGTTCCTTCCTTGGAGCACTTTTGATAGAAACTGACCACTGCAGATCAGGAACACCCCACAACAGCTGCAGTTTTGGAGATGCTCTGACCCAGTCGTCTAGCCATCACAATTTGGCCCTTGTCAAACTCACTCAAATCCTTACGCTTGCTCATTTTTCCTGCTTCTTAAGGCTGCAACATACTCCACAAGAACAGAGAAAAAAGTTCTCGCTCCCAGGGCTGCGAGAACAAAATGACGTCATTTTGTTCTTGCAGCCCTGGTTTGGGAGTTCTCGCAGCTTGTTCTCGACACATCGCCTGAGCAGAACTTTTTTCTTGCGGGTGTCCAAGAACTATTGTGTGATTGGTCATACATTTAAAGTAGGCGTGATTAATGCGAAGAAACTGCTTTTCTTGTGAAGTATGAATGTACTGGCCATAACGAACTTTGTTCTTGTTCTTGCCACCTTGAGAAAACGAACAAATTTCTTTGTTCTTGCAGAGTATGTTCCAAGCTTTACACATCAACTTTGAGGATTTTTTTTTTCACTTGCTGCCTAATATATCCCACCACTTTCAGGTGCCGTGATGAAGAGATAATCAGTGTTATTCACTTCACCTGTCTTACAAGTTGAAATTGTTTTCTTTAAGACTGCTCATTACTTTAAGACAGTCACATAAAAATGTTTTTCTGCCTAATTTGATACCAAAAAGCAAGACTGCTGGCCCCTTGACTAATTGTTGTGGTTCATATTAGATCCTAAGGCCCTACTCGGACTGGATAAGTTTAACATGGGGAGGTGGAGGTAAAGTAATTTTTACCAGAGGTTCTCAGTGATTTTAGTCCTGTCCTAATGTGCCATCTCGGTAATCATTACTGTAAAAATGTACAGTACAATTCCGTCATTTCCTGTTTAAAAGTAGTTTTTGAGCGTTTCGCAAGTGTGGCAGTGGAGACACTCAACATAGGGTGCACTAAAGGCACAACTACCTAGGTTAGACATTTACATTTACATTTAATCATTTAGCAGACGCTTTTATCCAAAGCGACTTACAAAAAAGGGGAGAGTAATAGAAGCAACGAAACAGACAAGGCCAACAACCTGTAAGAGCTGTAAGAAATCTTTATAGACATCTACAACAAAAACTCACGTACGCAAAATGCCGAACACTGGATTTTGGTAGCTATGATAACAACCCATTAGGACTAAGGCTGTTGCCCCAACTGTTGTCGTTAATGCAGATTCAGTGGCCCAATGGGTTGGTTTTGTATGGCATTCTAGCTAAACGCGCAGCAATAGCCATCTACAACAAAAACTCACGTACGCAAAATACAGAACACTGGATTTTGATAGTTATGATAACTATGTAACATACCCGCCTGAAGGCACAAATCCGGATGAGAGACGTAGATATGATCCAGGAGTGTGCGCTTTTTGGTCGTTGCTGTGGTGATCAGTAAGTGCTATTCTGTATTGGTCAGGTGCAATTGGAAGAGATGTGTCTTAAGATGTTTTTTAAAAATGGCTACAGACTCGGCAGCACGAATTGAGATCGGCAGGTCATTCCACCAGGTGGGAACGGTCCAGGAAAATGTCCGTGAGAGCGATTTCATGCCTCTTTGGGATGGAACCACGAGGCACCGCTCGCAGAACGCAAGCTTCTGGAGGGTGTGTAAGTCTGAACAAGTGAGTTTAGGTATATTGGTGCAGAGCCAGTGGTTGTTTTGTAGGCGATAACTAGTGCCTTGAATTTGATGCGAGCAGCCATTGGCAACCAGTGCAGTTTGATGAAGAGAGGCATAACATGCGCTCTCTTCGGCTAATTAAAGACCACTCTCGCCGCTGCATTCTGGATCAGCTGCAAGGGTTTGATAGTGCATGCTGGAAGCCCAGCCAGAAGAGCATTACAATAGTCCAGTCTGGAGAGAACAAGAGCTTGAACCAGGAGTTGTGCAGCCTGTTAGAGTAATGCAAATTTAAAGAAACCGACTACGCCACTCTGACAGCACAGAAATTAATATACTTTATATTAAGGCATGCATGTTGGTTGCACTAGTAAGGAACAGAGACATAAAAAGAATCATACCAACGAAATAATTTTATTAATACAAAAAGCAGCTCACATTAAAAGCATATCAAACAGGGCATGCTCCACCATCAACTCACAATGCTATCTTGTCAGGGGAGAAATACATTCTTAGAAAAGACATCAAATCACAAATTAGCATACACACATTCAGAAGCTTTCGCTGAGGCGAAAGATAGGATATTCCTTGAAGATATTCCTTGCTTTTGATAGGCAAGGAATACAACCACACAAGTGTAAATATGCTCTTATAGCTCAAACAAAATCCGTGCATCTCACTTCACACCAGTGTTCAAACCACCACCAACACACAGAGAAAGGATTCTTGGCTGAAGCCCTCAGCACCTAGCAAAACAAGTATTATAATTTCTCTCTCTCACACACACACACACACACACACACACACACACACACACACACACACACACACACACACACACACACACACACACACACACACACACACAAAATCACAATTAGAAGAAATCAAAAATAAATCAAATCAATACAAGCACAACTGAAAAGTAATAATAACAATAATAAAACAAAAACAAATAAATTACAGAAAAACTACAAACTCCCCTAACAAATAATCTCAAAATAAAGAAACAAACAAAGCAACTTAATAGTGCATCATTCGACTCGCATATGACGAGCCATCATTACAGGGCAAAATAAATAAACAAACAACAAAACCGTAAAGAAACTTGTTATAGGACAACGGCGATTCCTCGCGTTTCGATATTGACAAAATGGCAGAGGGTGAAAAGTTCTCAGAACACCTTAAGAACGAAACGATGGTTAAACACCCACATAAATGCCCAATGATCTCAACTTCATAGGGAAAAGACTTACCAAATGACGGAATCGGGTCAATCACTCTGACCGGTAGCATTTATTGCTTGCTTGATTTCATTATAATCCTGTAGCACCACATAAACTGATATACAAATGCCTGAAATAAGCTAAAATCATACACTTTCCCAATTAATGTCTAAACACAAAATACCTGTAACTTCATATAATGAAAACTTACCCACGGATGAAGTCAGTCACGCACTCTGAACAGTAACACATTTATTGGTCGTCGCATACTCTGATATACGCATGCCTGAAAGAAGCTATATATCAGAACCACTCGTGAGATTGAGACTAAACGGTTCCCACAACTTGCCGCCATAACACTCACCAGAGAAATCGCCTTTTAGGCCCGCACAAAGCTGCCGTACAGCTGAAGTCCAACCACCTGCGCGATGGGAACAAAAGGGAACCCCCGAGACAATCGGAAGTGACGCATCTCGACAAGAATAAAAGGAAGGCTATTTATAGCCAACCAGACTTGACGTACCGCATGATTAAAGGGAATATATGTAGAAGGCAGGTGTCTCTTTTTAATTTAAATTAATAAACAAAGGGTGTGCGGAGAGCAACTGATCCGGTCACACAAGAACTGAGGCACAAACTTCCAGTATACAATTTAAAGCAAAAAGAAGATGGAAAACTTTTATTTAAGGGCACAACACTTCTTTTAGCTCTAGGTAAGTGTCCAACCAACACAATCCAATCAGAATCTGGACCTAACTGTTTTATATATATATATATATATATATATATATATATATATATATATATATATATATATATATATATATATATATATAAATATATATATATATATATATATATATATATATATATATATATATATATATATAATATGTGTGTGTGTGTGTGTGTGTGTGTGTGTGGAATTTCGGGAATCCTTATGATGTCGTATGTTCTTTTTCTTTCAGTAGTCGTCTGTGGCGGTGAGGCTGGGAAGGAGAGCACAGGAAAAGCAGGTCGTACGACATACATTGCGCACCACGCAAGACGTTTGTTTGTTGCTGTATTACACACTAGGTCAAGAGAGAGTGCCGCACTTTGTATGTTTTGTTTTGTTTTGTTTAGTTAGTGTTGTTTAGTTTGGCTGTCATTGACGCTAAAGACTTTTACTTTCTACATTTTGCTTTGATAGTTAGTTTAGTGGTTAAACTTAGTTAGTTGTTTTGTTTTGTTCATTTCTTTGATTTGGCCTCTACTCGTGTTCCCCTTCCCACCTCGGTTTGTTGAGTATTGTTTATATGTTCCCTTTCGGGGAACTCGAGCTGCGTCGAAACGCTGTGAGAACGCCTCTGCGTTAATGCGTCGTGAAGCGCGTGTAGAACCATTCCATCGGAAGATCGATCGATTGACGGCGTGATGACGTCATCGACCGGAAGCTATAAACCGTCCGTGAAAACAAACAGGAACTAGCTTCTGTGCAAGCGATCTGTGTGGACCTGTCTGTCTATTTGGTGTTTTTGTCTGTCTATATAGAAGATTTTTCCACCATTTTGTTAAATATTCCATTATATAACAAAAAAAGAGAAAAGAAAAAGATCGAAAATGGCGAGTGAAAGCAGTCAGTTTAAGAGGTGTGTTCATCCCTGCAAACGCTACATCACGGGTGGGGATACACACGCTCTTTGTGTTGCCTGCTTGGGAGCGCAGCATGCCCAGGCAGCCCTTGAGGGGGCTGCTTGCGAGCATTGTGAAAGACTTCCGTTAAGAACGCTGCGCTCCCGCCGGGCACTCTTCGAGGAGGGTGCCTCGGCTCGTGTTCCCCGCGGCTCTGGTCCCGCTGCTGCCGAGGCAGAGCAGAGGTTTCAGTCGTGGGGTTCACAATTGGACCTTACAGAGGGGTTTGAGACGGGCGCTGCCTTATCTCTGCCCTCACCTGCACCGTCCAGCGGCTCTTCTCGGGGCTTGGAAGCACGCGCTGCGGTTTCTTCCCCCCCGAGAGAGTTGCCGGTGCTCCAACTATCCAGCTCCGAGGAGGTGGACGTTGAGAGCATCGTGACTGAAGATTCGCCACTTCAGTCCACTGCGAGTGAGGAGCTTGTTGAGGTTCTGACGCGAGCAGTGGCCAGATTAAACTTCGACTGGCCCGCTGAAAGATCTGAGGCAGGAAAGAAAAGAACTAGCAAGCTAGATGAAAGATTCCTGCCTTCTCACGCTTCAGAGCCTCAACGCCGGGGCCTGCCGTTCTTCCATGACTTGCACACCGAGGTGGAAAGATCATGGAAGAGACCGGCATCATATAGAGTTTTCAGCCCTCAGACTTCGGTCTATAGCAATATCACAGGGCTGAAACAATACGGTTATGGCGCGATGCCAAAGGTTGAAGAGACGCTCGCGAGCCATCTCTCGCCTTCCTCGGCATCGTCCCTGAAGGCCCCGTCTTTGCCCACCAGACCCCTAAAAACAACGTCGGCATTGGTGGGCAAAGCGTACTCGGCAGCAGGTCAGGCTGCTGCATGCCTGCACTCCATGGCAATCATGCAGGCGTATCAAGCTGACCTGCTCAGGGACCTAGATGGACGGGATGAAGTGGGGGGAGATATCATAAACGAGCTAAGAACATCAGCTGATATCGCTCTCCGGGTGCCACGGAGAGGCATTTGTGGCTCAACCCCACAGAAATCAAAGAGAGGGAGAAAAGCTTTCTGCTGGACGCGCCGCTGTCTCCTGGTGGCCTCTTTGGTGACGCAGTACACACTGTCACCGAGAGGTTCCAGGAGTCAAAGAAGCAAGCTGCAGCGCTAAAGCAGTTTCTCCCTCTCCGGGTCCAGAGTACGAGCTCCTCACACAGGGCTCAGCAGAAACAGAGCGTCGCCACCCGAACTCCCCCTCAGTGCGGGGACGAGGGGCAGCGCACTCAGGCGAGGTCTTCGAGGGGCAGGGCTAATCTGAGGACAGTCCTGATCGCTAAGAAGGCCTCGTCTAAGCGTTCCTGACGCCAGAAGCGTGCCCGTGATCACTTACTTCAGGCTTTATCAGAAGCTAGTTCCTGTTTGTTTTCACGGACGCTTTATAGCTTCCGGTCGATGACGACATCACGCCGAGCTTCATAGACTGTGGTGAGCTCTCAACCAATGATTTGGTGAAGCTACACAAGGACCACCCTCCTCATTTCCATGTTGCACAAGGAAAAAGAAAAAGAAATGAATCAATCGATCAATAAATGTAAAAATAAAGACATGAGGAAAATTTTTTATTTCAACCGACATTTTTAAAAGTCTTTTGCAAGGTTCGGTCTACGTTCAGTAAATATCAGTCTTGCTGTCTGTCTGATGGCGCACGTTCGTCTCAACCATCTCACGTTCAATGTCTGTAATAGCTGATAATAATATACATTGTCATTTTAAATCTAGCTTTACAAGCTTTCTGAATATGCTGCATTCTGCTGAATCTCCATATTAGTGCTCTTTTCTGTCGTTGTTAATTACCTCTTAGTAAACCTGGTGTAACCCAGGTTACCAAGATTACATGATAAAATTTAATAAATGAGTCAGGACATTTTTTTTCTTTTCAAATAATAATTTATTTTCATGAGTATTAGGACATCCAATAAAATTATTTTGTGTTTGTAAGAACCGACCAATGAGGATCGAGGATGTTCTCTAACGCATGTTTTGTTTTCCGGATTTTGCACGCGGTTGGAGCTTGCGCTCTCTCTCTCTCATCGGAAGAGCAGACATGAATCGAGTCTCTCCAAAGAAAAGTGAGGCATTTGACAAATCAAAGAGAAATATGTGATTTTAGTTGAAGTTATACATGTCCAGAGACTATTTAGACTGTGAAGAAGTGAAGCTATGTGAAAAAAAGATTATTTGAGATTTATATTATGTGACGCAGCTACTGAGAAGAAGCCTCGTAACGCATAGTGCGTTGAAAAAGACGTTTTATGAGGAAACTGAGAGTTCATTTATTTCTGAGAGCTGGATGAGCAGAAAAAGTCAAGTTGTAAGAAATCTACAGACCTAAAAGGGATTGAGTGTTCAAGTTCATCGTATTTTGGTGAGTTAAAATTCTCATGTCGTGTATTAATCTGGGTAAAATATTCCTGAAATGTTCATACTATTGAAATGTAAAGAAAAAGTGAACGATGTATTGTAGTTTCCTTTCATTTTGATCCGTGTGATATAAGACCACATGTGGTGAATGAATGTTGCACGTTCATATGTAAATATGCGATCGCCATTTTGATGCTGTGTTAAACTGTGGTAATGGATGTGAGATCTGTGTTATGGAAAAAATACAAATGATGATTTTGTGACCTTGTATTCATTGTCAGGTTTTTTTTCTCTCTCTTTTCTTTTCCGTTTTTCTTGTCTGTTTTTCTGGATTTGAGTGAATCTTTATCCTGTCGAGTGCACGGCTGAGTTGCTGACACAATGTCAATGCTTAACGGAGTGGAGTTTCTGGATTCCTGGATTTCGTTCTAACTCCCGTGTTTACGGAGGGAGTGGGGACTGGCGAGCCACACGGACCTAACAGCGAGTGTGATTTTTGTGATCCTGATTTTGTCATTGCCGATTTGGACGGTAGGATTGACTTAACAGCACTTGCACCTGATTCATTGCTCTTCCAAAAGGATTTAATCGCAGAGGATAGACTGAGAAAAGCACACAATCGTTGTTCATTTCATATTCACATATCATTTGAGATAATGTAGCCTGACAAGCCAGACCCACATCAAGATGTTTGGTCTGGAAACTCACCATAGACAGGGCTCAATCCCAGGGGCGGGATAAACGGTTGTCTTTCAAACTCCCTCTGCACGCGATAGGATAGCGCTACACCAACCAGAGCAACATGAAGGTGAAGCAGAGCTCGCTGACTGATTAAACATTCGCCGTATCCGGTCGGCTAAACTCCGAACACATCTTCCCTTTTTAAGAATGACTTCAGTGCCGCTCTTTGTTCTTTTCTCAGAGAAAAGCTTAACTCCAAGTCTTCCAGAGTCGCGGTCAGAGCTGATTCGAAAGACCGCCGCTGTTCGCCAGTTTCTGTGTTTACTAGAAGCACGCAAACGCAACTCAACCATCGTCATTATGGCCCCGCCCGCCTACTCTATACACGATGTGATTGGGCCGTCTAGATTCTGAGGAATACAGCTCAGAAGGGTATTGAGAGTTCCTAGACGGCACTTGCGGGCAGATTAAATTTGCTTCCGCTAGGGTGCGTCTAGATTTCTAGGCTAGAGATAATGAGCAATTCAACAAAACTTTGAAAACTGAGGTTTAAATTTCTGTTAAGGGAATTAAATGTGAATTTATTGTTGTTGTTTTTTGCTTGATCAATGTAACTTCTTTTATTTATTTATTTTTCTTATTTTCTTTCATTTCTCTGGTGTTTTATTAATTTGAAGCCAGAAAGACACATTTCAAAAGGGATTTAAATTTAAAATTTAATTTTTCTCATTTTTTCAATATTTTCAATTTTCATTCATAAAAGTGAGTTCCTCAATAATTGGGTTAAATTGATTGAGTCAGAAAGAAAAAACTGAAAGAGACTAGTGAAACCTAGAAGGAAAAAAGAACTTGAAGTTAATTTTATTGGTTTATGGAAATTAGTATTTATTTATTTTTATTTTGGTGATTACACTTACCTTTTGAGTACTTTGAGCTCCATTAAGTCTTGAATCCTGTAAAGGAAATAGAGAACAGAGTTTAGGATCACAGAATTTACTTGAGGTTTTAAAGAAATTGTTTTAATTTTATTTGTTTGGGAAATATACATTGTATTTTATTTCACTTACTTTGTTTTTGTTTTTTTTTATTATACTTTTTTTTATTTCTTTTTTTCCCCATGTCATACATTCCAGTTGTCACATTTAAAACCTGAAACTTGGAAAGCAATACAACGAGTTAAACCTTACCTGTTTGATGAGTGGTTCATTATTATTGTGACATTCTTATTCTCTGCAGACGAATCTAGCCTTCTGATTAAACTGGGCCATACGCAGACTTTGTGTCTGTACTAGATTGAGTGAAGTTTTACACTATACATAACCAGCAAAAGCAGCACAGCTTGAATCTCTTCCATACTCGTTATTAATTTTTTTACAGTCTATGTTTCACCATATAAACGACCTGACCGATTACTATAAGTGTGCGTCCTTACATGACACGCGGTCACGTTGACAAGAGAGGAAAGTTCATTTTTCTGAGGGGTAAACTTTTTATTTCGTAAGTTATGAAGATAATGTTGGAATAATGACAGTGTATATTGCCCCAGGCCGTTTTTACTTTAACTGCCCCTGACAGAAGTTTTTTTTTCTGAGATGATTATTACACTTTACAACAAATAAATAGCTTATTATATACTACTGTATTAGTCCTGGTGGCCGTTAAGAGTTGCTATGGCAACAGTTAACACATTCAGCTGCTGGAGAAAACAGCGTTGACATTTTTGATGCGGCAGACAAACTGCATGTGACAAAATGATTGCGATTGAAAGTCATCACATGTAAACACCAGATCGGTTTAGGTACGTCTCATCTAAACAGTCCACAAAATCTTTCAATCGGTACAAAAAATGTCATCATTTTTTGTTCATTTTTGCGGTCGTGCAAAAATGATTACTGTCCGTCACTGACTTGCAGGAGCAGTCCTACATCACCGGACTAATTTGCCTAATCTTCTCGGAACTTTAGATCGCGGTCTAAACGCAGACAGTTGCAGGTTTGGGGGGGAGAAAAGTTCCTGTAAAAAAGTTCCTGGTACAAATTGATCCGGGTAATTTTGGTGGAAACGGGTCTTGTGGATAGGTCTCGCCAGATAGACTGGTTTGCTGAGTCTCTTTCCTTGGATGTTTAAAGCTTGGGAAATATTTTTGTATCCAAATCCGGCTTTAAACTTTAAACAGTATCTCAGACCTGCCTGGTGTGTTCCTTGTTCTTCCTGATGCTCTCTGTGCTTTAAACAGACCTCTGAGACTATCACAGAGCGGGTGCATTTATACGGAGACTTGATTACACACAGGTGGATTCTATTTATCATCATTAGTCATTTAGGTCAACATTGGATCATTCAAAGATCCTCACTGAACTTCTGGAGAGAGTTTGCTGCACTGAAAGTAAAGGGGTCGAATAATTTTGCATGCCCTATTTTTTAGTTTTTGATTAGTTAAAAAAGTTTGAAATATCCAATAAATTTCGTTCCACTTCATGATTGTGTCCCACTTGATGTTGATTCTTCACAAAAAATTACAGTTTCATATCATTATGTTTGAAACCTGAAATGTGGCAAAAGGTCGCAAAGTTCAAGGGGGACGAATATTTTCACAAGGCACTGTATATCATTGACTTTTGCATTTCTATTTGTCTTGTGCCATTTCTGTCTTTGTTGTAAACTCAACAGGTATTCCTTTTTCCATCTGTGCCAAAATTCATTGGCAAGGTATTGGACCCTAGGCCATCTCTTGCGGAGGTAGAGGTCTTCCTTAATGAAATTTCCCAGTGGAGGCAAGATTATTGAGGACTTCATTGTCAAAAGTAAGTTGGGTGTAAGAGGTTGAGGGTTTGTTGGGTCACTGAGTAAGTGCTCTGTCATATGATTGCCATCACTTCATAAAGGTAGGTTCGTAAGGATGAACTATTGAGTGTTCGGGATGACTGATCCAGGATGGATGTCAACATACTTCTGATGGTCCAGATCTGCCTTTCCCAAACTACTCCCATATGGCTAGCAGAGGGCGGGTTCGTGACAACCTCTCATCCTAGTTGTTTAAGGCATTCCTGATCCATTTCCTTTACTGCTTCCAGGAATTCACGCCTCGCTCCAACAAAATTGGTGCCCTGATCTGACTGGAGTTGGCGAACGTTTCCACATAGGGTAATGAAGGCACGAAGTGAGTTGAGGAATGCATCGGTTGAGAGATTGTCAAGTAACTCTGTGCACTGCACGAGAGCACAAGCATGTGAACAATAGTCCATAACGTTTCAGCTCTTTTCGACCTTCTTTGATGTAAAATGGACCAAAACAATCCATCCCACAATACGTGAAGGGAGGAGTTGTCTCCATTCTCTCACGCGGCAGGTCTGCCATTTTTTGTTCCTCAGTGTGACGTTTAAACCTTCTGCACTTGACGCAGTGGTAGATGACTGATGACACAACTTGACTACATCCAAGGATCCAGATGCCATTTGATCTCAAAACGTTTGTGGTCATGGAGTCTGGCGATTGCTTTCACTAATCTTGTCCAGCTAGAAAACTTAAAGAAGCGATTAGTGATTGAATCTGTTGTGGTTGAGGTCTGGTGCACAATGACCCTGCACACCTCTGGATCTTTGGCATCAAGTTCTCTCACCTTAACCTCCCCGCTTGGAAGCTCTTCCTGCCAGAGAAACTCTGGATCACTAAACCAATTGGAAGCAATGAGCTCTTTTGCATTAAGCCCTCGTGACGCATGGTCAGCGGGATTGTCTTCTGACATCACGTATTTCCACTGGGTTGGTCTTGTACTTTCCTTGATGCGCTGTATGCGATTAGCTACGAAGATATGAAACCATTTTGAGTCATTGCTGATGTATCCAAACACAATGTTTGAATCTGTCTAGAAGAATTCTTGGGCATCTTCAAGCTCCAATTCTCCTCTGAGCATGTCACTTGTGCGTACTACTACAACTGCTGCGGACAGCTTGAGTCTTGGCACCGTAGTTACCTTTGTGGGGGATACTCTGGCCTTAGCCATGACAAGGACGCAGTGTATCTGTCCTGTTGTGCTGGTTGCTCTTAGATAGGTACATACTCCATACCCTGTGACACTTGCGTCTGAGAAATGGTGGATTTAATACTTGTAAACTGTCTTGAAATCTACTGGTAGTTAGCATCATTCAATTCAAACTTTCAAAGAAGTCCCCATTGTCCCACCACAGAAAGCGTAAGTAGTCTTGTCCTTCTGGCTTGACATGGAATTGATGAAACATGCGTTCTATGTCACACATCACCGCTAATTGACCCTTACGAAACTGGCATAGAACACCTACCAAGGTATTGGTCAGCTCTGGTCCAGTGAGTAGAAAGTCATTTAATGACACACCTTTATACTTTGCAGAGCAGTCAAACACGACTCTTATTTTGCCAGGTTTCTGGGGGTGATAGACCCCATGGTGAGGGATGTACCAGGAGGGGCTTTTGTCCAGTTCGTCCAGTGGAACTTTTTTCTGCATCTCCATGTGTTATTGTTTCATTCATGATTGTTGTGTAGTCTTTGTAGTATTGTGTCTTTCTCAAATCTTTTCTTTAGACATCTGAGTCTGTGTTCGGCACAGATTTTATTGTCTGGCAGATTTGGTTTGTCCTACTTTAAGGGCAAAGGCAACTCACAGTGACCATTCGCTTTCATTTTTATTCCTTCCTCCATTATGTGAATGAAACGCAGATCCTCTTGGGAGAAGTGAGAGTCATCCAAGTGGCGTTCATTGAAATCGGATTAAAGTACTTTGATCACATCTAGTGGTGCGACTAGCTCTTTAAATTGTGTACGACAGACGTACATGACTTCATTTGGTAAGGGGTTTGGTGACTGCACAGAGGGTGTCACTTCTTTGACTATGACTCTGTGGCTGCTTCCAATAACATCACCATAATCCACACAGGGATTAGTACCACTGACTATAGTCCAGCCAAGGTCTGTTTTTTGAGCGAATGGCTCATTCTTCTTTCCTGACACTACTTCTTCTCTTATTATAAAATAAAACATAAACTCAAAACAAAAGGGGGGAAAAACACATAATAGAATAATAAAAATACAAACTTAAACAAACCAACAGAGATCACAGGGAACCAGGAGACGTCGACAAGACAATGATACCACAAAGACTGACAAACACCAGGAGCTTATAAAAGGGAACAAATGAGGCAGGGAATGAGGAAACACAGGTGGGAGAAATCAAACACTTATTGGATAACAATGGGGGAGGGATCAGACAATGACAGAAGCACCAAATGTGTACACAAGACAGGACAGGCATGTGACAGTAAAATGCGATAATGGACAACTGTGCAGATACGAAATAGCATTTTTACATTTTCAAAAAACATAATTTAGTACGTTTATAAATCCATTTACATTGACACACACACACACACACAAACATAATGGTTTGTTTCGGCGTAGACATATACGCGGAATCACATGCAGGGATGATGGCTCATTTAGGCATAGAGATTCACGCGGAATCACACGCCGTAGACATACACTCGGATAGCTCAAAATGCGCACAGATAACACACCACTTGGCTTTAGAAAGTGCCGTGTATGTTTATGCAAAGTCATGATGTCATGTTGCAAGATGGTAGATCTTATTTTGAAGCTTCTGTTTGAGAAAAACTAACTAGCGAATGTTGAACATATTAATCTGGATGTTGACAGCTAGCAGTTGAGCAGAAGAGGAGAAGAAGAAAGGGTGTTTTTTCCAGTCTGCAAAAACAGTAACCACCAGCACGATAACGCCCATTTGTGGCCGCAGTTGGATGATATTTGTTAACCGAGATGCGGAGCTGATAGTGCACTTCTCTTTGTGCACCACAAACAAACAGTCTATTTGATGAGGACACAAAACCTTATCAAGCTCTGATCTATCTATTTGTGGCAGTCAGTGTTGATATTGCGGCAAGCGCCACAGATAAATATTTGTATGGAAAACTTAACATTCTCAGCATGTTTTACGGCATACCAGGCATACTACTGTATATGGAAATAACACAACTGGGGAGAACTTTGCAGATTTGCATTCTTCTACATTACACAATGTAAATAATGACTAATTAAATATTTTTCAAGAATTTACAATTACAACATATCAAGAAACCAGTCATTTTTTGACAACAACTAAACTTAAGAGCATGAATATTCTAAGAGAAAACCACAATATTTATACATGACTTGACAGTTTATTTGAATAAATATCAAAAATGTAAAAGGTGTGCATCATATCTGACACCTAGATGAAAACTTTACATTTGTTTTTTAATAACTAACTAAGGCTAGTGTGTGCACTGTCTGCAGTGTACATTGTAGAACAAAACGTAAAACTATCGTCCAGTTTGCTACAGGCTGTATTTGTAGATTGTTTATCGTCCCACCTCCCTCAAACTCATCGTCTCTCTTTTCTGCTTCCCTGTCCCTGCTTCGTACAACAACAACAAAAATGTTCTGAGAGAATCTGAGAATCTTATTCTGAGAATAAGATTATTACTGGACTTCTGTGTACACTGCTGCGCGCCACAGTTGCTAGGAAGCGTGCATGTATGCATCAGTTTGTTTTCGGTTTTCTGTTAAACTTCGTTAAATTTGGTTACGTTGCATACAGATCCAATCTAAAATACATTGACAATGACAAGTATAATAAAATGTTAAATTCAAGCTTGACATTTTACTGAGACACAGCAGATTTATACTGGGGCATGTGCCCCAGTAAAAGGGGTCTAGCGACGCCCCTGGTTTATCCCAACCCACCACTCTCAGACCGATTACAATTTCGCATTTTTATTCTGATTGAGGTGTTTGTATGAAGCATTTTCATTGAACTTTTAAACAGATTACAATGCTCCATGTAAACGCACCTACTGAAACGAAAATTTAGCAACTCTGTAAGTGAACGACTCAGCAATTCCATTGCTAAATGGATCACATATCCTGCAGACCAGTTTCCTTGTATGTACAGTGAAAAAACTGTAAATACATATATGCATACATAAATTCATACATACAACTGTAGCTGCACACATACATCTTCTTCCTGAAGCACTTTTTAATTTATTTACTTAGTATACCAGGTCATGTTATTGATTGTTATGGCCAATATTTGAACAGTGAAAATAGTAATAAAAGAGTCTTTGAACTTTATTGTAACTAATGCTATTAATTCATTGATTCATTTTAATTTAAATATTTGATATATTTTCACAGCAAAAATTATGTATGTGATTAATTTAGATGAGTATGTAATTAATTCGATTTTTTAAAATCGATTCACATATATATATATACACACACACACACACACACACACACACACACACACACACACACACACACACACACACACACACACACATTGTGTTTGCTCGCTTGATAACAGGAAGCAATGTCATATGCACATGACGACAAGGAGGTTACTGTGGTGTGTAAAGCGAGTTACTCCTCCCACTTCTGCTAGTTTTACTGAGATGTCTTATCCCGTGCGAATTGGCCATTAATATTACAGACGTGTTGAGGTAAATTACTTTGCCCCCACCTCCCCATGTTAAACTAATCTCATCTGACTACTGTAGAGTTTAACTGAAGACACATTTTGTCAATGTTTATGCAACTGGCCCAAGAATCAGGTTTAGTCTTCTTATCCACATCTATTTCATCTGCACCAAAACTAGATTTGTCTGTAATCCAGTTCCTCCTTTATTTCTGTCATATTTTATAATGTCTTCTGAATCATAGCAAACCTGAAGACACGAGAGGTGAACTCATCTTTCCAGGGAACAGACCTGATAAATGTGAAGTGACAAAAGAAAGAACGACTCCGATTCTGAGGTGAGGTGAAATAACAGCTGACAACCTGATGAAGACCCAGCTAAGCAATTCATAATTTATTTCTAAAAGTTTGACCTATTGCATTGCGTTAGCTTATAATGAATTTTTTATTCCAAATGGGATCACCGTTTGCGGTTATGTGCTGGGGAATTTAACATGTGACGTTTTAATCCTATTCTGTTGAAATGAATGAATTCTGACTTGAAAAGATTTGTTCATTTTGCTGAACGAGATTCAAACAGTTTCGCAAGTTTTGATGCCTCTCGCAGTTTAAACGAATAGGGCTGGGCGACAAACTCAAGCCTCTATTCTCTTATATTGAAAACCTCTAACATTTCTCTTTAAAAATTTGCGTTTTAGACTTCTAATTTGTGACCGGTGTTTTGTTTTGCTCTATCCTTTGCGCTTCTGCGTTCGTCAATTGGTCAGGGATTATTCTTTTCCTGTAAATCGACTTGCGTACGGCCTTCTGCTGGAAGCTATTTATTCTAGTTTATAAAGTTTAAAATACTGATATTTTTCTTACAGAAACGCATCTTTTCGGAAGGCTTTTATTTACCCCATGGAGCCACATGGAACACTTTTATAATGGATAGATGCACTTTTATGGACTGCAAAACAGAATCAGCCATTTACTGCCATTATAAAGCCTGGAAGAGCCAGGACAGTTTTTTTTATATATAACTCTGATTGTATGAAAGAAGAATGTCATATACACCTAGGATGACTTGAGGGTGAGTAAATCATGGACTAATTTAAATTTTTGGTTGAACTATCCCTTTAAAGGTTGTGCTCTTAATTGGTCTAAATCCTATCTTGATGACAGAACTTTTTTTCTGTTTGTCTTGAAGGTTTTTCTTCCAGCTTTACCCTGCATTTTGGAGTTCCTCAGGGTTCTATTTTGGCCCCTGTTCTGTTTAAAGTGACTGACACTTGTTTTTAAACTAAGAGCAGCTATTTCCATAGTGTTTAGTGTCTGTTTGTGGTGATTTATTAGCAGAAAAGTGCACAATAGCTGTGTAGTAAGAAATAAAAAAAATGACCCCCAAAAGTATTTAAGTGTATGATGTAAATTTTATTTTTCAGCCAAATAGGTGTAGTGAAAACTAAAACTGATTACATGTGATTCAAGCATTCTTTAATAATAATAATAATAAAACACTGATTCAGTGCATGACTATACAAAAGATAAAATAGTGTCTGTGAATGCAGATTGGCACTGATATCAATACATTCTTAAGCCGAGTGCCTCTGTATCTGGGGCTCATTATAGCATTTTATACTCATTTATGCCCCCGGTGAGGACAGTGTCTTTTACGATGTTGAAGATTTTACGGGTGTTTGTGGTGTCCATGGCGCAGATGAAGTGACAATATATGTTTTTGGAGTTCTTAGTCTCGTTGGAAACTGTTTTTTGTGTATATAAATTTCTGATGAACAGCATGGCATCGTCGACATCCTGACGTTTGCCTGAAGGGGGCGCCAGACCACAAAGAAAAAAGAATGGAAGAGGAATCAGGTAGGACAAACAAGAGTTCACACACACATTATAATGCTGCCTTTAACTTTAGTTAACATGTACCAAACTACCTTCAAATTCAGGAAAGTATGCTTTTAGATCTGAGAACTGAATCTTCTCGGCCAGGATGTCCGTTTTGTTCAGGAAGAGGATGATAGAGGTTTTAGCAAACAATGGGTAGTGGATGATCTTGTTGAACAAAGCCAAGCTTTCTTTCATACGGTTCTGGAGCCAAAGAGAGGTAAACTTTAGTACTTTTCATAGTAGGAAATGGGAGAAAACAAATTAAATTTCTGTATTTGGATTTGCTCTAATTGTAAAAAAACAAAAACAAACTAAACTGCATTTCCACGACTTTTCAAAATAGGGAAACCGTATAGAGAGATTGATTGCATCAGGAAGAAAAGATAAATATGTCACATTTGTCATCACTTCCTCAGCATTTTTTTGTGATGCTAGATTTTTTCCTTTTAACGTCACATTCTAAGTTATGTAAAGTCAATTTATATGCATCTTGAATTCCAGTGCTCACATATTGTCTTGGGCTATGTTATAAGTGCAAACTTTGTAAGAGACTTTGTATTTTCTCAATATAATTCTTCATTTGTGCTACAGTTTCACAAATTGGTCTTCTGTAAAGAGAGTTTGACCCTGACTTCTGTCTACGACCTTTACTGTTTAGCTCGCTGCCAAAACAAAGTAGGAAAAAAAGCAAGCTGAGGAGAGAAGAGGACTGCCAACCATTATACAAGGACATTTTGAAATGGTAGTAAAACAAACAAACAAACTGAGATTATTTGCTTTTCATTCAGGTTGTCTCTTCCTTTTGGAAACAAAAGAGGGAAGATGATAAGCAGAAATTTACCTCCTTGTTACTCTCCAACATACATTGGTCATACTCGCTGAGAGACGCTACAAATATGAGCGATGTCACATCATTAAAACAATGGATCCATCTCCTTCTCTCTGATCTATGACCCCCGACATCAACGAACCTGTAAAGACAGACAGACCAGAAATCAAGTTTGGTCCTCTCACCTACATTTCTGTTTGATCTGCACCAAGACTAGATTTGGGGTGAACTGTCTCTTTAAATGCCAGCAAAACCTGCATTTTTAAGGGGTTTGGTTCTTCGTTGCCGTACCTGAGAATGATCTTCTCTATACAAATGCGATGCTCGATGATGCCAGTGGTGGGATCTCGCACATGGAGGATATCTTGTATTATAGGGATGTAGTCTTCGGCTGCGATGCGGTCCAAGTTATGAATAAAGCTTTAAAAACATACATGTTAGTATTGGTAATATTTTACCATGCCATGTGCCATTGAATTGCTTATGAAGAAGGCCAAATTTGCATAACATTCATCTCATGAATTGTCTGTGGTATTGGAAAAGTGAAGAGGAAATTGACAAAGATGCATTTGAACAGTAAAAGACGGGAATTGACAGAATCTGTGTGAAACACACTTACTACTTAGTAGAGTCTGATAGCATGTACTCCCCGCGCCGTTCATAGCACATCTTGAAGCCTTCGTCTGCCCATAGGTGATGAATAGCCTCTATATAATTTGTCTGCAGCTGTGTTTTCTGAAGTATGTTCAGATGCTGCAACTGCTGAGCATAAATCTACGGATATCAAAGACCCAATGACACTGTAGAAGGGGACGTTCTCACAACCTTGCGCAGCATTCCCTAAAGGATCTCTTAAGATGATGAAAATCCTGAACCTTTATAAAACATTAGGGACGTTCCTAAAACAATCCACTTTTAGTAATGAAAGTGCCGCAGTTCAAGGTTCCTTATATGACTTTAGGTGGACGTTTCATTTTGGTTATTTTATGGTCACACAGCAATGTTACAAAGAGGACATTTGGGACGTTAACTGAACATTTCCCAATGGTCCTCTGTTGGTCATATAATTACGTTCCCAATATGACTTTAGAGAGACGTTCCATTTAGTTTATTTTATGGTGACATGGCAACATTACAAAGAGGACTTTTGAGATGTTAGCATAACATTCTCAGTTTGATGGCGATGTTTAGTTTGGGATTGTGCTGAAACATCTTGTTCAGTGCAGTGGTCTCTACACTATATTCCCATTTGCAGGACCTTTAAGGGACCAACCTAGAATGTTATTTTTTGTCCTATTTAGGTCCTTTCCTCACATTTACTGAATGTACATTGGACTGCTTTGCAAATGAGGGTCAGCAAAACATTCAGTAAATGTGATGGAAGGACCTAAATAGGACCATAAAATAACATTCTAGGTTGATCCTCTAAAGTAAAGGTCCTGCAAATGTTATGGGAATGTAGTGTAGAGGGTACTTCCGATAGTAATGATCCCCTAAACATTCCCAGAACATCCATAATGTTCCCTGAAGGTCCTCCAACTAATGTCCCCCAATCCTTAATAGAACTTTACATTATGAACATCTCGGAACATTCTAGGAACATTACCAGGCGATATCCTTGACACCAGGAAGTAGGGACGTTCTGAGAATGTTCTGGGAACATCCCATTTCCAAATAAAATATGGTCCCCAAATGCTCCAAAGAACGTCCTGAATGTTTCATAAAGAGCCACCAAAAACATCCCAGAACCCTTTAAAGAAGTCCACATCACGACTGCCTTGGAATGTTCTGAGACCATTATGGGAATGTAAATTTTAAAGTGGGGGAGACTTACAATACATTCCCGTACAATATTTCTTAAATTGGTGCAAAACATTAAATAAAATAGCAAAATGTATTCCTTTATAATAACATTTATTTATCAAATCCCACCACCTTGTTGACTGAATGTATACGATATTACTGTTGATATAAAATGACCCTAATTAATCTCAGGCCTCTAAAGGTCCTTTCAAAAACACTTGGTTGATTGATCACCTTGTTATGTGGGTTGGAGTAGGGAATATTTAGTGTGTTCATGGCGTCTATTATAAAATACACATCTCCGAGGATATTCTGGATAATCAGTTTAGCGAAGCAACGCCTGTCATGTTCCGTATAGCCCTTTCCATGAATAATCCTCATCTGCTTCATAAATGTTGACTTTCCGCTATCTGCTGTACCTAAATGAAAGCAAAACAAGCATGTGCTTCAGCAATAAAAACCTGCAAACAGGAATGGAAAATAAATGCACTTATGGGGATTTACTTAACTTTACACTGCTCTAAACATATATATCTGTATATTTAGATCAATTTCTATATATATATATATATATATATATATATATATATATATATATATATATATATATATATATATATATATATATATAATATATGGCTGTGAATAGATTATTTTTTTTAAATCTCGCATCCGTGTTGTGCGATTTACTATGAAATTAAGCAGTCGCCATTTATCTTATTAAACACATTAATTGTCATAATTTGCTATAACCAAAGTAAACAGTATACAAAACTTCAAGGATTTTCTGCAAGCTTTAATGATCATTTGAGCCTCCAAAAGGAAACCAAATAACCAAATATAAGGAGTCCATATAATTCTATTTAATATAAAAATTTTACACACTTAAACACCCATGAAAAAAAAAAACATTACTAAGAACCTTTACAGAATTCATCACAGTGTATAGTATGTGTAGAGAGCAACAACAACAAGATTGTTTTCATTTTAAACATGTTATGTAAAATGGACATTTTAATGTAGACCTCTCAAGCTGCGATACCGATCAGAACCACACAGAGACGCCAAAAAACTCCTAAATCAACCAATTGGTTCATTTCGAGTCAGAGAGAGAGTCAGATACGTCAAAATGTGAAAACTTTAGAAATGTGTGGATTAGTGCTTAGTAGAGATGCAAACTTTTTGGAACGGTTCAGTCCGATTTGGTGAACCAGTTCAAACAAAAAATTTGCTCGCAAACCGGTCATCACTAACGTTCACACATGACAAATCAAACATTATCCTTTCTGAGTGTGTGTGGAAACAACGCAAATGTACTGAAATGTACATGAATGCTGCGTGAGATCATTGATCGAAAGTGCGCATACACCTTCTCTGCATCAATATAACAGACTCACGCGCTTACTGTATGACACCAAAACTGCGCTCTTCAGAAACAATCGCAGAATACGACAAAGCTTGTGTTTTAAAGCAAAGCACACAATGAAATGAACAATTCACTAAAACAGGGCTCTACACTAACGTTTTTCTTGAGAAGCACTTGTGCTCCTAATAAAAAAATTTAGAGTCAACAATTTAGGAGTACTTTCTAATCCATCAAATACATTTGTCACGGAGTGACTTAATGCGGCGGAACCTAAAATGGCGGAAATAGTTCCGCCCGGACCGTTGTCCATGAGACACGCAGCCATTTCGGGTAACTCCGGGCAACCAAAATGGGGGATTATTAAGAACAGGTGTGTGAATGGATGTGGCGATTGGTGATTGGGCAATTCAGAGAAGAGGAGGCGTATAAATAAGGCATCCGGAGAACAGCAAAAGGAGGGGTGAATTTATTCCGGCAAACGCCGTGGGCGAGATGGAGCGATCGATGGGTTGGAGGGACATATTGAGGTGAATATTACAGGCTGGGCAAAGTCAAAACAGAGTACTGGGCTGAAGATAACACAAAGTTAAGTTTAAAGCATTCCTTTGGAAGTAATTGTGTTGATATGTATTATTATTACCTTGAAGAGATTGTTTACACTGAGAAGTCACCGGAAACGTATTGAAAAGAGGAAGTAGTGTGCTGAAAGAACCAACATAACCAACTAGTTAGGATGGACAACACGGCTGTCATAGCGTACATCAACCATCAGGGCAGTCTACGCTCCCGCCGCCTGTCCCAACTCGCCCGCCATCTCGTTTTATGGTGTCAGAAGTCCCTGAGGTCCTTTCGTGCTGTCCATATCCCGGGGATCCTGAACTGTGCAGCCAACGAGCTGTCACGGCTTCAGCCAATCCCTGGGGAGTGGAGACTCCATCCCCAGTCGGTCCAGCTGATCTGGGATCAGTTCGGGGACGCGCAGGTAGATCTGTTTGCCTCCCACAACTCGTCCCATTGCAGCCTGTACTTTCCCTGACCGAGGGTACGCTCGGCACGGATACACTGGCGCACAGCTGGCCACAGGGCCTACGCAAGTTGTGTTTCCCCCAGTGAGCCTTCTTGCACGTGTTCTGTGCAAGGTAAGGGAGGACAAGGAGCAGGTTATGTTGGTCGCCCCGTATTGGCACAGGCTACCAACATAACCTGCTCCTTGTGGCTACTTGTGGCTTGGTGGCTACCTTCACTTCCTCTAGGGCCGAGTCCACGAGACAAGCCTATGCGTTGAACTGGAACCTCTTCGTCAGCTGGTGTTCTTCTTGCCAAGAAGACCCCTGGAAATGCCTGATCGGATCGGTGCTGTCATTTCTCCAAGAAGGGTTGGTTTGAAGGCTGTCTCCTTCCACCCTGAAGGTTTATGTGGCCGCTATTGCCGCCTAACATGACCTCTTGGACTGGAAACCGGTAAGTAAGCACTGCAGAGGGCCCCATTTGAGCCTTGCAGTCAGTAGATGTTAAGTTCTTGTCTATGAAGATAGCGCTCCTGACCACATTGGCCTCCATCAAGAGGGTAGGGGACCGGCAGGCATTTTGAGTTGACGAAGCGTGCCTGGAATTTGGGCCGAGTGACTCTCACGTGATCCTAAGATCTCGGCCTGGATATGTGCCCAAGGTTCCCACCACTCCATTCAGAGACCAGGTGGTGAACCTGCAAGCACTGCTCTTGGAGGAGGCAGACCCAGCCTTGGCACTGCTCTGTCCAGTACGCGTCATTCGCGCTTACGTAGACAGGACGCGGTGTTTCAGGACCTCAGACGAGCTCTTGTCTGTTATGGTGGGAAGCTGAAAGGGAAGGCTCTCTGAAAGCAAAGGTTGTCCCACTGGATAGTGGACACCATTGTTTTGGCATGCCAGCAGCAGCAACCCCTTGGGGTTAGGGCACACTCCACCCAGAGTGTGGCCTCCTCATGGGCTTTAGCGCATGGTGCTCCGCTAACAGACAAATGCAGAGCTGCAGGCTGGGCAACACCAAACACATTCGCCAGATTCTACAATCTCAGAGTGGAGCCTGTATCCGACTATGTACTCTCCTCTACAAGTGGCCGGTAATGGATTGGCTCAGGTGTCTTTGCTTGCTCGCCATTCCCCTCCACGGATTTGATACGTGCGATATTCTTCTCAGCTGAGCTTCTCCGAAAGCCCTGAGTTCCTCCAGCACTGATGAGGCCGACGCCAGTAAGTCTGCCCTATTCAACCCAGACACTTGTGTCCGGCCAGGTGCTCCATGTGCATGGTTCCCCCTCCGGGCGACCCCCACATGTGTATTTCCACCGTAAGCCTCCCTTGAGCAGGTGTCTTCCCTTGGCAAGCTTGCCACCTCCTGGGGTTGTATGCAGCCCTTAGCGGGTCAGATGTGTATTCCTAAGTCCTCCCTACGGGTAGGCATTGTGGCACATATCTCCACCTGGAATATGCCTCCCAGTGTACCTTGGTATCTCCTGTGTTAAGTGGAGGTCTTCGGCCGTACTAGTCTTACGCCAGGGCACTCGTGCTTGCACAGGGCACTGGAAGACAGCTGAGTGGCGTGTCTACATTGGGACCCCCATTCCCCATTACTCGAAGTGACTGAGCGAAAGGGAATGTCTCGGGTTACGTATGTAACCCTCGTTCCCTGAGGAGGGAATGGAGACGTAACGTCCCTCTGCCACATCCGCTGTACCGCTGGAACGGCCGAGAGGTCGGGGTCTTGGCTCCTCAGCAGGTAAACATAATGCAATCATGCCAGCTACTTCCTTATATACCCATGTGGGTAGGCGTAGTTACGCATGCAATTCTCGCATGCCCTTGGCATTGGCACTGCCATTGGATGTTTTCTAAGATCTCGAAGATGATTGGCTTCTAGGCGAAACCCCCATTCGTCAGTCACTGACATTACGTCTCCGTTCCCTCCTCAGGGAGCGAGGGTTATATACGTAACGGAGACGTTACTTAATATCAACTTGTCTATTGGACTTTTGTACAAGATCAGTGTCACATATGCAATCATACCAAGACTCGGAGCAAAAGCAATTAAGCCATGACTTTTGGTGCTCTGGTGCTTCATAAACAGAACCACCGTCTTGCAGAAGATCTACTTAGAAGATCTCATTGCAGCCGGATCTACTTCTCTCTGTTTGTGTCTATAGCGAGTTGCGCAGATATGGTGCTAATCTGCAGCGGGAATATAAACACTTGTTTTATGTGTAGCCTACCATAGTGATTCAGGAAAAGACAAAAACACGGTTTGGAAAAAAATCTTCATGATATACTCGCTCATTTTATACATTTAGTAATTTTTTTTAACAGCATGTGTGATAAAGATTAAACTCAAGAACTCAAGGGCTTTCTAAATGTGAAGAGTTCAGTTGCAAAACGCAATAAACGCCATGTTTAGATGTACCTTAATCTATGTGTGAATTGCTGCCATTAATAAGATTTAAAAATGTAAATTTTAAGCCTCCTACAAAAAATTTTTTTTCACAAAACGCGATATCCACCAGCCCAGTTTCTTTACAAAGTGCGATAATGAACGTTCAGGATGCTGCGCGAGCTCAGGATGTCACGCGAGGAGAGAGTCACCGCCGGTGAAGTGCTCCGAGTTTGCTCAGTGATTTAACGATAATAGCTAAACAAAAAACATATTTTTAAAAAGAGGATTCAATAGGCTTACTAAAAAAGGTTTACCATTTAATTGTTTATACTGTAGGCGAGCTGTCAATCACGTAGGCTACGTCACTGATCAACAGCTGTCTGTCAGTCAGAGAATCAAAGCTTCAGAGTCAAGCTTAACGTTATGGATTTCGATGACGGATTGGAGCTGGTCAGGAAGGCATCTAAAGAAAATCATCAAAGGGAGAAGACCAAACGGGCAAGGCATTCAGGGGAGGGAAAACATCCAAAGATTTATTTTGGTCATCATGCGACTGCGAGTAACGTTGGTCTGTGTCACACACACACACACACACACACACACACACACACACACACACACACACACACACACACACACACACACACACACACTCACACTCACACTCACACACACACTAGCTTTTCTTAATGGTATTACAGTAGAATAATATAGCCTATGGTGGATATATAGCGTTTTGCAAAAAAAAAAAAAAAAAAAATGTTATGTATGTTCTGGCCAAAACTAACTCGAAATCGTATTATTATCAATCAATCTTTGTATATACTATTCCATATATTTATGATGTATTGTTTTTTTTTAAACTAATTTAAGATGTTTGACAATGTTAAGATAAATATGTTGCACTTTGGCATGGTTTTTGACTTATTTATGAACTATTTATGGACATAAAATTAAATAAAAAATATCCTGGATTTGAAGAATATTGCGTACGTGGCCTGCACTGAGCTCAAGTAATAGTTTAATGTACAAAAAATTGTGAATGAACTTGACTGTTGATGTCTTAAATAATAATGTCAAATAACCAACATTTCTCAAAATGGATATATCTCGTTTTGCAACGAAACTCTTCATGTCTAATTAATACATTATTTTTTGATGCCATTTTTGCCCCAAGCATCCGTTCATTTCTGAGCTTGTTTATGATAATCCAAATGTGGTATTTCCAGTTAATTTTGATTTGGCTGTAAATCATCAGCGCGAGGCGTCTGGTAGCTAAAGTGCACACGGCTGCCTCTTCAGACCCATATCACTTTGTAAACAATCGTGTAGTCCGTCCGTCGCACACGTTTTTGCACTTATTCTGCTGACTGAAGGCATGAAAAGCAGTTGATTGCAGTCGGAAACGTAGCCTAATTGTTTCTCATTGTTGATGCATTTTGGGAGTTGTAGTTTGTAGATTCATGAGAATCGATCGGCCACTCGCACCGGTGCACCTAAAAAAATTTCACAATCGCACACAGTAATTTTCAGGCGTAAATGCGGCCAAAATGGCCGCTATGTAGAGCCCTGCACTAAAACCACGCTGAGAGTCTCTATTCTCTCTGATGTAGCCTAATCAGCCTGGCCTTCTTTATTAGCACGGTTTGGGACTGTTTAAATTAATTAGACGACCGGATCACTGAACACTTACCCAGAGTTTAATAGCTTAAACTCAAACAGAGAATCGCAGTTGTGATCGTAAAATAACAAACGCAGAATCAGGTTAAATAGTTAGAATGGAAATTTCCTCCTTCCAGGGTTACAGGTGCAGAGCAGATGCTCAGTGTGACTGTGAACTCCCAACTGATCGACTGCGTGATGCAAATTACGTTAATGTCGCCGCTTCACGTACTTCTGTAATTTATTTGCGTTAATTGCGTAAAATTAAGTCCCTGTAAAGGCAATTATATGAAAAAATTCTAAAAACTATACATTTTAGAAAAGTATTGCTAAAATACATTGCAAAAACTGTGAACTGTGAAGTACTAAATTGAGGAGTTAGACCGTTAAACAGTTTTTCACCATTGCTGTCCTCCGGATTTTCTAGACGGGGCTAAAAGGGTGGCTTGATGACGCACTGGAGCCTCTGAGCCTGGCCCCGCCCCTACTGTTGATGACGCACTGTAGCCACTGAGGCTCATAACTAGAGCACATTCACATCAGTTTGCCACTCAATCACAAGTACTCTTAGTTACTATAGCCTACAGTTTGCTAGCTAGCTATGCCTTCGTCGCGGAAATGCGTTACCTGGATGTAGCTTACAAAACAGATCGGTGTCAGTATTTAAATATCTGAAAAACGAACATATCAAGAACGATCATATCATTTTATGAAGAGCCACTTTGATGGAGAGCTGAGGATCACCACCAACAACCGCCTCTGTAGTGATCATTTTACACAGGATAGTTTAATAAACTTTCGTCGGAGACAACTTGGATTCACTGATAATCCGCTGTTACTGATGACTGGGGCTGAACTGACTATCTCCCACCTTCATCCTCCCGTCTCGCCGACAGCCGGTGCCGACATCATCCGCAATAACATTACGTGCCCACCAATAAGTGTAAGTTTCCTTGTGTGCTTGTGTTATAATTACAGCAGGTAACGCTATATTAGTCCACAGTAACTAAATCCTGCAACCCTCTAAAGTGATTTTGTTTTGTTTATATAAATTACATCAATATGATTCCTTAGACAAGTGATTTCAACTATTATACCTGTAAACCTGTATATATTATATCTGTAATATCTGTATTATATCTTTTGGTTTGATATGTGACTATAAAGTGGCAAAATACACTTTATTCTATGTCATGTATTGCTAACCTAAATTTATTTGGCTACGTTTATGCTAGTTACATAACAAGCTAAATTGCATAAAACGGAGAGGAAAAAAGCCCGTCCATTGTCCGTCCATTCTGTTGCCGATCAAGGGGGATGATGTTGGTTATAGAATTTCAATGTCCTCTAACGGCGGTTTCACAATGCACGCGCAAGCAGTGCGTTGGCAGGGCAGGAGCAGTCGGGAGCTGCGCGCTGTTGTGCATTCACACCGGCAGCGTTCGTCTCGCGTAGATGAACCGCGGCTTGTTCTCCTCCGACACTCATTCTCGTGATTTATGATGGGAATCATATATGCTGTAAATGCGATCGTTTTCCCCTCTGTCCCAAAAACAAATGCATTTAACATATTGTATAGGTAGTTTACATGATAAAAGTAACTTTAATATGCCTCTGGGTTTAATCATTTGTGTGATTATTAACGGTGAGTATTATTAGTAAACGGTGTGAATGCTCTAATCTGTTAACATGGGCGCCGAAAAAAACACTGCTACTTACTGCTAACGCGTGCAGTGTGAAACCGGCCTTAGTTTGTTTCTGGCTCTGGAGCATAGACCGTAAAAAAATACTGGAGGCTCAAACATGAATGGCATTTGAGTGAAGCGGAGGTAGCTTTCCCGTGAGTGGGGGTGGTTTCGGCGCAGCCAGCGGACACCCCCCCAGCGTTTGAGAGCAGAGAACACTGCTCATTTTTTTCAAGATTTTGATCTCTTATTTTATTTACTTTTATTATTATTTAAATTTGGCTGGGTGGTTAATAACACATTTTTCTGTGGTGTGACAAACTCAGATCACATACTTAATTTTGACTATATATATATATATATATATATATATATATATATATATATATATATATATATATATATATATATATATATATATAATATATACAGTCTTGTTCAAAATAATAGCAGTACAATGTGACTAACCAGAATAATCAAGGTTTTTCGTATATTTTTTATTGCTACGTGGCAAACAAGTTACCAGTAGGTTCAGTAGATTCTCAGAAAACAAATGAGACCCAGCATTCATGATATGCACGCTCTTAAGGCTGTGCAATTGGGCAATTAGTTGAATTAGTTGAAAGGGGTGTGTTCAAAAAAATAGCAGTGTGGCATTCAATCACTGAGGTCATCAATTTTGTGAAGAAACAGGTGTGAATCAGGTGGCCCCTATTTAAGGATGAAGCCAACACTTGTTGAACATGCATTTGAAAGCTGAGGAAAATGGGTCGTTCAAGACATTGTTCAGAAGAACAGCGTACTTTGATTAAAAAGTTGATTAGAGAGGGGAAAACCTATAAAGAGGTGCAAAAAATGATAGGCTGTTCAGCTAAAATGATCTCCAATGCCTTAAAATGGAGAGCAAAACCAGAGAGACGTGGAAGAAAACGGAAGACAACCATCAAAATGGATAGAAGAATAACCAGAATGGCAAAGGCTCAGCCAATGATCACCTCCAGGATGATCAAAGACAGTCTGGAGTTACCTGTAAGTACTGTGACAGTTAGAAGACGTCTGTGTGAAGCTAATCTATTTTCAAGAATCCCCCGCAAAGTCCCTCTGTTAAAAAAAAGGCATGTGCAGAAGAGGTTACAATGTGCCAAAGAACACATCAACTGGCCTAAAGAGAAATGGAGGAACATTTTGTGGACTGATGAGAGTAAAATTGTTCTTTTTGGGTCCAAGGGCCACAGGCAGTTTGTGAGACGACCCCCAAACTCTGAATTCAAGCCACAGTACACAGTGAAGACAGTGAAGCATGGAGGTGCAAGCATCATGATATGGGCATGTTTCTCCTACTATGGTGTTGGGCCTATTTATCGCATACCAGGGATCATGGATCAGTTTGCATATGTTAAAATACTTGAAGAGGTTATGTTGCCCTATGCTGAAGAGGACATGCCCTTGAAACGGTTGTTTCAACAAGACAATGACCCAAAACACACTAGTAAACGGGCAAAGTCTTGGTTCCAAACCAACAAAATTAATGTTATGGAGTGGCCAGCCCAATCTCCAGACCTTAATCCAATTGAGAACTTGTGGGGTGATATCAAAAATGCTGTTTCTGAAGCAAAACCAAGAAATGTGAATGAATTGTGGAATGTTGTTAAAGAATCATGGAGTGGAATAACAGCTGAGAGGTGCCACAAGTTGGTTGACTCCATGCCACACAGATGTCAAGCAGTTTTAAAAAACTGTGGCTAAACTAAATAATAAATATAAACTAACTGTAACTAAATATTAGTTTAGTGATTCACAGGATTGCTAAATCCCAGAAAAAAAAATGTTTGTACAAAATAGTTTTGAGTTTGTACAGTCAAAGGTAGACACTGCTATTTTTTTGAACACACCCCTTTCAACTAATTGCCCAATTGCACAGCCTTAAGAGCGTGCATATCATGAATGCTGGGTCTCATTTGTTTTCTGACAATCTACTGAACCTACTGGTAACTTGTTTGCCACATAGCAATAAAAAATATACTAAAAACCTTGATTATTCTGGTTAGTCACATTGTACTGCTATTATTTTGAACAAGACTGTATATATATATATATATATATATATATATATATATATATATATATATATATATATATATAAATATATATATATATATATATATATATATATATATATATATATATATATATATATATATATATATATATATATATATATATACATATAATATATTCACTACACCATATCTAGAAGCTATGCCACCTGATTGCAGTCATACATACACTAATTTTTATGAATCGCCAGGTCCAATCATTTCAGAGATTAAAACACATCAGGAAAGTCCCTTCAAAAGATGATGTAACAAGCCAAAAATGATTTTAAAAAAAAATATCTAATTCTAATGCCCTGACAAAGTTTGCTTTCACTTTTAGAGATCAAATTCCACATATAAATTCCCCACAATATTTCCCTTCCTGTCTCTATGGGAGGAATCTATCTTGTGCAAAAGTAAAAGCACACAATGACTTCAAATGAATGAGATTAAGTGGATAATTTTTAAAATAAAACTTCTAAATAAAAAAATTGACACAATCATCTCACCTAACAAAAGCAATTTGAATTCTTCAGGTTTTATTTTCTTCTCCTCAGAAAGGATGCGGTCGATTTCCTTATTTATGGCGATGGCCTGCCTCTCTTCTTCAGACAAGAAACATCCACAGTAAACCCCCATTTCTCCAACAGAAACAGAAACATCAATAATTATATTTAGTTCATTTATTAATGTTTAACAACCATGTAGGATGTTTGTATTGTAGGCACAGTGATGCAAAAGTCAAAAAGTAGGTTCTTCATAAATGTTTCAAACTAGTATGCAGGCAGCTAAAAAAGGGAAAACCAGGAGTGGAGTTAGAACGCTTTGAATGGGGTGGCAAATGTGGAGCTCATACACACTTATCCAAACAGGCTTTTAGCCAGAAGGTTAATGATCCCAATAGATAAGGACCAGATCATAGTACTAATGAATTTCTTAGGAGAACCAGAGGTTTTCAATAGGGTTTGAAGAATAATTAGTAGAATGTGAGGGAGGTATTATAATAGTAATATATTAATTAAATTAAAAAAATAAATTAAAGTAATCAATAAAAATATATAATTTAAGCTAAAGGGCTTTTATTGTTTATGTACAGGTTTATATTACATTGTGGGGACCAAATGTCCAGATATATCATCTGCCTCAACTCCTGTCGTCTATCTTCTTGGAGCAAGACTGGCCGTGAATCATGCTCTCCGGTAAACTGGAAGAAGCGGGTGAATGGCCTACTGGAATGGCAGAGAGAACTTCAGAACTGCCAAACGAGGATCAGGAAAGGGAAAGACCTGTCAAAAGCTGAACCACGCATGCAGACGATGCGTCATCTCGGCAGCCGCGGGTCCATCGCCGCGGGGTGCAGATACCAGGCTCCCGTCTTCCGAAAACAGAGCGAGATGGGAGTAGAGCTTCTTCACTGTTAAAGAATCACAGTGAGCACAGCCAACCCCTTTAAGAGCCGACCGTGCATGCTCAGCTCCGAGGCACATCACACACAATTCACGAGGAACATTGGGTGTGATGAACCTCTCGCATGGTGGGACACACTTTATAAACTTGCGCTCACTCGTGCTTGCTTTTCACACTTTTCATAAAGATAAATGGCTTCCCTGACAATAAAAACTAAGGATGTGCCCTCTCGGCTCCCTTTTATAGCTAGGTGGCATGTGATGTAACTGTCCAATGATGGCCAATCAGGATTAGACACCATTCATACTGGAGGCGCTCCCCCAATCACCATCTGCAATGTGAGTTCCACTTTGAAAGGGAACCCCTTTATAAAAACCAATAGGACAATATTTTGAGGGAACCAGCGGAGAATTCGTCTTCCCTAAACCACATTATGTTTCATTAATAAAGTTTTGAAGGAGCATGTTTAAATAATCTATCCAATCAACACATCATCAGCAATCAATACATCTATCCTATCAGCATTAGAGGAGGCCTATATGCAGTATATACACAGTCGACTCACCTACATTCCTTGACATTCAGGCCAAATACCGAATCCGGAGCCCTCTCCTCAGACAGCAAGCCAAATATGCACACCATTTACTCCATCTAACTTATTTGTAAGTGTAAACTCGTGAATCTAGTTGTTGGATAAGAAATATAGGAATTAACTTGACAGTTTTTTGTCTGGAAATTAATTTATTCAATTTTACTTAATTGCTATAGTGTGATATTACATAAAAAATAAGGTGAACCTTTGAACGTAATGAATTGATCCTAACATCACCAATAATAGTGTGTATGATTCAGTAATTCAGTATAGATGTATTGATCTATCTCTGACTTGAATGCAGTTGCAAAAGTTCTTCTATGGACAACAAATAAACAGCATACAAGGGCATATTAAAAGAGGAGTGCAAAAAGTCACTCACCATATTTTGTACAACTTACGTTGTGAAATTGGAAACAATATCCATCTTCCTTGAAATAAACAGACCTGTGCCACCTTGAAGGAGTTTTCCAAGCGCAGTTTTCGGTCAGTTACGTCACGTTTGTTCAATAAACTTACATTTCCAGAAAGTCTGCCTTTTATATACCAGGTATGTTGCAGAGCAGAAGAGAACCAATAGGAAGTCAGAGTAACGAACTCTGACATTATTCTTCCAAGTAGTTACTATGTGTGGCTGGCATTTTTTTTCTAGCTATGAGTATCTGTTTGTGTTCACTTATTAGGCTTTTGGTAGGGAATGGGGGAAGCGTCAGACAGGGAAGTCATAGTCTGGGCTATATGTCCCAGTTTATTAATAACAGTTTTTATTCAACATAATAATTTCCAGTTGTTTAAATGTTTCAGTTTGTTTTATTTTACTGTATACATTTAGCAGAAAAGTCAATTTGGCCTATAAAAGCAGCTTCCTAATATAGCTTATGGTGCCGCTATTGGGGCATGTTGTCACAAAAAGTTGTTGAAAAAGTTGTCATGTGATCCAGCGAATCAATTCTGTCGACCCCTGTTACTTGCTCTCAAGTGAGCGACTGCTGGATAGTTTCCTCTAAATGAATATTAAAGGCATTTGTCATGGTTTTTGTCTTGGCTTTTGTGTATATGACTAATTTGTTACGCATATCCCAAGCCTCTGTTGCTAATTCCAAAACTTAATTTTAGAGCTATAGTAACGGAGGCTTGAGCCACTCACAAATGTCATATAACTTTTAAGATGCTAAACTATTTTACTGATCAAATCGTCAGAGCTGTGTCATGTGTGGGAGAGAGAGCGGGAGAAAGAGAGTATGTGCTCAATAAAATGTAATTTTGTGGCAAAAAACATGGAAATAATTTGTTGTTTTTATTCTATTATTTACTATATTTGCACCCACTTTATATTAGGTGGCCTTAAAGCCCCACTTGGCTACTTTTGCTCTCGGGGTCCCCCTACAGTTAGGAAAAAATAATGTCCTCAACTACTGTCGTAAGCTGTCATCCTACAACAGGGGATGCCATCGCGCGTGCATTTGTTGACATGACAACCCTGATAGCCCTGAACTAGTGATGCGTCGGTCGTCTCATAACCCGCGGACCCCGTATGTCTATTTAATGGTCGCGGGTGCGGGGCGGGTTGTAAAAATATATACAGTGGTGCGGTGCGGGCCAAATAACTTCATAAAAGCATCCCGCGGGTCGGTGCAGCACTAACAGTTCCCCTGAAAACTGCAAGAGGAGTCCTTCTGGCGTCGCGTGTGAAATGTCTTCATCCCAGGTAACGTTACAGTCAGTGGCATGTTTCAGCATGTCATATGAATATAATTTCATGGGTTTTATTTTTTTCAAACGCCAAATAATCACGATGCTCACGTTTACAAGCCAGCGTCATTATAGTAGTCTACTGGTTACCGTTTTACAGAATCTATATGATACTTCAGTTCAATGTTTGAGTGGTAGCTCACCGTAACAAGCATGACATCATTGGTCGGGCACGCCTCCTTCAGCTCACGCCAACGAGCAAACCCTGGTCACATTTTGATCCTCGTCCTGCCTTTAATCCCATAATTTTTTCATTTCCTCTTATTGCTTTCCTCCAACAAAACCTTTTCTTTCTTATTTGTCTCTGCTGCTTCGGACATGACTATATTATCCGACGAACAAAGTTGGGCTCGCACGTCTGAATGTAAGGAAGTGTGTGTGTTGGTGGAAGTGACGTATATGCCGTAAAGCAGTCGAATTTTGTAGTTCTTTTCTTTTTCTCGGGTTACTACCCGAAACCCGAAGTTTAAAAGTACGATTAAAAACGATACAGACCCCATCAGGCTATGGCAGACATGTCATTCAACCTATTTTAAGTCGATTTATCATCACAAGAGTCTTAAAAAATATATTATGAAGGTTGAAAAGTTACCTAGTGCTGCTTTAACCTACTATCGACTAACATTTAAATTAGTCATTTGATACAATGCACTTATTGTGTACATGTTTTTAGTTACATTTTAAAAAGTACCTGCATGTAATTACATCTGTAATTAATTTCTGTAATTACATGTATAATTACACTGTTGACACTTCCCTTACACCTAACCCTTAAACTTACCCACAGCACCACTCATGTCCCTAATTTTACCCGTATCCCACCTCAATATCAGCAAAAGTGTTTTGCAACACAATATGAACACAATAAGTAAATTGTATTTTTTTTTTAATGTAAGTACATAGTTGTTAAGGCCACCTAATATAAAGTGGGACCCTATATTTATTTTCTTGGGTTTTTGTTCTTTTTCTGTTGTAGGCTGTAAGGACCTTGAAATAACTGAAATCATTTGGCGAAGTGATATGGAACTGTAATGTGGTCAAGATCTGCCAAATCAGCCCTTAAAAACATTAACAAACCAATCAGATTCAAGCATTGAACAGCTCCATAGTATAAATATTAGGGATGCACCGAATCCAGGATTCGGATTCGGCCGAATATTGGGCTTTTTGACTGGGTTCGGTTTCTGCCGAACCTTAGAATTTTTTTTCCACCAAACCGAACCCGCTTGCACTACGCGATACTGGTCGAACATGATGCCGCGGTTGATTATGGCAACGTGTTTACTAGGTGGACCGTTCGAATGCAGTAGGCTGTGAGAAAGTGAACATGGAACTCGTGAACAGAAAATGTGTTGTTTGGCAGTACTTTCAGTCACAAGAAGGCAATTCAAGTCGAGCTATATGTTCAATTTGCAATGCCGATTTGTCTCGCGGTGGCAAGAACCCTAAACAATAGCCGCTGGATGTCCGGTTTGCGAACGAATCGTTCTTTTTAACCGGATCTTTTTAGTGATCCGGTCGACCCAGTTCACCAAATCGGACTGAATCGTTCTAAACGGTTCGCGTCTCAAATCAGCGCTGATCCCACAAGTTACTATAGTTACTCACTTTCTGACATGAGTGACAGTCCCTCAGACTAGAAATAAACTAATATCTTGAAGTATATGTTGTAACTCCAACAGTTCACTGAACTGAGACATGTTTTGCTCAAACCGATGAGCTAAGATACTGCATGCGTGATATGCAGTGGATATGCAGTGGAGATATCGGAGTGGGACGGCTGCTGTTTCTCTCGGAAAACGGATGCTGATAATACATGAGCACGGGTGAACCAAGGATTTGTGTAAGTTTATGTTATGTCAATGTAAGTTTATTTAATCTTTGTAAAATATCAGTGTTTGCACGACAGTGGCTGTACGGAGTGCTTTTGCAAAACATGAATTAAAAAACATATCCAAGATGATGATGATGACAATAATAATTATTACTATACTAAGTTTTGATTAGAAATACTTTATATGAATGTGTTTGAATGTATTTTCATCCGCCAGGATGATAGAAATGACGCCATTACGTAAGGACGTAAAAGAGGCGGTGATCCGGGTTTTTTAACCGGTTCAATGAAACGAACTGTCCGAAAGAACCGTTTCGCGGGAAAAGAACCGACCTTCCCATCCGAGAGAATAAGAGTTGTGCATGAAGGAATCTACAGACAGAATACAGCACAGTCATTCTGGCATTATGTTGCCTTTTTTAAAAAAAAAATTAAAATTAAATTTAAAATACACTGCTGTGGACGCTGTTCATTAATGTGTTTACTGTGATAATGGACTGAGGATGGGAGTTGGATTCGGTATTCGGTTTCGGTTTCGGCAGAATCTTAACCAGTGGATTCGATATTCGGCCGAACCTCAAAAATCTGGATTCGGTGCATCCCTAATAAATATATATAAACTAGTTATACACTTCACATATTGGTAAATGTATCTGGTTATCAGAGTAAAATTTTTTATCTAAAAGCACACTTTCCTGGCTTTGAAGGTAGCTTGGTGCAGGTAAAATTAAAGTGAAGGAAAACATTTCAGGAGATTGGGCTGGCCATGACAGGGTCTTGATCTGGTGGTCCTCTATACACCTTGATTGACCTGGTTGTGTCGCATGGAGCATTGTCCTGCTGGAAAAAACAGTCCTCGGAGTTGGGGGACATTGTCAGAGCAGAAGGAAGCAAGTTTTCTTCCAGGACAACCTTGTATGTGATTTGATTTATGCGTCCTTCACAAAGACAAATCTGCCTGATTCCAGCCTTGCTGAAGCACCCCCATATCATCACCGATCCTCCACCAAATTTCACAGTGGGTGCGAGACACTGTGGCTTGTAGGCCTCTCCAGGCCTCCTTCTAACCATCAGATCACCAGGTGGTGGACAAAGCTGAAATTGGGCTTATCAGAGAAGATGACCTAACTCCAGTCCTCTACAGTCCAATCCTTATAGTCTCTTGCAAACCTCAGTCTGGCTCTTCTTTGCTTATCATTGATGAAGGGCTTTTTTCTAGCTTTGCACGACTACAGTCCTGCCCCTAGGAGCCTTGTTCGAACCATCCTCGCTGTGCACTTCACCCCAGCAGCTTTTTGCCATTCTTTTTGTAGGTCACTTGAGGTCATCCTATGGTTGTTGAGTGACATTAGAATCAGTTGGCGGTCATTCCGGTCAATGGAGAGTCGTTTTCGCCCTCTGCCGGTCTGAAGCTTTGTTGTCCCCAATGTCTGCTGCTTGACCTTGTTCTTACGAACCGCCGTCCTTTGAAGTTTAAAGGATGGAAGCAACCCGGCACTCACTGTATCCCTCTGCCAGTAAAGCCAGGATTGAACCCTTCTTTTCCTCACTCAAAACTTTCCTTTTCAACTTTTTTGGCATGGTCAATACTTATTTTTGATTCCAATTAGTTTTGAGGAACTACTAGCAATGTTTTTGCCATCCAATTGTTTATACTGCAAGAGGATAGTGATGACCACATAAGTGTTTATTTATACTTTTCCTTATTAAATAAGATTTGGTTCAGGTCACCTAATCAGCACCTCGTTCAGTAGAATGAGGTGTGCCTGGGTTGGAATTCAACAGACATTGGAATGGAATGGCTTTAATACTTTTAGAGATGCTGATTTAAGAAAAAAATTGCTGTGGTCTCAATATAGGTATATACTGCAATTCAATCTCATGTCATGGCCCCCAGAATAGGAGCTGTCAATCAAACAATGTTGTGTGTTATGTACTTTCGCTAAAACTCCCGTTAAAATCGGCAAATATCTTATTTACATTGTGATTGCACTGTTATGATGAAGGCATTCCTTAGTGTGTAGAAATCGAGTTGCAATGACAAGATCACTGCATGCGTGCGCTCAGCATGTCTGTGATCGGCTTGAATGCTCATCGGTGCAGCTTTTCATGCTACAATCTAAATATGCTATTTAGTCAACACCTTTCACAATTAGTAAACCTTGAGAACTGTCATAGTAAAAATGTGCTTAAAGTTTTCAAGAGAATTCCGCTTGTAATACTTAGCTATTTCCATAGACGTTAGCCAATCACAGAAGAAACGCACCGTCAAACAGAACATTCAGATGGCCAAAATCAGGGAAGGAAAAATGGCTTTTATTTCTAAATTCAGATTTATTCAGGTAAAAATCACAACATGTCCTCCAACCAATACTCCTATATAGGTCGTTTGTCACTTCATTGAAATACGACACAGTGTTTACTAAAGTTTCACCTCTATCGACAATATTTAAATTCATGAAATGCGACGTATAGGAGCGTTTTCTAAAGTTGTGCTCATATTGACAGCAGGACACTTTCATTTTAAAGCATTTTTCCCTTTTATCTGCACATTTTTTTCAGCTTTTGCATAGCTCAGTTGGTAAAGCATTGCACTATACAACAACAACATGTGATCATGCGATCGTGAGTTGGATCCCAGGGAACACGTGCTCATAAAGTGTGTATGCACTTTAAATCACTGGGTAGGTTAAGTGTAGTTGTAAATTAAAATAATAAATACTTTTGCTAAATGGAAATATGACAAATGGTGGTTAAAAGTCCACACATTGCAATAAAATGAACATGCATTTTGATTTTGTAACAACAGTCATATGTCATTTCATGACGTCAGATGTAACACAACACTGTCATTATTTTTACTACAGCTAGAGGGCGCATGACTTTAAACCGTAAACATAGGTCGTAATAAGGTGCTTGAAAAAAGACCTATAGAGTCGAATTTTTTTTGGAAGACCATTTGAAAAATCATACTAACATTATAAGTGCACCCCAGGAAAAACAACAAAAAAATGCTGTTCATGACCCATTTAAATTAAGAATCCAAAGCTGTTCAGGATAAAAACATCAAAACGTTCACAATAATGTGTACGGTGCCTCTAATATTATTATTACATGTTTGGTTACACTTTATTTTTTAATGTGTAATCATACATTTAAGTACTGAGTAATATTAATTAAGTACATGTACTTACTATGGTGTTATGGTTAGGATGAGGCTTTGGTTTTGGTTTAGGTGCATGCATTTATTTATACTAATATAGTGAATATAGTGAATACATGTAACATAACAGGGCCCAGGGACACATTAAAATAAAGTGTTACCAAAAGTTTAATGATTGTTTTTAAAGCTAAAATATTTCCCACTGTTTTCTTTATCATTGAGATACACCACTCTGAACTATCGTGAATAACCAGTAGAGGGTAGCAGAGGAGCTCTGATACACATGGACTTCACCAATGTCCAAATATACTGTACCATGTTAAAGGTAGGTGTAGATGAGAGAGAGTGATAGAGCGGGCCAATGGAGGGAATTTGGAAGGAATTTGGCCAGGGCACTTGGGTTACACCCCTACTTTACGAGGAGTGCCATGAGATTTTTAATGACCACAGAGATTCGGACCTCAGTTTAACATCTCATCTGAAGGACAGTGCTCTTTGACAGTACAGTGTCCACATCACTATACTAGGGCATTAGGACCCACACAGACTAGAGGGTGAGCGCCCCCTGCTGGCCTCACTAACACCTCTACCAGCAGGATCCTAGTTTCTCCAGGAGGTCTCTTCCACATTATGTAAGCTGCATTTGTGACAAAGAACTGCACAGATAATGTATATTTAAGGAAGATATTTTGATTAAAGATCATAAGGAAACATGAATTTTAAAAAGGGTGTCCATGATAAATATGTATAATAAATACTGCAATATTCTATTAAAAAACAAGAAATGGTCAATTTGAAGTCATGCTGACTTTATCTGTCTTGAAGCCAGTGCAATAAATACAAACGGTGTGACTTTAGTAGAGGAGATTTAATGGTACAAACTAAAATGACCACATCATCCAGTGTTAATATTACAGCAACGTTTTGTTTTGTTTAATGTTTGTTACCCAATAATGTAAAAAGTTACAAAGATAAAGGTTCCAGACTGCTAGTTAAATACAAGCAAATCTTTAAAGGGGGGGGGGGGGGGGGGGGGGTGAAATGCTGTTTCATGCATACTGATCTTTTTACACTGTTAAAGACTTGGAATCCCATACTAAACATAGACAAAGTTTCAAAAGTTAAGGTGGACGTTTGATGGGAGTATTTCTTTGTCAAAAATACTACTTCCGGTTAGTCATAAGTTTCGGCAAGTTTTTTGAGATCATGCGTCCCCTTTGACGTTAATGGGGGCGGAATTTCCTTGTATGGGCCTTACGGACAATTCTACCGGAAGCGCGTGAGAGAGAGAGAGGGAGAGAGCGAAAGTAACAGGCTACGCCCATCAAAGCGCTGGCTTGTAGGCAAGGGGGTAATCTAGCGCTCGGAAAGCGTTCCACCCCTAGGGGCTGCCATTGCTAACCAAGCCATCACCTGCTGTTAGCATCCCATTGACTCCCATTCATTTTTGAGTCACTTTGACAGAGAATAACTTTACATCAGAGGCGTTTAAAGACTCCTTTTGTCCATTGTTTATTTCTAAAGAAACACGACAATGCATAAAAGGCTCCATTACCTTGTATCTTACACTATCGCCCCGTAGAAGCTGTTTTTGTAAAAATAGGCTAACTATTGCGTCATAACCAACGCGACTCTGTCGCACAGTTGAGAAATTACCGTATAGACCTGAGGAGACGCTCGCAGGCAATCTTTTACTGTCTATGAGACAGCCGGGGGGACGTGGAGACATAAAGTCTGATAAAGTCAAAGGGGAAGAATGGGGAGAAGCCCGTAGTGAGCCAAAAGCAACGGGAGAAAATATTTAAACATCGTGATTCAGCTTTCACTTTCCACATCTACTAGAAGACCTACAGCTGTCAGACAGGAGGCTCACGTCACATCTACGTCGTCAAGCTCAGTCTGAGCCTGCGCAGTTCGCTCAGCCATCAGGAAGTGAGTGCTCCTATACTGACATCACTTTAAGCCGTAGAAGGCAATGGGATCCCTCCGTCCATTTCTTTTACTGTCTATGCTTGTAGGATGCACTGAACAGGTGATGTGCACATAACAATGTCACCAAAAAAGTGCGTTTTTGGTTGCCAGACCAAGACAGTCCTGCACAGATTCGCCAAAACCCCGCGTTAAGGCAACAGTGGATGTAATTTGCTTTTCCGGATCAGCAACTGAGTTGCGCGAATGTTTATATCTGTTCGCTGCATTTCGGTGCCGACTGTTTCATAAACAAGGCCCAGCTCGACGCCGGATTTTCCCAATCGCCTAATGCTGAATGATGGAGCAGTCCCAACGTTAGAAGGGTGAGTGAGACTGCTTCAAATGTCTGTGTTTTTTTTAGTCCGCTTACTGTCTACACAAACCACGCGTAAACACACAAACACACGTGCACAGCTGCACTTCCCACATGTACACCTTCAAAGACAAAAATATGACGATATAATTCAAGTATAAATATGTAAATAACACAAGTCGCTAAGCATATTATATAGTTAGTGTATAACTTGTAACTTACCACATAGAGACGTCCTGCTCTAGTCGTTTTTGCTGCTGCTCCTGTTCAACTGCAGCCTCTGGGTCTGATTCCGGATCATAGATGTATGGCTGTATCTGATTAAAAGCCATATTTTTATTTTGAATAAAGTTTTTTTCCCGCTGTTGACACAGCTTTACGACGCACTCGACTCAACATAGCAGCAGCAAGCACACGTCATTATTTAGCTCCGCTCACACGATACGCCCCCACCCGCTCGGCTTTTTTCGGAAAGACTCGGAACAGCGCATCTTTCTTATATAATTATTAAAAAAATAAAGACTTTTCGGAGATATGCAGGATGCAATGCTACTCTATAGGTACTCAAGATTGACATGACACTGACTGAAACTGAGTGTTTCACCCCCCCTTTAATTCCTAATATTGTGTTGGTCACCCTTTTGTCTGGCAATCCAGTGGATGAGTACTTGCCTGACTGCATTGGGTCAAGTGTAAAATTATGGTGTGGGGTTGTTTTTCAGGGGTTGGGCTTGGGCCCTTAGATCCAGTGAGAGGAAAACTTAATGCTTCAGCTTACCAAGACATTTTGGACAATTTCATGCTCCTAACGTTTCCCATAAACACACTCATAAACCTTGTGGAAAGCCTTTCCAGAAGATTTGAAGCTGTTATAGCTGCAAAGTATAGGCCAACTCAATATTAAACCCTAGGCCAGGGATTAAGAATTTAAAGTCATGTCACAAAACTTTTGTCAATATATATATATATATACCTAAGCCAGTTCTTTTATTTAGGCCAATTAGTATATAGTTTATAGTATATTAGTATGCATATTATAATCAAGGACATATATTGTTTATTTTGTAAAAGGTGTATATTGCAGGACATTTTGCTGCATCTGTTGGTGCTATTATTAGACAAAATTAGGCAAATACATGCAAAGGCAAATGGAATACCCAGACTATATCCCTTGTGTTTGTAGATCTTTATCTCTGTCTTTCAGTTTCTCTGCATCTCACGATGTAACTGGAAACTTTGCTTTCATGCCCTGTGCTTGATCAGGGACGATAAACTGAATTTAAGTCACGACTTGCATTTGTGTAGCCTGACAAGCCACATCAAGATGTTTGGTCTGGAAACTCACCATAGACAGGGCTCAATCCGAGGGGCGGGATAAACGGTTGTCTTTCAAACTCCCTCTGCACGCGATAGGATAGCGCTACAACCAACCAGAGCAATGAAGGTGAAGAGCAATGCTTGTTGATAGATTAAACATTCGCCATATCAGGTCAGCAAAACTCCGAACAAATCTTCCCTTTTTAAGATTGACTTCAGTGCTGTTCTTAACTCCAAGTCTTCCAGAGTCGCGGTCAAAGCTGATTCGAAAGACTGCCGTTCGCCAGTTTCTGTGTTTACTAGAAGCACGCAAACGCAACTCGGCCGTCGTCATTATGGCCCCACCCGCCGACTCTATACACGATGTGATTGGCCCGGCAAGAGTTAGGCGAATACAGCTCAGAAGGCTATTGAGAGTTGCTAGACGGCACTCGCGGGCAGATTCGATTTGCTGCCGCTAGAGTGAGTCTAGATTTCTAGGCTAGCATTTGTGTGTACTGCACAGATTCCTGGTTGCTTAAAAAAAGGAATTATTGATTTGTTTCTCTAATTTGCCTGCGTGTTCATTCTGGGCAACTAAATAATATCCATCATTGGCTAATATATTCTTAGATTTTACTCACAAGTGTGTGTGTGTGTGTTAGAAGCTAAGAATAAGTTTAGCATAGTTATGTTTTCACCGCTGAACACTCTCAATGAGCGCGTGAGAGATTCTCAGCTCATCTGACCACGTACCATTAGTGTATATTGTGAAGGCGCACAACTCGCCATCACTAGCTGATCGCGTTTCTCACAAACGAGAGAGTCTTACATGTTAGGGTTAGTTCACCCAAAAATGACATTTCTTTCATTAATGACTCACCCTAATGTCGTTCCACACCCGTAAGACCTCAGTTCATATTCAGAACACAGTTTAAGATATTTTAGATTTAGTCCGAGGGCTTTCTGTCCTTTGAATGTAATGAAAACATCATCAAAGTAGTCCATATGTGACATCAGTTGGTTAGTTAGACTCTTTTGAAGCGTCGACAATACATTTTGGTCCAAAAAAAGATAAAAAAAATACGACTTTATTCAGCATTGTCTTCTCTTCCGTGTTCCTCAAATAAAGAATCAAATGGTCATGATTCAAGATTCGAATCGTGTGTCAAACTGGCAAACTGCTGAAGCAGGGGCGAGGCTACATAAGGGCCAGGGTGGCACTGGCCCACTCAGATTGACGGCTGGCCCACCCAATCAGAACAGACAAAAAAAAAAAAAAAAAAAAAAAACATTGGGATAGCAGAACGAATATGCCTATGTGACAACACAAATCACTTAAACACGTACAAAAAGTTTCATTAAAAAAATAGGGCTGTCAAATATGTTAATAACGCGTTAACGCAAATTCATTTTAACAGCACTAAATTTATTAACGCAACGCGCATTTTCTGTTTGATCTGTGGCATAGCCCGTAGTTGGAAAAAGTGAGAGCAGTCAGACGCAAAGGATGCAGCAGCAAACATTAATAGGGAAAGAAAAGGGTTGACATTAATATTCTAAGCCAAAAGTGCAGTTATTGCCTACATAAGCTACCACATAGCCTAAGCTACCACCTTTTTTGTTTAACTTTTATTAGACTTCAGAAAGAAAAGTGCGTTTTTTTCACTGAGCACATTCTCTGCAGTCTGAGCGCGATGCACTGCAGCTCACTCTCGCTCATGTCTGAGGTAAATCATTATCACCGATTACAGAACACCTGTTTTATTGAACTAAATACATTACAATCGGCTAAAACGAATGCACAGGTTACTTTCCTGAACAAGCGCGCTCCCGAGTCCATGTTCTTCACACTGTCCCCAGTTCGGCGCGCACACGCAAAATACCGCCAGTTCAACAGGGAGCGCGCGTCTCTTAAAGGGGCCGCACTATATTCCTACTCGTTGAATGTGGACCTCCTCCGGGTGTGGTGTGGTTCTGGTGCGCTCACTGGTACACATTACCAATTTTTCATACGAACTGTGCCCTGCTCTGAATTAAACTGCCAGTGTAAAAACTCCCTTTAAATTCTTAAAATGAGAGAAATCACTACTTACACTTAATTTTAAAGTTTAGGCTTAAGAGACATGAACAATTTCTTAGATAAACATCTATGACCTTTGATATGTCTAATCTTCATGCTGTATTTATTATTATTAAATAAGTATGGTTTCACTAATAATAAATGTACATTTGCATAAAGCATGCATATTTGTCCATACTCATGTTGATTAGAAAAACTTAATTTTAGATTTACAATTGCTAAAAATGTGTGATTAAATTGTGATTAATCGCGAGTTAACTCATGACAATCATGCGATTTAATAGCGATTAAATATTTTAATCGATTGACAGCCCTTAAAAAATAATTACTGTAGAGCGAAAACATTTTCATATAACTGCCTTATTGCAACAGCCAATCAATAAGCTTAGTAGTAATGTTTAGCCAATCACGTATTGTTGAGGGGATGGGAAGATGAGTTTACGTCTGCTAGTGAAATAAACTTTTAACACGGGCCACGGTGCATAACACAAGACGAAATTCTCACAGGTTAAGCTGCAAATACATGTTTGACAACAGTTATACTGAGTTGCATTAGTTGACAAGAACTGGTTATTCCATTTTAAAATGAACCCAATTACTGAACACTGATGTCTTGTCACAGTGGTCATATAGCAGCACATCTATATTTGTCTTCCTTGCAATAGCTGCTTGTTATAAATTAATTTTGTATATATGAATTATATGAATTTGTTGGCAAAAAAGAAATCATATATAGCTTATATTTACTGTCAAGTGATTTTGTCCCATATTGTTAAATTTGTGTAATTTGAGAGTAGTCATTGAGGTCCACCCTATTCCACCAAGGTCCACTCAGTTAAACATTTCTGGCCTCGCCACTGTGCTGAAGGTCACGTGACATTGGCGATATGAATCATAAATCAATCTGGTGATTCACAACCGTTTGATTCTTTATTTGAAGTTTGAAAACAAATGCAGAAGAGAAGACAATGCTGAATAAAGTTGTATTTTTTTGTTAATTTTAGACCAAAATGTATTGTCGACGCTTCAAAAGAGTCTAACTAACTAACTGATGTCACATATGGACTACTTTGATGATGTTTTCATTTCCTTCTGGACGTGGACAGCAAGTGGGCATTCACTTACATTCAAAGGACAGAAAGCCCTTAGACTAAATCTAAAATATCTTAAACTGTGTTCTGAAGATGAACGGAGGTCTTACGGGTGTGGAACGACATTGGGGTGAGTCATTAATGAAAGAAATTTCTTTTTTTGGGTGAACCCTTTAACAATTTTCTTTGTTGTATTTTCCTGTCAAAATACCTGAGTTAATTTAGAATTATTCAGCTTTTAAGAACAAGCAGAAGACATGCTGTTTTTTTCCCGGTAGAAGGCAGAACTAATGCGCAAACTGCAATCTCATTGGCTGGCACTTTTCCTGTCCCTGTTTTGATTTCAGCAAGTCAATTTGAGCGAATGCTGTCAACGTGATTAATATTCATGAACGCAGCAGCTCATCAATCCTTAGTGCTTTGTATATTGTATTATTATTAGTATTATTATCTTATTATTATGTTACTATTATCTTATTTTTATAGAAACACCAACAATATCTTAAGCATCACCATCAGTCCAAAGTTCAGTTAAATGAAAAATATGCATTCATACATGGCTACCAACAGTTTTTACCAATAAAAAAACTGTACTCTTACTTTGTTTTTACATTCGGCTGCATTCCTCCGCTACTGTCAGATGGTAATAATACATTTTTAAGTTAATGACTTGTTTGCAAGTCTCGTGAAACATTGGAGAGGCTTCTTCGCGAGAGGTGGCTATGCATCACCGACTTATAATTAGCGTGCGTGTATTCAGAAGATGATGGCCGAAGCAGAGGAAGATGTGTGTGAGCTACAGGAGGCAGATTACCCGTGGCCTCAAGTTCAGTCTATGTTTTCCTCCAAGATGTCATAATGTGATGCATGCTGTGTGCACCAAAACAAACTGACATCTCAGCATACAAGAATTCCAGCTCCAACCTGAAAAAACATGTAGCGGTAAGTGTCACAATGATGCCTATATTTGAACACTATTAATGGTAATTTGGTAACTATGGGCAATTTTATGGGCACCTTGTAATACTTTTTAAAGGGGTGATGAATTGAGAAATCAGCTTTCCATTGAGCCTTTGATATATAAAAGGTCTTGGTAATATAAGAATATCCTGTATGTTTCTGAGCTGAAAAATTCCTTGTTAGTAAAAGAAAAGCTTTTATAGACACCAGACCAAGAAAACAAGGCTCTCAAATCAATGAGGTAATAGAAGCTAGAAACACCGCCTCTACAGATAAATGTGTACGCCTGCTTCTGTAGTCCCGCCCAACGACTCGTGGAGCTAAACAAGCATTAAACATGCAGAAGATAATAATAATAATACATTTTATTTGTAATGCACTTTATATTGAACAAAATCTCCAAGTGCTACAGATTTAACAACAACAACAATAATAATAATAATAATAATAATAATAAAATAAAATTTACACTGAAACAAAAATAATTGAGAAGTAACAAATCAACCAAAATCTCTACTTAAAAGGTGGGTTTTAAAGGTGCCCTAGAATGAAAAATGTAATTAACCTTGCCATAAAAAGGGCTCAGTACATGGACATCACATACTGTGAGTCTCAAACACCATTGCCTCCTACTTCTTATGTAAATCTCGTGCTTTTTTTTTTCTTTTTCTTTTTTTAACAAATTAAAAAAATGTCTTTGTTTTTGCAGAGTATTTTCCGAGCTTCACTGGTTTTGGTTCTGTCTGAGGGAAAGAAGAGTGTTCTCGTGCTTGCAGTTGCCAGATTTCAGTAATTCAAATCCCCAATCAGAATTTTTATGTGAAAATAACACGTATCTGGTGTTTTACCTAATCCAATCTGGCAACCATATGCATGCAAGGATGATGTGAAAACACCAATAAACAAGTAAGCTGCATTTGATCAATCTCCATTTGAAATAAGCCAATCAGAGCAGAGCTCAACATTAATATTCATGACTCTTCCAAATAAGGCAAAAACAGAGCTTTACATCCTAGGGACAATTTCTAGGGTTGTAAATGGACCTGTAAAACTGTATCTGGACCAATTTTGCCCTTAAATAAGCCACATACCCTATGTGTAGATATTAGAGAACAATTTAACATATTGTTTCAACTCATTCTAGGGCACCTTTAAGGCCAAGTTTAAAATCATCTACTGTCTGTGGGATCCGCAAGTGGTCAGGGAGAGCATTCCACAGACCAGGGGCTGTTGAGCAGAAAGCTGATCTCCCACAGTACAGAGCCTGGTCCTGGGAGTCCTGAGAAGACAAGTCGAAACAGAAAGCAGGTTAGGTGTGGTGAGGAATTCCTTGAAATAGGTACATAGAAAGATAGCAAGATAATCGTTTGTAAACAAGACAAAGATCAACACATGGTTTGGGATAGTATTCCATTGTTACAGATCGTTTTGATTATGTCTAACTGGACATGTCTAACTGAACATACCTTAGCATGCTGTCACAGGCTGAAGAATCCCTTATCTGTTGATTCATTGCGATTCGGGATCAGAACAGATCAGATCGGACAAGTAATGTTATGGGCCAGGGGGTTCGCAAACCCCAACGTCCCAGGGCTATGTGTTTTCCAGACAGGCAACCAAAACTGAAGCACATTGGGAGGCCGGTGAATTTGTGTGTAGTGAAATAACATTCATTTCTTGATCTGCGTTGTTCACTCACTTGCCTTGATATTTAAAGAGTGTGCGGTTTGCACTTATCCACCGATTGGGTGGGCCAAGTAATAAAAAAAAAAAATTAGCGGGTGGAGGAGAGAAAAATCATTGTGTTTGTTTGATAAGTAAGTTTTGAAAGCCCAGTCACAGAATTATTCCGGTTGCCACTGTCATGAGAAATCCTGTCCTCCTGTGAAATAGTGTCCACTTAGGACCGAACAGCAATTCTACATTGGCTGAAAGAACTTTAAATTGGTAATCTGTTCAGAGCCTGATTACAATTTGATTACTTGATTTTTGTTGTTTAAATTGTGTTAAAATATATATATATTTTTTAAAGTTGTCTTAAACGTCTTGCAAATCATGTGTTCTGTATATAACCGAAGCTATAGGTTGTGAAATCAAGGATATCTTATTCTTAATGTTTTTTCAGTTAGCGTATGTTCTAGCATAGCATACAGCTACCCAATTTGCTTAGTTTATACACCACGGATGCACTTACCCTACATCTTAAGTTCTAGCCCCACTTTAATGTTTATACAATAAAATAAAAAATTTATTTTGTGCACATGTTCTGTATATTATTGTTTTTTTTATTAATTATTATTTACATCAAAGGTACATTACTATGCTATGATTTTTGCATTGGTATTATTACTTAATCAATTTAAATGATTTAAAATATGTTAGGCATGTTTTTGCTCCCTTTATAGCAATTATATATTGCAAATAAATTAAATTTGTGTGTACTTATATGAAAACGAATTCATAGTTTATTTTTAGACAATTGCTTGTCCCGAACCATTTATGACAGCTTTTGATCAGGCATTTAAAACAGCCACCATGTTGGGTCCTAAGCGGACACTATTTCACAGGGGGACAGGATTTCTCTAGCCTGACAAGCCAGACCCACATCAAGATGTTTGGTCTGGAAACTCACCATAGACAGGGCTCAATCCGAGGGGCGGGATAAACGGTTGTCTTTCAAACTCCCTCTGCACGCGATAGGATAGCGCTACACCAACCAGAGCAACGACGGTGAAGGGGAGCTCGCTGAATGATTAAACATTCACCGTATCCGGTCGGCAAAACTCCGAACACATCTTCCCTTTTTAAGAATGACTTCAGTGCCGTTCTTTGTTCTTTTCTCAGAGAAAAGCTTAACTCCAAGTCTTCCAGAGTCGCGGTCAAAGCTGATTCGAAAGACCGCCGTTTGCCAGTTTCTGTGTTTACTAGAAGCACGCAAACACAACTCGGCCGTCGTCATTATGGCCCCGCCCGCCAACTCTATACATGATGTGATTGGGCCGTCCAGATCCTGAGGAATACAGCTCAGATAGGAATTGAGAGTTGCTAGACGGCACTCGCGGGCAAATTAAATTTGCTGCCGCTAGGGTGCGTCTAGATTTCTAGGCTAGGATTTCTCATGATACCGCTTTCAAAACAATCCCTCCAATGAACTGACAGGAGAGATGAAGCTCATTAAATATGCAAATCTTATCCAATCCTAGCAATGGCCGTTTACTTCCATGTCTCCAGTGCGGCACGCCCATCAAAACCCAGCGTTCAGGAGAGAGCCTCAAAACCAGTGTAGAAAATAGCCTATTACTTTTTACTTAGGATGTTTTTAAATGTAAAAACCATGCGAACATCATAAGTTGACTTCAGACAACAGTATAAAAAATAGCCAGTTCATGACACCTTTAATATATTTAATATAATATTGTAATTGTAATACTATTTCACACACCATCTGAGTGATTTCCTCACATGTGCTCTTGTGCAAGTAATGACAAATCATTTCCTCCAAACAACACACGACAACGTACAAACGTTCACATCTGCACATTTACATATCCTTTTTTCACAAAACAAAACAAATTGAATAGCCTAATCTGTGACTTCTTGCATTTATACTCAAATCTGGACAGACACCTGTCTGAAGTGTAGAAAATACATACAAATAAAAACAGGTTTGTATTTTTTTCCTACCTAAAGAATGCATATACGTAAGAAAAAAATATAAGAACAAAGTATGTTAAAGTATGAACAAGTTACTAAAAGTAACTATTACGATTGTTACTTTAGTTTTACTTGAGTACAGATTTTAGCTTACTCTACCCACCTCTGGTTCCGCCAGACCTAGTTAATGCAGCCTAACAATCATTTAACTGATTTGTATTATAAAAAAATGTGTTTTCTATGTGTATGCCATGGTAAAGAGATGTGTTATTAGACTAGATTTAAACTGACAGAGTGCGTCTGAAGAACAATATTAGAACAAAAGCAGTTAGGAAATGTCAGGGTACTATATGGGTTTAATTTCAACAAAGTCATTACATTACAAAATTTTAAAACAGTCAAAATGACCAACCATTATAATGGCAGTGAATGACAGATTCAAAAATGTGTTTTCCAAGTTGTCCTTTTTGGGTGAACTATCCCTTTAGGTTTAGGAGATGCTGTTAAGCATCTCTCGTTAGGGTAGCAGGTTTTATTGCTTAGAGCAAATTTGCTGTTATCAAACTCAGGAACCTTAACTTTTACAACTGTTGCTTATATTGATATCATGAACACTCATCTCATCTCACATGTGTATATGACAAACATCCAGCTGGGAGTTTACACATTAACTCCACTCCGTAGTATAAGAAATGCATTAGATATGGGCATCAGGTCAAACCCCATAATTCAAATTAAACTTAATCCTTCGGTATTTCTGAAACAGTATACTGTGTACAATAAACATCAAAAGCATTTTTGTCCACATACTACAAAAACACAATACAACATGCTATAATATGATGCAAAAGAGTACAAACAGAAATATTGAGAAATACAAACATGACATTCGGGTTTGTTACGTCCTGTCATGACAACGTTAAAACCTGTTCAACAGGAACACAAACTGTACAATCAACACGTTTACATGAACACGAAAAAAAAAAGAAGAAGTTTTTTTTTAATGAAACAAATCATTGTGCAATGATGACACCAACCCACGTTTTGTTTGTGTAAATGTGTATGTCTGTAAGCTTTGATAATTTTACCAGGCCAGTAAAGCCAATTGATCTGGATCAGCAACGGAATAGACGTAAACAGCGAAACAAATGTTCATGTGTCAATGAATTCATAAAGTTCTGAATTAAAACAAGCAACTTGAACTGAACCTCCATGCTGATTTATCTATAAACAAGCTGTGAGTTTGGGATATTTGCTTTCTCTCTCTTAAACTTTCTCTGTTGATATGAATGAAGATGTTACTAGTTATAATAAAAACATACAACTGTACTTGCCCACTTACCCGCTCATCTAGTCTGACAACTAATCTCTCCTCCCACCAGACATCAGTGAATATCAGCACTGAGTCTCTCAGAACTTGTTCAGTCTGTCAGGATGATAACTATGAGGAGGATCTTCCTGGATTGAGTCCAAAGTTTTACTTAAGGATGAGGATCCATAATACAATGCTTTGAACTTTAAGGACTTTAAGAAAGAAGCTTCAGTCTCATCCTCATGTAAGTCTGAGTCCATTTATTATTTCACTGCTGTTCATTTCAATTATATGATCAAACGTCACATCAGACAGAAGGACGACTATAGCTTATTTTTAATAATAAGGTATTTAACTTAAATGGGTTTTTTTGTGTGTATTTTTTCTTTTATTTTTGCATGTGGAACTAGCCCAAAAGCTTTTGTCAATGTTTTTTTATTGATGAAATTAAAGGTACAATACAACCAAAATGTTGTCATCATTTATCATTCATTATTTACATAATTTACCCAAGTTGAACACAAAAGAAGATATTTTGGAGAATGCTGGTAACCTAACAGTTGAGAGTATTCATTGACTTCCATAGTAGGAAAAAAAAATACAATGGAAGTCAATGGCTACCATCAACTGTTTGGTTAACATTAACAACATTCTTCAAAATATCTTCTCGAAAAAGAAACTCGTACAGGTTTGGAACAACATGAGGCCGAGGAAATTATGAAGAATTTCCATTTTTGGTTGAGCTATTGCTTCAAGACCTGAAAAATGAGAATGACTACGTAATGCACGTTTGTTCACGTGACTACCGTTTTCTATTCGGGAAGCGGAAAGATCTGAAATCGGAAGTAGTTTTCACCTAAATCTGAAACAAAATATCTGAAATATTTCTATTTAATATAGTCAAATAAAACATTGATAGTATGGCGAAAATGATGATAAGGTATGTGAATTCTGAAAGAAATGTTTGTATACGTGTCGAACTTCTCAGCAGTGACGGCCAGAGACCACCTACTGCACAAAACTATAAGGGATTCAGCCGGGATAATAATCTTGATGATCCTGGCTCAATTTATCCGCTAATATACAGTTATCTTTAGTTATTGTTACTGTTCTTAAATTTAGCATACAGATAACAAGATCATCATCCTGGTTTAATCCCTTATACTAGTTTTGTGCAACAGGCTTCTGCGTGTTAACTGAAAAGCAAAACATTTTAAGTCTTGTTAATACAATAAACATGAATTGGTTAATTCATTATTATAAGTTTTCTCCATGGTTTATCTGCTGTAGCTATTATTTGGTTTAGTTGTTAGCAATATTAACATTTAGCATTATTGTGCTATTTAATAGTATAGTTAGTGTAAGTTTACAGTGAATTCAATGATTTATGCTTCGTTCACAGCAAGTGCCATGTACATACCTTTCCTAAACTCTAGCTCAAAGAAAACACAATCTAACCTAATCTGAATGAAATATTCTGTCCTCAAATGGATAAGCTAATAAATATTGATGTTCTAATAAAATGTTTAGATTAATAAGCACATTTTGGTGTTGCTAGCATAATGGGGAAATAAATGCAAGAATGTCAGCACATTTAATGAGCTCACTAAAACAGATGACGTTTAGAGCTACTGTCTTCGTGATACTCTTGGACGATTATTGAGATTTTCTTATGATTTTTATTATTGTTTGGGTATGCAAGCTTTGTACAATTGTTCAAAGTTGCTCTTCTTCTATTTCTGTTTGCAGTTGCTGCTTCATCTGTGTATTTTCATTCTTGATCAATGAAGGTGAGTACAAAATAAAAAGGTAAATTCATGCCACATTAATAAATGTCAGATTGTGTGTTTACAGTTATAGTTTCTCTTGTTCTCAGTGTCCCCGCAGGTCTCAGTAGAGGCCGTTTCTGGCGGTTCTGTTGTCCTGCCGTGTTCTTCCACCGAACATGATCTTAAACTTCAAGATATTAATGTGCACTGGAGACACAATGGTAGTGGGATTGTATATGATATAGTCCTGGGTGAAGAGTCAGTAGCAGAACAGGACCAACGATACAAGAACAGAACTGAAACTTTCCCATTGGAGTATGAAGAAGGAAACTTCTCTCTCAAACTTGTCAATCTTCAAGACACTGATGCAGGAACATACATCTGTTCCATCACACCCTCAAATAAAGAGACGACTGTACAGCTGAGCATCAACGGTGTGTGAAACTGGCAGTTTAATTTATGATTACAAATTTGTCATTCATTAGTAATGTTCCAGTCTGAATTATAGACGGATCTGTTGTCTTTATCGCAGTGCAGTAATATCGTTTTTCTTTACTTGATATTTTGTTGCAGAATCAAAAGCAGAAGAAAAAAACAAATCAATCGATCAAGGAATCAGAGGAGAAGAATCAGGAGGAGATGTGGGGACATCATCGCCTGTGCTCTGGGTTTACATTGTATTACCTGTAGTATTTATAGTGCTTATATAGCCGGTTTCATCACATTTCACTTCAGAAAAAGAATTAAATGCCTTTTCCCTTCAGAAGAACAAAGAACAGAGATAGAAATTGCATAAATGTGTACCGCTATAGAATATAGATTTGCCAATAAAGAGTTGTGCAGACTGAATCTTCACTAAATCTTTACTTCTCTGCTCTACTCCAGTCGGAGATCTATAGTTATGTCCGTCCATGAAAATGAGCTTCATGAGAATGTACAATTTTGCTGCTTCAAGCCTCTGAATTAAAACTGACTTCAGTATTCTCAGATAAATTTAGTGGAGTGTTCTTTTTGTGTATTTTTTTGTGGATAATCATGTTGAAGTCCCAATAAACCGTGTGAATGAAACAGTGTTTGGATCATGTGCATGTTACAAGTTGTAAGATTTACACTAAAGTAAATGTTTTCTCATAAAGCGTACGTTGAAACTCATCAGTCCAATTCTATAGATACATTTCCTTTTCAATATGTCAATATTCAACAAAAAAATAACAAAAAAAAAAAGAAACCCAGTGCACATGTTTTAGATTGAACGTTATTACTGACAATGCACTGAGGCTGTATACACTAATTAAGATACATTTGAAAATGGATATTTGTCTGTATGTTTTGGACTTTCATCCACATCGAGATGAGACTTTGGTCTTGTAAAAAAATCATTTCTGAAGATGTTCTCCTAAGTGGATGAATTTTTCATGTTGTGCACTGTGAAAACATAGGTATCTGAAAACAAAGTCATATGTTTAGTATGGGGTTAGAATTGTTGCATTATTCCAATAAACAGATTATAGATCAGAAGTAGAGCGGCCAGCTGTTTCCTGACAGTTAATCATCGTGTCAAAATCAATCTGTTCCAGCCCTGAGCGAGAACGTGCTACGATTGGGCAGCACAATGTGGCCGTCCTTATGGATTTGTCTGCACGTCTTGATGTTAGAAGTGTTTCAAAATCCACAATGTGTGCAGTGATCTACAAATGATGTTTAACAAAGTTTGGGAGGAATCAGAGGTGGAAAGTAACGCATTACATTTACTCGCGTTACTGTAATTGAGTAGTTTTTCTGTGTACTTCTACTTTTTTAAGTAGTTTTAAAAATCTGTAATTTTACTTTTACTTAAGTACATTTTGATTAAAGTATTGTACTTCGCTACATTTTAAACCACATCCGTTACTGAGTAAAAATAAATCATTAATGCAAAGAGTGGAGGGGAAAAAAACGCTATCCGGAAATGACTAATATTGAATAGAGGGCGCGGGGCGCGGGAGAGAACATGCGCGCAAATATCAGATAGAGACGAACAAGACAGACGTCAGTGACGCAGACCAAGGTGAAAGCAAAACGCTGTCGTGAACTCCTGGCTAGTGTGGAAATACTTTGGATATAGAAAAAAAAATAACATGGTGTTGTCCTGGAGGATATCAAATTTGCACAAAAGGTGGATGCAAATGAAGAAACACATAGAACATGTTCGGGCACACATCCCTTTGTGCAAATAAAGGTATGTTTCTAACTTAGGCCGATTGATTTCTGTGACGCAGAGGGAATCCCGGAATCCAGTCATGAACATTAACTTTACATTATAACGTAGATTTGGTGTAATACACGCAAACTGGTGGATGAACGAAAAACTCGAATGTAGAGCTGTAGGCCTTAGAAATAAATCAAATCGCGACATGGTCAGTGAACATTAAAGCACAACATTTGTTACGCTTGTGTCCGGGTGAAAAATGCGGATAGCTCACTTAATATAGTGGATGCAAACACGGAGGCGATTGACGTCAAACAGATCGCGCTTTATTTCCCGCTGAACTCTCATCACAAACTCCATTTCCGTCCACAGCATTACTCAATAAAACAAAATAACTGACTGTTAGCAACAGAAAAACAGAGAATAATCCCCACACATGGGAGCTCAAAACTCAGTGCGCACATACACAAGATGCAGAACTCGTTTTCAGGGAGCGCGCGCAGCTCTTAAAGGGGCCACACTATATTTCTACTCGTTACACATTGAATGCTATATGAATATATGATCTGCTTGTTCTCTCTCTGTGAATGAGCTGTTCCGTCTACTACATATGTATGGAGAGAAAACAGTATCTAAACCTTCCACAAATGTACGTGAGAGATCCACATTCGCGTTTACCAATCCACAAATGCACGCGAGAGATCCACATGCGCGCGCACCAAGTCACAAATGCACGCGAGAGATCCACATGCGCGCGCACCAATTCACAAATGCACGCGAGAGATCCACATGCGCACGCACCAATTCACAAATGCACGCGAGAGATCCACACACACAAAGCAATCCACAAATGCACGCGAGAGATCCACACACACATTTAATTATGTGTAAATTACACACCTGTAATTTAATGCACAGTAAATCACAAGTCTTTTGCATTGGTGTTCTTCTTAGAATGCCCCTGAATATGCGCTTTTGTACCTGTGGAATGTTTTGAGACTGTCGTTCCGTGGCCTTGATTCACAAATGCACAGAAGCCTGTCCGTATCTGTCCCAAAGATGCGATACAGTGTTCTTCCTCCAGAGGGCGCTTACTGGCCTTCGAACTGAATCTTCCAAAGGGCTAAATTAGGGCCCAAGCCCTGAAAGGGCGCAGAGCCCTATTGTTCTTCTAAGGATTATTTGTTATTATTATTATTATTATTTATTATTATTATTTTTTTACGCGACTATTTGGGCATTTTTGGGGCTCTTCCCATGCTCGAAAACTCTTGAAACTTTGCACACGCGTCAGAATGCGCGGCCATCAGGGCCGGGCTGAGGCTGGGACCCGGGCGTGGCAGGGGGGCTCGACAGCGCCCCCTAAAGTGGGGTCTGAAAACAGGGTCTATAAATCAAACCAACTTCCACGTATATATATGAAACTCGGTACACATATAGAGCTCATCGGGCCGAACAACTTTCGTGCTCTAAGTTATGCGTCAGCCCAACAGGAAGTGAGCTATTATGGGTTGTTCGGAAAACGCATGCTCTGGAATTTGCGATACTCCTCCTAGACGATTGACCCGATCAGCACCAAACTCGGTCAGTATGAAGTCAAGACACTGAGGATGCTAAATTGCGAGCAACTTTTTGATATCTCAAACGGTTTGGCCGTGGCGAGGAGACGAATTTATGGCGAGAAAAAGGAAACAGGAAGTGTGTTATAACTTTTGCATACATTAATTCATTTTGATGAAACTTCAGCTGTGTGTTCGTTGTAAGAGGCCGATCACATGGATATGACTTTTGTGAGTCAAAGTTATAGCGCCACCAACTGGCAGCAGGAAGTGTCACTTTTGTCCAAAGTGGGGGGTTAGTTTTATCTGCATTCACCAAACTCGGTATATATATTGTACATTTCGAGCCGGACAACTTTCTAATTTACAGTCATTAGCTCTGACCAACAGGAAGTCAGATAATTTTGTTGGAAGATAACAAGAAGTGGCAAAGCGAGCTCTGAGTTTTTACCCTCTCCTCAAAAGCGATTCATTCAATCTCCTCCAAACTCGGACAACATGAAGTAAATATACAGAAGATGCTAAAATGCGAACGGTTATTGGATATCTCAAACGGTGGTCCCGTAGCAAAAGCCTAAAAAACACAAAATAAGAACACAAGTGCCTGGTTCATAAATAAGGCTATACTCCCACCTGCTGGTTATTCTATATATCACACTGTGTTTTTTTTTTTTTTTTTTTCTCAACACATGCTCTCCCTTAAATGTCCAGAAGAGGGCAATATTGTATAAGTTTTCAAGCAAAAAACCTTACCTCTGTGTGTGTGTGTGTGTGAATGGTTTTCTAACCTGGTGGGGACTTCAACCTGAATGCACACAGACTCATGGGGACGTCCCAATGGGTACAAAAGCTTATAAATCAGACAGAATGAGTTATTTTGAAAATGTGAAAATGCAGAAAGTTGTGTGATGGGTAGGTTTAGGGGTAGGAGCAGTGTAGGAGGACAGAATATATGGTTTGTACAGCATAAAAACCATTACGTCTATGGTGAGTCCCCAAAAAGATAGTGAACTAGACATGAGTGTGTGTGTATGTGTGTGTGTGTGTGTGTGTGTGTGTGGGGTGGGGGGGTGAAGGGGGGTGTTGTGGATGGGGGGATGGGCTGAGCTGATTTGAGTTGCCTGCAGCATACTTCAGCATTACTACTGTGTGTGTGTGTGTGTGTGTGTGTGTGTGTGTGTGTGTGTGTGTGTGTGTGTGTGTGTTGTTCTAGCCTGGTGGGGACTTCAACCTGAATGCACACAGACTCATGGGGAAACGTCACTGTAGGGGCCTAAATTGAGGTCCCAATGGGTACAAAAGCTTATAAATCATACAGAATGAGTTCTTTTGAAAATGTAAAAATGCAGAAAGTTTTGTGAAATGGGTAGGTTTAGGGGTTGGGGCAGGAGGACAGAATATATGGTTTGTACAGCATAAAAACCATTACGTCTATGAGTCCCCAGAAAGATAGTGAACCAGACATGAGTGTGTGTGTGTGTGTGTGTGTGTGTGTGTGTGTGTGTGTGTGTGTGTGTGTGTGTGTGTGTGTGTGTGTGTGTGTGTGTGTGTGTGTGTGTGTGTGAGCCAATCTTCTGTCTAAAAAGATTACCTCTCAATGCTGTGCTTTGGCCTGCATTAAAGGATTAAACATATTATTCTGGGTTTGAATAAAAAAATAAATGTATAAAACCAGTTTATTTGTAGGGCATTGACAATATTGTTTTATATAATTAGTTAAATAATTGTGTTAATACAAATAATTATTAATAAAACATATAAATATAAATAAAAAAAATTACTAACAAAGGAAAAAACACATTTAATTGTCTTTTTCAACAAAAAGTAATTGGTGTGTGTAACTTAAAAATGAGAAGATTAATGTTTAAGGACAAAAATGATAACCAATGAGCTACCGGTATATAGAATAACCAGAAGGTGGAAGTGTAGCCTTATTTAGTAACCAGGTTGGATATGTCCTAGGGAACACTGTTTTGAAGATAAAACTATTGTTGTTATTGCAAAACCGTTTTCAGACAGTGAAATAAAAACAATGTTCTCTCACTGTTTAGATTTTGTGTCTGTCATTCCCCCTCCCCCCTCACTCTCCCTCTCTTAGGATCACTATGTGTGTGTGTGTGTGTGTGTGTGTGTGTGTGTGTGTGTGTGTGTGTGGAGGGGGTCTCTCTCACTCTGTGTGTGTGTCACCTTGTCTCTTGTTTTTTTTCATAATTTAACCCTTTCATATCATAGGCTATCACAAATATCTATCACTTTATTGTGAAAAATAAGTAAAAAACAAAAACATATATTATATCTTTAATTAAATACTGGTCTTCTGAACTTACAAAATTTTGAGCTGCAAAAAATATATTTGCACATAATTGAAAGTGATATCCTAATACTTTTAATTGTTTTCTATAACATGGGCTTTAAAGAAGGTCATGTGCTGTGTTTACAAAGATCACGTATGACACCTCTTTAAACTAATTATTTATTGATAGAATTCAAATGGATAAAAAAAGTTAATTTCACATGATTTTATAAAAGTGGCTGTTTATAATAAACTTCCATAAATTATATGCATGCATATTACTCTTACCTGACACTGATATTAAAATCATTGTTGCGGTCTCTGTGATTTGGCTTAATTTATTTTTAAGAGAAGTGTAAGGATAATACAACTTCAGCATTTGGACAGTGTTTTGCACTCATTTTGAAATTGACATTTGACATCACCTGACATAAAATTAATGAATAAAATGTAATTGATCTCAGAGATGTGACTGTTGTGGTTCCTGGTCATAGCAGCACCAGTTGCTGCAGTTAATGAGGTGAATTCAAATGACTTTGACATAGTCCTTTTATTTATTTTTTCCCATATTAAATGCCTATTGGCCTGCTGTGCACAGTTAAGCTGATGCCACCGGGGTGGCGGTGCCACCGGCTTGGGCCCGTCATCGCTGCTCGCAGCTTTAATTCATTTTGTTTTCTGACTTGGTGAGACAACTGAAGTCTAAACATTTTTCACTTAATATCTTATACATAAATACAAATATAGAAAACAAACCTTTTTTATTCTTCAACATGAGATCAGAAAATATATAGCCTATTAAAAAAAAACATTCGGATAACAGGATAGCTTTTAAGTCTTTAAAATGATTTCTGTATTAGAATATGAACGCATGGAAACGCCAGAATATGAACGCATGGAAACGCTTACGTGGCTTAATGCACTAAGACAGTATTAATATGATATTTCCTTTTGGTGTTTGGTGTGTTTTTAACACTGTCTTAGTACATTAAGCCACGTTAAGCATTTTCTTATAATGGTTTTCTATGGGAGAAAAACGTTTAACGTGTAATAAAACGCCTTGCGTTCATATTCTGGGCTATGATATTTCCTGAGTTTGGTGTGTTTTTAACAGTCTTAGTGCATTAAGCCACGTTAAGCGTTTTTCACGTTAAGCGTTTTAGCTGTGGAAAATCAGCCAGTAAATCGCATGCAACCCATAGCAACGCACTATGGCAACACTTAGACCGACTGATAAGAAAAAATAAACAGACATTTTCTGACTTTTGAGCCATTTGTTAATATTGTACACATTGTCATGTTATTATAAGTCAAATGTATTTTGTTTTATTGACCAAAAATATTATCATTGATATTTGTCTGAGAGGGGCACTTTTGATTTATTTTGAAAAAGGGCTAGGGCTCGAGCACCCAAAGCTCCCCCCTCTGCACGTGCCTGCCCTGTTCAGTCTCACACTTGGCACAGCACTTGCGATAGTACTTAGCCTAGTAATGACCAACAGTTACAGAAATCATTTTAAAGACTTAAAAGCTATCCTGTTATCCGAATTTTTTTTTTTAATAGGCTATATATTTTCTGATCTCATGTTGAAGAATAAAAAAGGTTTGTTTTCTATATTTGTATTTATGTATAAGATATTAAGTGAAAAATGTTTAGACTTCAGTTGTCTCACCAAGTCAGAAAACAAAATGAATTTAGCCCTTTGGAAGATTCAGTTCGAAGGCCAGTAAGCGCCCTCTGGAGGAAGAACACTGTATCGCATCTTTGGGACAGATACGGACAGGCTTCTGTGCATTTGTGAATCAAGGCCACGGAACGACAGTCTCAAAACATTCCACAGGTACAAAAGCGCATATTCAGGGGCATTCTAAGAAGAACACCAATGCAAAAGACTTGTGATTTACTGTGCATTAAATTACAGGTGTGTAATTTACACATAATTAAATGTGTGTGTGGATCTCTCGCGTGCATTTGTGGATTGCTTTGTGTGTGTGGATCTCTCGCGTGCATTTGTGAATTGGTGCGTGCGCATGTGGATCTCTCGCGTGCATTTGTGGAAGGTTTAGATACTGTTTTCTCTCCATACATATGGACTCTGTTATTCTTAAACATTAACGAATTAATGATAAAAAGTTGTTAATCTAATTCATAATAATTTATTGAATTTAGTTTATTAGACATGTTTTATTGAAATTTTGATAAACAAAATAAACAAATGGTTTTAAGTTTGTTATAATAAAGCATTTGTTCAACCAAATAAAAAAAGACCAATCTTCATTAATTTAACATAATTTTAACTACTTATAATTACCATCATTTAATAATAGGTACAGTAAATGTTTAATTGATGTTTTGTGAGATAGTTGTCATATCGTGAAAATCTCATTCTGTCACAACCCTACAGGGGAGACTCCCCCACCCCCACTGTAAAAAAAGTAACTAAGTAACTTTTACTTTGAGTACATTTTAAATGAGCTACTTTTTACTTTTACTTGAGTAAATTTTTAGACCAGTAATTTTACTTGTACTTAAGTAAAATTTCATTGAAGTAACAGTACTTTTACTTGAGTAGAATATTTTGTTACTCTTTCCACCTCTGGGAGGAATACATTCAAACTGTCTATCCAATCAGTACGAGATGAGGCCTAAATATAGGCTCCTAACCACTGGGTTCTGAGCGCTCCCCTCCGACAGGACGTCAAATACACATACTTTTTACTCTCTCTGATTATTTGTTAGTGTGAAATTGTGAAATGCACAAACAGCGATTCACAAATGAATGCCAGGCAGAGTTGTGTTTTGACATGAAACACATTTGTAATTGTTTTTTTTACTTTTGCAAATCTAATTTTAATTGTTTGTGAATTGTATTAATTTTTGTGAAACTCTTTAAATGTATTTATGGATATTAATACATTTGTGAATTGTATTACTTTTCATGTATCTATTTGTTTGGAATAACAATCCTAACCCAATAGTTTAGTCATGTGATGCATATTGTACTGATAAATATCTGCTTATATATTATACCAGTACAATATTCCATTTCCTATTATATTTCTACAAGGATGACAGAAAATGTACTAGCGAAATTGTACAACTACTTGAGTGCAACCTAAACACACACACACACTAGTAAGTAGTGAGATATTTAGTTGACAAAATGATTGTGTGAGAAAAGTACATTGAAAATGTAACTATTTTTGGTCTCTTTGTATCATCATTTTTATTGCATTTTACACATCATACTAAGAATATTTTTGCATTTTCTAATATTTTAGTGCGTATAAAAAACTTGGATGGAGAACATTTTGAAATGAAAACACTATTTTAAATGTTTCCAAATGAATGTGGATTTGGATATACTATACATACACTTATAAGGTGATGATAAACTACTGAGGTAAAATGAGAGCCAGTGTGGAAGAAGATGGTGGGAAGCAAAGGATTCTGGGTATTGTAGTCCTTGTGGAGTGGTGTGGTCAGAATTAAGGAGTGGTGGTGTCAGAATTGGTGGATAATGTCTTAAGTAAATATAAAATAGCCTACTGAACAATGGCATCATGACTACAGTGAGAACAGGATTCAGTAGCGTGTCCATTATACAACCCCCCCCCCCCCCCAAAAAAAAAAAACAAAAGAGATACAATACAAAAATTTTGATTTTGCATCCATGTATTAGTGCATCAGTAGACATGTTTTATTGGCACATTTATTTACGGGCTGACTGAGGCCTAGTCCACACATACACTTTTTATAAATAAAACAAAGTTTTGAACGGCTGTGAATAATAAGCGTATCGATTCATGATTCTAATCGCTTGTCAAGCCGCCAAACTGCTGAAATCACATGACATTGGCGATCCGATTCATGAATCAATTCACCGATTCATAATGGTTCGAAGCTTTGTTTTGAAATCGACACATCACTATAGGTCGTTATTTAGTTGTATTTTTGCGCACAGAAACTATTCTCGTCACTTCATAAAATGATTGTAGAGCCACTGTAATATGATTGTAGAGCCACTGTAATAAGATGGGCTTTGTAATGACATCTTTAGTGCTTTTTATGGGCCTTGAGAGAGGAAATTACATTGGTGTCAACGGGTGCGTTTACATGCAAACCAGTAAACTGACAATGCAAGTAAACCGCGTTTACATGACTTTATTGATAAACCAGGTTATTTCCATGTAGTGACGTCCAAAATAATGTCCGTATATCTGACTCAAATGTTTTTCAAATGTTACGTCAGTTGTGATGTTAAATAAAGCGTGTACCGAGTCAGCTGGAGATTTACGGCTCATATTATCCCTTATGCAGTTACAGATACAGCGTTTTAACTGAACCACTTCTACTTCTATAGCATTAGAAGAGAACACATCTTTACAATGTTCTGGGTCATAAAACAGTCTGCGTTTGTGATATATGTCCTTATTTCATGTAAAACACTAGCTCGCTCTGTCTGGATGCATTTAAATCTGATCTAAGTTTGCGTTTTTGTCACCTATCGCGCATGCGCACTTCAATAAGCCGCCAGAAAGCAGGTTAATGCGTTTACATGCAGTGCGAAATCGAGGTAAGAGACAAAAAACTACCTGTCCCTAACCGGTTTATGCTTACGCTGTTTATGACGTTACTCCGATAAAAGAAAACGGGTTACCGCATTTACATGACCATGTTCATTGTCAGCTTGTTACGCATAAACGGCTTAAGAACGTGCATGTAAACGCACCCAATGAAGGCCTGTCTGAGCCTAATGTCATTCGACACCCGTAAGACCTACATTCATCTTCAGCACAAATGAAGATATTTTTGTTGAAAGAAAAGGGTAACGCTTTAGATTACGGCCCGGAAAGTACTGCATAATTAAACTGAATTTACAGCATAACTTTCGGTAATTATATTGGTACTATAAAGTAAGTATATGGGAACAATATGTAATATTGGGGGAATAAAGGGGTAACTTGCAGGAAAATTTACAAATTATTTATACTGTAAGTATTTTTTTAATTAAAGGGTAATTATACTGTAAGTATTTTTTTAATTAAGGTGTAATTATACTGTAAGTATTTTTTAATTAAGGTGTAATTATACTGTAAGTATTCTTTAATTAAGGGGTAATTATACTGTAAGTATTTTTTAATAAGGGGTAATTATACTGTAAGTATTTTTTAATTAAGGGGTAATTATACTGCAAGTATTTTTTAATTAAGGGGTAATTATACTGTAAGTATTTTTTAATTAAGGGGTAATTATACTGTAAGTATTTTTTAATTAAGGGGTAATTATACTGCAAGTATTCTTTAATTAAGGGGAAATTATACTGTAAGTATTTTTTGATTAAGGGGTAATTATACTGTAAGTATTCTTTAATTAAGGGTTAATTATACTGTAAGTATTTTTTAATTAAGGGGTAATTATACTGTAAGTATTTTTTAATTAAGGGGTAATTATACTGTAAGTATTCTTTAATTAAGGGTTAATTATACTGTAAGTATTTTTTAATTAAGGGGTAATTATACTGCAAGTATTTTTTTAATTAAGGGGTAATTATACTGTAAGTATTTTTTTAATTAAGGGGTAATTATACTGTAAGTATTCTTTAATTAAGGGGTAATTATACTGCAAGTATTTTTTTAATTAAGGGGTAATTATACTGTAAGTATTCTTTAATTAAGGGGTAATTATACTGTAAGTATTTTTTAATTAAGGGGTAATTATCCGTGTAATTACAGGTTAAGTATGAATGTGCAGGCTGTAAATTAAAGTGGCTCTTGTTTCCCTCTTGTTTCATGTAATTACAGGGTAAGTACAATAAAAACACAAATACGATCTGATATCACTCAGAAACCTTTATTTAAAAAAAAAAAAAAAAAAACTTAAAAAAAACAGATTTAGAACACATTCATTTGCTTCACCCTCCTCATGTTCCTCTTCTTTTTCTTCCTTGCCAGAGATGAATCTTAAGAAGGATCCCACATGTCTAGCTAGTATTCAGTAACTGTTACACTGAAAATACAGTGCGCGCAGAAATGTCCTCACCGTTTACTCGTCTTTTACCCTCATGCAATCCGAGATGTAACAGCCAACGACTTTATTTCCTCAGATGAACATAGATAAATAAATAATCTCTGCTAATTAAAACTCAATTGGGTTTCTAAGAGTTAGGCATCAAACAGCAAATACAGCAATAACTACAGTAATCCATACTATCCCAATGGATGCATCAATGTCTTCTGAAGTTAAACAATAAGTGTTTGTAAGAAAAATAACAATATATTGTATCCGACCAGCAGTTATCTGCGTGTGCATGCGAGGGTTGATTTCACGCTTGACGTAACTTGAAGCATCAAGCGTGACGTGCGTGCGCCAAAAAACTCTGGTCATGTGGATGTCTGATGCTGTCGTTTTTCACGCTTGACGCTTCAAGTTACGTCAAGCGTGAACTCAACCCTCCCATGCACACGCAGATAACTGCTGGTCGGATGCGATATATTGTTATTTTTCTTACAAAAACATATCGTTTAACTTCAGAAGAAATTGATTCATCCATTGGGATTGTATGGATTACTGTAGTTATTGCTGTATGTGCTGTTTGATGCCTTAACTCTTAGAAACCCAAATGAGTTTTAAATATCAGAGATTTACCCTGTAATTAAATGAAACAAGAGGGGAACAAGAGCAACTTTAATTTACAGCCCGCACATCCATACTTACCCCGTAACTACATGAAACGAGGGGAACAAGAGCCACTTTAATTTACAGCCCGCATACTCATACTTACCCCGTAACTACATGAAATAAGAGGGGAACAAGAGCCACTTTAAATTAAAGCTCGCACATCCATACTTACCCTATAACTACATGAAACAAGAGGGGAACAAGAGCCACTTTAATTTACAGCCTGCACTTTGACCGACAAATTGGGATCTGACTTTAGAGACAATTACTACTTCGCGTGTGTAAAAACGAGCCAATGAAATTTGGCATGCGGTCCACGCATTCCATGCTCCGCCCCACAGTGCGGGTATAAATAGGACATGGAATGGTAGATCAGTGATTTCTACTTTGGAGCCGAACAGTATTGTTGCTGTGTCTACGAAGAGTGTGGAGAATCGAGTCTTGTGAGAGAAACTGCCAGTGCGGGTGATACGGCGCACCAGCAAGTGATCGCTTCACTGTAACAAAAGTGAAACTAAAAGAGCTTATTGGTTTGGTGGGCGTTTTCCCCAAACATTAAAGAGCTTGTTGGTTCGGTGGCCGTTGAAACATACACATTGAGAGCTCACACAGGCTTGCACTGAATGGACTGTGTGCAGCCGCGGTCATCTCCCTGAGTGCTTCAGCACACTAAAAGAGCAGTTTCCATTCACAAAAGAGCAACACGGTTTGACCCTGCGTCTTTTTCAAGATGTCATTCAAACCGTGTGTTTCTGGGAAAATACCGAGCACCCATGTGTGCCAGACTGCCACTAGGCTACATTCATTTAAAATTAAACATTGAAGTTGGTGCTATGTGTCGCTGTCAGTCGCCTGCTCCAATATCCTATCCACCAATTTTACTCGGTGGACTTGTGTGACATTGATTCTTAATTTCCCAGGAAGCTGTTACATCGTGGTTACATCTCAGTAAAACTTTTCATCTCCAAACCTGTATGTATTTGTGAGAAGTGGCGCTGTCCTGATTCGAAAGATATGCTACTTAACGGCTTTATTATCAATTAAATAGGTGTGTGTGTTCGTGTCGGCCTCTGTCCATTTCCTAAGGTTCTGAAATGCAAAAAATGTTTGACTACTTTTTTTACATCTTTTTTTAAAGGGCGCGTGCGCACATGAGCACCCATGGAGGAAAACATAAATCGGCGCCTATGCCTGGATCTAGCGGTCCTCCAGTAGTTTGCCCAGCAGTTCTCGGTGGCCAAGATGCAGACAGAGGCCATCAAGAACATCCTGCCCCGGTGACCCGCTGCAGCCTCCACCCAGCCGCACACTGGAATACTCAGTCAACACTCCGGGCCGCCCCCGGGCCTCCCAAATCGGGGCTGAATACTCCGCTTCCCTGCCTCCGGGCAGTGGGCAGCAGAGTGGGCTTCGAGGACGCCCCCGGGCCTTCTCACCCACCCTCTGTCCAAACCAGGAGTGCTCGCGCAACACTTTGGACCACCTCCGGGCCTCTCGAGTCGGCCCAGAGCACTTCACTTTGCTGCCCCACCCTGGCCACGTCTGTGGTGCTGCTTGCTCGGTTCCTGGGAGCCTGGCTAGGTCTCCCCAGGCCGTCTCGCTGGATCATCCATACCATCAGACTCGGCTACGCGATTCAGTTCGCTCGCCGGCTGCCCAAGTACAAGGGTATCCTCTTCACCTCTGTGCGAAGCAGCGATGCTCATGTCTTGATGTCAGAGATCGAGGTCCTACTGGCGAAGGACACGATCGAGCCAGTTCCTCCAGCCGATATGAAGACGGGGTTCTACAGCCCCTACTTCATTGTGCCCAAGAAAGGGGGCAGGTTGGTTTGCAGCGATCAACCTGAAGGACGCATAGTTCCATGTCTCTATTCTCCCTCGACACAGACCGTCCTGCGCTTTGTGTTCGAGGGGAAGGCATACCAGTTGTCCCTGTCGCCTTGCATCTTTACGAAGGTCACAGAGGCAGCCATGGTTCCGCTCAGAGAACGCGCCGTTCGCATCCTCAACTACCTCGACAATTGTCTGATACTCGAGGGAACAGTTGTGCGAACACAGGGACATGGTGCTCAGTCACCTCAGCCTGTTGGGCCTTCGGGTAAACCGAGAGAAGAGCAAACTCTGTCCCACACAGAGGATCTCTTACCTCGGTGTGGAGCTGGACTCGGTCAACCAGACTGCGCACCTCACAGAGTCCAGTCAGTGTTGAACTACTTGAATTTGTTCAAGGGCAGGGCAGCGGTCCCACTGAATTTATTTCAGAGGCTCCTGGGGCATATGGCATCTGCAGTCGCGGTAACGGCGCTTGGATTGCTTGATATGAGACCGCTTCAACGCTGGCTCAATGGCCTCTGGGAACGGAGTGCCTCTAGAACAAGTATCCAGGCATTCTGTGCTGTTCACGGATGCCTCCACCACGGGCTGGGGGGCCACGTACAACGGGCATGCAGTTGCAGGTCTGTGGATGGGGCCACAATTGCATTGGCATATCAATTGCCTCGAGTTACTGGCAGTACACTTGACACTCCGCCACCTCAAGGGGCCGCTACATGGAAAGCATGTACTGGTCTGTACGGACAGCACCACGACTGTTGCGTACATCAACCGTGGGTGGGTAAACCACAAGGGTGGTCTATGCTCCCGTCGTTTGTTCCAACTCGCCTGCCAACTCCTCCTGTGGAGTCAGAAGCAGCTGAGGTCGCTTCGGGCCATTCATGTCCCAGGTGCGCTCAACCATCAACCATCACTTCAGCTAGAGCCCCCTCTACGAGGCGCCTTTATGCTCTGTAGTGGAACCCCCGAAGGTGTTCGATTAGTGTTGTGCTTTCCTTCCTGCAAGATTGGCTGGAGCGAAGGCTGTCTCCCTCCACCTTAAAAGTATACCAAAGTATACGCCGCCGCAATAGCGGCGTACCACGATGCAGTTGAAGGTAAGTCCGTGGGAAAGCACGACCTAGTCGTCAGGTTCCTCAGAGGTGCGAGGAGACTAAATCCTCCTCACCCAAACTCGATACCCACTTGGGATTTAGCTGTAGTGCTCAGGGTACTTCAGAGCCCTCCCTTCGAGCCTTTGGAGTCATGTGAGCCTAAAATCTTGTCAATGAAGACAGTGCTCCTGACTGCATTGGCCTCTATCAAGAGGGTAGGGGACCTGTACCCACTTTCGGTCAGCGAATCGTGCCTAGAATTCGTGGCCCGGTAACTCTCACGTTGTCCTGAGACCCCAGCCCGGATAGGTGCCCAAGGTTCCTACCACTCCCTTCCGGGACCAGGTAGTGAACCTGCAAGCGCTGCCCTCGGAGGAGGCAGACCCAGCCCTAGCTTTTTTGTGTCCGGTCCGCGCTCTTCACGCTTACGTTGACCAGACTCAAAGCTTTCGGACCTCAGAGCAACTCTTCGTCTGTTACGGAGGCCAGCAGAAGGGAAAGTCTCCAAGCAGAGGTTAGCCCACTGGATAGTGGATGCTATAGTCTTGGCTTACCAGTCCCAAGACATGCCTTGCCCGTTCGGGGTAAGAGCACACTCCACTAGGAGTGTTGCTTCTTCCTGGGCGCTGGCTCAAGGCACCTCACTGACAGACATATGTAGAGCTGCGGGCTGGGCGACACCTAACATGTTCGCTAGATTTTATAGCCTCCATGTAGAGCCGGTATCTTCCCGCATCCTCGCCCCTAGTGGCCAGTAGCGCTAAGTGCCCGTTCTAGTGTCAGCTTGCAAACGCCACTACAGCCCTCTGGGCCGGATACGTGTGTCTATTGTCTCCAGTTGTGTTCCCGGAAACGGCTAACCCTGTGAGCTCCTCCGTCACCCCTACGGTGTCAGACGTGGCAGACCGTCTGATGCTAGGCCTGCATCCGTATGCTTGTGGAACGTGGATGTAGGCTGGGTTCCATATGTAGCGGTTCCCTCACAGCAACCCCATACTGTATGTGTTTTCTTCCACGGTACCACCTACCCTAACCGGCTAGCCCCGTGTCTTTCCCTGGACAGAGCCTGCTCCGTCGTCTCTGGGCGTGTTCTTTCCCTCCTACAATTAGGGTGGAACCACACCAGAGACTGCCATATGTTGCACTACCCTGTCAGATTAGTCCTTATGTGTATTTCACCACTATGCCCTCCGTGGACCGTGGCTCCGCAGCGTTCCATCGCCCGAGACAGGCACGCTTTCCCAGTGTTATCCAATAGTCATACTGAGTGGGTCTTGCAGAAACAGCAGTGAATGTCTTCCCTGCTTGGAGCCCTGACTTCCGTACCATACTAGACGGTACAGTGCGCTCAAGCAGGACGCTGGAAGGGCCAGCCTCCTGGCGTTTTCAATAGGGATCCCAATTCGTTGGTCAAAGTTCCGACGTACGTCAAACGTGACCGACTGAAAGGGAACGTCTTGGTTACGTATGTAACCCTCGTTCCCTGAAGGAGGGAACGGAGATGTACATCCCGTCGCCAGGCGCTGTGCTTCCGCTAGGAGTCCGAGTCACTAGTCGGGTCCTCAGCAGAAAAAGCGCTGCCAAATTTAATTGGCTCGTTTTTAAACACTCGAAGTAGGGTTGGTCTCTAAAGTCAGATCCCAATTCGTCGGTCAAGTTCTGATGTACATCTCCAATCCCTCCTTCAGGGAACGAGGGTTACATACGTAACCGAGACATTTTGAGGCTCTTTTTCTAATGCTGGGTTTTGATGGGTGTGACACACTGGAGACCTAGAAGTAAACGCCCACAGCTACGATTGGATAAGATTTGCATATTTAATGAGCTTCTGCTCCCCTTTCAGTTCACATGAGGGAGGGGTTGTTTTGAAAGCGGCAACCGGAATGATTCTCTCACAGGGCTTGTAAACATCTTTATCAAACATACACAATGATTTATTTCTTATCCACCCACGATTGATATGAATATTATTTTTGTGTTACATGGCCCGCCAGATCGGTGGATATAATCATGAACAAACATATAAACATGAATGAACCCAAGAGAGAGTGAACAGTGCAGATCAAGAAAGGAACATTATTTCACTATTTGAGATTCACTGGCCTGCCAACAGGCTTACGTTTTGGTAGCCAGTCTGGAAAACACAGCCCCGGGTAGTTGGACTTTGTGAGCCCTGACCCATAACTTACACGTCTGAGTGCAGCGTGCTAAAGGTATGTTCTGTTAGACAAGTAAGCTACACAAAATTAAAACGATGTGTAACAATGCAATACTATCACATATAGAAACATGTTTTACACACATAAGTGTGAAGGCACAGCATTGTTTTAATCTCAATATGTCTGCAAATCCAGCATGGGGTTGGTTATACTGCTGTTTGTGAGGTTAGTACAAAAGCCCTAACCTCTAAGGTGAATTTTCTTGCATATTTATTGTTAAGTGCCTCTTAAAGTGCCACTATAATGCTTTACTGTTCATTTTTGAGCAAAACTGCTGAAAAAGCCTCCAGAGTTGATATTCTGATAATAGGTTGTTTTCATTTCCGACAATAGACCAATCACAACAGACCAGGCCGTCTGACCAGTCATAGCAGAGCAGGCTCACGGGTAGAAGTTAAGAGAGATTGAATCTTCAAACAAACTGTTTCAGACTCTATGCGAAATGAGGTGACGTGCAATATGTATTATGAGAAAATTTAAGTGTTGACCTTGGATGCATGTAGACGTTGTAGAAGACCTTCAAAACAAAATGAGAAACTTTAAAATAGCATTGCAGGGGCACTTAAAACATGTATTTCCTACACTATATTTCGCTGTGTATAGCAACCACAATGACAATGAATTTACAAATAATTTTTTATTGTCCTTTTTTGTTGTTGCTACACATAGCTAAAAATGTAGGACATAGACTCAATGGCCCTCATTTATCAAAAGTGCATACACCAAATTTCCAGCGTACACCTTGCATACACCTAAACCCACAGTGACTTTGAGATTTATCAATATGGACGTTGGCGTACGGCACGCTCAAATCCTACGCCAGCTCAGGAGGTGGTGTACGCACGTTTGAGTTAGTGCGAAAATGTGCAGAAAAACAATTCCTAACACCACAAAACGCACTGACAAATATATGCTATATTATGACCCACTGTAAAAAACAACAACAACAACATTGTAATTATACACTTCAGTGTTTATTTTTGTGCAGCGTAGACGTCAATGTTTAATTTGTGTGACTATAGGCTACCAAAGCATTTGAGGCATGTATTCCTCCAGTTGTGAGCCTGTACGGCAGCTGCGCACAGACTGGGACTGAATAATTCAGACTGACAAAATAATAAAAATTACTTTCTTATTCTTTAAATATTAATAAAATAAATAATAACGACATTTTTCTTCTAAATAACACTAAGCGTTGTTAATAATAAAAATCATAATAATATAATAAAAAGAATCTTACAAACTGTCATGCAATTATTAATGTGAATAAATGGAGGCTACTCCACATCACATCATCATATCGTACACCCCAATACATGTGCTGTGATACGAAATTAAATGCTAATTGTTTCAAAACATGTGCTGTAAAATAATGCACTGTGAGGTAGGTCTAATTTATCATCCAAACAGCTTTAAACTGCTGGAATGCGCTTCTCAACCTCCACACTATTAACAGTAGGCCCTACTCGTAATTTGGGTCCATATTTTTTTTTTTTTTTTTTTGGGTGCCTTTAATCCCACTCTTTAAACTCCCAAATAAAACAATTTTGCTTTTTCCCACATCCCTGGTAAATGTCTTGATGGGCGCGTCTCAATCATCTCACTAGTTCAGTAGTCAGGACACTGATCAGGGAGTCAGCCCATTGACTTATGTCCTAATCAGTGCCCTGACTAGTGGATTAGTGAGATGATTGAGCGCGCCCGATCTCCACGTCGGAGAAGTTTCACTTCTTTGCCGTCTTCCGTGTGTCCATGGCGTAAAATGAGGGCGTGGGGGAGGCGGAGACTTGAATATATAGGGGTGTGTTATTCTAATGACGATCGTTTTCAGCCGCGGGATTTATCAAGGGCAGGTATTGCGTACACCTGAATTGCAGAGGTGCGCACAGCTTCATAAATCAGGTTGTGAGAGGAGTGTAAGCATAATCTTACGGCAACATATACGCCCGTTTTTACGCAAGATTGATAAATGAGGGCCAATATAAGGTACTTGGCCTTTTTATGCATTAGAAATGTATTGAATCCCTTCTGTTTTTTCTTATAGCAAGAAATTGCAATAGAGATTCACATTCTTCTTTTGCCACTGTTTCCTGATCAGAAAATTTTTGAACAAGTAAAAGTATAACAGTTTGTTGCCCTCAAAGCATGATGTCCTTCTGATTAGTATTGAATGACAATATAAGTGTAGTTAATATTAGTAATATTAATATTAAAATTATTAACTATTAGTATAGTTTGGATGTGGGATGTAAAAAATTCACGTTTTAGGCGATTTAAATTCTTGCTGTTCCTTAATTCATGAACACCAACCACAACTGTCAGAATGTCATATCTATCTTTTTTTTCTTATTGCGGTGTGAACAGAACAGTGATAAAAAGATACAGTTCCTGTTAAGCCTTCTGGTCTTACATTCAGACTAAATATGCTTTAGATAAAAAGAATTGAGCATGTATGCATCCCCCTTTATAAAAAAAAAAAATAGCAGTGTGCTATTAGTATATTTATTTTAAACTACAAATATGTGAGTAAACTTTCAGTCTACTTTTTATGTAGACCTACTTCTGACCACTAAATTACACTTAAGTATGCTTGACTTACTCTGAGAAAAGTCTTTTTTTGACCATTAGTCTTTTTGGCCAATCTTTTGATCAATATATACTTAAAGGTTTAATTAAGTAGTCTAGGTAAACCTATTATAGTTGAGTTTACTCTTTTGATTGATTTTGATTCATTTATGTGAATTTATTTTTCACATAAATGTACAAGCATGTTTGGCATCCAGTGGAATAGATTTGTTTGCAAATATTGATTTATAAAGAAACACAGATACACAATATTGCCGTACTCATTACAGACTCATCCATTGGATTGCCAGACATGGACGCATGAGTTGTCACTCCAGAGAACTTTTTTTGTAAAAAAACAAAATACTGTGCAAAGTCTTTTTTTTAACCTTTAACGTTTTTAACCATTTTATTTATAAAAACAGCCATATTATCAACAGGCAAAATACATTTACAAAGTCTAGTGTTTTCAAATGGAGAAGCATTTATTTTAAACTACAGTTTTAAAAAGGTTTGTGCGTTTAATAGACTATTAAACACATACACCTTTTAAAACTGTAGCAACAATAGTTAATATTCTCTGGAATATGCACAAATTGTAATAGCTATAATGTTTTCATGGGTTTGTTTATTTTTCTTACAAAGTCAGTCTCGCACTGTATCAAAATTATGAATAATGTTTGTGTCGGTCTATGAAATGCTGATGACAGCTAGAGCGCTGTTTTTATCTCTGCATTTAACTCTGCACGTCTCGCGGAGATAGGCCTAATAGTTTATTTTCACGGAGCTGTAATTAATTAGATGGTTATTTATATATATGTTATATAGCAGACGTTAATATAATTTAAGGAGTTTTAATTTGAAATGAGTCGGTCTTGTTTACATACGGTGACTGACTACTAGCCTATATGCTGAAACAACAACCGGTGAGTGAACGGCCAAAGGCGACTGAAAAACAGAGAGAGAGTTCCAAAAACCTGAACCTGTCTAAAGTTATACACAATAAAACATGATTTTGAATTCTATGAAGAAAGCGATCAAAGAACGCTCCCTTTGCAATCGCTGGAGAAGCGCGTGCTGAAGCGGTTAAAGAAACATTCGGTTGCGTTGTAGGTAGTGGGACAACCCTGTGGCAAACCTCCAGTATTTTCCGCAAATCATTTAAAGCAAAAAGAAGATCGAAAGCACTTTTTTGAGGCACAACACAGCTCAAGGTAAGTGTCTATAACCAACACAATCCAATCAGAATCGTTAGACTGGACTTAACTGGTTTATTTAACACACACACACACACACACACACACACACACACACACACACACATATAATCAGTCCAAATACAAACACCTCAATTGGAATAAAAACGGCCAAAGCTAATTAAATTGTAATCGGTTTGAGAGGGGTGGGATAAACCTTTTCATGGACCGATCAAACTAAAAAATTCGTCATGTAAGCGACCAGATAACTTTTGAGTGTGCATTGATGTGACGCGATATACAGCGTGCGCCTCCTTCACTACTGAAGAGTGCGCGCCATGTGCCGCTCACACCAGGCTATAAATAATGTTGACAAGACAGGAAAGTACATTTTTCTGAGTGGTTAACTTTTTATTCCGTAAGAAGTTATGAAGATAATGTTCTAATAATGACACAGACATAGCCTGGCTACACTTTCTCATCTTGACAGCGTTTGTCCGAGGCACTTTTTACTTCAACTGCACCTGACAGAAGAATGAATATTTCTTAGATGATTATTACACTTTACAACAAATAAATAGCTTTTATAAAACCGCATAAGTCCTTTGAGAGTTGCTATGGCAACCGGTCATTCCAGCTGCTGGAGGGGAGAGCGTCATTTCTGATGCGCAAGACATACTGTCACAACATGTCATAAAATGATTCCAACTGCAAGTCAGCGGTGTATGGTCTGCACACGTAAACCCCAGATCGGTTTAGATAACGTCTCATGTAAACAGTCTCCTGAATCTTTCAATCGGAATGACAAAAAAGTGTGCATTTAGGCGGTACTCGAGACTGGAAGAACTCCTACAGTAAACGAATTCTGCATTGCACAAGGTGCAAACAACCTTAGTCTTGTTGGGTTTCCATTGGGAAGCTTCTAAAACAAACTGAAGTAAACCCGGCGGCTTCATAGCAGCATCCATGTTAGCACATCACGTTTGTTGTGGTGGTAATTTCACACTAGGCATATACACAGGTTAAAAGACTCGTTCTCGCCCTCTTCAGGTACATCCACGCTAAAATATCAAAGTGAAAGCAATCATAGCTTGCGTAGTATAGACCCAGCTCCAAACCCTACTTTGAGAATAGGTTAACGGCAATATTTTTTAAATCTCCCAATAAGAGTCTCACGTTAAAGCAGCACATTAACGCTGATAACGGCCCACCACCACTAATATATATATATATATATATATATATATATATATATATATATATATATATATATATATATATATATATATATTATCCTAGTTGAATTGGCCATTATTTTATTACAGACGTCCTGAGGTAAAATTACTTTACCCCCACCTCCCCATGTTAAACTAATCCCGTCTGGATAGGGCTTATGCGGTTGTTGTTTTTCTTCTATTACTGCATGACTGAAGTAGTTCCAGCCAAGTTTTGATCGCATTAGTTTTTAGTTCACTAATTTATTTCGGTAACACTTTATTTTGATAATCCACTTTAGACATTCTACTAACTGTAAGTAACTTTGCAACTACATGTCAACTAACTGTCATTAGAGTATTTGTAGACTGTCTGATTAATATTTACTAAAACTTTATTTTGTCAGTTCCCCAACAGACATTCTACTGACTATAAGTAAATTGGTAACTACAATTCAACTTATTCTACTAACCCGAACCCTAACACCTAACCATAACCTACCAGTCTACTGACAGCCTACTTATACTCTATTGAGAGTTAGCTGACATGTAGTTGCAAAGTTACTTATAGTTAGCAGAATGTCTAAAGTGGACTATCAAAATAAAGTGTAACCTTTATTTCAGTTATTCACAAGAGCTTTGCAACCTACCACAGCAAAATAATCAAAACAGGATAACAATGAACATTAACATTTTTAAATGAAATTACCTTTTATCTATAAACAGCACAATCTATTTCTTTCTCCTGCTCTCTCTCCAAACCACATACAGACTCATAAATGTGTTATCAGAGCTGACCATGGTATTTTATCGATCTAATAGTTGCGGTACTGAAGCCTACATGGCATTTCTCAGTAACAAGGTGATAACATCTCTCTCTCTCTCTCTCTCTCTCTCTCTCTCTCTCTCTCTCTCTCTCTCTCTCTCTCTCTCTCTCTCTCTCTCTCTCTCTCTCTCTCTCTCTCTCTCTCTCTCTCTCTCTCTCTCTCACTCACTCACTCACTCACTCACTCACTCACTCACTCACTCACTCACTCACTCACTCACACACACACACACACACACACACACATGTTGGTCTATGTGGTTTACAGGGACTCTCCATAGGTGTAATGGTTTTTACACTGTACAAACCGTATTTTCTATCCCCTTACACTGCCCCTGCCCCTAAACCTACCCATCACAGGAAACATTCTGCATTTTTACTTTCTCAAAAAAACATCATTTAGTATGTTTTTAAGGCCATTTGAATTATGAGGACATTTGATATGTCCTCATAAACCACATTTATAGTGTAATACCAGTGTAATACCCATGTAGTTATACAAATTTGTGTCCTCAAAAACCACATAAACAGGCTCACACACACACACACACACACACACACACACACACACACACACACACACACACACACACACACACACACTCTCTCTCTCTCTCTCTCTCTCTCTCTCTAATAACTGCATGTCAATGGCACTAGCCTCCATTTTGATTCTGAAATAATGTTTTTTTTACATTTTTTTCATTTTAGCTTGACCAAACATTATATGCCTTGAGCTAAGGAATCATCTTGCTGAAATCAATGTAGGCACCAGCCCCACCTTACAGGATATCTTCATCACATGATGAGGAAGGCTCACAAAGTCATTGCTGACCCAAGGCACCCAGCAAACAGACTTTCACAAACTCTGGTCTATTGCCAAAAGCGGCAAAAGTGGGCAGTGGCTGTTGAAACTGGACCATGGAGCAATGGAAGAAGGTGGCAAGTCTGATAATTCATGCTTTCTTTTACATCACATGGATGGTAGGGTGTGTGATGCTTACCTCAAAGAATCTGGAACAATACCATACTGGATGCTTGTGATCTTCACGCCCTTAGACGGCACTGCATCACATACAGAAATGCTTCTGTAATGGAAATCACAACATGGGCTCAGAAATACTTCCAGAAAACATTGTCGGTGAACACAATCCACCGTGATCTAAATCTAAATCACAATCTAAAATTCTATAGGTCAAAAAACAAGCCATATCTAAACATGATCCAAAATCTCAGGCATTTTCTCTGGGCCATGGCTCATTTAAAATGACTGTGGCAAAGTGGAAAACTGAAAACTGTCAGACAAATCAAAATTTGAAGTTCTTTTTGGAAAACTGGGATGCCGTGTCATCCGGACTAAAGAGCACAAGGACAACCCAAGTTGTTATCAGCGCTCAGTTCAGAAGCCTGCATCTCTGATGGTATGGGGTTGCATGAATGCGTGTGGCATTGGCAGTTTACACATCTGGAAAGGCACCATCAATGCTGAAAGGTATTTCCAAGTTCTACCAGAAAGACTCGGGAGAAATATATTAACAATAGTGCATTTATTAACAGCTCAGCAAGCTGATAGTGTACAGAGTCATTTGGCGTAGGCCCCTGTCCGAAGAGCATAATCTGAGGGTCTCGGATCTGCAATTCCTGCCTGAAGACGAGGGCAGGGGCGCAGCCGACCCCCCGGCAGGGTATGGACAGGGCCATCCTGGTGGTGGTCACTTCAGTATCTGCGAACTCAAACATGTGTAAGTACAGAGCCTTTATACCGTGAGCATGAGAATATCATTGGATTAGAGTGAAGGCATTAAGTGACGTAGTAATTTAGACGTATGCTAAAGCTTTCATTTCTTTGCATTTCCTTCATCCAGCACAGCACAATTGTTAAAAAGTTCATCTGTGACAAAATTTCCTGTGCACTATTTTGCATACAATTGTACATAGAAATCAACAGCTAGTCTCTTCATTTCCAAAGGATCTGAAGTAACAGTCCCATTAGGTGTACATAATGCATGCATATAATTAGTATGAATACACTTCTTGTTCAGATTGTAAAAAAAAAAAAACGTTTGGGAGCATCCATATTGTGTAAAGAAACAAAATTAGATTTAACAAGAGCTCTTTTCACCTTTTCAAATAGCATATGCATATTACTTATCTCTTGTCTCTTACGACTAAGATCATCTTGAAAATGTACCTCATTTTGATCAATTAACATACACTGAATTATTAAAGTCTCGTTTTCTAATTTTTCCATTTCATGTTTAATTTAACAGGAAGTGTGTGCCATAAATTGCTGACAGAAAAGCTTAATCCGAATTTTCCCTATTTCCCACCAATGAAGAAGATTATCATACTCTTTTTTTTTCCCAAACCAATTTAAAACTCTCATAAAATGTACATCTTGAATTAATTTAATATCCAAACGCCAATACAATAATTGTGGTTTAGTTTCTGATAAAATAACATTCATAGTAATGAGCTGATGATCAGAGATAACACAAGGTGTGATATATGCACCTATCACTCTATTACACTTTTTTTTTGGTAAATAAAATCTATCCAGCACTTATTCTACCTACTGCCATTTTAATCCAGCTATATTGTCTCACTTTTTGTTTCTCTCTCCACACATCTACTAAACCTAACTGAGAGATTATTGCCTTTAACACATTAGCAGATGAGGGGTGTGGTTCTTCTCCGTTCCTATCACGAACGAAATCAAGAGTGCAATTAAAATCTCCACCAATAATTAAAAAAATCTTCTTGTGAAATAGAGATAAGAGCATTTTTAAGCATCTCAAAAAACTTGATTCTGTCTCTACCAATAGTTGATGCATAGATATAAAAAAAAAAAAAACTAATATCCTTTATTTTGGTTTTGACCAAAAGAAGCCTTCCATTTTCCAATTCATTAATAGATAATATATTTACATTTAATTCAGAAGAGAATAATATTGCCACCCCTGCACTTAAGTTTGTCCCATGACTAAGAACAAACTGGCCATCAGACCACAAACCCCAGTCTACTTCATTATTTATGTCACTGTGCGTTTCATGTAGAAACATCACATTAATCTCTTTTAGTTTTATGCTTTCTTTTAATAATGGCCATTTATTACTACCCCTAATCCCATTTATATTTAGGGATCCCACTCTTAGGACATCCATGATAAAATGGGGTAGGAAAAGAGAAAAAAACAGTAGTGTGAAAGAAAAAACAAGAAAAGGACAGATACCCATTGTGCACTTATTTTAGTTTCCCTTTCCCAGCCTGGCGTTTCACCCTTGACCGTCTTTCCTCCTTGCCTAATTGCGGTTAAATATTTCTTTAATCAAAACCTTTTCTGCCGGGATAAATCGTCTAAACTACATTCATGTCTTACTTTCATAACGGATAACACAAATTTATCTAAGTTTGGAAAAAACTTTCCGATTTCAACACTTTTACCCTTTGTCTCATCCAAGAAATTGTTAATCTCCTCAGCTGTATACGGATCACTTCCACAACCTGACACAAATCATAATTTCTTCGTTTTGCCAATGATACGTCTCATTTTCCTGTATTTGACCACCACAAACATCACTCTTACCAATATCAATACAACTTGGAACCTCACCGTCATTCACATTTATTTTAAGAACCATTTTGCCTTACCTCATCAGTGTTAGCATCTGCCATTGCAGGTTATTTTGGTGTACTTTCTGTCTCAATCGGCGGCCCATCAAATTTTTCAGACAGGCCTTGCTCTCCAATAGCCTAGGCCTGTCACGCCTGACACATCGAGCGTTTTAGTGGGAGAGCTCAAAAACATGTAAACATTTCTCCTGAAAGACAACACGTTTTAATGCAGCGTTTTTACATCCTAACAGAATCTCTTTTATAGTGCCAGCAAATTTGCCAAATCTAGTCGGCTCCTTAATAATAGTCTCATTACTGACGAATGGGGGCACGTTAGAGATTACGATTTTCATTGCCGGTGTTGTGCCAAATTTTGACCCCCTGCCAAATTATTACCCCTCTCATTGAAGTCACTACCTGATTGCCTAATCCTAACCCCACCCCTAATCCTCACCCCTCCCCCACAACTAACCCTAAACCTACCAATAGTAGGGGGGTAATAATCTGGCAGGGTCAGAATTCGGCACTACACCGGTGCAGACAACGGTGTAACAGGCACGAAAGTTTCATTGATCCATATTCCGCTTTCAATCAAGTTTTTAACTTGATTTTCATTATTTAAAAAGACAACAACTGCCTTATTCATTCTTGAAGCAGAACTAATGTTTTCATGACCGACCTTGGCTCCTACAGCAAGGAGAGCATCCTCGATAGAGGTGTTCGCCTCTGGTGCACACCTGAAACCATTCCGGAGGGTGAGGGGCGACGCTCCCCCCGCGGGGGTGGACGTCATGATGCCTCACACATACACACACACCACGTGATATAAAACTAACTAACCTAAAACCGTGTTCAAAAAGTGTAAAAAGAAAGAAAATAAATTCATAAAAGAAAAACCAAAAGAAAAAAAAAAAGAATATATATATTTTCTATAATCAGCTTGAAACAAGCAGAAAAAATAGCACATGCTAAAAACTTTTTTCGGTGAAAGTGCTTTTAAAGTTTTTGCACCTTTTTCCTGGTATACATTGCAGAAACAGCTCAAATTTGAGTATATACCGACAATGACACAGTTTAAAACTATAGGATAAAGGCCTATTTGAGTACTAAATGCACATGTGATGTTATTGAGTGCTGCTGGGGATTTTGTTGAGATGATGTTAAAGTGTTAAATGTCTTCTTTCGGTTATTTGTGTGTATATGTATTTTATTTAATTTCTTTCTTTTTTTTTCCTTTTTTTTTTTCCTGCTGTCTTGGCCAGGAATTTTTAATCTCAATGGGATTATTTCCTGGTAAAATAAAGGATAATAAATAATAAATAAATATTGTTCAAAATAATCAATCTCACCAGTGAAGGTCAAGTGTGGCAGCAGAGAGGCCAGCAGGAGCAGAGAGATGATGATGGTCATGATGAAAGAAGATATTAAGTGAGTTCTCATGTTCTCATGATAAAACACTGTATAAATATAATGGGTGGAGAAACAAAGTCCAAAAGTCTCACACACACACACACACACACACACACACACACACACACACACACACACACACACACACACACACACACACACACACACACACACACACACACACACACACACACACACACAGTTTCCATGTTTTATGGGGACTTTCCCTAAGCGTAATGGTTTTTAATTGTATCCCCCTATACTGCCCCTACCCCTAAATGATTTATAAGATGTTTTCCTCATGGGGACCAAAACAATGTCCCCACAAGGATTTCGGATAGGGTTTACCAGGACACACAACACTTTTTTTTCTCACATTGAAGTGTTAGTTACGTAACAGTAACATAAGAAGATATTATTTGTTAATTTTTGTTATCTGCAACATGCATTTTGTTGTAATGAACATTATTACTTTAAAGCAATAGTTCACCCAAAATTAAAATGTGCTGTTGATTTACTCACCCTCAGGCCATGATGTAGGTGACCTTTGTCTTCTTCAGTAGAACGGTAAAGATGATTTTAACTGAATCCACAGTCCAAGGTGATTGATATAATTGAAGTCAATGGCTACTGTCATTTTGGGAGTACATACAAGCAAAACAAAATCAGTACCCGTGGCTCCTGAAAATACAGCGAGGTCTTATGAAGTGAAACGATCGGGCTTAACTGAACACAATAATTACAACATTATTACCTGTGATCTACAGCCTCTGCAAAAAGCTTGAGCATTTTGACAACAGTCTGGAGAGCATTTCCTGTTGCATTATGACATATTTGTGATTTATTTCAAATTTCATTTTCCTTGGCTAGTACAGTAACATAAAATATATACTCTAAAGGTAGGCCTACTTATTGACTACGCCACTCAACGACCTAAAAGTCATTGTGTAGTCACGGTGTAACATAAGATTGATAAGCATTCTATTTTGTGCCGATCCAGGCCAGCTGATACGGTTCTGGTTTAATTTTCCACTGCAAGGTTGATAACGGCCACTCTTTGGAATGCAATACAAAAGCGTCAGCCATTGCCTTGGTAACACAACTGTTTACTAATGATATGAGAAGTAAATAACGACACATTATAGAGGATGATCAGATATTTCTTTTAATTTGTGTTTATTTGCTCAGAGCGCTTAGCCAGCTACAGAGAAACAACAGAAAAGTGACCAGTCCTGAGCTGTAAAGTCATTTAATGGATTTTAACAGCACGGTTAAACAACCGGGCCAAGAACAGTTTGTAATCGTGCCGTGCCGTACCAGACTCAAGTGGAAACATAACTGGAACCGTTCCTTATCATTCTAAGAACTGTTCGGCCCGACGGTGGAAAAGCGACTAGACTTGACCAAATGTTCATTCAGCTGAAGTCATGTAGCATAGTGAGAGCAATGCTAAAATGCATTGAATTCACATTAAAAGTGCACATTTGAGCACATAATGTAGAAGACATATTACAACAGAAGATATGGTAGCAGAGTGACTAGCAAAAGCACAGAGATGATCATGATGCTGTTCTGGGAAGGTTTCTTTGGACTGCTGGAGTTCTCTTCAGTGTTGATGAGGGTATTGAATGTGAAGTGAGCTGGTTTAGCCCCTTATTGCTCATACTTCCTTTTTCACAGTTTCATGTTGGTCTTGTTTTGCAATGAAGTGGAAAAGATAAGTGTTGTGTTTGTGTTCTTGATGGTAGTAGATCAATTCTCCCCATGTGTGATGTAATCTTGTGTAATTGTGTAATATTGTAATATGTATAATATTTATTGTAAATTCTGTTAGATTAGATAAATCAGGGTGTGAGCTTAATAAAACTGACAACCCAGTGGTTAGATCTCTGAGACTTTATGAATATATTATATATAAAATACTTATATATATATAATTATTTATTTAATTACCGTGGTGAAAAAAAGTATACTTTATTGTATTTCAAATATATTCTCTTTTCCGATAGTATATTAGAAATATACTTACAAAAATTATATCATCTCTAAATATATCAAAAATATATTAGCATCATATTTTCACAACACAACATTTAACACACTTTAAAATAATTGTATTTTAGTATATTTTCTAAAAATATATATATTTTAGAAAAATAATCTAAATTATTTTAGATTAAAATTTATTTTAGATAAGAATGAAAGTTCAGTGTACTTTTGTAAAGTGTACTTATTTGAACATTATTTTAAAATATATTTTTTGTATATTTTAAACTTATGCTCAAAATTGTCATTGTAACAAATTAACAATGCACTAAAAGCATATTTTAAAAATACATAATCATTAAGCTGTATATTTAATGTTAAATAATGTTTAAGGTTATTTATTCATGCATAACTATTCCATTTAAGCATTAATAAATATGTGATAATAAATTATTATTATATAGGCCTAAATAAATTATTATATGCACTAAAAGCTCATTTTAAAATAAATACTGTGTATGCTATAAGCCCTACTTTAGTTGTGATTTAAGTGTAAATATGTTTGATAAGTTTACACTGGCAGAGAAGAATCGTGTTACATGCACAGTATGTTCCTTTTCTAGGTTACATCATCTCGTCTGTGGGAGTGCGCATGGACCCAGACAAGGTTAAGGCTGTGGTGGATTGGCCAAATCCAGATTCCCGTAAGGCCCTACATCATTTTCTAAGGGTTCGCCAATTTTTACCAACATTTTATTCGTAATTACAGCCAACTAGCCGCTCCTCTGACAGCCTTGACCTCCCCCAGAACTACATTCAGGTAGTCTGGTGTAGCCAAAGCTACATTTTCCAAAATCAAGAGCCGCCTTGTTTCGGCTCCCATTCTCATCTCCCCTGATCCATCACGTCAGTTTGTGGTGGAGGTCGATGCATCAGAGGTGGGGGTAGGTGTGGTTCTATCCCATTGCTCTTCCTTGGACGACAAGATGCATCCTTGCGCATTTTTTTCCCATCGATTATCGCCAGCCGAATGTAACTACGATATTGGTAACAGGGAGTTGTTGGCAGTCAAGTTAGCCTTGGAAGAATGGCGTCATTGGTTGGGAGGGTCAGGGGTACCTTTTATAGTCTGGAATGATCATAAGAATTTGGAATATATCAGATCCGCCAAAAGACTGAACTCCAGGCAGGCTCGGTGGGCACTTTTTTCGGACGTTTTGATTTTTCTCTCTCGTACTGACCGGGTTCCAAGAACATCAAACCCGATGCTTTATCTCGCGTTTTTGACCGCTCCGAATGCCCGTCTACTCCCGAGTATATTTTACCCAAGAGACTCATTGTCTCCATAACTGTATGGGAGATCGAATTGAAGGTCAAATCAGCCTTAGAATGGGTAACGCCTCCGCCCGGTGGTCCACCGAGTCGATTGTTCGTGCCGGAGGGCTTACGATCTAACGTTATTCAGTGGGGTCATTCTTCCAATGTGGCATGTCATCCAGGTGTTAATCATACCAGTTTTTTGGTCAAGCAACAGTTTTGGTGGCCAGGTGTGGCTCGTGACATTTGAGATTTTGTTGTGTCTTGTTCAGTTTGTGCCTGTGGTAAGACTTACAATCGTCCTCCAGATCGGTTACTCCAACCAATGTCTTTCCCTTCGAGATCCTGGTCCCACATCGCACTAGATTTTGTCACCGCCCTCCCACCCTCCCAGGGTAAGACGGTTGTTTTGACCGCAGTGGACCGGTCTCGAAGGCGGCTCACTTTATTCCCTTACCTAAATTACCCTCCACTAAGGATACAGTGGTGGCTGTCATTGAACACATATTTTGCAAACATGGCCTCTCGATTGACGTGGTCTCTGACAGGGGGCCCCAATTTATTTCCAAATTTTGGAAAGAGTTTTGTAAGTTGCTGGGGGCGACCGTAAGTCTGTCTTTGGGTTTCCATCCCCAGAGCAATGGTCAAACCGAAAGAACCATCCAGGATTTAGAAAGAGGGTTGCGATGTGTAGCTTCCAAGAATCCTTGCTCCTGGAGCCAACAACTCCCATGGGTTGAGTACGCAAATAACTCGTTACCAGTATAGTCCACTGGCCGTTTGAGTGTAGTATAGGTTACCAGTCACCTGTTTTTCCTAGTCTGTAATCCGAAGTCACGGTCCCCTCTGCTCACGCCTTTGTCCAGAGGTGCCGTCGCATTTGGACTAGAGCCTGTGAGGCTCTGCTTCAAGTAAGAGCGCGCACCAAGGCCCAAGCCGATCGCCACCGGTCTAAGCCTCCCATCTATGTCGTGGGTCAAAAGGTGTGGTTTTCATCTAAGAACATTCCTCTCCGCTCCGTATGTAACAAGCTTGCTCCCAAATGTATTGGTCCATTCCCTGTCACCAAGATCGTTAGTCCAGTGGCAGTCCACCTCAAACTACTGCGTACAGGAGGATTCATTCCGTCTTTCATGTGTCCAAATTCAAACCTGATTTTCATTCCCATTTTAATCCGCCTGCCCCAGTTCCCCTACCGCCGCGACTCGTAGATGGGGAACCAACTTATTCTGTAAATCGTATTCTGGACTCGAGAAGGAGGGGACGCATTTCAGTATCTGGTGGACTGGGAAGGTTCCGGTTCCGGAGATGAGAAGTTGGGTTCCTGCGAGGGACATACTGGATCACTCCCTTATCGATGATTTGAATCGACAGGTAAGTTCTGCTGGGAGCGCCAGGAGGCACTCTTAGGGGAGGGATACTGTCACGGTTCATGAATGCATTGGTTCATTCTGTCTGTGTGTGTGTGTGTGGAGTGTAAGTGGGAGGCGTGATTTCTGATTACCAGTTCATCAGATCACCACCACCACCTGCTGCACCTGATTACCCGGTCTACATATTGGCTTGCTAACCACCCTGTGTTTGTCAGATCGTTTGGTGTTGTTCCGTGGCCCTGTCCTGTTCTCCTCCCGTTTCATCTGGTGTTTGCTATTCTCGTGGATCCTGTTCGTTGTCTCTGGATGTTTTCACCGTGGTGGATCAGCTCCCGGATCTTGTTGCCCATAGAGGCCCTGCGTCACCTGGGTTAAAAAGCCTGCCTACATCGTCTGACTTGCATTACATCAACTACTGTGGCAAGAGAAGGAACCTGCTCTTACATCTGACCTCCTTTGTATCTACTAACTGTGTTCTGAGAAATAAATATATCTTGAATTGCACTCGCACTTGAATCCGCTTCTGTTTCAAACATGCTTCTGCTTTTCAAACATGAAAGTATAACAAAGGCACATAGACTACATAAATTCTCTAAAGTGGATAAAGGCATATTGTCCACATCACTATAAAACATATGTCCTTATTAGGAGAAAAATATGTTGTTTAAAACAGCATGAGATCTCGTTATAATGAGAAAATAGCTGTGTTGTTTTTACGACATAACATCTTGTTGTTACAAGAAAAGATGTTGTTAAAACGACATAAATATCTCAACATAATTGAGTGGAGAAAATAATATGTAGGCCCTATGTGGCAGCAATGCATCACCGTGACCTGTAAATGCGAAAAATTTGCAGCTCCATTGCATTGCAGTGCAAAAATGTCCTTTTTCAGATTGCCTGAAAAACGTAGCCTGGAAATCTTGATGCACCATAGCACCTGTAATTTAACACAAATGTAATTTGCAGCCTGGGCATCTAGCAACTATATTTTTGCTGCTGTGCATAAACATAGGTTTTTTTTTCTCAGCTTGAGGTGTCTATAACACTGATAGTAAGAAGATATTATGTGTGGTGATTCCTGTTATGTTGTCTGCATCAGCTGTTAAATATAAAACCACAATAACACATAAAATATGGACATGTAACTCAGAATATAAAAACAGCTTTTAGTATTTATTTGTATTTTGACTATACAGTTTAAATGAAGAATATGGACTCTTGCTGTAACCCATATTTTTTTTAAGGGACAGGTAGAAAATAATTTTGTTGTGATCAATATTATTCCTTTAAATGATAATTCACCAAAAATGAAAATGTGCTGTTACCCTTAACTTACCCTCAGGTCATCCAAGATGTAGGTGACTTTTTATTTATTCAGTAGAACAGTAAAGAAGATTTTAACTTAAACCACTATGATGTGGTTATATGAATTATACTGATTCATATAATTTAACACAGGGGTTTTCAAACTGGGGTCCTCCAGAAGGTTCTAAGCAAGGGGTCCCCAGAAAATTTTAGGGAATAAAAAGATTGATAAAAAGATTGATAAACAAAAAATTTCGGTAACGCTTTAGATTACGGCCCGGAAAGTACTGCATAATTAAAGTGAATTTACAGCATAACTTTCTGTAATTGTAGTGTAACTATAAAGTAAGTATATGGGAACAATATGTAATATTGGGGTAACTATCAGGAAAATTTACAAATTATTTATGCTGTAAGTATTTTTTAATTAAGGGGTAATTATACTGTAAGTATTCTTTAATTAATGGGTAATTATACTGTAAGTATTTTTTAATTAAGGGGTAATTATACTGTAAGTATTTTTTTATTAAGGGGTAATTATACTGTAAGTATTTTTTAATTAAGGAGTAATTATACTGTAAGTATTTTTTAATTAAGGGGTAATTATACTGTAAGTATTTTTTTAATTAAGGGGTAATTATACTGTAAGTATTTTTTTAATTAAGGGGTAATTATACTGTATTCTTTAATTAAGGGGTAATTATACTGTAAGTATTCTTTAATTAAGGGGTAATTATACTGTAAGTATTTTTTAATTAAGGAGTAATTATACTGTAAGTATTTTTTTAATTAAGGGGTAATTATACTGTATTCTTTAATTAAGGGGTAATTATACTGTAAGTATTCTTTAATTAAGGGGTAATTATACTGTAAGTATTCTTTAATTAAGGGGTAATTATACTGTAAGTATTTTTTAATTAAGGGGTAATTATACTGTAAGTATTTTTTAATTAAGGGGTAATTATACTGTAAGTATTTTTTAATTAAGGGGTAATTATACTGTAAGTATTTTTTAATTAAGGGGTAATTATCCGTGTAGTTACGGGGTAAGTATGGATGTGCGGGCTGTAAATTAAAGTGGCTCTTGTTCTCCTCTTGTTTCGTGTAGTTATGGGGTAAGTATGGATGTGCGGGCTGTAATTTAAAGTGGCTCTTGTTCTCCTCTTGTTTCGTGTAGTTATGGGGTAAGTATGAATGTGCGGGCTGTAAATTAAAGTGGCTCTTGTTCTTCTCTTGTTTCGTGTAGTTATGGGGTAAGTACAATAAAAACACAAATACAATCTGATATCACTCAGAAACCTTTATTTAAAAAATAAAAAATAAATTTAGAGCACATTCATTTCTCTTGCTTGGCTTCATCCTCCTCTTGTTCCTCTTCTTTTTCTTCTTGCCACAGATGAATCTTAAGAAGGATCCCACATGTCTAGCTAGTATTCTGTAACTGTTACACTAAAAATACAGTGCGTGCAGAAATATCCTCACCGTTTACTCGTCTTTTACCCTCATGCAATCCGAGATGTAACAGCCAACGACTTTATTTCCTCAGATGAACATAGATAAATAAATAATCTCTGGTAATTAAAAGTCATTTGAGTTTCTAAGAGTTAAGGCATCAAACAGCAAATACAGCAATAACTACAGTAATCCATACGATCCCAATGGATAAGTGTTTATAAGAAAAATAACAATATATCACATCCGACCAGCAGTTATCTGCGTGTGCATGCGAGGGTTGATTCCACCCTTGACGTAACTTGAAGGGTCAAGCGTGACGTGCGCGCGCCGAAAAACTCTGGTCATGTGGATGTTGTCACATGCCTGTCCTGTCTTGTGTGCACATGTGGGTTTTGTCATGTCTCCGGTCTACTGTCAACCCCGCCCTTCTTATCTGATTATTGGTTAATTTGCCCCACCTGTTCCCTCTTGATTTCTTCCCCTTATAAGCTCCTTGTGTTTGTCAGTCTGTGTTGGATCCTTGTATATGTCTCGTCATCGTCTCCCGGTTCCCTGTGTGGTATGTCTTCAGTTCCTGGTTTTTGATTATGTATTTTGCCCCCTCGTGGGTTTTGTTTTCTGTTTATGTTTATTTTTGTTATAAATAAATATATCATTTTCTGCACTTGAGTCCTCGCACCATTTTCCTGTTTCCTCGTGTCCGTGACGTGACAGATGTCTGATGCTGTCGTTTTTTTATGCTCACAACAGTATACAAACAATAACATAATATATAACATAATATTATAATAGCAATTAGAAACAAACAAGAATAAAATACAAGATATGTTCGTTCTCACGTGTGTTTCAGATGAAACGTGCACGAGAACGTCATGAAAGCTTGAAGCGTCTCATGTACGCGCTGGTAACAGGCAAGCTTTCATGACGTTCTCATGCGCGTTTCATCTGAAACACATGTGAGAACGGACATTTCTTGTATTTTATTCTTGTTTGTTTCTAATTGCTATCATCATATATTATGTTATTGTTTGTATACTGTTGAACTTGTGAGCATTAAAAAACAACAACAACATCATCAGACATCCACATGACCAGTTTTATGGCGCGTGCACGTCACGCTTGACCAGTGTTGTGCAAGTTACTTCCAAACTGTAATATATTATAGATTATTTACTACTGCTATTTAAAAGTAATTCTTTACACTACAATATTACTGTCTCAGAATTGTAATGCGTTACATTACTCCTGTATTACTTTTGAGTTACTTTCACCAAAATAACTTCAGAAGTAGCTCTTAACATTCTAAAATGTAGGCAGAGAGTATTTTACATCCAGTAGAAGGCGATATGATGAAGAATAATGACATGGGCCATCCAGGCTAACAATAGAGAATTGGCAAAAAAGTGAATGCTCAAGACAATGCAAGAAATCATGAAGATCCAAATATGATATAAGTATTATTTTAGAGGTAAAGTGATTATCTGGCAATATCTGGGAATAGCTTCTGTTCATAGACACAAAAGAACAGAACTGTGTAAACTCTTAAGTTATGACAATATGCGCATTTGTTCTTTTCTTATTGTTGCGAGATAGTTATTTCGGTTTTAGGAAAAGGTTGTATTTGACTGCATTTGCATTTGACTAGCCTACGTTCTTGTCCTCATCTCTGATAAACTAAGCAATACGCATCCATCTCGCGAATGTACAGTAGGGATGAGACGGTGGGGACATTTTCCCACCGGTTAATCAAAGTGTGATGACATCACCGGTATCTGGGCTTTTAAATCACTATTCTATTTAACCGAAAGGAACATGCACACTGCCGCTTGGTCATTAATAACGGGAGCAGATGCAAAGCGAGTGCTTTCAATGAATTCCTATAAAAGTTAAGCTTCCATATGAACTAAAAACGCGCCAGTGCGCGCACACCGTGAATGACAGCTCGTTAGTAAACGTGCGCTCTGTGTGCGGCAAAGCAGATTTTTAGTTTCGGTTTAAAATTAGCCTATTATTCTTAATGAAATACACAACACAATGACAAACCCCCTTTAATAGGCGCTTTTACATTTTACTTTGAAACAAAATCTTCCGCAATCGTCAGCTCAAGATCACATTTTCGGTTCATGCTTCCGTTCTTATTTGAACGTCCTGTTCTCTAACTGAACTAAATTACTGTATTACTATAAAAATTCTAAACGACGGTGTCACGGTGTGCAGTAGTCTTATTCTGTCATCTTCACCCAAGTGTTGTTTATAGGCATTAGAGGTGGACAGATCGATACTAATATCGATAATATCGATACCAACGTTGGTATCGGTATTGATCGATACCAATGTGAAAATATCGATACTTAAGTTTCAGTTTCTCTCGTTTTGCAACCTGGCCGTGTTTGTCAAAATGCTTCTGCTGTCACACAGCAGAGGAAGCTCTCAAGAGAGTGCTGCTCGTGCTCGACACTGCTCTCCTCCCCCTCTCCTGTTTTGTACCGTCACGTGACTCACCACTAGCGCTACCACCAGCAGTCAGGCGCGCGCGCCGCTCAGCCAAGCATTTAAATTTTCAGCATTATATCGTATGACAAGGAGAATTTGTTTTACATGTTTTATATTTATTGTGAATTAAAACTTTGTGACTTTGTTTATTTAAGAAAAAAATCCTGAAAAGAAGTGCACTAAAGAGATTTTTTTTTTGTTAACATGCTACTTTAAAGAGTAATCATTTTGTAACTTTGTTTATTTAAATAAAACAGAAGTAACCAAAAGTTGTTTCTGAACAAAAGCTTTTGTAGTACTGATTAATAAGCCAAAATGCAAATCACAAAAACATATTAAAAGTCATGAAAATTAATTTATTTAGGTTGAAGACGCATCCACCTTAATTATTAAAAAGTATCGGTATTGGTATCGATATCGGCGATACTGGCCCTGTATTTACTTGGTATCGGATCGATACCAAATCTAGCGGTATCGCACACCTCTAATAGGCATTAGGCCTATAGTTTAGCCGCGCGCGCCTTGTCTCTCGTCCGTTCTTCGACGCGCTTGTCGTTGTGCTATTCTTTGAAACGACAGAGCCTTTAAACCTTCTTTAGCCACTTTTCCACTGGCCAGTGCGAGCACAGAGACTGAGATCATGCCTGCGGCACTTCTGTAAAATCCGCAATAAACACGTACGCCTTCACTGGACTATGTCACACCATTATCCAAAAGTACACCAGCAAGAGGGAGATGAATTGAAGTATTGAATTGAAGGAAAATGAAGTAAATCGCTATACAAAAATATATCAGAAGCTGTCAGTTAGTATTTAATTACTAACCTGGACACCACACGCGGCTATTGAATGACCACGAACAGGTAATAACTTGCATTTTTCATGCGTTTAATGTATCGCGTCTTTTTTTCCTTTTCCTTTTTCGTTTTATTGTATTTCTTTTTTTTTTGGGGGGGGGGGGGGGGGACGCATTTCCGTTACTGGAAATGTACCGAGTAAAATTTTACTGAAAATTGATTACTAATGCCTTACACTACTGCGTTACAGCAAAAAGTAATAAGTTACTGTAATTTATTACTTTTGTAATGCGTTACTCCCAACACTGCGCTTGACCCTTAAGTTACGTCAAGCGTAAAATCAACCCTCGCATGCACACGCAGATAACTGCTGGTCGGATGCGATTTATTGTTATTTTTCTTACAAACACTCATCGTGTAACTTCAGAAGACATTGATTCATCCATTGGGATCGTATGGATTACTGTAGTTATTGCTGTATTTGCTGTTTGATGCCTTAACTCTTAGAAACCCAAATGAGTTTTAATTAGCAGAGATTATTTATTTAAATGAGGGTAAAAGACGAGTAAACGGTGAGGATATTTCTGCACGCACTGTTTTTTCAGTGTAACGGCCGTTTCACACCACAAGCGTGAGCGGCGCGTGAGCAGCGCTTATTTTTTTCGGCGCCCATGTTAATCAATGAGTGCATTCACACCGGGAGCAGGAGCAGCGCGTGAGCGTCAAGCAGGAGCGTCGCGTGAGCAGCAGTGAAGCGGGAGTTTCGGCTGCGAGCCTATTTTTGCTGCGCTGCTGACGCTCCTGACGCTCAATTAAAGTGAAAGCACACTTTTAAAGGACAAAATAAATGTGATTTTACACAAAAAGTGCCTAAAATGCACACAGGAAGCATGTGTAGTGTATTTGAACAATAACTGGAGTATGGCAGAGAAGAAAACGAAGAATAAAAAATATCTGTGGAAGATTTTAGCAATTTAAATTTGTTTTGATTATTCAGTTTGGGTGAAAGTATGGTTATGATTATAAAAAATAAAGTAAACTAGCCAGAAAATATAACAAACTTTCGTTAGGTTTAGTATTTAATATCCAGACAGGTAAAGGCTCTCGGTCTGCAGCTGCAGTCACGGTGTAAAGCGAAAGCACACTTTTGATGGACAAAATAAATATAATATCACAAAAGCGCTCAAAATGCACACAAGAAGCACATGTGGTGTGTTTTAACAATAACTGGAGTATGTCATTAAAGAAAACGAAGAATAAAAATCATCTGTAGAAGATTTACCCATTTAAACTTGTTTTAATTATTCAGTTTGGGTGAAAGTATTATAAAAAGTAAAGTAAACTACCCAGAAAATATAATTTATTTTAGTTTAGTATTTAATACTCAGACAGCTATAGCCTCTATCATTGTGGATGCCGCTGCTGTGACGCTGCACCAACGCTTCCAGTGTGAATACACTCGCGCGTCTGCAGCTGCAGTCACGGTGTAGCTACGCTGAAGTGCTGCTCACGCGCTGCTCATGCTTGCGGTGTGAAACAGGCGTAACAGTTACAGAATACTAGCTAGACACGTGGGATCCTTCTTAAAGGGTCATGAAACCCCCCTGCTGCAGCGGTGTTTTTTCACACCTTCGATTTGAAAAAGCTTGTTAAAAGGGGAGTGGTCGACTGTGAAAAGGTGGGATGGTATTGTGTGGAAAGAGGGAAAGTTTGCATAAATAGGGGAGTGTCAGTAGGTGCATTAAGACTAGCGATACCAACAGCAGCAGTTACAGCGGTTCTGAGACATGTTCTTGGTTCACGTTGGCATTGTTTACCACAGTGAGATTAAATGAGGGATGAGTACAGCGAATGAGAGAGCTATGAGTGGCGTGCAGCAGAGATCGCAAATCATTCAGCTCTTCAAAGTTCAAACCAGCATAATTCAGTGAGAAATGAAAATAAATGTTATTCTGCATGACGAAATATTTTGCAAACGTGATAAAACTATATTTGTCCAAATATGCACGTTGTTTGGCAAGATGAACAACGCGCCGACGTGATAAGAGAACGTGAACCACCCAACATGCGATGTGATAGAGATGTGTAATTCTAGATCGGGGTAAAAGCGAAGGTGTTTAAGGCTAGTCTCGACCGCGCATCTGAAGCAGAGCGACGCGCGCTGGGTTGCCGTGACGATCCGCGCTGTTTATCACTTGGCAGCTAAATCTATATTTGTCCAAATATGCACACTGTTTCACTAAGAGCCCGAACACATGCGGTTTAGTGCATGGCTGTGACGCCAAATAAAACGGAGAGGACGTGGCTTTTGTTCATTAGCCTACAGATTACAGATTGGTTAGTTTGCACTCCTGACATAGATAGTCAACGCTTGCAGGTTCGGCGTGCGATTCCTCAGGTGAATTTTACTTTACCGAGCCTTTGTAGCAAAGGCTTCCACAGACGGCACCGGTTACAGCACGCTCGGCGCCCTTTACGTTACTTCGTATCAGCACAACGCCTAGCTTTCCTCCGTGACTTTTCCGCACGCTGCTTCCAAAACTTCCCCACCATATCTCTACAATAATGATGGAAAACGAGCCTGACAGAAGTGACTGTCTCATGCATATTACCTAAATTATCTTGTATGCATACTACAGCGCAGGGATTGGACTGAATGAGCTTTATGTCATGAATATATATCGAGAATCGCTCGGAGCGGTCGACGTCAGCATGTGCCCAGCAGCCCATACTTGGGCCGAAAAGGCCGTGCCGACGTCAGCATTTGTGACGTTGCTCCGACTAAGCTTTTCAAACCGGAAGACAGAAATCGCTCTGAAAAATGCAAAAATAACTATTTTCACATATGAATACCATTAATGAGTACCCTTAGTGTTTTCAATGATGTGCAGCCTATACATATCTGTTTACATCTCAAAAAAAGTGTTTTGGGGTTTCATGACCCTTTAAGATTCATCTGTGGCAAGGAAGAAAAAGAAGAGGAACAAGAGGAGGATGAAGCCAAGCAATTAAGAGAAATGAATGTGCTCTAAATCTGTTTTTTAATGTTTTTTTTTTTTTTTTTTTTTTTCATTTTTTAAATAAAGGTTTCTGAGGGATTTCAGATTTAGTTTGTGTTTTTATTGTACTTACCCTGTAATTACATGAAACAAGAGGAGAACAAGAGCCACTGTAATTTACAGCCTGCACATCCATACTTACCCCGTAACTTCACGGATAATTACCCCTTAATTAAAGAATACTTACAGTATAATTACCCCTTAATTAAAAAATACTTACAGTATAATTACCCCTTAATTAAAAAATACTTACAGTATAATTACCCCTTAATTAAAAAAAATACTTACAGTATAATTACCCCATAATTAAAAATACTTACAGTATAATTACCCCTTAATTAAAAATACTTACAGTATTATTACCCCTTAATTAAAAAATACTTACAGTATAATTACCCCTTAATTAAAAATACTTACAGTATAATTACCCCTTAATTAAAAATACTTACAGTATAAATAATTTATAAATTTTCCTGATAGTTACCCCTTTATTCCCCCAATATTACATATTGTTCCCATATACTTACTTTATAGTTACACTATAATTACAGAAAGTTATGCTGTAAATTCACTTTAATTATACAGTACTTTCCGGGCCGTAATCTAAAGCGTTACCAAAAAATATCTTCATTTGTGTTCCGAAGATGAAGGTCTTACGGGTGTCGAACGACATTAGGGTAAGTAATTATTGACAGAATTTTCATTTTTGGGTCAACTAACCCTTTAAAACCCATCACCCCACTATAGTTGCTGCAGTGTATAGTTTTAATTTTCCTTTTGTAAGTATTTTTCTAATTATTATCCATGTGTTATATCTTAATGACACACAAGCAAACATCCAAGTAAAGGATTTCAGCGTTCGTGGCTCCACTCGTTGAGACTGTTTTCCAAGATGGCGCCTGTCCGTAAATGCGTAATGTACTGTCTTTATAGACGAGTTTCCCGGGCACTTCCGGTTTACTTCCTGTTTCTGCCAAGAACTTCCGGCCTGCGCTGGGTAGTGTTGTAAAAATGGCGTTAGAATGGCAACATTCGACCGAAAAGCTCGTTAAAAATGGTGTTTTGACCATTCCGCATCCAAGTAAGGTAACATCATGGGCGGACAACATTTCGATATGGCCCAGCATAACAACATCCAAGATCTTTTCTTATTTTATTGATTCTATGGCGGTGGATGGGAATGCAATTAATAACCTGAAAAGCTCTGAGGCGTTTCAGTACCTCCATTCAGACAAAGTGGGCTGTGTACTTTTACACGATATGGGCAGTTTAATTTACTTAAAGGCCGATGTTCAACCAAGCCAGTCCGTTAACAATTCAGCGCATAACGCCTGGGTTTTGGTTACCAAGACGGGAGATGTGGAGACTGCAGGCTGTACCTGTATCGCCGGACCCGGACGTTCCTGTAGCCACGCAGCCGCTGTGCTTTGGAAGGTACGTTAGCCCATCTTATGGTTGTATTAAGATGCTTGTATGTAACGTTATCCGTGGGTTAATCTATAACAGAACACGACGAGTAATACGTGTGTGTGTGTGTGTGTGTGTGTGTGTGTGTGTGTGTGTGTGTGTGTGTGTGTGTGTGTGTGTGTGTGTGTGTGTGTGTGTGTGTGTGTGTATGCGCATGCGTGTGTGTGTGTGTGTGTGTGTGTGTGTGTGTGTGTGTGTGTGTGTGTGTATGCATGTGTATGCATATGCATGTGAGAGAGAGATTGTCTAAGTGTGAGAGTGTGAACTACCCCTGCCGTTCCCGCACAAGGTTGCAATTCTTAAATGTGATCTAACAAAGGTAAAGGGAAAATATTAACCATAAAAAACTGTTTATATTGCTTGTACTTGGGATGAAGTAAACATCTATTGAGTTTTTTTTTTAACATAAATTGTTTGATTATGTTGAATTAAAAACCCAGAAATGCAGCGGGTATTTTCTTTTATTATTCTTTTCATATTTTTCCAGATTTTTTAATATAAGTCTAAATAAACTCAGGCATAAAGGGGTTAAACATTGATGTTAATGGCTGCAGGCCCAGCTCATTAATTGTTTTGAAATGTAACAAAAACGCTCTACCTTCATCATACCCTTGTTATTTTGATTTACAAAATGTTTTCTCCAAAAAAAGTCAATTGTGCTGTGATGCTCAAACCATTATTTAAAAAGCGTGTGATTTTTGTTTCTATCTGTCTGCAGGTAGAAAATGCTGTGAGGCAAGGGAAGACAGGGCTTGCCTGCACTGATGTGCAGAATTGCTGGAATGCCGGGACAAAAAGCAATACTGGGCAGCAAAAAATCAGAGATGTGTCTTTCCGTAGAACACAGCAGAAATAAGCTGTACCAACCAGCATCACAGGCATCCTCCTCCAGCATAGTTTCTACACCTAGTCGCAAGGTAAAAGTCCATGAGACACTGGAAGAATGGCAAAATTACTGTCTCTCCACACCAATAGCGGCACTTTTTACTGCACCTGGCAGTGGACTAATGCAGCTCACTTTTAACACCAGCCTCCTTGCTCAGTCTGCGGAGACATCAAAAGCTCCACTGCCCCTGCATCATGGTGATCACAACACACAACTTGAATGTGAGAAATGTAGGGCATTCTACACCACATACATTGACATGACCACAACCCAATTTATGTACATTGAGCAGCACACAAAAGAACAGAGCAGGGAACAACTGTGGCATGAAATGCGACGGGTACGGATAACAGCAAGCACAGCCAAGAATGTGCCAGTTCGGGCCACCACAGCACCAGACAAATTCTTGTCTGAACACCTCCATCCTACCTTTCACGGTAACGCAGCAACCCGGCAAGGAGCAGAGGGTGAAGAGCACGCCAGGCAATACCTGAAAGACCAAGGTCATGACATCGATGTGAAAGGTTTGGTGGTTTGCCCGAGTGAGCCATGGCTTGCTGCGAGTCCGGATGGTGTCATGAACAGAGACACACTACTGGAGATCAAGTGCCCTGTCTTAGTCAAAAACCAGTCCCTTACTGAAGCACTTGCTGCTAAAAGCAGTGAGATCAAATGCATGCCCACAGGGGAATTCCGTCTGTCCTTCAATGGGCCAAAGGGATATTACATGCAGGTGCAACTGGGCATGCACTGCACAGGGCTACGGCAAGCCTTGTTGGTGATTTGGAGTAACACTGAATGTCTGCAGCTCAACGTGCTCTACGACCAAACCTTTGTTGAGGGACATATCTCAAGGCTTCACTCCTTCTATTTCACCCACATGTTGCCAAAAGTTGTCGATGACTTCGATGATGGAAGGCTGGAGTTGTGTTCCAGATACATGGATGTTGTAAAATCAGCATGACCTGTTTATGTGTACTGGGGTAATTAATCATTCCTTTTTTAACCCCTTGTCCCCCGTTGTCACAAATTTGTGACAAATCCTTTCTAGCTTTTATTTATTTTTATCAAACTGATTTATTTTATTTTACTTACTCTTATTTATTTTTATATCAGTCACTTATTTCTTTATTTATTAATTTTATTTAATATTTTATTCCAGTCTTTTTCTTTTTGTGATATTGTGAGTTTTTTCCTGTATTTACTTTGTTTTTATTTAATTATAAAAAAAAATCCATTAAGGAGTTAATGAAATTGTCCCTTTGTTATGGAATAGGATCAATAAAAATTTATTCATTTCTTCTCAAATCAATTTGTTTATTGTCATGTGTCAATATTTACAATACAAGAAAAAGAATAACACTCACAAGTTTTCACAATAATCACAACACCAGAAAGGGAACAATAACAATACATTTACACAGTTTTTTTTTTCTAGCTGAAAGATATATACATGTATATAAAATATAAAAAAGGAATATGTACAATTTCAAAAAAAAAAAATTGCAGGTAACCCAGGTTTTACTTTTCATAGGGACTTAAACCTCATGTGGCAGTCGGATGAGTCTGGACCTCATGTTTGCTAAAGCAGCACATATGGTAAGAATCTTGTCCAACCGCGGGGTCATAGAGATGGGGACAGTTTGGGACAGAATTTTGAAGACTTTAAGTCTTCGGATTGCCCTCTCCACATGTATACGGACATTGGCCACTCGTCTAGTGCGCGTTACCTCCTCATTGGTCAATTGACCACGCTTGTGGGTAAAGGCAGGAATATTCAATTTCACCTTCCTTTCATGTAGTACATCTCGAATCGTGAAACCCCTGTCAGCCATTACCTCATCACCAGGCCTTAGGGCCTCCAGAAACCCACTGTTTATAGTGATAAACTTGTCACTGCTTTTACCAGCATAGGCCTCTGATATAAACATTATCAGCCCATGAGGTGACACAGCAACAAGATATTTGGCAGTATTGGTTCCCTTGTAATGACTGAAAGTGGCACTCCTACAGTTAAGGTTTGTTGCTCTCTGAATAGCCGTTTCAGCACAATCGATGATGCAAGTGGTCTGGGGGTGGTTCTTTTTAAAGGATGGTGGCATGTTAGCACGTATAACACTTCTTGGCAGCCAGGCAACCATGGGTTCAAGCTGCTCACCCAATGTATCAATCCAGTGAGCAATCACCTTACTTACTTCACCTTTAGACACTTTAAAGCGCTTTGCCACATCCCCTAACACAAGGTTCAGTTTCAGTTTCATGAGGGTCATCAGTATTTGGTCAACAACAGGAATACTACATGATGGTTTACTAAATGGCAACATCGTTTTCACCAAAGTAAAAAAATATACCAGACGCAGTCCTGTGTACAGCAGCGAGGTATCATCATCCAGGAGCATATCATCAGCCACAGTCTGACCCACAGTCTGCGTCGATTTGTTCGCGTGGTCCAACTTTGCCGCGTAGCTGTGGTCAGTTTTTGTTAGGTCCTCCCATTGTGTTGCAGCATCTTTAAACTTCAGCTCGATGCACACTTCTAAAAGACAAACAGCATCAACTATAAATGTATATAGCCCACTAACACAGGACAGAGACACATATATCAACAGTCGAACTTGCTGCAAACTTTAGCTAAGCAGAAAAAAATCAAGATACACTTACCATCCGATTGCGTGCCACTTATGTTTCTGTCGAGTTTACGTCTCTTTTGCAGGGGAGGTCGCTCGTATCCCAACCAAAGTTCCGGGAAAGGGTTTTCCTCTGTGGGCTTTTTATCAATGAAGTGATAAGAACAAACAAAAAGTCTTTTGGGTGGATTCTTCAACTTCAAAGCCGCTAGCCACTTCCGAGATTCAACATCTGTTTTTGGTTTCTCATACAACGCATACGGGGGAGCACATCCACATTGGCGCCTTGTAGATGGTTGATGGTCGAAACATTCTCCTTCCGACCAAACATTCAGCAATCGCCACGAGTTGTTGCAACCGCGAACAGCACAATATGTCCCGGAGCCGTGTCAGCGTGTAACACCATCCATCGTTTACTTTTTCTGCACACTAACCGAAGACAGTAAAAGACGCTAACTCGCTAACCGTAAGTTCTTGGCAGACACAACAGGAAGTCGTTGGCAGAGTGACAGGATAATGGCGGCCCGCCTATTTCACTCAGGAAACTCGTCTATAAAGTATCTTCTTATTAAACTGTTTGTACTCTTACAAAGTTCTCAATGCTTCGGTTTGCATGTAGGGACCCTCATTATGCTACCGTGTTAGTGTGAGGCTATTTTGAGCCTTAACTAGCGATTTAATTTGACTACCCTGTGCCCCATAGACTAGCGTTATAAACTAATCTGTTTTAAGAGATAAAACTCTTTGCATTCAATTTTCATGAAAACGCATCACAGAGAATGATCTACTCAGTAACCATCTGTTAATTACCCCTAGGTTCATTTCTCACAGGAGTTGTCCTTTAATTGCTGCACTTTAATGGCTGTTCCACCACTTTATTTGTTGTTTGTTGTGTTTTCATGTTCAAAAGATAGAGTCAGCTTAGATAGATTCATCGAATGTTCAAATTCTAATACATTTGTTAATGATGAAGATTGATCTGAAGCAGTTATTATTGAGTTAGATGCCAAATGTTCTCCTCCTATTCAAATTTGACATTGAAGGGGTGCATACAACATATTTGCTGTACATTTAAATATGATTTTCAAGAAAAAAAAGAAGAAAAAAAAACACCTTGGGAAAATCAATACAGACCATGTTCACATGGACACTATTAAAATGACTATATGAAACTATTCAGAAAAATGTGGGCCCAAATGGGTTAACGGAAAAAACAAGTGACCAATGACACACAAGGCCTCAGTTTGTGTGGAATGCATCATCGGCTCGGTCTGAGTGTCGCTTCAGGCAAGAAACTCGCACCTTGTGGTTGTTGAGGTGTTTCAGGGTGCTTTCACACCTGCCTCATTTAGTTCGGTTGAAACATACTAGAGTTCGTTTCCCTCTTTGATGCGATGTGTTTGGTCAGGTGTGAAAGCAGCAATCGCACTCGAGTGCACACCAAAAGCGGACCAAACAAGCATACCAAGACCTATGTGCATGACATTATTTCCTGATAGATCATTGGCAGTAGACATGTGCCGATTTTCGATAATGCGATTTATCACGATAATGAATATGCACGATATTGTTATCGTGAGCACTTATCGTAAATATCGTAAATAATAATTTATTAACAATTTATCATTTTTTTAATAATGCACTCAAGAATACTTTGCCCATCAACCATCATATAAATGCTCAACACCGCTGTATTCTGCGTCAAAGGGAAGCGCTCAGATATAAACAAGCCCAACGTGCGTTTGCACATGACTGAACCGGTGAAGGAGACGCGCTGCTGAAGTGCCGCTCAGTGACAACAGAGGGCACTGATGAACAGCAGAATGCAGCAGCAACTATTTATTGCAAAAATGGACCAGAAACTGTATAGTATTAACTCATACTGCATTCCAAGTCTTCTGAGGTCATACGATATCTGCATGTGAAGAACAGAGTTGAACTTAATGTTTTAATCGTTGAAATGATGATCGCGCTCCACACACACACTCGTTCATATCTCTGATTCAAATGATACAGAGACGACTCTTCAGCATGACGCGATCGGTCACGAGACACACGAGAGCCAATGGCATTTTACAATCAAAGCTGACGTAATGACACAATTGGTCACGCTAAATACAACAGCCAATGCTGTCAAACCTGACCTGACATTTCTTTCAGTGGCGGCAATATTTGAAAATGTATTAATATTCATCGGATGGACTCGACGTTACTAATCGCTTTTGGGGATTTTCTTCACACAAATCAATCGATTGGCCTCGGAACACTTGGAATATTTGTAGTTTCTGAATAAATTGTGCTGCTTTCACAAAAAAAATATCAGTTTTTTAATAATATACAAATAGGTAGGTTTAGGGAAGGGACTGAGTTAAGTGTTCAAAACGTGTCTGAATAAAAAGAAAATAAATGTAAATAAATTATGCTGACTGAATCAAACTGACGAATATAAGCAGTCCCTCCAGTTTTTCGCGATTCCGCGATCGCTGAATTCAACACAAAATCAACAAACTGTTGCATTTTTTTGCAATCCTGCATAATTCCTAATTTAACCACAAAATAATCGCAATTTTTTTTTATAAAACCTCACAAAACATTAAATAGTAATCTGATAGAATTATCTCTTATTTGTTGAAATGCATTATTTTTATATGGATATACATTGCGCACGTGATGTCTGTTAGCAGTCTGTCAGAAACATGGCGAAAGAAAATCTATCTCATCTGCCCTCTCATATACTAAGTGCTCGGGACCGGGCTAAGCAATATCCTGACATTTTCCACAAGAGTGGAGGTAAATTATTTTGCAGCCTGTGTAATAAAATTTTATTTCACAAAAGAAAGTCTACTATCGACTATCATCTAAGTGGGAGTAAACACCTCAGACAAACAGACCTGTGGAAGCAGAGGAAACACAAGCAGCTGACGATGTCGGAGATGGCTTCGAGGATGACGGCCGCTGGACATGATCGAAATGAAGTAAGCAAAAGTTATTTTTCTTTTATATGGCTGGGTGGTATGACGATTTAAGTCTTTGTTTAGTTTATATCAAGTCTATGTAGCTGTCTATGTAGCTGATCAGTCTATGTATCAGTCTAAGCTGATATCCGAACAGCTTTTAGATAGTGGGTATGATTGAATAACAACAAAACGTATGAATTGACAGTAACTTTACAAAAAAAATAATAATAATACAAGCGCAGAATAACGTGAAAAAGACTGACTGACTGACTGATTGTCCGCGGTGGTGCGCGTGTGTGGGCTTGCTTGTCACCGACCTGTCAGGGAGTGAGTATTAAATTCTCTATCTATTTTTTTTCCCTTCTAGCGTTTTTTACATACAATTACTTTAAAATATCAATTTTATTAAGTATTTTGTAAAACAATCGATAAGAGATCTCAAGTGAACAAACGTTTTGGGGAAATAACCGATTGGAACGTGTTACCGTCTTAAAGTGACAGCATCCATAACATTACCTGCTGTGTCTGTGTTGTTATACAGCACTATTTTTTTTTTTAAATGTTATATGCATTGTTGTTATCTGTACCCTTTATATTGTATTTATTTGTCTGTTTGTTTGTTTTTTGTTCTTTTGTTCTTATTTCATTACCGACGGTTTACTTGATTGCTAATTATTTGGATGTTCTTGTTGTAAAAAAAAAAGAAGATAACTTTTTACTTATTACACAAGTATTTTTTTTGTTGCTCTTTTGCTTATTAAGATTTATGTCATATTGCCCATGCCTGGCTAGCTTCTAGGCCTAATAATTTTGAAAAAATTATTATTCTTTCAGACTTGTGAAGACTGGGTAAAGTTATGCACCGCACTAAATATCCCCCTTTCCAAGTCTGATAATCCTTTGGTGAGAAAGTTTCTAAATGAAAAGGTCACAAATGGTGGAAGCATCCCCAAGTCCCACCAGCTACAAGAGAAATACCTGGGAGAAGTGTACAGACAGGAGAAAGAACGACTTAAAGTAAAACTTTCAGGGGAGCCAGTTGCTGTCATCTTTGATGAAACTCCAGATGTGGAGGGAAGATGTGTATTAAACATATTGATCGCACCACTAAAAAAAGATGAGTCTGGGAGAATCCTTGCACATCTAGTAAATACAGTCTTCATGGAGAAATGCAATCACTCCACTGTTTCGATGGCTGTTGTCAAAACTCTCCAAGAGTATGAAATTGCCAATGAAGATGTCATTGTCTTTGATACAGACAATGCTGCATACATGCTAAAAGCATACAGAGAAGAATTGAAGTCCCTTTTTCCTCATTCCATTCATATTACCTGCATGGCACACATTATGAATTTGATTGGAGGTGCCTTTCGCAAACCCTTCGCAGATTTGAATACCTTTATGCTGTATTCAGTCAGATGTTTTATATGGCAGGGGGTCGCAAGTGAAGATACCTGACCTACTTGTCTGGCAAACTGAATGGCAGTAAACCAACAATGGCTCCAAATGTGATACTCGTTGGAACTCCTGGTTCTCTGCAGTGGAATATCATACTGAGCATTTCACTTTTACAGGGAATTTCTACAGGCTGAAATGCAGGTAAGTTTAAAATCAGGTGTGTATATCAGGTGTGTGGGCGCAGTGCTCCAGCTTCAGTGAAAAATCTGAACAAAATGCTGGAAGATCCAGAGTGTGCAGAGACCCTACAGGTTCTACTAAACATTGTGTCTGACAAGTGCACGGTGATCCTGGAAATGTTGGACCTTTTTCAGAGCAGACATCCGGTCACAACAAAGGTATTTGATTACCTTGAGGATCTTCAGAAGAACTTTGTGGCAAACAAAGATCTCTGTGATGAGGTGTGTAGTCAGTACTTCTCAAATATTCTGTTACCTCAAGAGCTCAAGACAAAAGTCTTAAATCAGGTGCGAGCAGCATTCAGTTATGCTGATGAAAAGCTGAGTAAGTACATTCAGCATGGACAACCTGGCATTGCATTTCTCAAAGAGGTCAGAATCTTTGAGCCATGATGCCTTGCATTTATGGATGACAGCCCCAACAGTTACAAAGCCATTCCTGGATTCTCCTCTGTGCCTGAGGATGAGATGACAAGGTACATGACTAAGCTGGGTCCAGAAGCACTTCGAGCATCTGTTAGTGGGTTTGTAGACCTTGACACATTTTGGGTAGGTCTGCAGGACAGGCTTCCTGTGCTAAGCAAACTGGCCCTGCACTACAAAGATGCAGTTTCCAACTCTGCAGATGCAGAACGCTGCAACAGAGAAAATACCGAAACAGAGACAACGCCGAAAAAGTAAGTGTCCCACACCTATATTAATCTGTATCTATAATGTATCATTATGTATTTATGTCTTGGAAAACGAATCCAGTAGCTATGCTGCTTGAAAGGCTGCGTAAGAGTTTTATACAGACGAGCCATGCACAGTGGCCTCCCTGAAGAAACTAGCATCAGACGGAGAAACGTTAACGCTTTCACCTTTCTTTAATTCATTGTTCATTCATCAAACTGTAATCTTATAGCACTAACGTTACTTAATCTTTGTGTCTGATTTGTATTAGGTAGAAATCCAGATTCAAAGATGCAGATGAAATGACTAACAAAGGAAGGCTATTTGTGTGCAAAATCAGTGACCAAGTTTTAGGCAGGATTGTTTCATGAACGTTTTTTTCTGAAAATGTTGACCTCTTTTGTTTTGCGCAGAAAATTTGACCTGTCTGATGTCTCTGTCTTCAGAAGCATCAAGTTCAACAGCTGCATCAACATTGATTTTTGACAATCCCCTAATATGAAACCAAGGCTGACAGATGATGGTTCTTTCTGTTCTGCATTAAAAAAGGTATGTATATGGTATAGACAAAATGTGTGGTGCCTGTCTTGGAAGATTATTGAAGGATAGATAATAATATTTATTTACAATAAAGCACAACTATGACCTCTGTGCATACCAATTCAAATCACTTATTGACATGTTTTAGTCAGGACTGGATGGTAGTTAGAAAATTATCATAAAAGAATAGAACAAATACTATGTAAGTCAATTTGAGTAAAAGATGACAGAGTTCAAAAATTTGGGAGAACTAACGCTTTAAAGTGATAGTTCACCTAAAAATGAAAATTAGACCATGATTTACTCTTAGGTGTATATGACTTTATTTCAGACAAATACAATCAGTTATACCAAAAATGTCCTGGCTCTTCCAAGCTTTATAATGGCAGTGAATGTCTGTTTATGCTTTGAAGTCCATAAAAGTGCATCTAAACGTGACAGGATGTTTTTTTTTTATATAACTGATGGAATTTGTCTGAAAGAAGAATGTCATACACCTAGAATGACTTTAGGCTAAAGTAAATCATAGGATAATTTTCATTTGTGGGTGAACTATCCCTTTATCTTAGTTGTTGTTGAAATTATTGAAGTAGATGGGTAAGAATTTTAATATAATTGATTCATTATGAATGGGGTCTGATTAAAACTAATAAAAAATGTATTCTTTAAGACTATTTAAAGTATGTCTTCATCCTCAAACTATCTTTAACTCTTGTTTGCCAGCACACGTACCATATGACTGAAAAACAGAAGAACAACTCAACAATTTCCTTATTTGGAGGACTAATACTTTTAGAATGGGTAAGTAATTCTTTCATATTAAATATTTATGCAAAATGATTTATCATTTTAACTTTTGGATAATGTTTGGATATGCCTTCATGTTTAAAGGGATAGTTCAAAATTTGATGTTTATCTGCTTACCCCCAGTGCATCCAACATGTAGGTGAGTTTGTTTCTTCAGTAGGACACATACAAATTTTTAACTCCAACCGTTGCTGTGTGTAGGTCATATAATCATGTGAATGGGTAACAATTCAATGAGGGCAAAAAAAAACATGCTTAGACAACATGCACAAAGAGCCCTGTGGCTTATGACGACACATTGTTATCTTGAGACACAAAACGATCAGTTTGTGTAAGAAATCGAGCCGTATTTATATAATTTTTTTACTTCGAATACAACGCTATATCCAACAGCCTGGAACGCGCTTCATGTCCGGTAAGATCAATATACACACTCTGGATATATACGCGCTTCACTTCCGGTAAGGTCAATATCCACGCTCTGGCTCGTATATCGAGTGTGGATATTGACCTTCCTGGAAGTGAGAGGCGTTCCAGGCTTTTGGATATAGCTTTGTATTTGAGGTAAAAAAATATATAAATATGGCTCAGTTTCTCACACAAACTGATCGTTTTGTGTCTTAAGATATCAATATGTCGTCATGAACCACAGGGCTCTTTGTGCATGTCGTCTAAGCATGTATTTATTAATTTTTTGCTCTAATAGAATTGTTACCCATTCACATGATATGACTGACACACAGCAACAGTTGGAGTTAAAAATCTTTATTTGTGTTCTGAAGAAACAAAAGAATGACTTCAGTGCCGTTCTTTTCTCAGAGAAAAGCTTAACTCCAAGTCTTCCAGAAATGCAGTCAAAGCTGATTCGAAAGTCCGCCGTTCGCCAGCTTTTGTGTTTACTAGAAGCACGCAAACGCAACTCGGCCATCGTCATTATGGTCCCGCCTACCAACTCTATACACAATGTGATTGGCCTGGCAAGAGTTAGGCGTTTACAGCTCAGAAGGGTATTGAGAGTTGCTAGACGACATTCGCGAGCAGATTAAATTTGCTGCCGCTAGGGTGCGTCTAGATTTCTAGGCTAAGAAAACCTACATGTTGGATGCACTGGTGGTAAGCAGATAAACATCAAATTTTCATTTTTGGGTGAACTATCCCTTTAAATATATTTGTTTTTATATTTTCAGTTTTTAGGAGTTTCTGTAATGCATCCAGTAAGGCCCTGGGTTGGTGCTTAAAGACTACAGAATAGAACCTGCCTGGTGATGGTAAGATTTAATAGATAACATATATCAGAGAATCATGGGCACAAAAATAATGATAGCTTTGTTGGAATTTGGCTAACATCAAATAATAACAAAAACAAAAAAGAGTCAAACTAATTGTTTTTATGATTTGACATGTAGATGGTTTCTGTTTGATTTTAGACTCAACAGATTGGGAAATCTCTGCCTATCCCAAAGTCAGGAAGGAGCGAACTAAAATCATTCCAGCAGCTGACTAGTAAGTGAGATTTCTGTAAGGGAAAGTTCACCCAAAAATGAAAATTATGTCTTAATTTACTCGCCCTCATGTTGTTCCAAACCTGTATGAGTTTCTTTCTTCTGTTGAACACTAAAAAAGATATTTGGAAAAATGTTTGTAACCAAGCAGATAGAGCAACCATTCACCACCATAGTGGACAAAAATACTATGGTAGTGAATCTATCTGAGTAATTAATTAACATGAGTAATTAATAACAGAATTAACATTTTTGGATGATGTAAGCCTTTAATTTACTTGGAAATCAGTCAATTCTAACCAAAATAGTTTCATGTTTGAGTCACCAAAGTCTAAGATGATTGGACTGTTTCCACCATAAACTTGCTGTATTTATAAAATACAAATAATATTAATTGTAATTGGTCTGGTTTTGTGTTGTCTAGGGAACCAGCATTCCAGGATTTTTCGAGAAAGTTGGATCTGCACAACCTTCCCTGCTCTGCATGTGAAACAACAACCATGCACTGAACTGTACTGTTAGCAACTGGACACAACTGATCCACAGATATCCTGCAACAGCAGTACTCCGTCCGTTTGGGAGTTAAAATCACACTTTTTAAAGTGTGAAATATGTACACTACTCACAAGAGTACATTTTAACACTTATGGAGTTAAAATTTACTCTGTGAGTAGTGTACAAATTTTACACTTTAAAAAGTGTGAAAAATGTACTTTTCTCACAAGAGTACATTTTAACAGTTAGGGAGTTAAAATGTACTCTGTGAGTAGTGTACATATTTCACACTTTAAAAAGTGTGATTTTAACTCCCAAACGGACGGAGTCATATATACATTTTATGAGTGTTAAATTTGACTCAAATTGAGTTAAATGTACACAGGCTTTTTTGCTGTGTGCCACGCATCAGTTAATCTAATAAAAATAGAGACCGAACAGCCAATCATAAAATAGATTTGCTGTATCTGGGTAAGATATAGATATTCCCTCCACCCAAGAACGTTTACGTTCTGATTCCAACGTCACATTCTGTGATTCACGCCACGGACTCGCTCATTGAATCAAATGCTCGCTGAAGTACCGTTAGTTGGCAACTAGAAGCCCCGACAGACGCAGAGACACAAAGATAACGGTGTTAAGTTAAGTTTCTGACAGCACTTTGTGTTTTCTGTTCTTAATCCCTCAACAAAACTTAAAGGGAGCTCAGTCATGATTTGCATGAATTGCATTTTGCTATCATGTACGTTATTGCGCTCTCACTCAGTGAACATCTGTGCTCTTCTGCACTCGTGAATGCGGTGATGGACAGCTGTCCTCATCGACTGGTGTTTGGATGGGATTTTTTTTTTTAACTCACTTTCATTAATTAATTTATTAAAAGTAACTCCATTTTGTAAGATCATTTTCATCTAGTAATTCCAAACATCACGAGGCAGACGACATTCATCAAATACTGTCGAGTTATTAACCCGCTCCACAGCACCACCCAGTGGATTTAGTTATAACTGCAAGATTTAGAGGGATTTATAATGGATTCACTGCATTTACGGCCAGCGAAGCAATAGCTTATAGTAAAATTTCAATTTTATTTTTATTTTTTGAATATTAATTACAAATCGAATATATTCGTGCTCACCCCTATTTTTGGAAGTTGAAGTGTAGCGATATAAAATTTGCAATGCAATATGTAAAATGGCAATGCATTTCAGTATTTAAATTTACATTTTCCATACCATGTGTGCAACATTTGGAACAAAATGATAATTCAAATTAAATAATATAATTTACATTTGCTATTTCCTACACTAGTTTTTACATATAATTTAAACATAAATTGTATGTTGTAATACTTTATAAGTTGCAAAATTAAAGTTAAAAGGTATTACAGAAATAATTAGATGTGTTTAACATGTTCAAGCTAAAATTGTAGCAAAATGATTATTTAAATGTTATTTTTCTAAATTGCATTTAAACTTCCATTTAAGATACTTGCGATTGCATTTTGATTATATATCCCGCAATGAATGTAGCAAAATTCAATGTGGAATTGAAAATGCAAAACTCCATCTCGTCTATAGGCAACCAAAGAGCTAGAGCCGGCCCTGCCGCTGTCATAAAGAGAGGAAAAAGTGATATAGCAAACAATAATTATAGGCAGTTTGTCTAAGATTATTTAAGAGTAAAATAATCTCTGTTGTAAACCACAGCTCACTTCAGCGCGACCACGCTCATGTTAAGGTGCCACCAACCTCTGGGCTGAAGGCCTCAAAAACTTGCTACCAACACCAATAAACAACACTAACCATTCTCTCTCTCTCTCTCTCTCTCTCTCTCTCTCTCTCTCTCTCTCTCTCTCTCTCTCTCTCTCTCTCTCTCTCTCTCTCTCTCTCACACACACACACAAAATAAATGCATTTTTTTTTATTTGTACGAATGTGTAATTTTTCATATCAGACCCCCGTACCCAGCCAAACCCCGTTGCTGCCGCCACGGCCGAAATCTCACTCTGAACTCAGTTCAAAACTTGAGAGCCCTGCCTTTATCTGTACAGAGCGATGTGTTCCCGAACATGTTCTATGTGTTTCTTCATTTGCATCCACATTTTGTGCAAATTTGATATCCTCCAGGACAACACCACGTTATTTTTTTCTATATCCAAAGTATTTCCATACTATCCAGGGGTTTACGACGGCGTGTCTGCGTCACTGACGTCTGTCTTGTTCGTCTCCATCTGATATTTGCGCGCTTGTTCTCTCCCGTGCCCCGCGCCCTCTATTCAATATTTTCCGGATCGCGTTTTTTTCCTCCCCTCTTTGCATTTATAATTTATTTTTACTCAGTAACGGACGTGATTTAAAATGTAGCGAAGTACAATACTTCAATCAAAATGTACTTAAGTAAAAGTAAAATTACAGATTTTTAAAACTACTTAAAATAGTAGAAGTACACAGAAAAACTACTCAATTACAGTAACGCGAGTACATGTAATGCGTTACTTTCCACCTCTGCACAGGCAGTAGCCTATATCAATTAATGTGATTAACCTAAGTTCAAGTTCATTAACATGTTCATGTCTTCTTTATATATAGTCTCCAGGTAAATGGTCAGACCCCAACCCTGGCCATATTCTCAGCACATAGCACATGAATTATGTTGACATAATACTCTAGTTATCATTAACTAAGCATAAGCTTCTCATGACTTTATCATGTGCGTGGCCCCTCAACTAAAGTAGTGACGTGGTCCTTTGAAACACTGAACAATGTGTTATTAAGGATGGCATAATTGTGAAATGACACAAATTAATGCTTTTTTCATTCATAAATTCATAATGATTCATGTTCCATAACCATAGCGCTATAGATAAAGCGGTATATAAATAAAGGTGACTTGCCTCCGTGCGACTCAGCGTGTAAATTACCTTGAAATTATGTACTGAATTGTATTCTTTTTCACATTGTCTGATAGACACAAGTGAGCGCAATTCTAAAATAACATATTGGCAATAGTACGTATGATGGCATGTCACCTTTATGCATTATTCATTAATGACATGGCCTTATGTAGATATTTAGTCACCATTATATGTTTAATTAATTTTATGCATAAGTTCAAGTCTCCTACCTTGCCCATTGGCCAAAACATTAACGTCTGCACACAAAATAACGTCTTTAGATGCAATTGTGCACACACAGGTATGTCTGTTGCTTACATCTAACGTCTAAAAAATATTTGTCTTTATGGCGTTTCATTGTGGACAGCCGCGTTTGTCCGATGAAGATTCCAAGAATAACTAAAGAAACAGGAAGAAAAAGAGACAAAACAAACCCCAGAACAATACAGAACACACATGGAATGTAACACCATCTCTACTGTCTAGCATCTTTTGCAGCAACCTTGGTGCAGTGGTACATGTTATGCCAATAGGTGGCAGCAAGGGACTGTCTTTATGAGCAAGTGATTCCACTGTGACCATTCATTCAAACAATTGATTCCATGCTTGAGGCCAAAAATGTTCAAGGGGATGGGACTTCATATAACAGAATAGGCAAAGTTATGGACATGAAATATTGATCTGAGTAGAAATTATTTACACCATTTAATAGGCAATAAAACAAAACATATACAAAATAAAATATATAAAATATATTGCCTTTCAGTTTATTTGAAGGTTTATCATATGCTTTTTACAAGCAACTGTACTAATCAAATGTATGGGGATTTCAAGTCTTTCAGGATAAAAACCTCTAGAAACCTTCACAAACATTACCACGTAAAATAATATTAAACACATAACATTTAAAGGGATAGCTCACCCAAAAATGAAAATGTGATGTTTGTCTGCTTACCCCCAGGGCAGCCAAGATGTAGGTGTGTTTCTTCAGTAGAACACAAATTAGGATTTTCAACTCCAGCCGTTGCTCGTATAATGAATGTCAATGGGGCTTATTCTAATTAGACATCAAATTTTCATTTTTGGGTGAACTACCCCCTTAAATTATTGCTTTTATAGATTATAGGAAACAGATCAGATATTTGCCACTCTTATCTATTATAAATTACCTGAAGAGGGCAGCAGTGGAGAATTTACCATCAAGTGTCAGACATACAATAACTGTTTAAGAGCTGCCAGTTAAGCAATATAACATGATTAATACATGCACGCACAATTATCCATGAACATTGTACTATCCACAAACAAATGCCTTTAAACTTATATGAGCAAAACACAGACTTGCATGAATGTGCTGAAGTTTGTATAATTTTTTTTTTTAATTTAAAAATAAATTCACTTTTTTTGTGAATGCAAATGTTTTATTTTGCATTATTACACGGCGCTGTGAAATACTGGATTCTGATTGGTCAATCGCGCATTTCAGGGGTATGTTATTCCCTGATAACAACCGCTCGACAGGTCAGTCTATGGTGTCAATATGAGTTTTCTTGACCGGTACTACTTCTGTGCTTAACGCTGGCGCCATCTTGTGGCTTAAACAGCCATGGGTTACAATGAAAGATTTCAAGGCAGGTTTCCTATAGAAAGTTTTAAATATGGATATTTTTAAATATGGATACTTACACAAACGCATCGATTAGAATCAGAAGACTCTATTAACCCATCGGAGCCGTGTGGAGCACGCTATTTGACGGACAGCTGCATTTTGTATGGACTTCAAACACAACTACAACTACTGCTTGGATTAACGTTAGCCTGGAATTTTTAAATATAACTCTGATTGTATTCGTCTAAAAGAAGAATGTCATGTACACCTACGATAACTTGAGGGTGAGTAAATCATAGGCTTGGTTTCATTTTTGGGGGAACTAACCCTTTCAGCATTCATTTTCAACATTTAGCAGCAATAGATAAAGGCTTAAAGCAGGTTGGAACTGTTTTTCTTCGCGGAAGCTTTGCGTAAGAGCTAATAAAATATTTAATCTCAAGACAATATTTTGTGTCTAATTTATTTGAGACTAGTAGCCGTGTAATAAGTGGTATAATGTACACCCAGCCGGTTGTTATCGCAGAATAAACCCCTCCAGCGTGATGCAAGACTCCTGATCACTCTGTCGAGGTTTATTCTGCGATAACAACCGGCTGGATGTACATTATCCCTTACTTAGTGTATCTTAATTTGCGCATGCAACAAATAAGATGTGCATTTGTGGATCGTGTGACAGTGACACGCATGCATTAATTGGCGTCTTTTCTGCGTTGATCTCATTTCATTCATTTGGATTTTGAGACATTCATTTCACATTTTGAAGCATTTTACAACCCACACACAAACAACTACCAGTGAAGAAGTCTGGTACTGATTATTAATGTATGCACATTTAAACTAATACTTTACCACTTGTGTGTGCAAAATCCAGATTCACACATTTTGCACTGGGGAGGTTCATAATGTGAAACTCCCCAGTTTCGCTCATATTTACTAGACTCATATTTCTAGGCTTCTTTTTATCTGCTATATTAATAAGGTATGTAGGCTTACAGAGTTTGGTCTTTACTGTCTTACGCCAGGTTGAGCCTTATCTTTGTAACGGGTTTCTTGGAATAAAGCTTAATGTAAAAATGTATTCTGGGCTCCTCTGTTTTTATGTAGCTATATAGCTAGCCTATTCTTTATTAGTGAGATATGTACAGTAATTGTTCCTTTAATATCACTGACTTATTAAGCCACGTTAAAGGTGCACTATGCAACTTTCCATCCACTGGAGGGCGCCTATTCAAAATAAAGGCGTAGTTTAATGACGCTAAGTTTGAGCACAGTATCTTGGGACATGTGGTCTTCACCTCACAGCCGGTGGAAAATAGGACTCGGGCAGAAATCATGTTCATGGATGCGGTTATTAACGTTACTGTAGTAGGAAGCAGAGCAGGACCGAGTGCTGTGGAGCTGAGCACGGCCGCTGGAGCGATTGTTATACAATCACACGGCTCACGAGTACCGGGACTTTTATTATGACGGGACACAGTCGCCGGGCGCCTACACTATTTCCGCTTTTCCGGTCATGAGTATAAGGTAAAGCAACTCTGTTTATCATATTAGATACATTTAAGCAGGGGTGGTAAGTAATCAAGTAAAAATACTTTGATACTTTACTTAAGTATTTTTTTCGGGGATCTGTACTTTACTTGAGTATATTTTATTTGCATCTATTTTTACTCTTACTCCACTACAATAGTAAAGGCAAAGTTTACTTTTTACTCCAATACATTTCCCCATGCCCGCTCCAAGTATTAAGTATTTATTACACTTGATTTCCAAACCGGTCTGGTCAATCATGGATGATCCAGTCCATGTACAGGTATAGACTTGGAAAAGCTGACAGGTCAGGTTTGCCACACTAACGTTAGCTCAGGGTTTCCCCAACTTTTTTTTTTGCGGCACACAATTTACTATGAAAACATCGGTAACATTTTACAATACAGGTGCACTATTATAATTCATGCCTAACTAATGCACAGATAATCATGAGTTAATGTATTACTAATGAAGAACTAAACCATTTATTAATGATTACTGCATCAGCAACTAATTAACAGTCTCTATGATTAATAGATTAAGTAATATATGAATTGCTATTAATTAAATATGACATCATTAATTCCCTAATAACATATTACATGAACTAATAATGTAAATTCATGTATTCAAAGCCATGCATTCCGACTCTCAGTTGTCTGTTTAATTAATCATTAATCATAACAATTGGCAAAATTATAGTATGACTTTACTTGTTGAGGCACATGACTATTAACTAATTGTTACGTAAAATGTCATTGTGGTTATGGCTTTTGAATGAATTTTGAATTAGTTAATAGTATCTTGCTCCTCATCTGTTTTATGGAGCTAATGTTATGGAACATGTCTATTTTAAGTTTAACCCCTATACTGCCTTAAGGTGCTTCATTGTCTCCTATTAATTGCAAATCTAACAAATTCTTAATTGCAGTATCTAATCTTATCATTTGTTCAATTAAAGCATTGCATATCAGTCTGAAAAGATTTTATCTGCTTTTTGATATTTACAGTTAATTTGAATATGTACTTTTTACTTTCGGTACTTGAGTACGTTTTAAATCGGATACTTTTGTACTTTTACTCAAGTGATGTTTGAATGGAGGACTTTCTACTTTTACTGGAGTATTTTTTTATTTAGGTATATATACTTTCACTCGAGTATAACTTTTGAGTACTTTTACCACCTCTGCATTTAAGTGTGTTAAAAATGATATAAATACTGTTTGTTTTCTCACACAAACCGCTCGTTTCGTGTCTTAGGCCATCAGTGTGTACTTACGATGGGGGATTGTTTAATTTGGACTTCTCTGTGTATGCTCTTTGAGGTGGTACCATAGACCTGCATTATGTGAGGCACAGACAAGAACGGTTTGACCTAAAATGATCAAAATTGAAACTACGGGGGAAACAAATACTCCTACATCTCGGATGCCCATGAGGTAAGCTAAAACATATCAAAATTTAATTTCAAAGTGAACTATCCCTTTAGGACCTCTTGTGGGAAAACTGGCAGTAGTGTATTTCATTGTGATTATTATGGCTGCCAGTTCTCGTCACGTCGAGGAGCAAAAATTATTTATGCTCTCAATTCTTGTGGGCATAAATGATTATAGTCGATTATTTAAGTTTGTGGACAAATATAAATGTTGGTGTTGTTAAAATAAAGTAAGTAAACCAAGATGATCATTTTTTTATGTTTTTAATTTACCTTAATTTATGTTTGATTAGCATAAGAAGCAATAGATCATTTACTGAGTTTGATAAGTGACTTTTGACATCTGGTGTTATTATGATTTAGTTTATGAACAGATTAACTTTTATTGTTTTGCTCACAATCAGTGGAGCATTATTATATACATTTTATTTTATTTTCTCTTGTAAGCTGACTTTTATTGTTTTATGACTTTGTGTTCTGTTGAAAAAGGACTAATGGAAGATATATACACAAATTTTGCAATGCATATTAGTTTTTTTATCAAATGAGAATTGAAGTATATAAACTAAATGTTTTGTTTTTGTATATAAAACATTTTGTGCCCAGTGTGAAGGGTAATTACATGACTGAAATAAGAAATATAACGTTTTATAACACAGCGGAAAAGTTTAATGACCCAGAGATTTATCTTTGCCGTAAAATAAATAATGGTAGACCTTCAAGAAGCGATTGAGCTTTTGATAGGCTACAGAGAATGGGTATTGCTAAGACAACCTACGGTGTTGAAGTTCAAAAATCCTTACGACGGAAAGGAATGGTAGTTCCGGGTTTTTTAAGTCCCCCAGACATGGGGACTTTAGACTTGGTGACTTGGACTCGAGTCACTATTTTTATGACTTGTGACTTGACTTGACAAAAAAGAAAATACTTGAGACTTGACTCGGACTTGAGACACGATGACTTGAATGACTTGAAAGTTAATAACATCATGTTTTCAGTTTTAATATAGAAATATATAAATTATTTTTAAAAAATTAAAGTTGACCCAGCTGGAGCGCAGGCTGAGAATAGTGTCATGACTGGATCACGACAACACTATCATCAGTCATGCCCTCGTACCTTACGCACACCATGCACGCACACTTAGATCAGATACCACATCAACATGTCAGCGAGGGTCATCGCTTTCGGCTTCAACAATTATTCGCAAGATGGCAAAAGACGAACGTTACACACACGAACGTTGTGCGTTGCAAGACATGCAACATTAAAATCACAGACAGACAAGACAACCTGCCTCTGCGCAGGGCAGATGGGAGTTTTACTTACTCAAACATGTTCTGAGGGCAGAAAGGAACATTATTGGTTTAAAGATTCAACCAATGAAATTGAAGCAGAGGCGAGATCAAGTGTCTATGGGATCAAGTTTTTTTTTTTTTCTTTTAAAGGGATTTCGCATATCATTGGTCGACCGTTGATGGAAGATTGCACTTTTTGTCAGGTAAGTGAATTTACGATATATATTTTGTTATATAATATATGTTTGTATATAAACAGAAATAACTTAAATATCTGATCTATGCCAGCAAGCAGGCTCCTGGTTGGTTAACGTCGCACGAATTGACGCCAAAGTTCCGATTTTTCGGCCGACAGAAGCTTGAATGCACAAAAACGCAAATGAGGCGGAATCGTGTCCATCGCGCCGTGCGAAACGCGCCGTAGGACCTCCAGACGCGCATCAACACGCCTTTTCATTGTCTTAAATCACTCGCGCCAAACGGTCTATTCGTTTGACATAAAAGCAGCAGTTACACCGTGTCTATGTAACGTTAGACCAGACGCGGTCTTTTTTCGCGTCGCGCTGTGACGCGTTTAGTGCACTATATGCTGCTCTCAGGGCTGCGGTACTCAATAGGTTCATAATGTGATTTTTAGTGCACTGTATGCTGCTCTCAAGCCTGCGGTACCCAATAGGTTCATAGTGTTATTTTTAGTGCACTGTATGCTGCTCTCTGGTCTGCGGTACTCAATAGGTTCATAGTGTTTTTTTAGTGCACTATATGCTACTCTCAGGGCTGCGGTACTCAATTGGCCCATAGTGTTATTTTTAGTGCACTATATTAAAACAGAAAATATTAAAAAAATATTTTATTATTTCTTTTTCAGGTTAAATGGAGAATATTTGGCTTAAAGGGATACGGAGAAAGTTAAAGAAAGTAAGGGACGCCAGAAGTAGATGCCAGAATGTCAAGATGTCATAACTTTTTCTGGGGAGGAGGCCGATTTCATGCAGGGTTACATTAAGAAACTGGAGGAGGAAACAAAAAGCACCTTCAAGTCCCCTGTGTCTACACATAAAGACTACTTTTACTTTGCATGTGAAAGATCGACCAAAGCAAGTGGGAAAAGCAAAGGAGAACCAACAAAGACACAAGCTAATTCTTGCAAAGCTTACGTTTCATTTAAAATCATCAAAGATTGTAATTTTTCAGGTGCTGTGGTCAACAAAATACTTCAACACAATGGACATAATGTTTTCATGAAAGTAGAGGGAGTAAAAAAATCGCATTGACCCAGAGTTATTAGCCTTTATTGAAATGTGGCTTGATCAAGGAATGTCAAATTCAGAAACTCTTTTAAAATGCGTGGGCTGGGCAGAGAGTCTATTCTAGAGAGTGATTTAAGTCAATGGAAAGGCGCGTTGATGCGCGTCTGGAGGTCCTACGCCGCGTTTCGCACGGCGCGATGGACGCGATTCCGCCTCATTTGCGTTTTTTGTGCATTCAAGCCTCCGACAGCCGAAAAATCTAAACTTTGGCATCAATTCGCCCGACGTTAACCAACCAGGAGCCTGCTTGCTGGTATAGATCGGATATTTAAGTTAATTAAGTTATTTCTGTTTATATACAAACATATATTATATAACAAAATATATATCGTAAATTCTCTTACCTGACAAAAAGCGCAATCTTCCATCAACGGTCGATCAACGATATTCCAAATGAGTTGGACGAGGATTCGATTAGAATTAAAAGAATTAGCATTAAAAAACTACAAACATGACGGATGTGCGAGTCCGACGGTTAAGTAGAGAAGTTTAGATAAAGGGGTTTGAGTGACCAACTATCAATATTTAACCTGACAAAAATATATTTATTCAGTGTTGTCCACATTATATTTCACCTGCAGCAGCATTGTGAACTTTTGTAATGACACGTTTGGCCATTAACTTTTAAATGCATCATTATATTTGATGCGGCAGGCAGTGGCTCAGTGGTTCATGTAGGTTGTCTACAGGTTCCACCTGACAAAGTGTCGAAGTGTCCATGAGCAAGACACCTAACCCCAGCTGCTCCCGACAAGCTGAATGGCGCCTTACATGGCTGACATCGCCGTCGGTGTATGATCTGCTATGTGTGGGTGAATGTGAGGCAAAAATGTAAAGCGCTTTGGATGGCCATAGGGTCTGTTAAAAGCGCTATATAAATGCAATCCATTTACCATTTAAACTGCAAACACACGAGGAGAGTCTCTGCGTTAAAGACCCACACATAGCAGATCAACGAGCGCCTACATTTCTCTCCGATACGGTAGGAGATTAAACTTAATGTGGAGGATTTGAACTGTGACGAATCTGACAATAATTGACAGGGCAGATAAACGGTGACGGGATGCATCCGTTAAAGATGGCAAATTAATATGTCCCGAAGCTTGCATACTTTTCTGCTACACACTCAAAAGTATATACCTTTTCTTCACAAAAAGAGTACATACTTTTAGGACGTAGTATAAGTAGGCGAATTGGGACGCAGCATAGATGTCTCGTGCGCGCTGTTCAAACTGTTTCATTTGTTATAAACGTCAGAGATGTAGTTATGACACTACATACTTATAAATAATTATAACCATGGACTTCAATATGAAAGTAACATTGAACAGAACAGATAGGTGCAATGAATACACACACACATGTAACCGGTGGAGAAATCGCGTTCTGTTTGAAGTTTGTCCCTCTGCAGCTACGGTAACCCCCTGACGTCACCCGGCTAGCTGTGAGTGGCTAAACAACTCATTGGCGTTTGGGCCAGTTTCTATAAAATCGTCTGCCTGTTGGGCTTGGACATATTCTCTGGTGTATGGATAAATTTTTAGCCTTGTTGCTGCTCAGGTATGTGGTTCTCCTGTGTTACAAAGGTGCTTGACTGATTGCCAGACACTTCCGGGTAATCGCGCTGTGTATTGCCGCAGGTCTTGGGCAAAGCGCACTCCGGGTAGCTTTACCACAATTAAGTAGTGGCATCAAGAAGGTATTGTGCATTTCATTGTTAACCATAATGTGGGTGTTATTGTTGAGATATATGCATTTTAATGAGCATATTTGCACACAGGTCTGGGGCAAAGTACCCACACTCTAAAAAATGCTGGGTTAAAAACAACCCAAGTTGGGTTGAAACTGCACCGACCCAACAATTGGGTTGTTTTAACCCAATGGTTGAGTTGTTCTTACCCAGCAATTGGGTTGTCTTAAGCAACATTTAACCCAACCACTGGGTTAAAACAACTCAACCATTGGGTTAAAACAACCCAATTGTTGGGTCGGTGCAGTTTCAACCCAACTTGGGTTGTTTTTAACCCAGCATTTTTTAGAGTGCACCTTTAACGTTACTGATAGATGCTTCCGGGTAATCGTGCTGTGTATTACTGAAGGTCCTGGACAAAGCACACACCGGGCAGTTTTTACCACAACTAAGCAGAAGTAACAAGAAGGTAAAAAAAAAGTGTTTATTGTGTTATGATGAGATCCAGTGTGTCAGGACTAAAAGCTTTTGAACACATGTAAACTGTAAAACTGGTGCAACGGGCTGTTTTTCCATTGTGGCAGTTCATATGTCAACATTGAGGCAGATTGCTCCTGCTGTTTTGCCTTGCCTGAATTAAGTTTTATTTCTTTCCTTTATTGTGTTTTTTGCTGTAGCCTCTGTCTACTGCTGTTTGACTGATGTGGTATTGGCTGTTCTAGTATGAGAATTCTGTCCACTCTGCTAGTGATAACTTCCTTTTCTTTTTTCCAGAGTACTAGTGTAGCTGCTCACAGGGGAGGTTCCTGGTTCCGTCCCCCACACACTGCACCCCGTATTGTAGTGGTAAGCTGCACTTCACAATATTGTTTGAATCGTGTGTGTGAGTGTGTGTGTGTGTGGTGTGTGTGTGATCGTGGGCCCTAGGTTCCAGAGCACGGTTGGTGGATGTCACGCGTGTATCGGACGGGTAACCTGCCTTGCCAGTGACTCTGTATTCTCCAGTAAGAGAGAATTTACTGATTGCTTTTGGGGATTTTCTTCACACAAATCAATCGATTGGCCTCGGAACACTTGGAATATTTGTAGTTTCTGAATAAATTGTGCCTGCAGTATCTGTGTATCTGCATGTTATATCCTGTTTTTTTTATAATACACAAATGGGTAGGTTTAGAGAAGGGAGTGTTCAAAATGTGTCTAAATAAAAATAAAAATAAATGTAAATAAATTATGTTGACTGAATCAAACTGACGAATATAAGGTGTTGGAACAGGGAATCTGTGTGTGGACCACGGATGCTGCCTGTCATTGACTTACATAGGCATCACTTTTGGAACCCATCACAGAATTTTCGGCGATTTCGTGAAATTATTATGGATTTTTGAGTTAAGGGTCCGTGTTAATTTCACGGTAAAATCTATGAGATCAGGTTGTCACATGATGTTCTCAAAATCCTGCCAGACTGAAATTTAAGCTTGGAACATACTCTGCAAGAACAAAGAAATTTGTTCGTTTTCTTGAGGTGGAAAGAACAAGAACAAAGTTCGTTTTGGCCAGTACATTCATACTTCACGAGAAAAGCAGGTGCCGATCATCTGCGTTTCTCCACATTAACCACACCCACTTTAAATCTTTGACCAATCATACAATAGTTCTCGGACACCCGCAAGAAAAAAGTTCTGCCCAGGCGATGTGTCGAGAACAAGCTGCGAGAACTCGCAAACCAGTGCTGCGAGAACAAAATGACGTAATTTTGTTCTCGCAGCCCTGGGAGCGAGAACTTTTTTCTCTGTGCTTGCGGAGTATGTTGCAGCCTTTAGTCTTTAATTGTTGATGCAAGGAGATGTTTCTTAATAGCACGTTGTCAAACAATAAATGAGTTAAAAAAAATATCTGAATAAAAAAAAGATATAATAATGAAAATAAACAGTACAGTTGAAAAATACTTCTAATATCTCAGTAAAATATTATTGCCAAAAAAAAGAATGAGTCAGAGGAGGGGGGGGTTAGTAAAGACAAGTTTCTTATGGGTGCAAATAAGGTTGATGTGATCTCATGGGGCCACAAATTTAAAATTAGACACCTTCAGAGAAAAAGAAACAAACAAGTATATTAATATCATATTGAACTTTTGGACTATAGGTGTTGTCCTTGTAGACGTGGCGCTTAAATATATAATGTATTTTAACACCAACAGAAAAAACAACTTAGATAGTTCAGGGTTAGTTCACCCAAAAATAAAAATTACCCCATAATTTACACATCCTCAAGCCAAGTACATTTACATTTATGCATTTAGCAGATGCTTTGATCCAAAGCGACTTACAACTCAGGAGTACAGGAAGCGATCTGTCATGAAGAGGCAAAGAAATGCAAAAAGTGCCTTAAATACAAAGATTTGGATATTACTCAGAGTAGCAAAAACTAGAACAGGGAGAGAATAAAAGAAAAAAGAACAAAGAAGATATACGTTTTTACCTATCTTTTGAATGACGTGACTGATGCTGCCATGCTAATGGAGGACGGAATATCGTTCCACAAACCAGGAACGGTGAATGAAAAAGTTCTGGAGAGGGATTTCATGTCTCTCTGTGAAGGTACCAGTGATGCGTCGGTTGATCCAAAATGAGCGGGTGCCTGTGGTCAACCACGGGTACCCGCGGTTACTAGTCATCCAAAAATATTTTTAATGATATTCGGGTCGTGGTCGGGTCGTTTGAAATAAAGATGACGCAGGACAAAATGAGTGATTTCCCAACATGTTAAACTAAGCAATGCTGTTGTACCATTTTAATTAGGCTATACTTTTAAATGCATATAACTCAGTAATGTCCAACACGACACATGGTAATGCGTATCAGTAGTACAAGTGTGCAATCTCGTGGAATGTATACGCCAAAATGAGTTTTGGCGTGCATATGCTACTCAGTTTTTCGCGTGCATATGATACGCACTTTATGGCGTGTATTTGACACGCTCTTTGGGAGGATCATGGGGGTGATGGGGGTGGTGGGGTGGGTGGTTTGTGCGTATAATACACAATAAAGTTAGCCTGACAAGCCAGACCCACATCAAGATGTTTGGTCTGGAAACTCACCATAGACAGGGCTCAATCCGAGGGGCGGGATAAACGGTTGTCTTTCAAACTCCCTCTGCACGCGATAGGATACAGCAACAAACAACCAGAGCAACGAAGGTGAAGTGGAGCTCGTTGACAGATTAAACATTCGCCATTTCCGGTCGGCAAAACTCAGAACACATCTTCCCTTCTTAAGAATGACTTCAGTGCTGTTCTTTGTTGTTTTTTTCAGAGAAAAGCTTAACTCCAAGTCTTCCAGACTCGCGGCCAAAGCTGATTCGAAAGACCGCCGTTCGCCAGTTCCTGTGTTTACTAGAAGCACGCAAGCGCAACTCTGCCGTCACTATGTTAAGCCCCGCCTACCGCCTCTATACACGATGTGATTGGCCCGACCAGAGTTAGGCTTTTACAGCTCAGAAGTGTATTGAGAGTTGCTAGACGACACTCGCGGCAAATTAGATTTGCTGCCGCTAGGGTGCGTCTAGATTTCTAGGCTACCATAAAGTGTGTATCATATGCACACGAAAAAACGTTGAGATGAGAGGTAGAGCTGTGTGTCATCGGCATAACAATAATATGAGAAGCCATGTGCCTGAATGATGGGTCAAAATGATGAAGTGTAAATGGAGAAGAGGAGAGGTCCAAGCACTGAGCCCTGAGGAACCCCTGTGGTCAGTTGATGTGCTTTTAATACTCCAGTCTCCAGGCAACCTTGCAAGACCTACCTGTGAGATGGGACTCAAAGTATATGACTTTCTTCTTTCAACCAAACATAATTGGAGTTATTTTAGGTAAGGCAAGGCAAGTTTATTTGAATAGCATATTTCATACCCAATGGCAATTCAAAATGCTTAACATAGTAATGAAAAAAATATCCTGCCTTTTCCAAGCTTTATAATGGGAGTGAATGTTACCATACATTTTGAATCCCAAAAAACACATCCATTCACCAAAAAGTAATCTACAGTATATGGCTCCAGGGCATAGACTGTTAAAAAAGATGGAAAATACACCTTTACTCTACCATTATAGTAAAGTGAAGCAGCCAATATGGCTAACATCTTGGAGCTTGAGTCAGTGAATACTTAAATTAAACTTGTGCAGTGAGTGTGAATTGGAGCCGTGTTATCAAGGAAAAGATAACTTTTTAATTATATTACCACTTTTTATAGTCAAAAACCAGTTTGGGATTCCTGATGCAGCTCAACTTGACATTTTTTATGAAACTGACACAGCAGTAGAGGAAGACATTCTTTTAGAGCTGTTGGAGGCCAATCCAGACATGTATGTGACAGCACTTCAGATGAAGGTAGGTGTCATTAGGAAAACATATGTTAATGGATTGGGCACTTTGATGCAAGCAAAACTTTGACCTTTCTTAATGGAACCAACATGGCTGTGTGCAAGGTTGGATCAAGTTTTTTTACAAACTTATAATATAATCTGAATACTTTAAGGGTTACTTAAAATGTTTACACTAAAGCTTCCAGTTAAGTTGATCAAATGTTCTCTTTTTAAATAGTTTTCTCCTTTAGATCACTCAACACCATCTTCCCTCACAGATACCATATCACTCTCTTCAAGTGACAGTGACCTTAGAGAACTGGGTATTTCCACAGGCAGAAATAGATCCAGCAAAGTGGGCGCAAGTAGTTTTGCAACAAAGGCTTCCATGTCAGAGGCGGCAAAGGAGGTAATTGAGAGCTGAAAACGACGTATTATTTTGATTTACCACAAGTTATAAGTAGGGTTGGTTACCAAAACCTATCACCGGACCGAAACAGTACGCAGATTTCGGTGCCGCTTAAATTCAAATGTGCTTTCATACAAGAGACAGACGCTTTTGTCACGTCACAACTATTCAAAGCTTTCAAATACATAAAGCTTATTTTAGGTTTTAGACATTTAAATACACACAAGTACCAGCAAAAAATACACACTGTTTATGGAAGCGGCCATGATGTGTGTGAGTGTATGCACACCGGCAGCGCCCTGTTTGCAGCGATTCAGGAATTTGTTCAAAGTATTATATTTTCCTCAAATCGTCAGTCCTACATACTGATATCACCCTGTGCTACAAGATACACTCATTGTGCAGCTATTCTGTCAGAAGTCGAATCAAAACTGAGCTTGCACTTATATAATGTGAGCGTCTGGTGTGAGACACCTGAGACACGGCGCTGAGCTTCACATCTGGTGTGCGACCCCCTTAAATTTTCCAGGATTCTTTGATGAATAGAAAGTTCAATGGACAGCATTTATTAAATACATTATCATCTTTTGTAATATTAAAAATATCAATTTAATGCATGTCTGATCAACAAAAGTATTAATTTCTCTATTTTTTTATCTTACCACAAATGTTTGAAAGGTATGGTGGTTTCCACAAAAATGAAGCAGCACCATGAGCAGTTCAACTTTTCAACACTGATAATAATCATAAATGTTTGTTGAGCATAAAATCCTATATGAGTGATTGGTGAAATATCATGACATGTGACTGACACTGAAGACTAGAGAAATTATGATAAATTCAGCTTTGATCACAGGAATAAATTACTTTTTAATATATACAGGTCTTTCTCAAAAAATTTGCATATTGTAATAAAATTCATTATTTTCCATAATGTAATGATAAAAATGTAACTTTCATATATTTTAGATTCATTGCACACCAACTGAAATATTTCAGGTCTTTTATTGTTTTAATACTGATGATTTTGGCATACAGCTCATGAAAACCCCAAATTCCTATCTCAAAAACTTAGCATATTTCATCTTAATATTTAATTTTAATACAAAAAAGTCAACCTTCAAATAATTATGTTCAGTTATGCACTCAATACTTGGTCGGGAATACTTTTGCAGAAATGACTGCTTCAATGCGGCGTGGCATGGAGGCGATCAGCCTGTGGCACTGCTGAGGTGTTATGGAGGCCCAGGATGCTTCGATAGCGGTCTTAAGCTCATCCAGAGTGTTGGGTCTTGCGTCTCTCAACTTTCTCTTCTCAATATCCCACAGATTCCTTATGGGGATCAGGTCAGGAGAGTTGGCAGGCCAGTTGAGCACAGTAATACCATGGTCAGTAAACCATTTACCAGTGGTTTTGGCACTGTGAGCAGGTGCCAGGTCGTGCTGAAAAACCAAATCTTCATCTCCATAAAGCTTTTCAGCAGATGGAAGCACGAAGTGCTCCAAAATCTCCTGATAGCTAGCTGCATTGACCCTGCCCTTGAAAAAACACAGTGGACCAACACCAGCAGCTGACATGGCACCCCAGACCATCGCTGACTGTGGGTACGTGACACTGGACTTCAGGCATTTTGGCATTTCCTTCTCCCCAGTTTTCCTCCAGACTCTGGCACCTTGATTTCCAAATGACGTGCAAAATTTGCTTTCATCCGAAAAAAAGTACTTAGGACTAAACAACAGTCCAGTGCTGCTTCTCTATAGCCCAAAAGCTGCTTGACCTGGGGAATGCAGCACCTGTAGCCCATTTCCTGCACACGCCTGTGCACGGTGGCTCTGGATGTTTCTTCTCCAGACTCAGTCCACTGCTTCCGCAGGTCCCCCAAGGTCTGGAATCGGGCCTTCTCCACAATCTCCTGAGGGTCCGGTCAACTCTTCTCGTTGTGCGGCGTTTTTTGCCACACTTTTTCCTTCCCACAGACTTCCCACTGAGGTGCCTTGATACAGCACTCTGGGAACAGCCTATTCATTCAGAAATTTCTTTCTGTGTCTTACCCTCTCACTTGAGGGTGTCAATGATGGCCTTCTGGACAGCAGTCAGGTCGGCAGTCTTACCCATGATTGCGGTTTTGAGTAATGAACCAGGCTGGGAGTTTTTAAAAGCCTCAGGAATCTTTTGCAGGTGTTTAGAGTTAATTAGTGGATTCAGATGATTAGGTTAATAGCTTGTTTAGAGAACCTTTTCATGATATGCTAATTTTTTGAGATAGGAATTTTGGGTTTTCATGAGCTGTATGCCAAAATCATCAGTATTAAAACAATAAAAGACCTGAAATATTTCAGGAGGAACATGCTTTTCGGAGCACAGTCTCGGGAGTCTCGAGATGGGGGTATGTGGCAAGCAGCGGGGCGAGGGCGGGCCGGTGACGAGTGGTAATGAGTGCCAGCTGCTCGAAACACCGGTCTTGTCTCGCGGCCAAGTGACGGGAGCATAAAAGGAGGAGCGAAGGCAGCTGAAGATGAGAGAGGACCAGGCCTGGATTTTATGTTATGTTTTGTTTACGTTTTATTATGTGTATGTGGGCAGTCGTCCGTGAGGAGTTGCCCACGTTTTATTATGTGTGTGTATGTGCGGGCAATCGTCCGTGAGGCATTTTGTTTATTTATTTTGAAATTAAAAAGTTTGTTGAACGTTCGCCAGTCCCCGCTTCCTTCCATCCATGAACCCCGTTACGATATATATATATATATATATATATAGTCTGCATTTCAGTCTGAACACCGGCAAGCCTTCCAAATTAATTGGTATTACTGGCCAGTATGTCCCAATTATTTGGGAGGAATGTTTTTCAAGTGAAGCAAATTATCTCAAAATCACAGGGGTAGTGAGCAAAGTGACATGACACAGGGACACAATGGGCACAGACCAGACAACAGGAAATCCAGGACGGAAGAATCCACACTGACACAGGGAAGGCGATTGCACACGAGGAACACACAGGGACAACTGCAACGATCGACAAACAGACTGCAGGTGGGGCAATTAAATAGGCAGGTGAGATGAGAGGCAGGTGAGATGAGGTGCAGCTGGTGAATGATTGATGTGATTAGAGACCACGCCTCCAACACAACCGAACGCACACATATACAAAATGAGCCGGTGAATCCATGAACCGTGACAATAGTGGTATGGCAAATAGTCTCCTGACGCTCCCAGAGGGACCTACCAGTCGATTGTAATCATCGATAAGGGAGTGGCCCATTATGTCCCTAGCCGGAACCCAACTTCTCTCCTCCGGACCGTAACCTTCACAGGCCACCATGTACTGAAATCCGCGTCTCCTCCGCTTGAGTCCAGAATACGATTGACCGAATAAGTGGTTTACCCATCTACGAGTCGCGGCGGGGGAGAACCGGGGCAGGCGGAATAATCTTGGCATGAAATACCATTTTTAATTTAGAAACATGGAACACGGGGTGAATTCTACCATACACGGGAGGTAGTTTGAGGTGGACTGCCACCGGACTAAGGATCTTGGTGACAGAGAACGGGCAATGAATTTAGGAGCAAGTTTATTGGAAACGGAACACAAAGGAATGTTCTTAGATTAAAGCCACACTTTTTGACCTACGACGTAGACGGGAGGCTTAGACGGGTGGCGATCGGCTTAGACCGGTGTGCGCTCCCACCTGGAGCAGAGTCTTACAGGCTCTGGTCCATGTGCAATGACACCTCTGGACAAAGGCGTGAGCAGAGGAGACCGCGACCTAGGAAAATTTGGTGGCTGGTAACCTATACTAGACGACACTGGCAACGAGTTATGAGCGAACTCAACCCATGAGATCTGTTGGCTCCAGGAGGAAGGATTATTGGACACTACACATCGTAATGTTCTCTTAAGGTCCTGGTTGGCTCGCTCGGTTTGTCTATTGCTCTGTGGATGGAAACCAGAGGACAAACTGACCGTCGCCCCCAGTAATTTACAGAACTCTCGCCAAAATTTCGTGGTCCACGACAGTCACCGCTGTCTCCTTAGCAGAGGGTAATTTGGGTAAGGAATAAAATGAGCTGCCTTCGAGAACCGGTCTACTACTTTCAAAGTGACAGTATTGCCTTGGAAGGCAGTAACAAAATCTAGTGCGATGTGAGACCAGGGTCTCGAAGGGACAGGCAGCGGTTGGAGTTACCCATCTGGGGGACGATTGGAAGCTTCACCTGTGGCACAAACCGAAAAAGCATCGACCTCCACCACGAACTGACGTGATGGATCAGGGGCAACGAGAATAGGAGTCGAAATGAAGCGGCTCTTCAGTTTGGTAAATGCAGCTGGTAAATGCATACCCAAGAAACGGAACCGACTGTGCATGAAACACGCATTTCTTGACAAAAAGCCCATTCTCTAGCAACCTCTGGAGCTCTCGTCTGATGTGCTGGACATGTTCCTGGAGAGATGAAGAAAAAATCAATATGTCATCCAGGTAAACATATATGAACTGATCTACCATGTTTCCCAGCACGTCATTGACGAGTGCCTGGAAAACAGCAGGGGAGTTGGACAGGCCGAAAGGCATGACCAAGTATTCAAAGCGGCCTCTGGGGGTGTTAAATGCTGTTTTCCATTCATCACCCTTCCTGATGCGAACCAAATGATATGTGTTACGCAAGTCCAATTTTGTGAAGATGGATGCTCCCTGTAACCTCTTGAAGGCTGAAGACATCAGCGGCAAGGGATAAGTATTCTTTACCGTGATGTGATTCAGCCCTCGGTAGTCAATGCAAGGTCGCAGAGATCCATCCTTCTTACCCACAAAAAAGACCCCCGCCCACGCCGGAGAAGAGGAAGAGTAGATGACAGTGAGTATAACTTGCCCTTAGGCGGAGACATACCTGGTTGTAATTCTATAGCACAGTCATAGGGACGGTGAGGAGGTAGAGAAGCAGCCCTGGACTTACTGAACACTTCCTTAAGGTCCAGATACTCCGTGGGCACGTTTGCAAGATCCAACGACTCATCCTGTAACACAGAACTAGACACAGGCGGACGGGCAGACACAAGACAAGAGGCATAGCACTGATTGTCCCAGGCAGAAACAGAATTGCGACCCCAGTCAACCATGGGGTTATGCTTAACGAGCCAGGGATGACCGAGGACGACAGGAACAAGAGGTGAGTCAGTGATGTAAAAGTCAAGTGTCTTGGTGTTGTTGCCAGATGTGATCAGTGTGAGAAGGTCAGTGGTGTGTGTGATAGCTGGTAGTCTTTGTCCATTTAACGCGTGCACAGTAATGGGGTGACGGAGAGGCTTGGTGGGGAGCTGAAGCTGTTCAACCAGTGAGCAGTCTAAAAAGTTACCTTCCGCCCCACTGTCCACCATCGCCTGGCAGCTGTAGTACCTGTCTGCCCATTGCAGTCTTACCAGGAGGAGAGTGGTGGATGAGGATTTCCCCAACCTGGAACCTAAATCTTTTACCGGACAACGGTTGAGGAAATGCCCCATCCCACCGCAGTACAGACAGAGCCCTTCTATGCGTCGTCGCTCTTTCTCCTCCCGGGAAAGCCGAGCTCAACCAACCTGCATGGGCTCGGGATCGATGGTGGGGTTGACCGTGTGCTCTCTGTAACTTGCAGGCATCTCAGCGAACCGTTCCGGTTAAGAGCGTCTGTCTCTGTGTTGTAAGCGCGCGTCAACCCGCAGAGCCAGGTCCATCAGCGCGTTGAGACTAGTGAGGAGTTCCAGAGTGTAGAATGTCTTCTGCACACAGTCAGCCAGCCCATGCAGGAAAATGTCCCACCTCACCTCCTCGTTCCACTTACACTCTGCCGCCAAGGTCCGAAAGTCGATCATATAGTCTGACACGGATCGTTTGTTCTGACAAAGATCCGCGAGCCTGCGGGCCGCCTTGCGACCCACGACCGTGCGGTCAAAGACCCGTTTCATTTCTTCTGACAGTGCAGAGAACGAGGAAAAGCAAGGATCTTTATTTTCCCACACCACCATTCCCCACAGAGCCGTGCGTCCCTATAGCAGGGTGAGTACCGATGCCACTCTGGATTCCTCCGTGGCAAAGGTATGTGGCTGCAACGAGAAGAACACTGAACATCGGGTAAGGAAAGATCTACATTGATCAGGCTCACCCACATATCTCTCTAGTGTGGGGATGCGCGGCTCGTGCTGGAAGTTTGTGATCTTGGATTCACGAAGAACAGCGGGTGGGGCTGGTGCAGTGGCTGGCAGTCAGCTGGCGAACTTGAGTGCTGAGCTCGGACACCTGTGTCACTAACGCCTGCACCGCTCGTGTCATAGCATGTACCTGTTCATCCTGTTGATCCATATGCTTGTGAGTACTGAAAAGGTATTCTTGTAACTCTGATGCTTTCGCTGGACCCATGTTGGTCGATCGTTATGTCATGGGGGAATGAGAATTAAGACAGATGTCAATCCAATAGCGAATGCAAAAGGTCTCTTTATTACTGACAAAAATAAGACAGTAAATAACAGCAGAAGCTCAGCCTCTGATGACTCGTGGCAGGCAGATATAGGAAGCTCTAGGAGATGGTGCAGCAACGTCGTGACACAGGGACGCAATGGGCACAGACCAGGCAACGGGAAATCCAGGACGGAAGAATCCACACTGACACAGGACACCGGGAAGACGACTGCACACGAGGAACACACAGGGACAACTGCAACGATCAACAAACACAGACTGCAGGTTAGGCAATTAAATAGGCAGGTGAGATGAGGTGCAGCTGGTGAATGATTGCAGTGATCAGTGACCACGCCTCCAACACAACCAAACGCACATATACAAAAAGAGCCGGTGAATCCATGAACCGTAAAAATAGTGGTATGGCAAATAGTGCAGTTTCATCAATTGTTAGTGATTTGGAAGAACTTGCTGGTGGACTGCACTACCAAGTTAGGCATGAAATACTGTCCGCTGTGCTTAATGATAACTCTGTAAGATCTACATTGGATAAGAGTTTCGGAAATTTTGAAAACCCATTTTTACGTTTTAATACCGAAATGTAAAAAATGAAGAATTTCAACATGAAATGGAGGATTGTGGATCCAGTGGAATTTTTTTTTAGGAGTTCGATTTGATACAAGGAAAAAATAAAAATACAGGCTACTTATGATCAGGTTCCAGTGAAATACACTTTTGTTTACATTCCGATTTTGGAAATTATTTGATTTATCTGTCCAACTTCTTATATTTGTGAACTACTTGTAAAATAATGTGCAAAAAAAAAAAAAAAAAGATATGAAGACTTTTTTCATGGAAGTTATTTCAAGTCACATCCGTTGTTCTCAAAAACACAGACTTCTTTTCAAATTCAGCTTTACTATGATGACTTTGAGACTGCTAACCCACTGGGTTCAAAACGTGGTGTTCACACAGTTGGTGCTCTCTATTTTGTCCTTCGGAATCTGCCACCAAAGTTAAACTCTGTATTGATGAACATTAATTTGGTCGCATTGTTCCATGAGATGTGAAAAAATATGGCTTTGATCCTATTTTGCAGCCTCTAAATTGATGACATAAAAAATATTGGAGAGTCATGGCATTGATTTGCCTTTCTTATCTGAAAAGCTTTATGTCAGATAACTGAGGACAACTTGGGGATGCATAGAATAATGGGTTTTTCAGAGTCTTTCAGTGGACGTCATTTGTGTTTGATTGAAAAAGATGATTCTCAGAATGTTTACAAAGAAGATGACCCAAAGATGATTCTCAGAATGTTTACAAAGAAGATGACCCAAAGATAATTTTGCGTGGAAAAGGGTTTTTTGAAATGCACTGCAGTGAGTTGCAATCAGATCCACAAAAACACTGTGTAACAGCCTCCAATACTTTCATGTTTGGAACAACTTGACTTTGGACATAATGCATGACATTCTTGAAGGGGTGGCTCAGTATGAGATAAAGTTACTGTTTAAATATTTCTCTGAAAATGCTTTGTCAAAACCTGGTATTTTGTCACGCATCTATGCTTTTGATGCAAACGTGCTCAAATAAACTTATCACAACAACCACTTAGTGTTGCATGCTTAATTAGTCTAATAACCTGATGTTTAGTTAAAGTAATATGTTTGTTACATTAATAAGAAAATGAATGCCGGTTACTTTAAGGGTTGGGAAAACGGGAAGTGACGAAAACCTTTGAAGATTGTTCTCGCTGGCTGTTCGTAGATGCGAGATGGTTTTGGCGAACACAATAAAGAATTAAAGCTAGCACAAGTAAGAGTCGTACTTTCATACACAACAATTGGCGACGAGAATGGCAGATGATTTTCCCATGCTGTCATTATCTCCCCCGAGTCCTTTTTTACCTCATCCCGGCGAGCCTACGGTCCCATGGGAACAATGGAAAACATCCTTTGAAACGTACCTGCTAGCAATGGGCCTCGATTCTGTCCCGACGAAGCGGAAAATGGCCATACTCCTGCACTGCCTCGGAGCCGAAGGACAGCGTGTGTTTCGCACACTTGGAGACGCGGATATATTACGCTGCCGCGATGACACTGTTAGACCGACACTTTGAATAAAAACAGAGTCTCCTGCTAAAACGGCTGCAGTTTTGACAGCGCAGACAACGTGCTGGTGAGTAGATTGTGCAATATGTCGCTGACTTAAGAGGGCTGGCAAAACCGTGCTGTTTTGGCAATATATCAGACGAGATGATACGAGATCAGTTAATTGAAAAGACAAACAATACACTCGTTCGGGAACGGCTGCTATTGGAAGATGATGATCTCACTTTAGAGAAAGCTGTAAATCATGCCTCTCAAGTCGAGTCTGCTTCTCAGTGCGCTGCTAAATTAAACATGGCATATGACTCAAGTGTAAATAGTGGGGACATGATACAAGAATGCACACAAGTTCACGGGGCAGAGGCAGATATATCTCAGAGTGCGAACATACAATATGCTCAAGTTCAGCGCAGATGCGGAAATTGTGGCTCCACTAGACACTCATCACGCGCTCTGGACTGTCCAGCACGGGGACAAACATGTCGACGCTGTCAAAAGCTGAACCACTTTGCAAAATGGTACCGGTCAGCTCCAGTTCAAGCCCCTACACAACGAAACCCGCGTGCTAACGCTACTGCACCTGCTATTATCCATTCAATCAACACCAATTCAGCAGGCTTTTCCACATGCACTGTTAATATAGCGGACACATGTGTTCCCCTACTACTGGACACAGGGGCTAAAGTCTCGCTACTTAATAAGTCCACTTATGAACGGTTCTTGCCACACTTGCCCCTCCAGCCGCCCTCCCTGAATTTGTTTGGATACGGCAGTTCTGCAATCAAGGTTATTGGTCTTGTACATGCGTTTGTCCAGTATAGCAATAAGGCTCTGTCCAACTTCCCATTTCACATTACGCGCCATGGCAGCAACATCCTCGGACTGGACCTGTTTACGAGTCTGGATTTTTCTCTGCTGGACAACAAGGGGGCTCAAATTCTGACAGTCAGTTGTCCCTGGCAACTAGAATGGCCAACACTATTTGAAGGCATTGGGTGCTTAGCTGCTTTCACACACCAGCCTCTCTTGGATCACACAGTGAAACCAGTAATTCAGCCACTTCGCCGCATTCTGCTGGCATTGCGTGAGGATGTCACGGCAGAACTAAAAAAACTGCAAGCAGAGGGCATCATCGAACCCGTCGACGCCTCCCCATGGGTATCTAATTTGACAATGGCTAAGAAAAAATCTGGCGGCCTGAGAGTTTGTGTGGACTTAAGATCCGTCAATAAAGCAGTAATCCCAGATCGCTACTCTCTGCCGACAATCGAAGAACTGACTACACACTTTAACGGTTCAACCATTTTTTCCAAACTTGACCTACGCCAGGGTTATCTTCAGGTTCCCCTTCACCCGGACAGAAGGAATCTTACTGCATTTGTTACGCATGCTGGCGTATTCCGTTACACAAGGATGCCTTTCGGACTCAGTTCGGCCCCAAGCTGCTTCCAAAAAATCATGTCCACCATCTACCTTGATGACATCATTGTCTATGGCCCGAGTGCAGTGATTTATGAACAGCGCCTAAGGGACACTTTTGCTGCCCTCAGTCAACATAATTTGACAATCAATGCAGAGAAATGCTTATTTGCAGTACCAGAGGTTGACTTCATTGGCTTTCATGTTTCAGCTGAGGGCCTTTCGCCATTACACTCCAATATTGAGGCTCTACACCAGGTGCCAGAGCCTTCGTCCGCAGCACAAGTCCCATCGTTTCTGGGGATGACAACATACTATATGCGCTTCCTGCCTCAGTATTCCACTATAACGTACCCGCTCCACCAGTTACTAAAAAAAGATGCTCCTTGGACCTGGTCTTCAGCCTGTTCGGATGCTGTGCGCACACTCAAAGAACTGTTGACGAGACCCCCTGTTTTAGCCCATTTCAGCCTCGACTGCCCCCCATTAGTCACCTGTGATGCTTCAGCAACTGCCACTGGGGCGGTTCTTTCACAACTTCAGAAAGGCATCGAACGGCCTGTGACTTTTGCTTCTCGGGCATTCAGTCAGACAGAACAAAAGTACTCAGCCGGAGAGAGGGAGGCTCTGGCTTGTATATGGGCCTGCGAGCGCTGGCACGCCTAACTTTATGGCCGAAAATTTACCCTTCGAACCGACCACCAAGCCCTCACTGCACTTATGTCTCCTTCCGGTTCTGGTCACAAACCCCTGCGCATGTACCGCTGGACTGACCGTCTCCAGCAGTATGACTTTACGATACAATACACATCAGGGAGAGATAATGTGGTAGCTAATTTGCTGTCCCGTTCTGTATCATCACCTATCACCTCCTGTCACGGGGTTGAGGACACGGATCTTATCCAACTGGTGCATGCACCCCTCATGACTTTTGTGTCCTTGGATGAACTCACAGAGGAGTCATCGGCTGATTCCACCCTCTCCGCTGTCCGTAAGTATGTCCTGAGGGGCTGGCCAGCCCAAGTCACAACGGATATCCAGCCATATGCCAGAGTGAAACATGAATTGTCATGCTGGAATGATACATGCTTGGCCCGTGGACACTGTGTCATTATCCCTGCTAAGCTCAGAGGATGGGTGCTGGCCATGGCGCATGAGGGCCATCTTGGCATAGTCAAATTGAAGCAGCGTTGTAGGGATCTCGTATGGTGGCCAGGGTTGGACAAGGACATTGAGCAGCTCGTTCGGGACTGTACTCCATGTCTTGCAAGCGGTAAAACTGGCCCGCCACCCCCGCCACCACTGCAGTCTTTGCCTTGGCCAACTCAACCTTGGGACCACATTCAATTAGATATCTGCAGCGAACTCCATGATGTGCCCCATCATTTGCGCTTCCTCATAGTAGCTTATGATCTACACTCAAAGTGGCCAGAGGCTGCAGCTGTGGGCTCTGTCACATCCCGTTCCATCATTGACTTTCTGGAGTTGCTCTTTTACCGCTGGGGTTTGCCAAGGTCCTTGACGACAGACAATGGCCCTCAGTTAGTGTCGGCTGAGTTTACCAGCTACATCCGAAGCAAAGGAATCAAACACATACGAACAGCTTACTATCATCCACTGTCAAATGGGGGTGTAGAGAGATTTAATCAGTCGCTGAAAAATGGCTTGAGAGCACACTTAGCTCAAGGCTGCTCTTTCAATGAGGCTTTATTGCAGACTCTTCTACACTACAGAGCAGCTCAGCATGCCACCACTGGGGTGTCACCAGCTAAACTGATGCTGGGACGGGAGCTGGAGTTACCCCTACACAGACTTCTCCCTCCTACTTCGGGCAATGGAAACCCTGTGGTGAAAGCCAGGGTGCGCGGACAACAGCTCAAAGCACAGGACAGATACAATACCAGGAAAAAGGCCTGGATTCCCAGAATCTCCCCGCTGGACTGGGTGCAGGTTCGGCGGCCACACCGGAAAAACAAGCTCCACACTTTCTGGTCGCAGCCACAACAGGTACAAAAGCAGTTAGGTCCAGTTACATTCCAGCTGTCTGATGGTTCTCGGTGGCATGCCAGTTGACTCAGGAAAGTACTGTGTCCTTCTGGTGTTGATCATACCCGTGACGCTGTACTCCCCAGTTCTCTACTGAGTTCTTTGTGCCCCCAGCACAGTATCCGGTGGCCCCGAAAGGAACAACCCTGCCATTATCAGCAGCACCGCCAGGCAGACCTACTAGACTGCACACTCGGCCTGCACGCTTTCATGACTACTTAACATCTTTTCACACTTAGCTCACTGGGAAGGGAGGGGAAATGTTGCATGCTTAATTAGTCTAATAACCTGATGTTTAGTTAAAGTAATATGTTTGTTACATTAATAAGAAAATGAATGCCGGTTACTTTAAGGGTTGGGAAAACGGGAAGTGACGAAAACCTTTGAAGATTGTTCTCGCTGGCTGTTCGAAGATGTGAGATGGTTTTGGCGAACACAATAAAGAATTAAAGCTAGCACAAGTAAGAGTCGTACTTTCATACACAACACTTACATACACAAGTGTATTGAACCAGCAACCCCAAACCCAATAAACAAATATATACATACAATATTAACAAAGGTAAGAAAAAATGTATAGAAAATTCAGTTCAAGTCCTGTGTGTGTGTGTGTGTGTGTGTGTGTGTGTGTGTGTGTGTGTGTGTGTGTGTGTGTGTGTGTGTGTGTCGAATCGGTCTCACCGGTACAGTTTATAGTCCGGGAGCTCGATGAAGAAGAGTTATCCTGTGTTGGATCCCCAACAAGAAATAGTCCACTCTTATTTCCTTAGGGAGATAAACATCCACAGACTGAGATAACAAAACTCTTTTGTAGCGATCGATCGATCGCGTAATCCACTATTACTGAGAGCGTCCTCTCTCGAGCGCCGGTAAGCCGGCTTCTTTTATCCGATGTGCCACATCAGCCGTCAGGACCTATGACGTCACTGGGGATTCCCTGACACTCCCGACGGAAGTCACGCGAGAGTAAGAACGAGAACCATCACATATCCGGGACAAACAACGACAAGGAGAAATACATAAAACAGCTGTAATGTGTTCATAATTAAAATGAATTAACGGCAGTCTATATATATATCCCTTTTATGTGGCCGCGCTACACTTGTATTCGAAAAATTGGGCCGTTAATACATATGTGGAGTATGAGGTTTGAGGCAAAACACAGGGTTTTCAAAAGCATGCTTAAAAACTTCAAGAACATCACAAAAACATCACTTGCCAAAAAACATCAAATGTCCATAGCATCCAATTGGGAAACCTCTCCTTTGAACCATGATGAGTACGGACCTTTAAAAACATTTAATGTGGACAATGAGGAAAATTATGAAATGTTTGCCCAAGCCCGGCACGCTGAAGCAAAGGACATCTTCTGTACTAACTGGGTAAAGATTGGTGGGAGTTAATCCCACCAGGTTTAAGAACCGGGTAAATCATTTGCAGTGGTTCAGAACATGAAATGCCCGTGTTTTGCAAAATAGACCTTTTTCACAAAAAACGGAAATACGTCACTGACGCGTAGGCGTTCTTCCGCTTCGCGCTTATACTTGGCAAACTGTATACCGGCAGAGTGTTTTCTCTGAGCCTTATCAACCTGCCAAAGGTCACCTTTGTTGATGTGGCGAAAATAGTGGATGCAAATTCCTCCACCAAGACCAATAAACTGGACAAAGTCTACAAATTTCGCAGACACCATAAATACCATAAGAGATGCTGATGTATCATATTTTAAACCACTTAAAACATGTTGTTTTGCAAAGACTGACAATAAAAAGCGTCAATATGGCAAGAAACCTTGCAAATGATGTGTACATTTTATATTTATAACACAACTGTAATGTTTAGACGTTATTTAAACCTTATCTGCGGGTGGGTGTGTCACATAATCGTGATCCATTTTAGAAGCTGCACCGTTGTCATCCGCCTGGGAGGGGACCAGCTGACGTTTGTTCACCCTTTCACAATACAAGGCGTTTCTCAATGTCAAGGAAGGATCCTCGGAAGCCAGAATTCCGAGGATGCCACGTCATCAACACTCGTCGAAGGACTGTTCCAATGTCGAGGATCCTCGAATTTCAACCAAGGACTGAGTCCTTCGTTCGAAAAATATGCCATATACAGGAAAGGATGCATATGAGTAGCCTTCGCGCACTTCGCGTTCTCAAATCACCCACAATCCTATGCGCGCAGCTTCGCTATCTTCTTCAGACGTTCGCGGAGTCGGAGCGTGAACGGGGCAAATATGCTTGTATCGGAGTTTGGAGATGGGAAGGAAGGAGGCGGGAACCGGTGAACGTTCAACAACTTTATTATAAATAATAAACAAAACGAAAATAACACGGGGAAAACCCTCACGGGCGACTGCCCGCACACACATAATAAAACATAAACAAACCATAACAAACTCCAGGCCTAGTCCTCTTTCGTCTTCCACGCTCCACATTTATACTCCAATCACTTTGCCGTGAGCCGAGACCGGTGTGGCGGCGATCAGCTGCCGCTCATTATCACTCCATCAGCCGGCTCTCACGGTCCCTCACCTCGCTGATTGCCACAATGCTTTTATTTACGTTACCAAACATTTGTTATAACCGTAGTAAATATATGTAAAGTTTAACGTTTAAATGCCAGTACAAATTACTACTGTATTGATATAAAAATATATACAAATAACGTTACACATAATGTTATTGATGGCCAACGGACCTTTTCACTGACGTAATGACGCAATGACGTGCACTTGCTAGCCTGTTCCATTTGCTTGTTCTTCGAATCCTAACGAGGAGCCTCGCCTAGCCTCTGAAGGAAGTGACTTGGAAGGATCAGTCCTTCCAAGGAAGCATCCTTGACATTGAGAAACACCTACAGACTCCCTTTTGAGTGGTACTGTAAAATTGTTCTAAGGGAAAAGGCTTGGGACAACACTTTTAAGGCGACTGATGGTTGTTCCACCAGAGTAATCCTCCTTTGCAAAGTGTCTGCTACAGACATAAGTGCTGCCTTTTCTCACAGAGAAATTCGGCCCTTCTTCTCTTCTAACAGCATGAATCCACAAATTTTCTTGTTCTTGATCAGACGGAAATGAGTGAAAAGATGGTTGTTTTAGGGTACAACACGAACAACCCGGGACACAACAAAAACTCCTGTTTTTTGACTCACCCATTATGGAGTTAAAATATTAACAAATATTAAAATATTAATCCAAAGTGTTATTTTAACTCTAAACTGGTGAGAATTATATAAACTCTGGAAAAGTGTTACATTTAAAACTATGGGAGTTGAAACAACACTGACGTTTTTACTGTGTATAGCTTTTCAGGACTTGTGTGGCACATTTGCTCCAGGTAGTTAAAGGGTTACTTTAGCGATTAGCATATGGCCTTGTATCAGTAGAAACCCTGGAGTATATTCGAAGGATTGTGCTTTCCCCCCCTCATATCCCCCTGAGACAAGAGATTTATGCATTTTATTTCTGGAAAAATTTCTCCTATGATGGAAATTGACGATATTTCCATCATGGGAGGAATGAATAAGGCTAAAGACTACAGCCAGCAGAGGGAGCCATTTCCGCATGTTTTGAACCCGCGCATGGGGGATGGGAGATCACACTCAGCGCAGGGAGAGCTCAGATCACAGCTGCAGGCACTCATTTAAACAGAGCTATGGTGAGCAATGTAAGTCTTTTTACTTCTCAAATTAATTTCTATGAAAGTTAAGCTTGCAAAGGCATGAACTGAAAGGCCAGACTGAACTCGCGTTGTGAATGTATGCCGCGAGTGTAGTCACGATTACCTCAGCTCTCATCAGGAGAGCTCATCAGCTCATTTATCTGACTCCTGCAGTTAGTGCTCAGTGCTGTGACACTGGCGCGGTGCCTCACTCATTATATTGAACAGACACGTTCTGTTTTTAATTGTAGTATCTTCAACTCAGTCACAGTAAACCAGTAGGTGGCTTTGGGAATGGCCTCACAGGGCAAGTATTCTGGGAGTTGTAGTCTTTCATCCCAATTCGACAAAAATAAATTTTCTGTCTTTTCTCAGTCTAGAAAGCACAAATTCAAAAATAATTTCACATTTCTACTACACTGATGACCCAGTTTAAATACAGATTAATCTTCCCAGCACTGAAGTACCCCTTTAATAAAAGCCTGGTTTATAAAATTGAAAACTAAGATAACTATTCTAGACACATTTAACTTTTGTCTCACAGAAAAGTTACAGTCCTTAACTCTTTCCCCGTCAGCGTTTAAAAAAAAAGTTGCCAGCCACCGCCAGGATTTTTGACCATTTTCACAAAAATTGAATAGCCCATAGAACATTTTGTTTTATTAATATCTGAGCATGCAATATATCAAAATAAAGAGCTGACCCTCTTCTTTTAAACAAAACAAACAAAAACGTTTTTATTCTAGCTTCATGCATTCTTTTTTTATCAACACTTTAATATAAGTTTCATAAAAAAAAGCTACATTTCGAACAAAAAGTTGAGAAAATCAAGTTTTTGTGAAAGACTGTTTCCAGATCAGATTCAGAGCAATGATCAAACACAGATGGAGTAAATAGAGTCCATCAACACCCCTAATGCTTACACAGTCCTGTAGCTCGTCCTGGGTCCACATTTCATTCAGTAACATTAGATAGTTTTGATTTATGTGCTGTTTGATGTTAATGATCGTGTTATTTTACATATGCATTAGTGATGTCCGGTTCGCGAAGGAATCGTTCTTTTTAACCGGATCTTTATAGTGAACCGGTCGAACCAGTTCACCAAATCGAACTGAATCGTTCTAAACGGTTCGCGTCTCAAATCAGGGTTGATCCCACAAGTTACTGTAGTTATTAACTTTCTGCCATCAGTGACAGTCTCTCAAACTAGAAATAAAACGAATATCTTGAAGTAGATGTTGTAACTCCAATCGTTAGCTGAAGTGAGACATGTTTTGCTGAGAGATCTGATGAACTCACGAGCAGCTGATACGGAGCATGCGCGTGTAACCGAACGTACCGGTTGTCGGATCAGCAGTACAGAATCAAAAACCGTTTCGGTCGGACACGTTCGATACTGAGAACCGATGAGCCGAGGAGCTGCGCATGCGTGTTATTTGTTCAGAGGAACGAAATGCAGGTTAAGTGTATTTAAAACTAATCACGTTTGGAAACAATAGGTTACTATCGTAACCCCGGTTCTCTGAAACATCAAGTGGAGAGATCCACCTATGGGAAGGGCATCCGTACCTGACCTCTGCAGAAGCATCCAATTGCACCAAGTCTGACAAGACAGGCAGGAGCGCGCAGCCAATGCCCAGTAAGGCCCCACCCCTTACCAGCGGGCATATATGGGCTGCATACGCTACTGTACATCAGTAAGTATATTCGCTTCTCGTGCGGTAAGCGGGGCAACGCTGGTGGATCTCTCCACTCGATGTTTCAGAGAACCGGGGTTACGATAGTAACCTATTGTTCTCTTTCATCATCTCGTTTCGAGATCCACCTATGGGAGAGACATGGACAGCTCCCCGATTGCCCAATACACTCACAGTGAGGTCCTGTTAGCCAGAAAAAGACGGTCACCCCGAGGGGCGGTGCACGACGCGTCTCATAATCATGAACTCGCCACACCGACGCAACCGCGTAACTGCGGTGTGAAGCAGGACATGAAACATAGGCTATGTGTGTCACACATAAAGAAGGCAGGGTTAGGAAGACCCCACCCCCAAGACCGAATGTGCTACTGAGGTTCTGGTGACATCCAGCCTGTAGTAACGCACAAACGTATGGGGGAGAAGCCCAACTGGCCGCAGAACAGATATCCTGCAGTGATACTCCCCTGAACAGAGCCCAAGAGGTGGCCAAGCCCCTCGTGGAATGAGCTCTGATGTTCCCTGGGGGTTGCACTCCCTTTGATTCATATGCCAAGATTATAGCGTCCACAAGCCAATGTGAGAGGCGTTGTTTAGACAGGGGATCCCCTTTGCGAGGAGGAGCCCATGAAAGGAAGAGTTGGTCACTCTTCCGGAACGCGCTGGTCCTAGACACATACGTTTGTAACGCACGGACTGGACACAGGGCATTTAGCCTCTGATCCTCCGCGGAGGAAAAGGGCGGAGGGTGAAAAGCGGATAGCTCCAACACCTCCGATGTGAACGCAGGGAAACATTTCGGCATGAATGCTGGATTAGGCTTGAGGAAAACCTTATCTCCACCCAGAGAGAAATTGATGCACGAGGGGTGGACCGAGAGTGCATGTAACTCACTAACACGTTTGGCCAAGAGCAAGGCTGTTTTGAAGGACAGCAACTTAAGGGGAATATTCCCCAGAGGCTCAAAAGGGAATTGAGACAGAGCTTCCAGCACCATGGAGAGGTCCCATTCAGGGATCGTTCTCCTAATGACTGGCAAGGAGCGACGGGCGCCCTTCATAAATCTGCGGATTAGAGGATGCTGCCCAACCGTTGAGCCCTCAAAACCCACATGACAAGCAGAGATAGCTGCCAGATAGACCTTAATAGTGGAAAAAGACCTGTCCTTATCCATAAGGTCTTGGAGGAAACACAAGATATCAGCGACTGAGCACTGATATGACGTGAGACCCCGCCCATCACACCACTCATCGAACACCTGCCACTTACAGCCATACAAGGACCGTGTAGAAACGGCCCTGGCATTCTGTATAGTAGCCACCACGCGCGGGGGAAGCCCTAACGCGCTTAGGTTCGTCCTCTCACGGGCCAAGCCCAGAGAGCTACCCTGTCCGGGTGTGGGTGATAAATCTCCCCGTTCGCTTAAGACAATAGGTCTATGCGGAGGGGGAGGCACCACGGCTGGGCATACAACAGAGGGATTATCTCTGCCAGCCACGGCGCTTTGGGCCACCTGGGTGCTATCAGGATGAGAGAAAAACCCCCCTCTCTCGCCCTGGCCAGTGTGAGAATTATCAGGCACAGGGGAGGAAAGGCATACAGCAGCACTCTGGGCCACGGGTGGGCCAGTGTGTCCACCTCGAGGGGCGCGTCCAAGTCCTTTAGCGAGAAGAACATAGGACAATGGCTGTTTTCGCGCGAGGCGAACAGATCTACGGGCGCCCGTAGTCTCATCCATATCATGTCTACTATCTGAGGGTGGAGGTGCCAATCTCCGAAGAGCGGGTTCCCCCTCGATAGAAGATCCGCGCCTCTGTTCAGAATTCCCGGAACATGAGTCGCGCGTAACGACAGGAAAACTCGCCCGCTCCATACCAAACGCTTGTAAGCTAGGGCATGAAGCTTCGGCGAGCGCGCGCCGCCTTGACGATTGATAGCCACTGTCGTGGTATCGTCGCAGCGTACAAGCACATGATGTCCCTGCAGACGAGGCAGAAAATGATCCAGAGCCTTCTAATTGGTTAGAAGCTCTAAATAATCTATGTGTTCTGAACGTAGTTTGCTCGGCCGCAAACCGTTCACAGTTCTGCCCTCCTGGGTGGCACCCCAGCCTGTTAGGGACGCGTCCGTCGTCACGACTTTCCGCAACATGACAGTCTCCAGAGGGGTACCCTGTGCGTAAAAGTCCGCGCTCTTCCAGTGGCGCAGAGCTGCAGCGCAGGTGCGCGTCACTGTTACAGAGCGGCAAAGATCGTGTAACGGGCCGAAATGTAGTGACAAAACCCATTTCATGAACGCCCTCATCCTCAGGGGTCCTAGTGGCAAAAACTGGATAGCTAAAGCCATAAGACCCTGTAGCCTGAGACGTGTGCGATATCGCCCCCTCGCCCCCTCTCTGAACTGTGACAGACAGTTCGTCAGAGAGAGAACGCGCTCTTGAGAGAGACGCGCTCGCATGGAGACTGAGTTGAGCTCCATGCCCTGGAAGATCACCCTCTGACTGGGTGTAAAGTTGCTCTTGTTCACATTCACCCTGAAGTCCAGAGATCGGGTGTGCGCGAGCACACGGGAGGTGTCCTGCAACACCTTTTCCCTCGAATCGGCTATGATGAGCCAATCGCATATGTATGTCAGGATCCGTAGACCAGACATTCTTAGGGGAGTGAAGCCCGCTTCCACACGCAAACAGAAAGTTCGGGGGCTTAATTTTTGCCCGAACGGAAGCACCGTGAGTTCGTAACAAATGCCTTGATAGGCGAAATGAAGAAACTTCCGGTGTGGTGGATAAATGCTTATGTGGAGAAAACCATCTCTCAGATCGACTGATGTGAACCAGTCGTTCCGTTTCATGACACGGGCGAGCGAACCAAGGGTTAACATTATGAATCTGTATTTCCTCAAATGTTTGTTCAACCCCCTGGGGTCCAGAATAGGACGGAGGGAACCGTCCTTCTTTGGGACCAGGAAATAACGGGAAAAGAAACCCTGGTTTATCAGATTGTGGGGAACCACCTGAATCGCACCTTTGTTTAGAAGAGAGGAGATTTCCTCCTTCAGGACGTGGGCCGTGCTTTCCTCTGTGTGAGAAAAGAGAACGCTGCTGAAACGTGGATGTTTCATAGCAATCTGCAGACGATAGCCCTGTAATATCATGCGTAATACAGTAAGCCAGGCTGACACACAGCTCGTGTGAATGCTCGTCCGGGCCGTGCTGGCTTCGAGCATGCCTAGCTGGCTTATTTGTGATGCAATGGCGCCCTCTAGTGGAGAAACTAGGGACGACACGTGCAGGTTCACCATTACGAGAGAAAGGGTATTTCCCTACATTGAGAGGGTATCTCGCTGTGACAAATTCATTTGATTCGTTAGATTTATTGTGTTTTTTGTGTTTCTGTGTGTGTTGTGTTTTCTGGGAAACACTGGGGCCGAAGCCTTTATTATTTGGGTGAGGGGAACACAGTATGTGCGGTGTGGTTACACTGCTTTTGAACTTTTCCTCACGACAATCCCCTTGAACAGGGGGGAACACACATCGTCCACTAAACACATGGGCTGGGCAGCCACGGGAGGGGGACACCCTACAGCAGGAACCTTCCGTCCTTTGGACAGGGGTTCTGGGGCAGGAAGAAAGCCCAGAAAACTTATTTCGAGGCTTTTCCTTGACCTGATTAAAATTACGTCCCGGGACCGGGGGGTTAGGCAAACGCACAGGGGGCGCCTGGCGTGGGACCGTCTTCCTGGGAAGATACAATATGAAGGCCTCGTGCTCCTTCTTGTCGTCGCATCGTTGTTGCATCATAGCAACTGCGGGGCCAAAGAGAGCCCGGCCGGGCTCTACCGGGGCGCCTGCGATACGTTTCTTTTCGCTATCCGGGAGACCAGACAGGTTGAGCCAGAGCGAGCGCTCTCCTACCACGGAAAGCGCCATAGAGCGCCCGCAGGTTTGGACGACCTGATGAGCATTACGGAGAACGAGGTCGTTAACCGTGATGATCTCCTTCCACAGTGCAGGAGAGGGAGAAGATCCCTTATCTAACTGCTGGCCCAGATCGTCCAGGATCTCCGCTTGGTAAGCGGAAAGGCGGGAGGAGACATTCAGAGTCCTAACAGCCAAGGCCGAGGATTTATAAACGGCTGGTGCACCGAGGCAGAAAAACGGTCCATCCTGTTAGGAAGGACCGGCTTCGGAGGGGCGGGCAGCCCTCCCTGGACTGGGTTGAGGTGTCTGGCAATGGAGGGCTCAATGGCAGGCGGTTCGCCCATGCCGCGAGCCGCCATATCTTTAACCTCCAGCCCCGCGAGACCGTGTTTAAGATCGAGCGGGTCGTTCCAGTAGTGCCTCATGTGCTTAGCGCACGCTGGAAGAACGGGAAAGAGTTCTTTCCTCGGGCCGGGGGGGGGGGCTCCCAACACTTTACCGTCATAAATATCCCTCTCCTGGTCGATGGCGCTCTGTGGAGCCGGCCATTTAATGTTGAGACGAGCGGCCGCTCGCTCACACACATCCAGGAGGATGGATTGAGGCAAGGCCGCGGGGGCGCTAGCCTGGGGAATAACAGAGGGCGGGATGGCCTCCTCGTCCTCCAAAATTTCAAGAAGGCCCGCGTCGTCGTAATCACTGGACCCGGCAAGATCGTAGGTGAGCGGGAGGTTACCCGTGAAGATGTCCTCTTCGGGGAACTCAGGATTGGGCTGGTCAGCCAAAACAAGAGCCGTCGCGCCCCGGGAGGTCCCCGGTAGCGCGCTATCGTCACCGTGTTCCATATCCGAGTACGACAAGTCGAGCTCGCCACACTGAGTAGCGGCAACTTTAAGGCGGTGTCGCAGGAGTTACTTAGGCAGTACCAGGCAGTAACTGCAGTTCTCCGGGTTCTCTATTGCCTCCTCTGCGTGCTTGAGGCCCAAGCAGACCACACAGAAAGGGTGAAAATCCTTAGCGGCGATAAGAGACCCACACGCGGCCGGGCAGGCCCGTAATAGGCTAGACACAAAAGGAGAAGACTGAGAGAGCGACATACCCGCGAAAAACTCAGAAAGGTCCGTGGCGGCAGCCGTGGAACAGGAAGATGGACGAGAGCGCGAGCGGCTCCGAATGCAGACACAGAATGTGGCAGAATGAACTGTCACGCCCGGTGGAGGCTGATCTGGCGATATTTCCTCCTGCAGACAATAAGTGAGCAGCGCAAATCTAACCGAACTGTGTCAGTGCAGAGATCGCGAGAAGCGAATGTCAACTGATGTACAGTAGCGTATGCAGCCCATATATGCCCGCTGGTAAGGGGTGGGGCCTTACTGGGCATTGGCTGCGCGCTCCTGCCTGTCTTGTCAGACTTGGTGCAATTGGATGCTTCTGCAGAGGTCAGGTACGGATGCCCTTCCCATAGGTGGATCTCGAAACGAGATGATGAAAGAGAACATCATAACAAAGCTGTCATTGTATTATTTTAAAGTTTTGGAAACAATAGATTGTAAAACGGTCAAATTAAACATTTATTTGTTTTATCAATAATGCATGATAGTTTCAGGAACAGCTTTTATCTTATTTAATTTCTAAGTCGATACAGATTTTAAAATACATGTAATCAAAACAGTAGGTTTGATATAGACTATTCAGCTTGCAGCAGTTCGCAGCTCAGCACCCTGTGCTCAGCACACACACACACACTGATACAGCAGTTCTCGAGTCAGATCGACCGGTTGCAACAGATCACCAGTACAGAATCGAGAACCGTTTCTATCGGACACGTTCGATCTTTCGGACATGTTCGATTCTGAGAACCGGTGAGCTGAGATACTGAGCATGCGTGAGAGAGTCGTAACCGAACTGTTTCTCTCGGACTGGGACAGCTGATGCTGATAATACATGAGCCCGGGTGAACTGAGGATTTGTGTAAGTAGGCCTATTATGTCAATGTACGTTTATTTAATCCGTGTAAAACATCAGTGTTTGCACGACAGTGACAGTGACAGTCTCTCAAACTAGAAATAAAACTAATATCTTGAAGTAGATGTTGTAACAATCGATTCAATTCGATTTGGTGAACTGTATTTAGTGCTGTTGCAAAACATAAATGAAAAAATGTTTCCAAGATGATGATGATGTCAATTATAATAATTACTATACTAAGTTTTGATTACAAATACTTTATATGGATGTGTTTGAATGTATTTTCATCCGCCGAGATGATAGAAATGACGTCATTACGTAAAGACATAAAAGAACCAGTGATCCGTTTTTTTTTAACCGGATCATGGAAACGAACTGTCCGAAAGAACCGGTTCGCGGAAAAGAACCGAACTTCCCATCACTAATATGCATATGATTAAATGTGATTGCTTGTTTTACTGCATCTTCCTCAGGTGTGTTTTGATCTGGAGATTCAGTACTCATCCAGAAGATGTGTAATAGCGCCCCCTAGCGTCTTTCAGTGAAAACACGGAAACCCGGAAAATGCAATTTTTTTGGCCCGGAAGCGTTTTTTTCACAAATAACAGAATATTCTGTGTTTGGCAGGAAAGAGTTAAGGGGGGCATTTCCCCCCCCACTCTACCCTAACTGGATCTTCACCCGTAGTCAAAAACAAAAGACTGGACTGTACAGCAATAAAAATCTACAGGTAATGTTAATACACTCAATGCTGATGTTGTTAACATATTATAATATGCACGGTTTGATGTGATATGAGCCAATCGATCATTAGATTTAACCATAGTTGGTAGCGTGATTTATTGTTACATTATTTAAGCTTGATGATTTTCTCAGTCGGTCAGAACAAAAGTGGCAGACATGATAGTTGTTCAGATGATATTTTCTGGGGAAACTTATTATTTTGGTTATATTTCCAAGACATTTAGCCTTTAGTATCTGTAATTCTGAAGTACAGCCTACACATATTACTACTCAAAATAGATTCATCCGTGATGATCAACAACCCACAGAGATGATGATTCCGCAACTAACTGACTGCAATTCCAGATTTCAAACAGAGAGGGTGACAAAGAGACAAACCTTACAGATTGCAGCTTTAATTGAGGCATTAAGAAAACCAAGTGCATGTGACATTAAGACAGGGCAATTCGAAACTTCCACCCTTCTAAGTGCATTTTGACCAAGCAGTCTCTCTTGAAACTTACACGAAAGTCATTATTTTGATTTTTTTGCGCACAAAAACTATTCTCACCGCTTCGTAAAATTATTAAACAGCCACTGTAGTGAGATGGACTTTGTAATGAAGTCTTTAGTGCCTTTATGGGTCTTGTGAGTGGGTCAGTGGAAATGTACTGAATGCCAATGGAGGCCTTTCTGGAGCCTTTCTCAGCCATCAGCTTTCAACAAAAATATCTTCATTTGTGTTCCGAAGATGAACGAAGGTGTTACGGGTGTCCAATGACGTGAGGGTGAGTAATTATTGAAATAATGTTTGGGTGAACTAACCCTTTAAGGCCATGGCCACTTGGGTGACAGGTGGATTGCCACTATGGTCGAGCTAGGCAGGCAGGGCTTCAGCAATCAGGCACCTCAGCTCCAGCCACATCCTGCCGCTTTGCCAATTTTCGGTTATTCGGGAGTAATGCATGGCAACGTGCTGCCAAGATGGCGATGACCGGCTTTGCTTAATTTAGACTTTAAAAATGCTCTTCAGAAGCCTACGGGTGACGTCACTGACACTACGTCCATATTTTTTTACAGTCTGGTTTTGACCGATATCTTTATGTCCGATGCCTTTTAGTCTGAGACTGTTCTGTCCAAAGCCTAATTTACGAGACCTGTTTCAGTCTGAGGCAGGTTTTGTCTAATGACTGAAGCATGATGCCTTTTCATCATATGACTGAGGTCTGAGGATGTCCTAAAATGTACATTGTTCTATTATCTGTGTAATGAAAGGAGTAGAAGTTGTTCTACTTCTATTTTTATATTGGCATCTACAATCTTCATTTAATACAATAAAAGAATGAATACATAAAACTGCTGTGAGTGTGAGATCAGCTCGTTCTCTGTGTGGTTAAGGTGTCGTTTGCAGCTCTGTGGTCTTTCCAGTCAGAAAGAGATGTTTACTGGGTAACTGCATAGAGGAAATAAATCTGGGTTACAGAATGAACATAGAGCCTCAGATCTGTGAGTTCTTCACAGCATATTCCTTCACAGCTAAAGATTTAATCAATTTTCATCAAAAGATTGTATGTCTTAATAAATGTGTTTTATTTAATGTTTCATGTGATATTAAGCCACAGGTAGTCTAACAAACATAATGTAACTTTCAGAGTTAAAAGATTTACTCGTAGGCCTATACAAATTAAAATCACAGATCCTATATGCTTTTAAAGCAGTGCTCAATATGAAAACAGCAACTTAAAACAGTAATCTTTCATCTGGTTGAATAACTGAATATATATGACATTAAATGTTGCTATATGTCGTTTGACTTGTACATGATACAGTTAAATAAACTCACATCGTAAAGTGAACCAAAACTTGGGGTGGTATTTTTCTTACTCAACATGAACATAAGATGTTAAAGGTAGGGTAGGTGATTTTAGAAGTTCTAGAAACTCCAAGCTAGCTTTAAAAGGATTAGCCACCCCTCCTCCAGAACATATGAACGCGCAGGTCTCGCACGGCCAGGGCAGATTCAGCAGAGCCACGAGAGACAATTACCTCAATGTCTCAAAACATATAACATTACAATAATAATGAACGTACACAACTTACAGAGATTAATTTCGTCGTTGATAGTGTTGACACAGAAACTCATAAATTCGGGTCTGAGGACGTGAACAGCTCCGGATAGAACATCACGGGATGCCATCTTGTAATTACGGTTATGATATGATGTGAACGCAGCATAAGCTCATTGTTTCAGTTCAGGAGGAAATGTAAAAGGCAACTGCTGTTTGTTTTTGGTGCTCGGTGACAACTTTGCATGTAGCCTTGTGGAATGCTCTGACGGTATGAGATACGGAAATACATATAGGGAAGAGCAGTTTTTGACTTTCTTAGTTTGTGTAAATTCACTTGGAGTTCAGAGTTTTTTTTTTCGTCCGCATACATTTTTTACATGTCTAATACAATTATGTGGTTTTGTTTCATTAATACAGTGTATACTTTTTTCTTGATTTACCCCGAAAGAACGGACATGAAATGCGACAACATGCCCCTAGTTGGGGTACATTGTAACATGACCAAGTGACAGATGTTATCTGATTTAATTAAGAAAAAATCCAAGACACACTAAAATATTTTGTCAATAAAATAAAATTATTAACTTTTTAAAATAAAATAATGGCATTTTTTAATAATTAAAAAAATACATTTTCTTTTTTGTTTGACAACAAACCCATCGCCACAGCTATACATAGTTCAAATCAAAACATAATAATGAATAATTTCTGAACGTTGACTCACTGGGGGCAAAAAATACATTGTGACAACATGCCCCACCGGCACAACTGGGATTGAAACCTTGACTCGTGTCTTCAGTGGTTAGATCAGCATTTAAGAACCATCTCAACTGTTAAATAACAGATATAAGATAATATCAGATTGTCTTATTTAAAATAAACACACAAAAAAAACAGAGATGAAAAATAACTTAAGTAAGAAATGTTTCTATGTTTAAAGGGGGGGTGAAACACTCAGTTTCAGTCAGTGTCATGTCAATCTTGAGTACCTATAGAGTAGCATTGCATCCTGCATATCTCCGAAAAGTCTTTATTTTTTTTATAATTATATAAGAAAGATGCGCTGTTCCGAGTCTTTCCGAAAAAAGCCGAGCGGGTGGGGGCGTGTCGTGTGAGTGGAGCTAAATAATGACGTGTGCAGCAGCGCGCTGCAGTGAGGAAAGTGAGTCGCTCTGTGAGGAAAGTGATTCGCTCTGTGAGGAAAGTGATTCGCTCAGTGAGGAAAGTGATTCACCCGCCGCGTGAGGAAAGTGATTCGCTCTGTGAGGAAAGTGATTCGCTCAGTGAGGAAAGTGATTCGCCCGCCGCGTGAGGAAAGTGAGTCGCTCTGTGAGGAAAGTGATTCGCTCTGTGAGGAAAGTGATTCGCTCAGTGAGGAAAGTGATTCGCCCGCCGCGTGAGGAAAGTGATTCGCTCTGTGAGGAAAGTGATTCGCTCAGTGAGGAAAGTGATTCGCCCGCCGCGTGAGGAAAGTGAGTCGCTCTGTGAGGAAAGTGATTCGCTCTGTGAGGAAAGTGATTCGCTTAGTGAGGAAAGTGATTCGCCCGCCGCGTGAGGAAAGTGAGTCGCTCGGTGAGGAAAGTGATTCGCTCAGTGAGGAAAGTGATTCGCCTGCCGCGTGAGGAAAGTGAGTCGCTCTGTGAGGAAAGTGATTCGCCCGTCGCGTGAGGAAAGTGCTAATACAGATCGACCGCCGGCCTATCAGTGGGTAAGTCAGTAGCTACTGGTTATATCACCTGTTTAGCATCCTACAAGCCAGCGCTTTGATGGGCGTAGCCTGTTGCTTTCGTTCTCTCCCTCGCTCTCTCTCACGCGCTTCCGGTAGAATTGTCCGTAAGGCCCATACAAGGAAATTCCGCCCCCACTAACGTCAATGGGAACGCATGATCTCAAAAAACTTGCCGAAACTTATGACTAACCGGAAGTAGTATTTTTGACAAAGAAATACTCCCATCAAACGTCCACCTTAACTTTTGAAACTTTGTCTATGTTTAGTATGGGATTCCAAGTCTTTAACAGTGTAAAAAGATCAGTATGCATGAAACAGCATTTCACCCCCCCTTTAAATACATGTTCAGTGATATCTTCCAAAGATTTTTTAATTTTGGCACAATTTTTTCTCTAAATAATGTTGACATGGAAACTAGTAAATACACAATTTTTTGTCATCCTAACATGTGTGAAAAGTGTTAAACCATGTGTGTTACAACTAAGCCCACGTTAGGTTGTGCCCCGTGCTCCCCAGACAGGCAGAACGTTGTGTCATTGCATTGTCCTGAGACTCCCACAGATGATTTATGTATTTATTTATTTGATTTATTTTTACTATTTATACTATTTCTATTATTGATTGCTATCAAGATGTGAAGAGAGTTTTGAGCAGAATAACAAAAAGTGTTAATGAAAAAAAAAATGCCTACCCTACCTTTAAAGGGTTAGTTCACCCCAAAATGAAAATGTGATGTTTATCTGCTTACCCCCGGGGGATCCAAGATGTATGTGTAGAACACAAATGAAGATGTTTAAAGGTGCACTATGTAGTATTTTTGCAGTAAAATATCCAAAAACCACTAGGCCGATGTTATATATTTTGTTCAGTTTGAGTACCTACAATATCCCAGATGTTTCCAACTATTTGTAAATTGTGAGAAAATTGCTATTTTAACTAAGGACCGGGACGTTTCAGCATAGCGTTTGAGGAAGTCGCCTGTCAATTGTGTCATATCTGCGCTACCCTTGGTTTCGGGTTTTATTTGGCAGGAGCGCTTTACTCTTAGCAGTGTGAACAAGTGAACGCACGGAGTAACTTCATTACATCATTTTCAACACACTTAAATGTATCTAATATGATAAACAGAGCTCCATTACCTCATAATCATGACCGGAAGAGCGGATCAGTGCAGGCGCCTGGCGAATGTGTCCCATCCTGTCATAATAAAAGTCCCGGTGTTTGCGAGTCGGGTATTTGTTTAACAATCGCTCCACAACACTCGGTCCTGCTCTATGAACGTGATTTCTGCCCGAGTCATATTTTCCATCTGCTGGGAGGTGAAGACCACATCTCCCAAGATGCTGCGCTCAAACTTTGCGTCATCAAACTACGCATTTGTTTTGAATAGGCGCCCTCCAGAGGACGGAAAAGTTGCATAGTGCACCTTTAATTCCAACCCTTGCTCGTATAATGCATGTCAATAGGGTGTTTACTATGAGAGTCACATACAAATCCATATTAAACACTACGGCTTGTGATGATACATTGATGTCTTACAACATGAAACGATCGGTTTGTGTGAGAAACCCAACAGTGTTTATATCATAGTTTACCTCAAATACAACACTATGTACAAAAGTCGCGACCGTGCCATCACTTCCGGCAAGTGAGGTCAAATTTATAAAATGCAGCAAATCTCAATAGGATACAAGTGATCTCTTGCACGTATCTCTACGCCATATTGTGTAATTTGACCTCACCTACAGACAGTGATGGCACAGGGATGTTTGATGTGCATAGTGTTGTATTTGTTGTATTTGAGGTAAAAAAATACATAAATACTGTTGGGTTCCTCGCAGAAACCGATTGTCTCATGTCTTAAGACATCAATGTGTCGCCACAAGCTGCTGTGTTTAATATGGATTGGCATGTCTGTGTTTTTAACTCTCATAGTGACTCTCATAGAAATACACCCCATTGACATGCATTATACGACCAACGGTTGGAGTTTAAAATCTTAATTTGTGTTCTACTGAAGAAACAAACACACCTATACCTTGTAACAGTGTAAGTATATTTTTTCTCCACAACATTAATTAAAAAATGAATTCATAGTTACCGCAAACAGAAAACAGTATCATCAGCAAAACTTGAAATGGCTCAACGATTTAAATCGCTGTCACTCTGTCACTTGATGGTGGATCTGGTGAAGAAGCTGTCAGCGATTAAAATATTGAGTTTGAAGATGTTGAAAATTTTTGAGATGCCAAATATGAGGCAGATGCTGAATGTACTGGGAAATGAGTTCTGACGAGGACAGTGATGATGGGACAAAACATCTGCTCCAACTGAACCTGTCCAAGCTCTAAAAGGGAACAAAATATGCTTTATTTTATTCTTCTGTAATTGTTACTCTAATATCAGGAGAGCATAATATAGTGTGATGACAGATAGAGAGCCATCCGTGTTAGATATAGATCCGGGTCGCTAAAGACCTGAATATGTGAAAATGATTGGTAAAATATTCATGCATTTAAATGGATAGTTTACCCAACAATATACAAAAAAAATTTTTATCTAGCTTCCGCCACACTGCCTTCCATATTCAAATTACGGAAAAAGCACAACTGTCCCGCCTCATGACGTCGGACGTAGAGTAAGCGCTTTGCACTGCATACAAGAGGCGTTACACTTTCTTCGTAAATTTAATACTGAGGGCGGTCTGGTGAAAGTTAGATATTTTACTTTAAAAAGATTTAAATATGGATATTTTTCTTACACAAACCCATCAATTAAATTCAGAAGGCCTTTATAAACCACCTGGAGACGTGTGGAGTACTTTTATAATGGAAGGGTGCACTTTTTGGGGATTCAAATTTTGGACTTATTTATAAATAATGCTTGGATTAGACAGGATTTATATATATATATATATATATATATATATATATATATATATATATATATATATATATATATACAGTCTTGTTCAAAATAATAGCAGTACAATGTGACTAACCAGAATAATCAAGGTTTTTAGTATATTTTTTATTGCTACGTGGCAAACAAGTTACCAGTAGGTTCAGTAGATTCTCAGAAAACAAATGAGACCCAGCATTCATGATATGCACGCTCTTAAGGCTGTGCAATTGGGCAATTAGTTGAATTAGTTGAAAGGGGTGTGTTCAAAAAAATAGCAGCGTGGCATTCAATCACTGAGGTCATCAATTTTGTGAAGAAACAGGTGTGAATCAGGTGGCCCCTATTTAAGGATGAAGCCAACACTTGTTGAACATGCATTTGAAAGCTGAGGAAAATGGGTCGTTCAAGACATTGTTCAGAAGAACAGCGTACTTTGATTAAAAGTTGATTAGAGAGGGGAAAACCTATAAAGAGGTGCAAAAAATGATAGGCTGTTTAGCTAAAATGATCTCCAATGCCTTAAAATGGAGAGCAAAACCAGAGAGACGTGGAAGAAAACGGAAGACAACCATCAAAATGGATAGAAGAATAACCAGAATGGCAAAGGCTCAGCCAATGATCCCCTCCAGGATGATCAAAGACAGTCTGGAGTTACCTGTAAGTACTGTGACAGTTAGAAGACGTCTGTGTGAAGCTAATCTATTTTCAAGAATCCCCCGCAAAGTCCCTCTGTTAAAAAAATGGCATGTGCAGAAGAGGTTACAATTTGCCAAAGAACACATCAACTGGCCTAAAGAGAAATGGAGGAAAATTTTGTGGACTGATGAGAGTAAAATTGTTCTTTTTGGGTCCAAGGGCCACAGGCAGTTTGTGAGACGACCCCCAAACTCTGAATTCAAGCCACAGTACACAGTGAAGACAGTGAAGCATGGAGGTGCAAGCATCATGATATGGGCATGTTTCTCCTACTATGGTGTTGGGCCTATTTATCGCATACCAGGGATCATGGATCAGTTTGCATATGTTAAAATACTTGAAGAGGTCATGTTGCCCTATGCTGAAGAGGACATGCCCTTGAAACGGTTGTTTCAACAAGACAATGACCCAAAACACACTAGTAAACGGGCAAAGTCTTGGTTCCAAACCAACAAAATTAATGTTATGGAGTGGCCAGCCCAATCTCCAGACCTTAATCCAATTGAGAACTTGTGGGGTGATATCAAAAATGCTGTTTCTGAAGCAAAACCAAGAAATGTGAATGAATTGTGGAATGTTGTTAAAGAATCATGGAGTGGAATAACAGCTGAGAGGTGCCACAAGGTGGTTGACTCCATGCCACACAGATGTCAAGCAGTTTTAAAAAACTGTGGTCATACAACTAAATATTAGTTTAGTGATTCACAGGATTGCTAAATCCCAGAAGAAAAAAAATGTTTGTACAAAATAGTTTTGAGTTTGTACAGTCAAGGGTAGACACTGCTACTTTTTTGAACACACCCCTTTCAACTAATTGCCCAATTGCACAGCCTTAAGAGCGTGCATATCATGAATGCTGGGTCTTGTTTGTTTTCTGACAATCTACTGAACCTACTGGTAACTTGTTTGCCACGTAGCAATAAAAAATATACTAAAAACCTTGATTATTCTGGTTAGTCACATTGTACTGCTATTATTTTGAACAAGACTGTATTTATATATATATATATATATATATATATATATATATATATATAAATAAAACTCTGATTGTATACGTCTGACAGAAGAATGTCATATACCTATGATGACTTAAGGGGAGTAAATTATGGGATAATTAAAATTTGTGGGTGAATTATCCCTTTAACACACTTGAGCCCCTTTCACACTGCGATTCCGGCAAATACACAGATAATGCGACCCGGCATTTGTTCCCGGGCCGCTAGATTTGGTCCATTCACACTGCCAGCGAAATACCGTAATATGTGCTCTTTCACACACAACCCGTAACGGTCCCGGGTCGAGTTGACACGTGACATCCGGATGTGACGTATTACGGTGAGCGATCTCAGCTTCAGCACGGATAGTAAGGAGCTCGGTGGTCTCGACTTGTGTCCAGTTTGCGCACGTTTCTGCTTGTTTAATTTTAGTTTCTTTTGTGTACGAACACTCTCTGCGTTTAAAACACCGACTAGCTCTTCTGGCACTGCAGGGCTGTATTACTGAAAAAACAAGCTCGAGGAGTCGCACGGTAACTACGTACACGTTGCGGCATTAGTTTTGGCTTTTGTTCACACAGCACTCGAACCCCGCAATGTTACTAGGTCCCCGACCCGGGTTCAGTTCGGTAATTAATTCCGGGACGTGGTTGCTTTCACACAGAAGGCGACCCGGCAATGTTCCGGGAATATTGCGGGTCCGACTTGCAGTGTGAAGGGGGCTTTGGTAAGCACTACGGCCTGTTTCCACAGACATGGCTTAGATTAAGACAGGATTAGGCCTTAGTTCAATCAGGGCATTTAAGTAGCTAAACATCATTTAAGATATGCCAGTGCAAGTTGCTTTCTGTTAAAACAGCTCAAACATGCATTTTAGTCTGAGTCTTATGCCTTTTCTGTGAAACCAGGGGTAGATGTTTACTTTGTAGATCTAGTAAACAAACAAATTAGACGTATTGTAATGGTGTTGTTTCCATTTGAGGTTAAGACAACTGTGAGAACTGAGATACATTAATGTATAAAGGTATTGGAAAAACACTGCACTCGGTTGAAGGTTAAACCCCCCACTCTAGACAAAGGTAAAAGACCCTGTTTGTCATTGGTTGTGACCAAACCAGCGGAACATGTTTCTGGTTTTGGCTTAGCACTGCAGTTGAAAATGTCATTTGTTTATCAAATTGGCAAATTGCAATGTGCATGCATATACATATAACAAATAATCTAATATGACATCAATAACATTAAAATAGAATGTACAAATTTGAGGTGACTCATGCAGTCATTTCCAAAGAACTTTCGACCTTTTAACTTTTCTTTGTTTTTAGTTTATTTATTAATTTAATAATCAATCTGACAATGATGCTCAATGCGTCTGTGTTCATATAATCATAATATCCCAATTCATAGTCATAATATCCCAACTCATCAATAGTGACACAATTTAATATCATGTTGAAATTGTATTGGCAAATTTTTGAATAGAATGCTGTTTTTGTAAGGAAATACAAATACCCAACTAAGTAACTTTCAGTATGGCAGATTTTTCAGAATATTCATTATTCATAGATTTCTGACATACAAAAACACACACACAAAATCTTATATAAATAGTATATGTAAATTTATTCAATATAAAGAAGCAACTTTAATGCCAGGTTTAACAGAATTGTGTTATCAGTATATGGTCATATAAGTCAGAGAACATTTTCACATTTTAAAACAATTGTAAACCTAATTGTGAATTTAATGACACCTAAAAATGGAATATATAATGGAATATATTAAAGATAGTCATAGCCTATTTATATTGTTGTTGTTGCTTTTTTGAGTATTAGTTTAAAATAATGGAGTACATTTAAAATACAAGGTCAATATTTTTCCATAGAGACATACTATTCATTTGCCAGCACTTTTTTTTCTCAACACAAAATGCACTTTACAATCCCCAGCAAACCTTTGGTCATTTAACTGATGCTGTTTCATACTAAATAATGGATGCAGTGATAAATCAAAGCACATAAAATGTTGTCAATTTAAACTTATTTTCTTTTTACTTTTTTTCTCTCTAAACTTTCCTGCGAATCTCCCCCACACTCTGCATTTCAAAACCCCTGACCCAAAGAATGTGATGGTGGTTAATGTGAGTTAAATCTATCATGAGAGCTGCCAAACAGTTTGTGGTTAGAGGTTCGAGAAACAGTGAAAAAAATAAGTAGTCCATCATACTCATATGTTCATGTTTTCGTCGGCTTTAGTGCAGCATAGATGCTGTTGACTTGACTGGACCGAAAGTTTCTACGCAGCTTGGAAAAATCCACCTCCGCATACTGAAAGAGCAATGAAGAAATCAATATAAACTATAGCTGTCCATGGATAAAAGTTATTGTTTCATTCAACAGATGATAGAATCTGTTATCCTATAATACTATCGAGAGCTTTATGAAGGATTTCTTACCTGTAACTGCTCCTGATGTTCTTCTATGACTTGCGTCTGCTGTAGATCAGTGTTGAGTTGTGATTGTTCTATAGACCTTCTCTTTCCAATGACAAAAACCTTAACAAGTCCTAAAAATTAAACAGTGAATTTAGATTCAATATTAAAGTATTATTATTCTTTACATTATTTATAGATATAAAATAAATTAAAATGCAAAAATAATAGTCAAAAGCTTAAATAAAGAACTTACACTTAATTTAAAGGGTTAGTTCACCCAAAAAATAAATTGATGTCATTAATGACTCACCCTAGTCATTAAGACCTAGTTTTTTGCTATTTTAGAACCCAAATGTATTTTCGATGCTTCAAGAGATTCGAATTAACTAACTGATGTCACATATGGACTACTTTGATGATGTTTTTATTACCTTTCTGGACATGGACAGTATAGTGTGCATTCACTTCCATACGCTCTCAGACTAAATATAAAATATCTTAAACTGTGTCTGAAGATGAACGGAGGTCTTACGGGTGTGGAACGACATTAGGGTCATTAATGACATCAATTTGTTTTTTGGGTAAACTAACCCTTTAAACTGCAAATGGAGAAGAGCATCATATTGATAACTCACCAATCACCACAACAACCAGAAGCCCGATCATCAGACCAGATATGATGTTAATAATCTGACATTGTGTCAAATTCTGATCAATAAACTCAACCAGTGTATGATTGTGACAGTCAGTGGGTTGAGTTGGTTCTGTAAAGAAAATGTTCATAATCTTTTACAGTGAGAGCACAGTGACTGCAATTTAGCAGAATTTTTGTACGGTTAAATATTCATATAACATTTAACTTTTGTGGAGCTACCATTGAGTGCTCTAGTTATGTTATTAAAAACTGAAGTAGTGAATTACAAATGCATAAATAAATAAATAAATAAATAAGAGTGCTTATCGATATGAATTAGCAAATGAACTCACCGGTGAAGTGCAGTCTGGTGCCGTTGCTGAGCTTTGGAGGTGAATCTGTGTTCATACAGTAATAAACTCCTAATTCATCAGCAGTCACATTATTTATAACCAGATGATATTTAAACTGCAGTGAATATTTCTTTCTGAATTTTTTATTGAAGTAGTGAGTTGCTTTTGGATTTGAGAATGACCGTAGAATCACTGTTGGAGGATCTGGTGTTTTCAGTAAAATCCAATAAACCTCATTTTCATCAAGATCACAGTTTATGGTCACATTTGATCCCAGATCAGTGAGTTGATCTGACACTGCAGCTCCACAACAGATTAACACATCTATGAGATAAAAAGAAATAAACATGCATCACAATACATTTTTAAAACCACTACAAAACATCAATTTATGATAAAACACATGCATATATTAATATCTTGTTATAAACTCACAGAGCTGAAGCTGAATGATCTTCATTTTACTGGTTGAATAAAAACATTGAATCTAATGAAACCTAGTACCCTCCAGACATTTATGATGAATTCTACTGCAGCTCTGAGCCAGACAGCAGAGGAAGTAAGTCAAGTTTGCTCTGACCACAGTCTACACACTTTTTGTCCTCCAGCACTCCCCACCAGCATCATCACTTTATTAAGTTAAACATGACAGTAAATTGTCAGATAACTGCAGTAACAGTTATCAACAAAAGCAAACCTATTTGCCACATAAAGCCAACACACTCTCATGACAACTTGTGGTATTTTTTTTACAAGATGCTATAACCATATGCTATTATAAAGTATGACAAAGATTGTATCAAAACAGTTATATATTTTACTATTGCAACCATGGTCATGTTTAGATTTGAATTTGTATTATCTTGTGATTTCGTACAAATTATTATTAATTTATCATGCCACTGGGTTGCTGAATCTCTTAACACTGTGAAACAAAGAGAAGAGTTACTTAACAGATTCTTCCATGGTTTGTGATATAGGTTTGTTGTGTATACATTGTTCACTTAGCCTCTGTTGGCAGACACTATTGCCACCATTTTGCAACCGATAGATGCAAGGTGAAACTTACAAACATAACCTACTGAATAAAAAAACATAATGGCTATATATATATATATATATATATATATATATATATATATATATATATATATATATATATATATATATATATATATATTAGGGGTGTAACGGTTCACAAAATTCACGGTTCGGTTCGATACGATACACTGGTGTCACGGTTCGGTTCGGTACGGTTCGGTATGTTTTAGATACAGCAAAAAGAAAAAATTGGCAGATAAATTACCTTTTTTTATTATTTTTTTATTAAAACTAACAAAGTATGATTTTTTTTTTTTTTTTACATTGAACAATGATGGAGCTATACTTTACCCATCTTCTATGTAGTTACAGGGACATTAGCTCTTTATATTAGCGTGTGCGGTGCGTGCGTTGCGTGTGCGTTGCAGGAGCCCCACACCCTGTAGTGCTTTCACATAAGCTGCGTTTGCAGTCTGCAACTGATCTGCTGTTGCATACCACAAACACAGCATTGATTCATTATTTTTTATTTAAAATCCAAAAGTTTTTACTTAACATGCCTCGTCAGAATTCCAATTATCTTTGTTTACTCTTTAATAGAAGTCAGGTTACGTAGCCTACATTTAAACAACATTTTATTACATTCATTTATTCATATTTATATACTTTAGATTTAGCTCACACAAGTGGCAAAACATTTAAACATAGGTTATAGCCTTAAATCTCAAACATTTTAAATTAGAAACTTACAATAGTCTATTCAAACACAGCCGACTCTCGTCTTTTCTTTCGTTTTTACACCCTTTTAAAAAGAAATCCTGCAGGTCAAAAAGAACTTTGCTTTTCACCTCCAAGAAAGTACGAGTGCTCTCCATTATGGCACATTTTTTTTAACCTAAATGCCAGGTAAGGTGTCGTTTTGTTGCTTTACTTGAGAAAAAAAAAGCCATGTGTTGACTTTGAAACAAGAGTGGGCCTATATTTTAGATGATATGCATCTGTGGTGAAATTACTAGATTTTCGCGTCAGTACATGTTTATTTTAATGCGAACAATGTTCTATCACTTTAATGCAGCAACGCAGCACAGCAAAAAATAGACTCGGTACGAAAACGATCCATGCACTGCTGCAGACGCAACGCTCCTGGAACGGACTGACGGACAGCATCCGCGTGCAGTGTGAAAGCTGTAATCCGTTAACATGGGTACGGGAAAAAATACGCACCGCACACGCACTGCAGACGGAGTATGTGTGAAACGGGCATTAGGTCTCATATCCGCGGCTATAAATGGACCACTCGCCGCGGTGATGTCTTTTGCCATTTGAATAAGTTGGAAATGTCTGTCTAAATGCTGTGGGGATAGTTTGTGGCTTTCTCCTTTTTATCGTCTTGTTGTCGGCGTAAATGAGTTGATTGACATGCCATGAATTATTCCCGCTGCTGTACCATCAGCAAATGCGACAAACCATTGTTTTTTAATCCGCCAACACCATCATAGCTTACAAAGAATCCAAAGTTCACCCAAACACCAGACCTGTTGGTTATTGGAGGATCTTCTATTTCTGGTTTGTTTAAAGCAAAAGCCATTTTGCGACGAGCATTCAGCGTGTAGCCTACTGAGTAAGCGAGCACCTAACTGAGCAGCCTAAAACATATATATATATTTTTTTCTTCTTTCACTTCGGCGGTGTCAGGGGCATTGCCTGGTATGTCGTTTTGGTTATTGGGCTACCTTGTTGAACGCATATTATTATATTTCACACACTTTTTAATTTTCCAAATCTAATTAATTACACTCTAAAAAATAATTCAGTGGCTTAGTAAATATCACAGTAATAATTAACTTTATTAACTTAATAAAATCTCTCAATATCATTTACTTGATGGTTTTAGTTAAACATACCAAAATAATTGACTAAAAATCCAACAGTTAATTTTGTCTAAAATTTATAGTTATATTTAAGTTTTTTTCACTAAAATAATTTAGTATTCAAATAACCAATTATATATTTTAAATATACTTAATACATTTGTGAAATTTATTTCAAAATATTTGAGAATGGAGAATTAAACCGATCTGTTTCAAGAACCACAAATATTACTTAATTAAAATCAAGATTATTAATATTTAACACACACTGAAGAAATTGAGTAAGTTTACTCGATTAAAACGGTGCGCCCCTCCCCCACCCTCTGACGCGACGACAGCTCGACGGTTGAGTGAGTGCGGATATTTGAATTCTCCTCAGTCACCAGAGCAGTTTCTTCTTCTCAGCGTCGCAGAATTGGGGCATTTCCTCTGTGAAATTCAGGTTTGTATGTTTTTTTTAAAATCTATATAATCATTACTGTGCTAAAAGGCATTTTATTTAATTCAAAACAACATACAGGGACAGTGTGAGTCACTTTAAGTTAACGTGTGGCATTGGTCTTTGAAACGGCTGCTGTGTTGCTCAAAACACACAACTTTATTCATAAAGATAATGAATTTGGATGATAAAATCTTATTAAAACTGTAATCCGATACAATGTTTTTTACATTATTGTCAGTTCTTGCTTTCCCTGGGAAACAAACCCATGACCATGCCGTTGCTAGCACCACGCTCTACTGGTTGAGCTACAGGAAAGCTCTACTGGTGGGATCTACTGTTGGGAGACGCCTTTTTGAGCTGTTGAGGTGGAAAGAGTGGTTTGAAAAGGTCTTTGCTGGAACACCTGACTGTTGCGGATTTTAAGTGTTTTTAGAACCAAAGTGAGTTATGGGTTTGTTGGCTTCATCTGTGAAGGGGTTCCAGGATTTGGCCAGATAACTTCTCAGTTTAAGATACACCAGAACAGACTGGCATGGTTGGATTAACAATGAGATGTTAAAAATGTAAATAAAATTAACTTTTTTGGTTTGGTCAGTCTTACTTTGCTTAATCAAATATAAGATTTGTTTTCCCATCTAAGTACTGCTAAGTCTGAGATGGTGGGGTGGATTTTTTTTTTTTCACAGCACTGCTGTGGCAGTGAAAAAAATTAACAATAGAAACTGAGCTACTGCGGGAGTAGAGGGAACAGCACTGCTGTGGCAGTGGAGAAAATTTACATTTACATTTACATTTAATCATTTAGCAGACGCTTTTATCCAAAGCGACTTACAAAAAAGGGGAGAGTAATAGAAGCAACGGAACAGACAAGGCCAAAAACCTGTAAGAGCTGTAAGAAATCTCAATTAATTAGCACAATACACAACAATTTTTTTTTTTTTTTTTTTTTTTTTTTTTTTTAAAGACAGACATCTACAACAAAAACTCACGTCCGCAAAGTGCCGAACACTGGATTTTGATAGCTATGATAATATTTACTAGAGAAACTCCAGTGGGAGAAAAATGAAAAAAAAAAAAAAAATTAGAAGGACAAATGGAGATACATTTGTGAAAAGTATATGCCTTATTGCAGGATGCTCATTCAAATTCATATGAGGGAGATACAAATATACATCTGTACAGTCAAACAACTGTACAACATACAACATATTAAGATATAAATCACAGTAAAGAAAACATTGTCATTGTTCATAAGAATTTGCTTTGCATAAATGTGTGCTTATCAATGATTGTGAAATGCTCTGAACTGAATCATTCCCAGCTGGCACAGGACGTCAGTATGACATCAGATTGACGTTTGACCCCAACGTCGGACAGACGTTGTATTTTGGTTGAAAATGAAAATTGGGTGGGTATAGTGGGTATTCGTTCCCCGAAGTGTCATCTACGATGACGCAGTGCAAGTTCCCTCGATAAAGGGAACGTCTCGGGTTATGCATATAACCCATGTTCCCTGAGAGGGAACGAGACACTGCGTCATCGTAGATGACACTTCGGGGAACGCCCTTGGCGTGATGCTACTGAAACTCATTTGAAAAAGGCCAATCCTGATTGGTGTTGCGTCATGATGTAGCGAGTGATGGCATACCCGGAGGTATAAAGGGACGCCGGCACAAGCAGATATAGCTTTCTGCGATGAAGCGAGCGCTCTGACGATAGGCGGGGCTACGAGACGCAGTGTCTCGTTCCCTCTCAGGGAACATGGGTTATATGCATAAACCCGAGACGTTCCCTTTATCGAGGGAACTTGCACTGCGTCATCGTAGATGACACTTTGGGGAATGAATACCCACTAGTCCTCGCCCATCGTAAGCCCCCTGGTGTGAACCAATTCAGGGCACATTCAGGAGGCGCCTGACATCACCGGGAGGTGCAGACTGTAATGTGTAATGAAAGTATGCGGAGTGGCCCACCCGGCCGCTTCGCAGACTTCCTGCAAAGAGGCTACCAAAAGGAGGGCTACCGAAGAGGCCATGTCTCTGGGAGAGTGAGCCCTCACGGCTATCGGTGAAGGCAAGTTGCGCACGTGATAGGCCGTGACTATTGCCTGGACAATCCAGTTACTGATAGTCTGTTTTGCCGCAGGCAGCCCTTTCTTGGGTGGACCAAAGCATACCAACAACTGGTCTGACCTCTCCAAATAGATCCTCAATGCCTGAACCGGGCAGAGGAGGTGAAGCCTGCCCTCATCTGCTGTCACATGAGGCGGGGGATGGAAAGCCTGGAGAACCATCGACCATACCGTGTTAGATGGTACTTTGGGTACGTAACCCGGGGTCATGCGCAAGATGGCCTTAACTCCGCCTGGGGCAAACTGCAAGCAATTTGGCATGACTGCCAATGCCTGGATGTCCCCCACTCTCCTCAGAGAAGTGATGGCAAGGAGAAAGGCCACCTAAAGAGTGAGGTTTCGTCCAGCTCCAGCGGCTCAAAGGGGGCCTTAGCCAACCCTTCAAGCACTACTGCCAGATCTCAAGTTGGGATCCTGGAATGAGCCAAAGGCCTCATCCTCTGCGCTCCTCGGAGGAACCGTGAGGGAACCAAATGGTGCCTCCCCAGAGGTCCTTCACCTAACGGTGCGTGGAAAGCCCCTATTGCTGCCACATACACCTTAAGTGTGGATGGGGTAAGCCCGGCAGAGAACCGATCTTGGAGAAACTCCAGCATTGAAGTCACTGCGCAGTTAACTGGGTTCACCTCACAGTCTCTACACCAAGTGGAAAACACACTCCTCTTTAGGTTGTACAGTCTCCTGGTGGAAGGAGCCCTAGAGCTGAATAGGGTCTCAACGGCGCCCACTGACAGACCCTCCTCTATGAGCTGTGCCCTCAGGGGCCAGACCCATAGGTCCCATAACTCCGGCTGGGGGTGGAATATTGTGCCCCCTGCCTGAGTCAGCAGATCCCTCCTCAGAGGAATCCGCCATGGAAGGTCGTCTAGCAGGTCTAGGATGTTGGAGAACCATACTCTGGACGGCCACCGGAGTGCTACCAAGAGCAGGCGGATGCCTTCCCGGCGGACCCGCTCCAGAACTCCCGGGAGCAGAGCGATCGGGGGAAATGCATACAGACGCAGCCTCGGCCAGCCTGAGGAAGAACCAGAGTGGGCAGTGGGACGTCTCTCGAGACGCATACAGATCCACTTACACCTGGCCAAACCTCTTGCATATGGTCTCCACCACCTCTGGATGGAGACGCCAATCCCCGTGCCTCAGCCCCTGCCTCGACAGGATGTCTGCTCCCTGATTTTGGCCCCTGGGGATGTAAACTGCCTTGAGTGACGACAGTTTCCCTTGGGACCACAGGAGGACCTGATGTGCCAGTCTGTACAGAGGGCGCAATCTCAGACCCCCCTGACGATTTAGATACGACACCACAGCAGTGTTGTCGGATCGTATCAGGACATGGTGGCCGCGGAGGTCCGGGAGAAAACTCCTCAGAGTTTTCAGGACCTCCAGCATTTCCAGGCAATTGATATGCCAGTATGAATGCTGGGCCGCCCACGGACCTCTCGCCCCGCGGCCTTACATGACCGCGCCCCAGCCAGTAAGGGATGCATCTGTTGAAATGGTTTTCCGGCAACATGGTGCTCCCAATACCAGCCCTAGGGACAGAAACCAAGGTTTCTTCCATACAATGAGTGAATGAAGGCATCTGCGCGTTACCCTGATCATACGGAAGGGATTCCCCTTCGGGGAAAACCCCTTGGTCTTCAGCCACCACTGTAGAGGTCTCATGTGGATGCTGCTCCCATGCGACCCAGCAGTCTCTGGAACTGCTTGACAGTGAGGCTGTGGCCTAGCTTCACCCTGGAGACTTCCGCCAGTATAGTCTCAATATGTGCGTGAGACATTCGTGCCCGCATCGTCACCGAGTCCCATACTACCCCCAGGAACGTCGTCCTCTGGGAGGGCGTCAACACACTTTTCTTTGCGTTGAGTCTCAGCCACAAGCACCTCATATGGGCCAGAACAGCATCTCGATGCTGAACCGCCATATCGTACGACCTGGCCATGATCAGCCAGTCGTCGATATAATTTAGTACACGAATGCCCTGGAGTCTTAACGGAGCCAGAGCTGCATCCATGCATTTCGTGAAGGTGTGAGGTGAAAGAGCTTCCCCATCCTTCTTGGGAACTATGAAGTACCGGCTGTAAAACCCGAACTCTCTCTCCGGCAGGGGGACACGTTCTATCGCCCCTTTCACCAGCAGAGAGTGTACTTCTTGCCCCATTACCCCCACCTGCTCGGGACCGACCACCGTCCAGGCCACCCCCCCAAATTTCGGGGGAGGAACGCTGAACTGTAGTCTGTAGCCCCGTTCTACAGTGCGCAGGGCCCATACAGAAATATTCGGAAGGCGAATCTTGTGGCCACCTCCACCAGCTCCTCCATTGCCGGCGAGTGGGGTGGTGACTGTCCCACCGCACCTGCTTCGGTGCTCATGGCCATCGATTCCTCAGAATCAGACAGCCTGAGCACCGGATCCTCCCCCTCGTGGGAAGAAGCCACATCGCGGGCTTCCGCACGTGGTGGGAGGATCTCTGAATCGTCAGAGGAGGAGGAAGATGCCTCAACAGTCCCTAATCCTGCTGACAGATCCAGCTGCGAGCCCCACGATCTGCGGCGCCGCACTGCCTCAGCAACCGCAGGCCCAGAACCGCGAAGACCACCAGCCACGAGCGCAGCACCCTCAGCGGCAGCTTCTCACAATCACCGCAGGTCGCCCCCTCGAGAGCGGCCCGGGCGTGCTGCACGCCGAGGCACTGCACACAGAGCTCGTGTGTGTCCGTGCCTGAGACGAATCGCGGACAGGGAGGCACACACCGTCTGAATTGCTCGCTCGCCATTTTTTATACACACTACTACTAATATTGAAAGCCCTACAGGACAAACAACACCAAATAGACAGACAAGACACAGAGCGCTGACGCTGAAGAGCAGAAAGCTATATCTGCTTGTGCCGGCTATATCTGCTTGTCACTTTATACCTCCGGGTATGCCGTCACTCGCTACGTCATGACGTGTGATGGCAAAATTCGATCTTTATCAATGTTTAGTCAGCAGGGCTACACTGAGACAGGCAGGAACCAGGCCTGACCATAAAAAGGTCAAAGGTCTTGAGACACATGAGCTGAAGCTGAACAGGGCCCTTTCTTGAGGAAGATCACATCTGTAACTCATAAGGGATCATGTGAGATATACATCTAGGGGGTGCAGGGTCAGATACGCGGCCTACGTGACATCCTGACTTAGACGTTCTATACGAGACATACGTGGCGTACGTGACACCCTGACTTAAACAAAGGCCTCCATGGAAATGTACTGAGGGGGGGAGCTTTGCCAATGGTATATAAGATTGTGTGTTCTGTTGTGTCTTTAGAGTACGCTTGGTGTGGCCTTGTGGTTGCATGAACCGTGCCCTCTTTCTTGCAAGAAACCTTTATTAAATTCTTTTGTTTAACCATATTGAACTAGACTTTGTCTCTTATTCAGTAAGCAATTGTTTTGCCATTACAATTTGGTGTCAGTACAGTGGGATTCCTTGGACGAGCCTTCTGGACCTGGAGTGCGCCGGTGACCTGCAATCCTGACTCACGTCAGCCCTACCCCGTTAGATTCAGGGAGAGGGACCGACGCCGTAGGCCCAGGAGTGCCCGGCCACTGGAATTGGAAAAAACGAATCCAGCAAAAAGGCAGCAAGCGCTTCTGGTAAGAGACAAACTTAAAATTTGTGTTTAAAAATGTTTTAAATGGGAATTTTGATTTTGAAAACGTGGGTTTGTGAAGTTCGGTTAAACTTTTTGAGACAAATGTACAACCATAGTGAGAGCCTGACTCTGTGATCATTGTGACTAAGATATTCTGAGAAAACTGAGGTTGTGGAACGCAATCAAGAAGTTTGGGAGAATTGAGGTTACGTGGGTGATTAAGAATTTCGGGAGTAAATTCTAGTGGTTAAGAAATTTCTATGAGGGTTGAGACTATTTTAGTTGGGGAGGATTGATATTTGAAGATTAAACTTGGAACGAGTTTTTGAGAAATCAAGTCCGAGGAAGATACTAAGGGGTTAAGATATCCAAAAGAAATTGAAATCACATAGAGGGCGTTTGGAAAAGCGTCCGACCCTTCTGTCCTGGGTGAAGGATTAGATCTGTGAGAAGACGTTCTACAGATTAATAGCGTGCACGCGAAAGATCGCACAGACAGACTGTCAATATGGGGAAATCACAAAGCAAGCTAGCGACTTATGATACGCCGGTATTTAAACAAATGAGAAAATTGTATGGCCAGAAATGTATGGGGGACATGAAACAATTAGTGAAGTATCATGAATTTCCAGAAGAGGGAACATTAAGCACTAACAAACTGAAACTTGTGAAATTATCAGTGGAGGAAGGGAGTGATAAGCCTAGGGGATGCGCTAGGAAACATGTGTGTGGACAATGTGAGAGAACGATTGATTGCTGGGTGGAAGAAGCGAAAAATAGGGAAGCGAAACGGGTGAAGGGAGAAAGAAAGGCGAGAGAGCCTCCTAAAGATGTGAAAGAAATATGTGTGCCTGCACCGAATGACATGACTAACCCTCTCTCTGTTTGTGCTCTCCCACATGAAACACCACCGAGCTACACACATTCAATCTATCCAATTGCGGAGCTCCAAGGCATGAAAGTGGACCCTGACCTCGACTGCTCTCCGCGCCTGCCAAACAGACAGACTCAACTGACAAGACAAACCGCTCCCGAGCGCAAAGAAGAGAGCGCGCGCACAACTGGGCGAGCTGAGGAGAGAGCGCGCGCGGCAAAGACCTTCCGGGTTGAATCACCACCGCCCGGAAGGAGAAAGGGGTCGTCCGTGCGGAAGACAAAGCGAGAGAAAGAGAATCTACGATCTTATATGCTGAGATCCAACAAAGATGGCCCAAGAGCAGTCACAGAACTGAGCACAGACTTTGAAGCGATCCCAGACACTCACTCAGACAGCGAGGACAGTGAGGAGGAGGATTTCGACAGTCACCGCGGCAAAAAGAGAAAGGCGTGTGACAGAACGGTCAAGGAAGAGCAGGTGAGCCTCACATTAACGATGGTGGAGGTCATGGGGGCCGCGCATGTTGAACTTGTTTACCGCCCGTGGTCACTGAGCGATATGAAAGAGGCGATGGCCCACCTGCCGAGCCCGACGGACGCGGGAGACCGCTTTGCGGATGAATTGACAACTTTCTGTCAGGAGTTCAGCCCAACAATAAACGAGTGCAGGGCATAACTGAGGTACCCAAACCCATTACAAAGAAGCAAATGTTGTCATTTTTAGGAGTGTGCTCTTATTGCAGAACATTTATTCCTAACTATGCACTTCTTGAGCAACCCCTGAGAGGCCTAGTGACAGGCAAGGAGTTGAGATCATGTGATAAGATTAATTGGACAGGGGAGGCTGAGCAGGCTTTTCAAGAGATGAAAGCGCAGCTGGGAGCAGCCCCCGCTTTGGGCCTGCCTGTACCAACGAAACCGTTTGTCCAGATGGTTGATGAGAAAAATGGTTACATGTCTTCTGTTCTTTTACAGCAGCACGGGGACAGACAACGTCCAGTGGGGTATTTCTCAAGCAAATTAGACCCAGTTGCAGCGGGACTGCCACGCTGTTTGAGAGCAGTGGCAGCAGCTGAGCAGGCCGTGATGGCCTCTAGAGAATTCGTGGGGTACTCTGACGTGACACTGATGGTTCCGCATTCAGTGACTTTGATTTTGCAAGAACAGAAGACATCCCATTTGTCTGCAGCACGATGGTTGAGGTATCACACGATTTTACTTGACATGCCAAACATCACCGTGAAACGATGCACAGTGCTGAACCCCGCCACACTCCTGCCAACGGAGGAGGATGGCGAGGAGCACCACTGCTGCTTAACAGCGCTTGAGCAGGTGTGTACCCCGCGTCCTGACCTTTTGGACACACCTCTCGAAAATTGTGATAACGTCCTCTTTGTGGATGGCTCTGCTTACAGAGATGCACAAACAGGTTTAAACAAAGTGGGTTACGCGGTAACGACCGAATTTGACACTTTGCGTTCGGGCAGCTTGCCACACAATTATTCGGCTCAAGCGGCAGAGCTCGTCGCTCTGACAGAAGCGTGTAAATTAATGGAAGAGAAATGTGTAACGATTTACACAGATTCGCGTTATGCGTTTGGGGTAGCGCACGACTTCGGGGCGCTTTGGAAACACAGGAAATTTCTGAAGTCTGATGGACGTCCAATTCTGAATGCTTCTCTTGTCTCCTCTCTTCTAGATGCTATCCTTTTGCCAAAACAACTTGCCATCTGTAAATGCGCAGCGCACACTAACAACAAAGATTTTATCTCAGCAGGCAATGCGAGAGCAGACGCCGCCGCGAAGGCCGCGGCGGCAACGAAGCCAAAAGAACCAGAGTGTCTTTTGGTATCTGAAGTAAACACAAATGCTTTGTCTTCTTTACAGAGCATGCAGACCTTCGCCACGACGGCGGAAAAACAACTGTGGGGACGGTGCGGCTGCACTGTCCAGAATGATGTGTGGATGAGTGAGGATGGCAAGCCTTGTTTACCTCGACATTTCTTTCATCATTACGCTAAGTGGCTGCAAGGGAAAGACCATGCAGCAAAAGGGGGGATGGTACTGCAAATGAAAGATATGTGGTTCACCAAGGTGTTTACAATATACGCTACGAATTTTTGCAACAAATGCGTGATTTGTAATACACACAATGTGGCAAGGGGAGTAAAAATGCCTTTGGTATCACACCCACCAGCAAAAGGTCCATTTGAGTACCTCATGATGGATTTCATAGAATTGAGTCCATGTGAAGGTAAGAAATACTGCCTGGTTATGGTTGACATGTGGTCAAAATGGGTGGAGGTATTCCCAACCTCAAAACAAGACGCAGCAGCAGTGGCAAAGGCCTTGCTGACTGAAATCATTCCCAGATGGGGAATTCCAAGAAAGATCAGCTCAGATAACGGAACACATTTCGTAAATGAGGCAATAAAACAAGTGGGTCAGTTTTTGGGAATAGACATGAGAACACACTGTAGTTACCATGCGGCCTCAGGTGGAGCCGTAGAGCGAGAGAACGCTACGATAAAGAACAAATTGGCAAAGTGCTGTGAAGACACCGGTCTCACATGGGTCAAGGCCCTCCCAATTGTGCTAATGTACATGAGAATGCGAAAACGACCCAAAGCAAATTTGAGCCCGTTCGAAATTGTTTTTGGAAGACCGCCCTTTTTGGGAATGGAGAGGGGTAAACAACAGCTTCCATCAACAGAGGTGTGTGAACATGACATGCTAAATTACTGCAAAGAAATGTCTTCTCTGTTATCTAACATTTGTGTGCAGGTAAAGGCGACCCAGGGGAAACCAGCAGAGGCATCCCTCCACAACATCAAGCCAGGCGATTTCGTGGTGATACGAGACCTGAGGAGAAAGAGTTGGAGGGCTAAAAGGTGGCTAGGACCTTTCGTGGTACTGTTGACAACGCATACTGCCGTGAAGGTCGCAGAAAGAGCTACGTGGGTACATGCAAGCCATTGCAGAAGGGTCCCTGCGGTGACCGAAGAGGAGGAATCGAGAGGAGAGCAACAGAAAGCACATGTCGGTGCTGGCAGAGGTCAGATATAAACATCACCTGCCATTATCAACACAGGAGCAAGGACACCTGCCAAGAGTGATACTGAAACAGCCGACCTTCAAACTAGAGGCCATCGCAAGATATCAAGCCACTGTTTCTGTGAAAAGACAGGAGTTGAGGAGATTCCAAGAATTACTGATAAGAGACTCTAGCATCCTCGCTGTGTGTTCAACCGCAGCCCGTAAATATCAAAGAGGAGGTGTAGGAGAGTGGGAAGGATATACGACCCTCATTGCGCAGTCAAGAGAGGGGTGGCGCCCGTTCATCAACAGAGCTGAAAAGACTATAAGCACAGCGGAAACGAAACTCGCGAACACTTTCTGGGCGTACCACTGTGCGATTCACCTTGCAAACTAAAAGAATGAGGCGTACAACTGTGAGATTCGACACGCCAATCGAGCAAAGACCATGGCATCCTTTTCGTATACCTGGGTTATGCGGAATGAGGGGAACCACGTTTATATTGACTTTATTATCAATACTGGTCTGCTCAACGATTTTCCTCGCGACAGAGGAAATGCTGAGAACGAGAACGCCTGATACCAACTACACAGCGGACCTTAATTCCAACACATCTACCTCTGACGAAAACACCTCCAACCAGATCACCTCAAATGAAACCACTTTGAAAAGACTGAAAAGAGCAACGACGAAAAGAGTGGTGGCAACACGCGGACTGGAGACGAGCATCATCTCAGTGTCGGTAGGAGAAAGTGTGAACTTTGAATGTAATCCCTACAAAAAGAACTGTAGAAACTGTAACGATGGGAAGTTAGAGGAAAGTGGAGCGGAGTTCGGAGAGGCGTATTTCTGCATGCACCCGTGTAAGTGGGCAGAAGTGAAGGCCTACACAAAACCAGAATCCTACGGGACAGACTCAAGATTCAAAGTGATCAAGATAAGTGGAAATGAGGACAACGACGAGGGACTGAGTGTGGAGGTGCACAACATCAGGATGGATGACAGCGGCAGATATTACTGTGGCATCGACAAAGATGGAACTGACTGGTATCAAGAGATTGATATGGTGGTAAGCGAACAAACAGCGCCACCGCCAACACAGGCACCGCAAGAACGCACGACTCGCAACTTCAAACCTGATCCCGGCTGGGACGAAGTGACGTGGATGGACAAGGAAGGAGTGGAAAAGGGGGGAGGAAACCCTGAAGTGAGAGAGGCGTTGGGGAAGTGTCAGGGAAACAAAGCCTGTACTTTGGCACTCCTCCAGAGCAAAGAACTACAGATAAACACCAGCTGCTGGCTCTGTCTGCAAATGTCCCATGACTGGAAAGCCGTGCCATTGACTGTGGCAGTGGCGAAAAAGACTGAATGTTTGATTCCGGGGCAAATGACAAGAGTGCTCAGAGCAGCAAAGGACCTTGAGGAAGGAAAGATTCCAGCAAGGTATCAAGAGGCTGAATGTAAAGAGACACTTGAGTATAATCACACTGCAATGCGAATTCCACCGTTGAAAGTACGCACGTGCAGGGAGATGTGTGTGTGTGCTCAAAAGGACAGAGATCCAGGGTCAGCACCGGATGGTCTGACTGTCGAATTCGGATTGACATTGATGATCGATTAATAGAGAACTGTACCGCGACGATTAAGGGCATCACGACGAACTTTATTTGCCCATTCAGTAAACCAATAGAGACTTCACCAGCAGCTGTATGGGTTTGTGGTGATAAAGCATATCACTACCTGCCAACCAGAGAGTGGGCAGGCTGCTGTTACCCAGCTTTAATGAATGTGGGGACTTCTGTGTATTTACCAGGTGAAACTGAAAGTAAAGGGAGGCAGAAAAGAGATGTGAATTCAATGATAGGGACACTGCCAGATAGATACAAGGGATATGTGTTATCTGATCCATGGACATCGCCTGGGGCAAACATGGGGTGGTCACTTTTGCTAGGGGCGGGAACAGCAGTGAGCATTAACAAGATCAATGGGTTGGCGTGGTCCATACTAGCCATAGCAAACTATACAGAACATGCAATAACCATGATAAATGAAGAAGTGAAACAAATTAGAGAAGCCGTGATTCAGAACAGGTTACTTTTGGATATGCTAACAGCAGAGAAAGGAGGGGTGTGTAAAATGTTGGGACTATCATGTTGTTTTCACATTCCAGACTACAGCGGCAATGTAACCAGTATCCTTGATCACATGAGAAAAGCAGTGAAAGAGCCAGAGCAAGCTGATGACACATGGTTTGGGTGGATAGCCAGTTTAGGGGGATGGAAACACTGGTTGGGGTATACTGTATTACCTGTTATGTTTGTTATCATCCTGATTTTAATATGCTTACCATGTGTTATTCAATGCGTAGCAGGACTGGTGAGAAGACTGGTGAGATCAATAGTAACACCTCAATTGACTAAGGTGACGGTACAGGAGGAGATTGAAGAATGGTTGAATGACTTTTATGATTTAGACGGACCTAATGACGAAAACCCAAAGGACGAGAACCTTAAAATTTAGGGAATTTAAATTAATTTTGTTTCCAACTTAAAGCTGCACTATGCTTGCTATAACATAGAGACTGTATCTCACAAAAACAGCCTTTTGCATATTTCTTAAACTTCTTTCAAAAGTCGAGAGAGTGACCGCTTATGTGAAAATCAGAGATGAAGGATATAAGTGCGATGAGACTCGATTTACTTATTATTATTATTACTCATTATTTTTTTTATTATTAAGGTTTTTGTATTATTCATTGTTTTAAGTAATTAATTGCTTAATTTAGTTTAATAACATTTAACATTTAATCCTTAAAGTTAAGTTTGATATTAGAATGATTGCTAAATGTAGACTAATCATTAAACTTTAGTATTATAGGAGCACTAGCTCAAATTTGATTTTAAGTTTTTTCAGTAATTTTTATCTTTTGAAATTTAGTTTAATTGTTACGTATATGTATATGTCATTTATTATGATCAAATTTTACCATTATTTACCAAAATTTATCAAGATGTGATAAAAAGGGGGGAATTGTGATGGCAAAATTCGATCTTTATCAATGTTTAGTCAGCAGGGCTACACTGAGACAGGCAGGAACCAGGCCTGACCATAAAAAGGTCAAAGGTCTTGAGACACATGAGCTGAAGCTGAACAGGGCCCTTTCTTGAGGAAGATCACATCTGTAACTCATAAGGGATCATGTGAGATATACATCTAGGGGGTGCAGGGTCAGATACGCGGCCTACGTGACATCCTGACTTAGACGTTCTATACGAGACATACGTGGCGTACGTGACACCCTGACTTAAACAAAGGCCTCCATGGAAATGTACTGAGGGGGGGAGCTTTGCCAATGGTATATAAGATTGTGTGTTCTGTTGTGTCTTTAGAGTACGCTTGGTGTGGCCTTGTGGTTGCATGAACCGTGCCCTCTTTCTTGCAAGAAACCTTTATTAAATTCTTTTGTTTAACCATATTGAACTAGACTTTGTCTCTTATTCAGTAAGCAATTGTTTTGCCATTACAGACGCAATACCAATCAGGATTGGCCTTTTTCCAATGAGCTTCAGTAGCGTCACGCCAAGGGTGTTCCCCGAAGTGTCATCTACGATGACGCAGTGCGAGTTCCCTCGATAAAGGGAACTTTGTTAGATGGTAAATCAATACAAAACACATGGTTTTGGTGAGCGCTTTGTAATCTGTATTAACATTAGATTTTTAAAGCAACACAATTTGTTTACAAATGAGACAAACCACAGATTCAGATTGCCCAGCAAAATATTAAAGCAAATTTCTAAAGCAACGAACAATGATATAAGAACATTTCTGTGGCCAGGGACATTCTAAAATGCTTAACGTGAAAAATGTTAATGTGGCTTAATGCACTGACAGTGATATTACAGTTTTTCTCAATCGATTTGGTACATTTCTCCAAACTCTCTGTAACTGCTCTCAAAGCATTTAACACAGTGATCTGTCCACTTTGTAATCGTCCTAAACAGATAGAAAAGTCTCCTTCATTTCATACAAATTACAAATCAATCATTTTCTCAAAACACCGTGCACACAATTCCCTAATGTTATCACAGCAGTTCATACATTCAAACAAATCTTTAATATATCAGGAAACTATTTGCAGCTTTTTTATTGGTCTTCACAAAAATCACAAGCATTTTTGTACTATTTTCAAAACACAACAAACAAAAATTGATGCAATTTAATCCACAGAAATTCAGTTTGGCCAACTGAAAAATTTAGCTGTGATCAACTTGAATATTTTAAATTGGAGACCTGAATTTCTTTTTACAGTGTATACAACTAAACTCAACATTAAAGAACTTTGAAGAACACAATTAAAGAACATGAAAAAATTGTATTTTCATTCATGTATTTGTGTATCTACAGTGTTTTTTTATTAAATCAACAGAGAACACACTTGTTGTTTTAATGTTAGTATTTATTTTTGATAAATGCATTAATAGAATAAACTGCAGTGCTTCATTATGCAGTGAATACTGAACTGTTTTGCCAACATAAGAGTGTGTTTAGTTTGCTGTGTTAAAGGGGGGGTGAAATGCTGTTTCATGCATACTGATCTTTTTACACTGTTAAAGACTTGGAATCCCATACTAAACATAGACAAAGTTTCAAAAGTTAAGGTGGACGTTTGATGGGAGTATTTCTTTGTCAAAAATACTACTTCCGGTTAGTCATAAGTTTCGGCAAGTTTTTTGAGATCATGCGTCCCCTTTGACGTTAATGGGGGCGGAATTTCCTTGTATGGGCCTTACGGACAATTCTACCGGAAGCGCGTGAGAGAGAGAGAGGGAGAGAGCGAGAGAGCGAAAGTAACAGGCTACGCCCATCAAAACGATGGCTTGTAGGATGCTGGACAGGTGATGTGCACATAACAATGTCACCAAAAAAGTGCGTTTTTGGTTGCCAGACCAAGACAGTCCTGCACAGATTCGCCAAAAACCCCGCGTTAAGGCAACAGTGGATGTAATTTGCTTTTCCGGATCAGCAACTGAGTTGCGCGAATGTTTATATCTGTTCACTGCATTTCGGTGCCGACTGTTTCATAAACAAGGCCCAGCTCGACGCCGGATTTTCCCGATCGCCTAATGCTGAAGGATGGAGCAGTCCCAACGTTAGAACCGCAGGCGGTGAGTGAGACTGCTTCAAATGTCTGTTTTTTTTAGTCCGCTTACTGTCTACACAAACCACGCGTAAACACACAAACACACGTGCACAACTGCACTTCCCACATGTACACCTTCAAAGACAAAAATACGACGATATAATTCAAGTATAAATATGTAAATAACACAAGCCGCTAAGCATATTATATAGTTGTTAGGGATGACACAGCTTTACGACGCACTCGACTCAACACAATAGCAGCAGCGAGCACACGTCATTATTTAGCTCCGCTCACACGACACGCCCCCACCCGCTCGGCTTTTTTCGGAAAGACTCGGAACAGCGCATCTTTCTTATATAATTATTAAAAAAATAAAGACTTTTCGGAGATATGCAGGATGCAATGCTACTCTATAGGTACTCAAGATTGACATGACACTGACTGAAACTGAGTGTTTCACCCCCCCTTTAATAGTTTTGAGAGCAACTACATTAATTTGGAGAAATGTGTCAAATCGATTGAGAAAAACTGTAAAAGACCAAACTCTGGGCTGAACCATGGGCAACTGCAGGGTTTTTCAAACTGGGGTCCGGGAGATGGTCCTAAGGGGTCCCCAGAAAATTTCAAAGACTAAAAAGACAGCAAAAATGGATAAATTCTATTCTGTTTAAACTCTAAATATTTCTCTCCTTTCTTGCCATATATCACTTTCTGCCTGCTGTGTGTAACAAAGTCATGTAATGCATCACTGATAATATGTTTATGTATATAGTTTTCTTTTGTTAATGTTTTTTTAATTTTGCTCCTAATGTCATTTCTAATGTTCTGCCCTTTTCTGGTACATTGTTCCATACTTATAATATACAAGCAGGCCATTTGTATTCCTCCATACCTATTTTTTTACGGTCTATGCTCCATACCAATAAATAGTTACCTTTACAAACCTAGAGCAGTGTGCCTATCAATGATCGTTTTTGAATAACTTATTTCTTTCTGATGTTCTGACCAGTTGTAAAGTAATGAAAGACATCATCCATGTGTAATAAAATTGTACTTTATTCTTTAGATAAATGGACATTTTAATGTACATATATGAAGATCCAGTAGCTTTTACATACACATATCTCCCACGTGTAAAATTAACTGTATCAACTATAATACTGATCTGCCCACATTGACGTTATATCAACATTATCTTGAAGATTAAATCCAACAGTCTTATTTGTGCTGATTGTTTTAGATTATATGCACCTAGTAAAATCCAAACGTAATTCAAAATGTATTTTAAAAATGTAAAAAATAATATTCAGCGCTGCCTTACAGTCGGGACAACGGGACAGTCGGGACAACGGGAGCGCAGGAGGAGATGGCGCGATGTGATACAGAATAGCATGAAATACCCTTTTATTAGAGAACTGCAGAACACAGTGTAAAAACAAAATATTTACCTTAATGTACATATCCGGCGGTTATGTACATCATAAAATGTCAAAGTCTGCAAATACAGTCATGAAGCACAATCGCTACTCATCATCGGGCCTACTATTACATTACAAAACCGTCATGAAGAAGCATGTGTTCACTATAACATTTGTGTCTTAAATTTTAGCCCACAAATTAATTCTATGATTTTGTCAAGGTGTTAACGTTCAGTCTATTTATTAGAAACATATAAATCCTCCGGTAACCTGGGTATGCAATGCTTCATGGAGGATTACGCCAGTAGCAGAATAAGGAGAGAATGAGGGACATTATCATTCAGGGACATTATGAGCAAAACTGCATGAATTTTATTTGATTTGAAATAAAACTTTTTTAAAACAATTAACTTAAATTGTTAAAATTAACGAAATATTTTTAATTAAAATAACACTTTATTTAAAAAAAATAGCCTACCTGAGAAGTAATTTATATAATTTTGTTTTTATTGATATTTTGATATATTTATTCTACAACATAAAAAGGATATTGAATAATTTTTAGCAATGTAATGTGTAAGGCACAAATGGCATTTATAGTCCATATCTAATGTCTTTTACCTTTAACACCGTTAAACAGGGTGTCACATGGATGGGAATATGCATGCAAATGCTTTGCAGATGAGGTCATGCAAAGTAAAACTAGGCGTTGTAAGCTCCATATATGGTGATTTCGGGGAGGAGACCGGGTGGAGAAGCACAAACGCACAATCTGCTGCTGGCTGTTATCAGGCTTGTTCGACTTCACCCAGCGATGTGCAGACCAATCGGCGGCTGACTTGAAGCACTGCATGCCGGTTAGAAATTTTGTCCGACTTGAGTTAGCACCGACGGCACGTGACTGTGACGTATGTCAACAAAGTACTGCGAGAGCGATTCGAGAGCAGGCGGCTGATGCAGCCGCTGCAGATTCTCAAGGGGGACTGCAGGAGGCTGCACAAGCTCTGATGATGACACAGCTGATCCACGATTGGCCGATTCACCGTATGACAGTGATCACGTGTGTTTTGTGTTTATTCTAAAACCTTATGTTACGCTAATGCTCACAAATCATTTATTTATAATACTAAAACCTCTTTTCATGTAGTCGCAATGTTATATTCTCATGTTTATCAAACTAAAACTGATAAAAACCATTGACAACACTTCATTGATAGTGTAGGTGTATATGTTGAACTTTAATCTTGTCCAAATAGACGTTTTATTAAGCAGTATATAAAGTGTTGAATGCAAATGTCTTTTGAAACATCTGTGTTGAGAAATATTGCATTTATTTAACTTCAGCATTGATAAAGTTTGCAAACGTAGCACAAGCGTCACCACAGGAGGTAGAAAGTGTCCGACTTCACGTCTCCGTTTGCAGCTCCTCCCCGCCTGCACTCGGCTACTCTCGCCGATCGCATGCATCCAGCCGCAGCCGATGTCGAACACACCTATTTATAAAGGAATTTTTGCGCAGGTTCTGCCGTACGCATGGTTTTATAAATCAGAATTTTTTTAGTGTGTATGCAAAATCTAGCTTTTGTACGTACGTACACTTTTAGGATGAAATCTACGCAAAGTTTTATAAATGAGGCCCCAGGACTTTATTCCACAGAAAGTTGGATAGGTAAAATGGCTTTCTTTCTAGAGGGCTCTATGGATTCAAAAGTTAGACAAAGACAAACTTTGATGTTGGCTTGAAAAAGCCTAGCCAGAAAGTTTAAAGTAGCTTTAACAGCTTTAAGTTTGAAAGTTTTAAGTTTTAAATATTTTTAGGTTAAGCAGTTTTAAAAGCCAGAATTTTAGATATAGATAGATTATAATTACAATGTGATGATTTGTCATTTTCCTTAAAAAAAAAAGCATACATTTTACAAGTTTTCCTAACTACATGCGACGCGATACGATTCCAGCGAAAAGCAACTTGTCTGTCCACACCAGACACGACACGACTACGAGATATTACAAATCAATCAAAAACCGCAGCCAATCAGAACAGAGTGTGGGCGGGCTCTCTGTGGAAGCGCACTGCTGTCCCGCACTCGCGTTGAAAATGGGTACGAATAATTCATTATTTAATCAAATAAATAAACAAATACATAACATTAAAATATATATACCCAGTGACTGATACACAAATTTTGTTATGACAATTGTTTGTTTGCAATGTAGTCAGTTTAAACACATATAACAATATATAATTTGCTTTCAAAATATAGGTAATTTATCCATTTGCGCTTTCATTGTGGATGTCATGCACAATATTTTAACTTAAAATAAATAATTTATTCACATAATCAGTGTAATTTGTATTATATGACAATCAGTGTATTCGTACTTCTTCATATGGAAATTCAGATCTATCGTGTCATTTTTATTATGAAAGGAAAATTAAAGTTATAATAGGCTAATGTACAAAAAAAAAACTAAAGAACACCTGGGAATAATAATGACCAAAAAGAATACTAATTAGATGGTCGAATACAAAACATTGCATTTATTTCCCCCTATTAAAGCTACACTGTGTAACTCTGTGGTTATTCTTAGCTAAAAACACTTAGTTCTTTCAAAAATATGTGCTCATTAATTTTAAATTATTTACTTCTTTTAAGTAATAAAGTATTCTCGTAAGTTTATAAAATGCCATTGAAAATACATACGGGTGAGGGGTTCGAATGCCGGTCGCCATGTTGCCCCTCCATTTTGAAAGTACATTAGCCAAAGAGGGACATACCCATAAATTCAAGCTTCGCCTTTCGTGTTTTAACACTCCATGGCACTCATGGACGAGGTCTAACTGAAAGCCATGTTAATCTTGGATTATATCGGCCACCGTAGGAGTTAGAACGAAATCAGAATTGAGAGGAACAGAAACTATTATTCACTGGATGGTCAAATACCTTTACACCGCTAGATGGGGGAAAATATCACACAGTGTAGCTTTAAAGGTCCGAGGGTCAGATGGGAGCTCTGGAGGAGGAAGAAAGTAGCGGCATTTCTTTTATTACAAGGGAGAAAGACACGGATGTGGGTGCATCCAATAAATCAACGAAGAGTAGAACAAGGGACCTATCACAACTAAGTGCAGGAACTTTCCCTATAAAGTTTTAATTATTTTCGTATGTCCTCCACTTATATGGAAAATGTCCTGTCTTATATTGGCAGGGACCTGAGGAAGCAGGTCACATCATATCGTGTTCCAGTTTGAGCCCCAACAACATCTTGCTGTAACACTAAGTAAAATTGCATTATTTTCCCAAATTTTCAAAGCTGTCTAAAGTCGATTATATGCAAAGGAAGAGTCATCAATTTTTTTAAGTCATAGTTAAATACAAACATTTTTGTTGTTTTACTGTTATTGTTACAAACTGTGCTAGTAGATAAGCTCACGGAGACGAAGGAGAACAGTAAACATGGATTTTAATAACAAACTCAGGGAAACATGAAACACAGCTATACACGAACGAGTACCGACAAACACTGAGGGCAAACTGAGGGATTAAATACACTGGATAACTGGGGATAACGAGGAGCAGGTGAATGACAAGGCACAGGTGATTGACATGACTAATTAACTGAACAGGGGAGAAACACAAGCTAAACTAAAAGAGACAAGACAGGCATACATGTAACATAATGCCCCCTCCTGGAAAGGCGCATCCTCGCGCCATAACTTAACATCAGAGGAGGGTTGGTGGGGGCTCAGGAGGAGGGCGTGGAACACAAAACCGACAGTCAGGGGTGGTCAGAGGGGAAACCTGAGTCCAGGGGGACATGGAAAGGGAGGAGCCAGAGGGAAGCCAGGTGCAGGAGCCGGATGGTGTGCCAGAAACCAGCCAGGACGAGGCCCCTGAGCGGAGTGGATGGTGGGTGGAGCCACGGAGGAGATGACTGGGACGATGAAGATGCCCTGGGGAGGACCAACGGAGAAGCCGCTGATGGAGCCGAGGAGCCCCCGCGACACAGATGGTCCTGGAGACCGAGGTGTCCCCGGTCAGTAAGTAAAGTAATCAGTAAAGTAGTTTATTTCATAGTAACCAGTTTAAAATTGCTCAACACAAATGTTTTACATCAGCCTTATTAAAGACCCCAAACATTTTTTTGCAGCACAGCCTTAAAAAATAAATAAATAAATAAATAAAACGACAAAAGTAAGACAGTAGTCCAGTAGTTTTTAGTTTGTGAAAAAACTTGCGCATTGGAGAAACTGTGTAAACCCTCAAAACATGTTGAACAATTAAATTATGAAACAAGATTAACCATGCAAATGTGATAATGTAATCTAAAGAACAAAATGTTTGTTTCTGCTTGGGTGTTCATCTGTGTGAGTGGTCTGCATGGGTCTACATGTTCGAGTTTGTCCGTGCATATTTGTGTGTGTGTGTGTGTGTGTGTGTGTGTGTGTGTGTGTCAGACTCAGGACTTACCTGTTGTTAGTTGGTCACTCAACCCTTTTATCTAAACTTCTCTACTCAACTGTCGAACTTGCACATCCTTCATGTTTGTAGTTTTTAACGCTTTTTATCTGTGTTTGTAGTTCTAATCAAATCCTCGTCCAACTCGCAATGGGTTGTGGGCAATATCAGCCTTTAGGGTGCACATCGATCCATACTTCGAATTCGGACCGGAAATAGTAAACCATCCGGGAATCTTTGGAATACTCTTTTCAACAAATACTACATTTGTGACATACTAATTCTATTTTCAAATACTATTTAGGATGGATAGTATGCGAATTGGGACGCAGGGTGTGTGAACTTTCCCAGCTATGCTGTGATTGTGATGTTGCAGGTGAAAAATTAAGATGATTTGGCAGGCTGTGTGTATGATAAGGCATGTAGTTTTGAGGTTCCATATGACGGTAGTATTGAGGTGGAAACTGATAAGTAGACATATGCCTGGGCATTTGATGCTGCTGTTCCTCCTCCCAGTTGACAATGAGTGCGTTTGCATGCACACCAGTAAGCTGATAACTCCAAAAAATCAGCTTATTGAAATAACCAGTTTTCCTCATTTACATGCAAACCAGTAAACGGACAACACAAGTAAACCGCGTTTACATGACTATTTATAAACCAGGTTATTTCCCTGTAGTGCCGTCAAAATTAATAATGTCCGTATATCTGACTATGAGTTTTTCAAATGTTACGTCAGTTGTGATGTTAAATAAAGCATGCACCGTGTCAGCGGGAGATTTAAGGCTCATATAATCCCTTATGCAGTTATGCAGAGTTTTGACTGAACCTCTTCTAGGCTACTTCTGCTGCATGAGAAGAGAACACCTCTTTACAATTTTCAGGGTCTTAAACGAGTCTGCGTTTGTGATATATGTCCTTATTTCATGCAAACACTAGCTCGCTCTGTCTGGATGTGTTTAAATCTGCTCTAAGTTTGCGTTTTTGTCACCCATCACACATGCGCACTTCAATAAGCCGCCAGAAAGCAGGTTAATGCGTTTACATGCAGCGCGAAATCGAGGTAAGAGGCAAAAAACAACCTGTTCCGACCGGTTTTTGCTTACGCCGTTTATAACCTTACTCCGATAAAAGAAAACAGGTTACCGCGCTTACATGACCATGTTCATTTTCGGCTTATTAGGCATAATCGGCTTAAGAACGTGCATGTAAACGCACCCATTGAGTGACATTAATTTGATTTTTAATTGCCCTTTATTTGACGCTATTTTTCTCAGGTCAGGGGCCAAACTCAATAGAAAAAGTTAATCGGGGTCTTCATGAGGCATTGGTTGCTGAAGAAATTTGTAGAGCTCTGAGGTTGCAGCTGACCTCCTTTTCTTTCTAGGTCCTAATGTTGCAGTTTCTTGATCATCTCTTTTCATGGTGTACTCTTTTTTACTTCTTCTTTCTCCCTCATCTGTTGAGTGTTCTCTGACTTTCTCCATCATCATCATCATCATCTTGTTCTGCACACAAGTTCATTGGTGTAACTGAAGTCATCCAAGTTGCTAGCCTGACAAGCCAGACCCACATCAAGATGTTTGGTCTGGAAACTCACCATAGACAGGGCTCAATCCGAGGGGCGGGATAAACGGTTGTCTTTCAAACTCAATCTGCACGCGATAGGATAGAGCTACAACCAACCAGAGCAACGAAGGTGAAACAGAGCTTGTTGATAGATTAAACATTCGCCGTATACGGTCGGCAAAACTCAGAACACATCTTTCCTTCTTAAGAATGACTTCAGTGCCGTTCTTTGTTCTTTTCTCAGAGAAAAGCTTAACTCCAAGTCTTCCAGAGTCGCGGTCAAAGCTGATTCAAAAGACCGCCGTTCGCCAGTTTCTGTGTTTACTAGAAGCACGCAAACGCAACTCGGCCCACCCACCGACATTATACCCCACCCATTATGGCCCCACCCACAGACTCTATAACCGATGTGACTGAGAGTTGCTAGACGACACTCGCGGGCAGATTAGATTTGCTGCCGCTAGGGTGCGTCTAGATTTCTAGGCTACCAAGTTGCTCCTTGTCCTGGGGAAAGCAAATAAGAAAATACGCTAAACTAAATAATAAACGTGCAATGTTTGCGTCAACGCATGGCAGAATGTTGTAGTTTGATAACAACAACAACAAAAATCTTACATTTTTGGCTGAATATATGGCAAAAGGAATGTCTATAAAACTAAAAAATTTTTTATAGTATTTGCATTCCTTTTGTGCTGTTGCCCCTGAACCACTCGGTGGGCGTGGTCTGCTTGTTATTCTCACGAATGTGTGTCTCAGATTTTTCTACTTCGACTTTAGTGTTTCATAGTCTGTGAAACAAACAAATGCATTATTCATGTGTTTTTTTTTCACAGGTATTTGGCAACAGGAGTGTTCTGCTACCGTCTCGGAGTCCAGACAGTGTCCGACTGTATCAAGGAGACATGTAGGGCCATTGAAGAGCGCATGTTTCCAATATATCTCCCAAAGCCCACAAAGGGGAATGTGGGAGGACATAGCTCTGTCCTTTAAAATTCGGTGGGATTTTCCCAACTGCATTGGGACACTAGATGGTAAACACATCTACATCACTGCTCCACCAAAATCTGCTTGTGTCCTTTTTTATAACTACAAAGGCTCCTTCTCCATCATTCTACTTGCCCTTGTTGATACAAACTACAAATTCACCGCAATACAGGTTGGTGATTTTGGAAAAAGCAGTGATGGAGGAGTCTACAGCAACTCTGCACTAGGCAGAGGAATGAACGAGAAGACACTGAATGTTCCTGAGGAAAAGTGTTTGCCTGGTGCTGAGGACCTAGGAAGACTTCCCTACGTGATGGTTGGGGATGCTGCATTCCCTCTCAAGCCCTACTTAATGAGACCTTACCCATGGAAGAATCTAGAGAGAAGAAAGGTAAAGTTCAATTACTGCCTCAGCAGAGCCTGAATGACAGTGGAAAAAGTATAGGGTCGGGCATCGAGAACCGGTTCTAACTTGGAACCGTTTAAAAAATAACGATTCCATTGGAATCGTTTAGAAAATGCATTTTCGGTTCCGATCTTCGGTTCCAAGCGCGCAAGTTTTGGTTTCCATGGCCACCTGATTTCCGGTGCTTGCGCGCCCGCTTGTTCTTTTAGCCATGGAAGCCCGGTAAACGGCGCTCTGAAGTGTGGATTTATTTCACTTTTAAAAAGCCTGGGTCGGCACAGTGCAACTAGTGTTGTCAAAAATATCGATACTGAAATATCTGAAAAGATACGATAGCCTGCTCAGCCTACACAATCGATCCCAGCTGCTCTCCTCTCCTCTCCTCTCTGACCGACAGCGAGTTGACGCGCAGCCGCATATTCTCATTCAGCCGGTTAACCTCTGAACACGACGGACGCGCGTTCTGCTGGACTTTTCCTTACGACAGCGTGTTAGTGTTAGTGTGTGTGATCGGTCTGAATTTCGCGCGGGATTGCACATAATTCTACGAATCCCCGCAGATTTCAAGCTCACATCTGAAGCGCACACACACACACATAGCCTACCGTAATAAAGCCGCCCCTGACATACAAGTGCAAATATTCGCTTCTTTTTACAGCTTATTATTGGTCAAATACACTCAAACAAATTCTCAGTGCACATTTTGAACAGTATGTGAACACATTCTTAAACAATTCAGGAAGAAATGAAGAATGAGTAACAGGAACAGTGTTCAGGACCCATGAGTGCGGCAGTTCTTAAAGGGACGGCAGTCATTTGTTATTCAAAGTCAAACTACAAAAAGACAAACGATCACACTGCTCTTGACTGATCAACTTGTCTAACTTTAATGGTTTTATATGAAACTATTTAATTTTTTGCAAAAACATTATCAGTGTTATTTTAAATTTATTTAGCCACTTTGCGTTTTTTAATTCAGTTTCTTACCTGAATGTTAGACCTACCTGAAAAAATAAAGCAGTCTATTTCATTTATATCTTTTGTTCTATTGTATTTATTTGTGCTATTTTTTGTAATATGTATCTTTGTTTATTCAATTTACCATTCAAAATCAAGCTTACTTGTGCTGTGTGTAAACTATTGCAACACAATTACCCCGTTGTAAAAAATACATTGAGTTAACAAATATTTGTGAGATAATTTTAATAGTAATTGATCAATGTTTATATATGAGAAAAAGCTTAAAAGCTTTATCATATAAAGTGATCTCTTCAGAAGAAATGTTTGATTGCCTAGACTTTCAAAAGACAGACAAAAAAAAAATTATATAAAAAATATCTAATTGACAGTATATGCAGCGTTTTTCCCCCGTGGTATTGAAAATAGCATTGAATATCGATGTGACATGTTTTGACTCCACCCCTCAAAGAATCGGAATCGAGAATCGAAAAGAACCGGAATCGAAAGTAAGAATCGGAATCGGAATCAGAATCGTTCAAATCAAAATGATGCCCAACCCTAAAAAAGCATTTGGCATACTATCCTCCCGCTGGCGAATTTTTCACAGAGACATTAATTTGATGCCCCTGACCACAGACACCATGATTGTTGTGACATGCATTCTGCACAACATGCTGACACAACATGTGTCATGTTGTGTCTTTGTGTCTTTCCAAGTTCGATTGTTCTTTCAACTCAACTCAACTCAACTCAACTTTATTTCTAAAGCACTTTCAAAACCATTAGAATGGACCAAAGTGCTGTCCATGAGTATAAAACAACATCAGAAGATCTCCACTACGCCTCAGACGAGATCGAGGGACGGTTAAGAGCATGTTCTGGGAAGAACGTAACGGACGTTGAGGCTGGTATGGGATTAACATGTCCTTTATATACGCTGGGGCTCTATCATGTAGTGCTTTAAAAACAAACATTAACACCTTGTATTGTATTCTAAATTTAACAGGTAGCCAGTGAAGGGTTATCAATACAGGTGTTATGTGATCTCGTTTTCTATTATTTGTTAAAAATCTCGCTGCAGCATTTTGCACGTACTGAAGACGAGTAACAAGTGATTCACTTATGCCCAGGTAAAGAGCATTACAATAATCTAAGCGGGTTGAAATAAAGGCATGCAGAACAATCTCCAAATCCTTGTATGATAAGATAGGTTTTAGTTTGGTTAATTTTCTCAAGTGAAAAAAAGATGATTTCACAACACTGTTAACTTGACGGGTAAAACACATTTCAGTATCAAATAATACGCCGAGGTTCCTCACATAGCTAGTCATATTATTGGACAATGGTCCACACTTTCCTTCCAAGCTATTCCCAGGCTGCTTGTTCCCAAACATAATAAACTCAGTCTTATCTTCATTTAGTTGTAAAAAATTATCTGCTAGCCATCCCTTCACCTCAGTTAAACACATAGAGAAATTAGTGAAGGATATGTCATCGCACTCCAAAGGAAGGTATAGCTGCAAATCATCCGCATACAAATGATAATTAATATTGTGCTGCTTAAAGATTGAACCAAGCGGTAACATGTATAGTGAAAACAGAGTCGGGCCAAGAATAGATCCTTGAGGGACCCCCCAAGAGATAGTTGCGGATGCAGAGACATGATTTCCAATTCTCACAGAACATGTCCTGTTGTGCAAGTACGATGAAAACCACTTAAGAGCCACGCCATTGATCCCAACATAATCTCTGAGGCGTTCTATTAAAATCGTGTGATCTAGAGTATCGAAAGCTGCACTTAAATCTAACATCATTAAGGCAACTTTTTTTTCCTGAATCAATACTTAACAAAATATCATTCGTCACCTTTAGTAATGCTGATTCAGTACTATGTTTCGTTCTAAATCCAGACTGAAAAATATCCAATGTATTATTTTCCATCAAAAAATCTGTAAGTTGATTATGGACAACTTTCTCTAAGATCTTATTCATAAAAGGCAATTTTGAAATAGGTCTAAAATTATTGAAATCCTGTGGATCTAAACTCATTTTCTTTAAGACAGGCTCAATAACAGCATTCTTAAACCCTGATGGCACTATTCCATAAAATAGACTACTATTGACAATCTGTAATATTGTAGAAAAGGCCCCAAAGTTATGTTAGTGTTGCTATTATTTAGTGCAGTTGATTATAATGTGCTTTGTTTCACTTTCACTTTCACTCCCGTTTATTCAGTGCGTGTAATAGGATAGCAGAGCGCGCGCTGGTTTTGTATACTATATCTGACGTCACGCAGTAGTATGCAGTATGATAGAGGCCGTCAGTCAGTTGTCACGCAGTTAGTGTTCAATACGATAGAGATCGTTCAGTTAGATTTTAACTGTGAGTGAAACTTTCCTCAGAGTGTGCGTGAATGAGAAAAGTAAGTAAATCTGTTGCATTACTCGTGATATTGTATTTCTTTGTCAGCTGTTATTTCTAATATTCGACATGGATAAAAGTTAAGAGCTTAATGGTCATCGCACGACCGTTGCGTTAATTATATTCCCGTTCGTGCATTCCTTTCTAGCTTTGGGCCGCATCGTGTTTAGACATGTTTAAACTTTATTCAGTATGTGTTGTTATGAAGGTTAAGTACTCTGTGGCTGAGTAGCAAATGAGGTGATCATAAATATAATTATCTGGACCGCTATTGATGCTTTAAAGTATATTATAGACAACAGTAAGTTCTATCTACGTCATTAGTCACTTAATGCATGGTAGAAAATCTGAGAAGTGTTTGAATACTTTCTCTCTGCCTACATTTTGCGGTTTAGGAGATATAGTCATCTTCTGACTACTGTTTATTTATGTTGTAATGTGTATTAGTGCTGAAGGAGGAAGGAGTGTATATATATGTATGTTTCCTTTATTCATTTGTATTTTATTTTCTTTTTATAGAAACCACACTCGAAATTACACTCACATTTACACTCAAGAAAGATGAAGGAATAAACAGTGTAAAAGAATTATCTCCCCTCTCTTCATTTCATTCTCTGGAAAATTTGGCCTTAAGTGGTGTTCTGGCCGACACACCTGAGTGAACCTGGTGATAAACCCAGAATTAGCACCTAGACTGAGCTTCTACACCTTATCTTCGGTACATTGATGGTCCTTCGAGCCGGAGTTCACTGGGTTTACGTCAGAGATGGAATTACATCCAGAGTATGATGTTTGTGGTGCACGTCCCAAACGGCACATTCGCCCACCTGTGCGCTATGCAGATTATGAGGTTGATTATAGGGGCTACAGAGAGGAATTAGAGAATACTCACCAGGAGGGAAATGCCAGGATGACACCCCTCACCTCCCCTCATGACTCTTCCCTTCGCCTGCAGAGGCGGGATGCTATTCTTCAGGAGATGGACCTGGGCTATAGGGCGGAGAACCAACAGCACAGCCAGAGGAATCAGCTAGCCCCCCAGCGGTTTTCAGAGAGAGAGTTTAGGGAACAGCTACGAGACTACTCTACTCCCCTGCCTTCAGCGTTGCACCCCATACATCCGAAGGAGGAGTGCCAAGTTGAGTTAGATGACATTCGTCATGAAAGACACCTTCTGCAGCAGACCCAACGGAATATGGCATCAGACTTAGTCGAGCTTAGAGCATTGCGAGCCGACATGAAACAGTTAGTAGAAGCTGTTCGCAACATGCAGAGTCCAACCTCTATTCATACCAGAAAGCCAGAGTTAACGGTGATTACTCCACGGCCACCTGTGGAACGCGAACTTAAAGCTGAGGAAGAGGATGAATGGCCTGCACCACCCCCATGGCCAGACCCAGAAATGGATGAGCCTCTCCCTAGTGACCCACCTATAGCACATTCGCTTATTAGTAGAATAGATGCAGTTCCAAGGATTAAGGAAGAAGCACTGCCAGCCCCAGCTCCTGGCATGTTTGTGGGCCAGCCACAGGTTAACCAATCAGCACGTGGGTCCCTTCCCACTGTCAGGCCATGGAATGACACTGCCCATCACCCACCTCCCTGGTTTAAGCCCGTTCAGTTTCTGCCGCACCCACACAGATTACCTACAGCTGAGCCCAAATACCCTACTGCTCATGGTGGTGAACGAAGTGAGCTTGACTGCAACCTAACACCTCAACAGCGACATCCCAGCACGGCATGGACACCGGCCCTACCTTTCAGCTCACTTCAGGGTCATAACAACAGCATCGCAGAGCCAAGTTACCGTGGGCCACGCCCAACAATCCGCAACTTCTCAAGTCGGGACCCAAGTGAGTTTGCGCGGCTCAAGATTTCATTGGAGAATCTCCTACCACAGGATGCATCTGAGCTATTTAAGTATCAAGTGTTGGTCGATCACCTGCAACTAGAAGAAGCCAGGTTAATAGCAGATGCTTACCTCCACTCCCCAACACCTTTCTCAGATACAATGGTTGCCCTCAATGACAAGTTTGGCCGGCCACATCAGATAGCGCTGAGGCGTATTGCTGCGGTGATGGACTCACCAGACATAAAGCGGGGAGACTTTGTGGCATTTGAGAAGTTTGCACTCCAGATACAATCACTGGTGGGGATGCTGAAGACACTAGGCCACGAGGGTGAAGTGGAACTACAATGCGGCTCACATGTTGCTCGTCTGTTGAGCAAACTGCCGCCTGAGCAGAGAGCAGAGTTTCGCCGCTGCATGTACCATCAGGGCACACAAACCCACACCTTAACCAATCTTTCAGATTGGTTGAAATACGAGTCTTGGTGTCAGGACTCTGACGGACAATTAGCTGTGAGAAGAGCTTGGGAGAAGCCGGTGTCCAGATATGAGGGTAGGAAGGGTAAGCAACCTACTACTGTCCTCCATGGGGTGAAGGACCCTGCTAAGAAATCTGAGGCTCCAGTTCCAAGCAGCTCCTTCAAAGTGAACAAGAGCAAGCCATATTGTCCATTCTGCAATAATGAGGAACACTACCTTAGCCAGTGTTCAGAAGTATCCAGGCTAACAAAGGATCAGCTGACCGAATGGATAAAAAGTAACAAGAGGTGTTGGCGATGTGCACGGCCACACCAGGCGGCCCAGTGCAACTTGAAAAAGACATGCAGCCTCTGCCAAAGGAAACATCTCCAGGTTCTGCATGAGGTGAATATGAGGTCATCCAAGGAAGCAGCGTCAACACCGGCAGTGGAAAGCCAAGGCACAAGGGGCACAACAGAGGTTCTGTATCTAGACAGACCCACTGAAGGCAGTCGGGTCCTTCTGAAAGTTGTCAAAGTCCGCATTCACCATGGTGACCAATCAATCAACACCTATGCTATACTTGACGACGGTTCAGAGAGAACTATGCTGTTGTCAGATGCTGCAGAGAAGCTAGGTGTGCAGGGGATTCAAGAGGACCTACCACTACGCACAATTAGAGAGGAAGTGCAGACCCTCCGTGGTGCTTCGGTGTCGTTCTTTATTTCTTCGCCATTAAAGCCAAAGATCAAGTTTAAGATTACAGGTGCATTTACTAGTGATCGCATCGGACTGGCTGCCCATACTTACCCCATGGCGCAACTCCGGAACACCTACAAGCACCTCACTGGCCTTCCCATAAAGACGCTCATGAAAGTCAAACCCCTGCTTCTCATTGGGAGTGACCATCCTCATCTCGTCACTCCCATTGAACCAGTCAGATTGGGACCTCCAGGTGGGCCGGCTGCTATCCACACAAGGCTGGGCTGGACTCTGCAGGGCCCAGCGAGTGTAGTCCGTCACCATGCCCAATCACAGCAGTGTCTATTTACAACAGTAACACCCCAGGCGAGCGAGCTTATGAAACATGTTGAGAAATTATGGCAGGTCGACATTGTTCCATTCAGAAGTGAGAAACTGGTTACTCGTTCAAGGCAGGACCAAGAGGCCATCAGCCTCCTGGAGACCAAAACCATCAGGGTAGAGGTTGATGGCATTCTTCGTTACGCAACCCCACTGCTCCGCCGGAAAGACATGCCGCTCTTTCAGGCTACCAAAGAAGCTGTCATGCCCTGTTTACGAAGTGTAGAGAGGCGACTCGCCAGAGATCCTGCCCGAGCAGAAGCCTACAGAGTGGAGATGGAGAAATTAATAAAGGCGGGCTCTGTCATCAAGTGTGGACCAAAAGTTTCAGACAAGGAAGGTTGTGAGGAATGGTATATCCCGCACCATATGGTGAGCCATAATGGCAAGAATAGGCTGGTATTCAACTGCTCCTATCAGTATCGAGGGCAGAACCTCAACGACCATCTACTGCCTGGGCCGACCTTAGGAGCATCACTACTGGGAGTCCTGCTAAGATTCCGAGAGCATGCCGTTGCAGTCAGCGGAGACATTAGAGGCATGTTCCACCAAGTTCGCCTCCTCCCAGAGGATCGTGCTCTGCTCAGATTTCTTTGGCGTGACATCAATGAAGAAGGACCTCCGGCAGTGTACGAGTGGCAGGTGCTACCGTTTGGAACAACATGTAGCCCCTGCTGTGCCACATTCGCCTTACAGCGCCATGTCTCTGATAACAGCCAGCCAGATGAAGATGTGAGGATATCAGTTCAGAAATGTTTTTATGTGGACAACTGCCTCCAGAGTGTTCCCACAATTGCTGAGGCGAGGCATCTAGTCGACAAACTACGAGCCCTTCTTGCATCTGCAGGCTTCGACCTACGTCAGTGGGCCAGCAATGAACCAGATGTAATAAATCACCTACCAGAAGAGAGCTGCTCTGCCAGTGTTGAGCTGTGGCTGGCTCGGAACAAGGTCGATACCCCAGAATCTACTCTAGGGCTGAGCTGGCTCTTCCACACTGATGTTCTTGGTTACAAGCATCGTCATGTGGAGTACGGTGTCCCCACGATGCGTAATATCTACAAGGTGCTGGCGAGTCAGTACGATCCATTGGGCTTCATCCTACCCTACACCACCAGGGCTAAGATAATCGTCCGACACCTTTGGGACAAACACAGGGGATGGGATGATCCACTATTACCGCAGGAGCTTCTACAGCAATGGAAAGACTGGGAAGAAGAACTACAAGTCTTACCTCAAGTCACCCTGCCCCGACCGTACTTGTCCAAGTCTGTGGACATCTCCTGTCTCCAGAGAGAGGTGCATGTGTTTTGCGACGCCTCAGAAGAAGCGTATGGTTCAGTGGCGTACCTCCGGACCACTGACCAACACGGTGAAGTGTATCTGTCATTCCTGATGGCCCGTTCCAGAATCGCTCCTAAGAGATTTCACTCTATGCCTCGGTTAGAACTCTGTGCAGCCCTTACTGGTGCACAGCTCTCACAGGTGCTGAAGAGGGAGCTTACCATCCACATTGATCGGACAACCCTTTGGTCAGATTCCACAACGGTGTTGACATGGCTTAGGTCTGAATCCTGCCGGTTTAAGGTCTTTGTAGGCACCCGCGTGGCCGAGATACAGGAGCTGACTGACGGGCATGCCTGGAGATTAGGGCTGGGCGATAAATCGATTTTATGAATTAATTCGAGTTTTTAGTTTACGACGATTTTTGTGAATGAAAATCGGTTTTCTCTTTCAAATCCGCCGACGCTCCCCTCTGAGCTCCCGTAATGGCTCAGCCCTCCCCGCGCGCGTTTGCCACAGAGGTACACAAACAACAAGGATCGCGTCTAACAACATACCGTGTCATTCGTAATTGGTTCAGTTTTTCACAGAACAATTAACAATACCCCGCTGCAAAGTGTGTTTGAAGTCTGAACGGAACCGCGGTAGGCGCTATACTCATTTAAAGCTGCGCTGACACGAACGCAGCGCGAGCTCACACACGGGCCAATCTCGTGACAGACACGATACACAGCGCTGGTGATCCAGTGAGAGACCGTTTAAATCAACACACCATCGCTACTGTGATCTAGTGGAAGCGGTCGGGGCAGAATTCTGTTATAAACCACAGATATCAGATCAAACAGAGCTGAGCGAAGGTTTCAGTCACAAAACACCAACATTCACCACGATTGTACTGTAGTAAAACCACATGGATTTAATGTTGTTGTTGTCATTATTTATCTCAGGATTCATACAACCTTTTGAGATTGAAATTCAAGCACTTTCCAATGGTTTTCAAGAGCTTCACACTTATTTCCAGCACTTCAAAGCTCTAGATATCCGACTGTAATGTTATTTTTAATGTGATGGTTTGTAAAACTAAAAGTTTAAAGGGGTCTTGTGAAAGAAATAGTGGAATGTTTTTTTTAGTTTATTTTTTTTAAATGTGTAATCCATTTTGTAGCATTTTTATTTTAAAAAAGATATGAAATGCCCACCACTATAACCAGCAGAAGAGCACTTATTGATTTATTGGCGATTTTCACTCCCTAATGTATGGAAAGTACGAAGTCACAGTCTCAGGAAAAACTAAACTTTTCTTCAAATTGTGACTAAATTACAGTAAAGTAAAGAGCTCCTTTAATAATCACTGAAGCTGTTGGTCAGTTCAGTGTGAGACTATTGAAGAAAAATTCTAATCTATATTTAATAAGAGCATTAGGCTACATTTAAATTTTCCCTATACTTTTTTTGCACATTACTGTTGTTAATAAAAGTTAATTTTATCTGCATATCAATTCATAAACCTTTGATATGTATACTGTATATTGCAAAAGATATGGTGCCCATTTATACTGTGGAATAGTCGGGGGTTATTCACATGCTGAAAGTTTTGCACCCCAGGTAGCACTTCTACCAAGCTGCAAATATTTAATTTTACCTAAACAAAATAAAGTTAAAACTTGTTTTGAACAATTTCTTTGTCATCTGCAGATTGATTTTAAGTAGGAGGGGGAAAAAATCGTTTTAAATCGTAAATCGAATTTTTGGTGAAAAAATCGGGGATTTTTTTTTTTGGGCCATATCGCCCAGCCCTACTGGAGATATGTTGATACCACAAGAAACCCAGCGGATGACGTGACACGGGGTAAGAAGCTGCGAGAGCTTATTCAGCCAAATAGATGGAGCTTGGGACCAGCCTTCCTCCTGACCAGCCCAGACTCATGGCCAGAAGACCCCACTGTTGATCAAGCAGAAGATACCTCAGAGCTGCGCAAGTCTATTTTCTGTGGAATCACTGCTGTTGCATCAAGCCAGTCAACTTCAAACCTGGGTCAATACGGTTCGTGGAAGGAGTTGTTGGAAGGAACAGTGCAGGAGCTGCATGGGGCGGCCAACTCTAATGATAAGCCCACAGCTGAAGACTACCGGCAGGCTGAACAGCTAATACTTCAGAGGGCTCAGCGGGATAGTTTCCAGCAAGAATACAGCCTCCTGAAAGCAGGCAAACCTGTTCCCCGCTGCAGTCGACTTCGCACGCTGTCTCCAGAGCTTGATGAAAAGGGAGAGCTTATTCGTGTTGGTGGACGACTCCGGCGAGCAGAAGGCCTAGAACTGACCACTCTTCATCCAGTCATCTTGGACCCAGGTCATCGAGTAACTACACTCTTGATTCAAGACTTTGATAACCGCCTTCGTCACCCAGGACCAGAGCGGGTGTTCGCTGAGCTTCGACGCTCCTTCTGGATCCTGCGAGGGCGTGAGGCTATCCGGCGCTACCAGTTCAGCTGCGCTGACTGTCGACGATGGAGGGCAAAACCTGTCGTGCCAAAGATGGCAGACCTGCCATCAGCCCGCCTGCGCCTTTTCAAGCCTGCCTTCTACTCTACGGGGATGGACTGCTTTGGGCCATTTGAAATCAAAGTGGGCCGCCGCCGGGAGAAGAGATGGGGGATCATTTTCAAGTGCCTCACAACAAGGGCGGTGCACTTGGACCTCCTTACCTCTATTGATACGGATGCTTTTCTGATGTCCCTTCGTCGGTTCATTGCCCGTAGAGGAACACCTGCAGAGCTGTTCTCCGATCAAGGGACAAATTTCAAGGGAGGTGAGCGAGAACTCCGTGAAGCTTTCGTTGAAATGTCTAAAGAACTACAACATCTCCTTGCGCCACAGAAGATCTCCTTCCGCTTCAACCCCCCAGCAGCTCCCCATTTCGGAGGGGTGTGGGAGAGGGAGATACGCTCAGTTAAGAGTGCACTCTATGCCACAGTTGGTGCTCAGCCTGTTCCAGAAGAAGTGCTTCGGACAGTACTTACTGAGGTGGAAGGGATCCTTAACAGTAAACCCTTGGGTTATGTATCTTCAGATGCGAGTGATCCAGATCCAGTGACTCCCAGTGTTCTTCTAATGGGGCGGCCTGATGGTTCGCTACCTCAGGTAGTCTACCCCGAAAGTGAGCTCATCTGTCGCCGCCGTTGGAGACACTCCCAAATCTTGGCTGATCATTTCTGGGCCCGTTTCATCCGGCTCTATGTGCCGAGTCTACAAGCTCGCCAGAAGTGGCAGGCTACACCAGCTGATATTGCAGGGGACTGTATAGTAATGATTGCTGATCCGCATCTTCCGAGGTCGTTCTGGCCCATTGGAAAAGTAGTCAAGACTCATCCCAGCCCTGACGGGCACATCAGGTCCGCTGATGTAAAGGTGAAAGAGAGAATCTACACCCGGCCAGTTGCCAGGCTGGTTGTCCTCCCAGCACTTCCTTCTGGGGAAGCTGGAGATGGTTCCGCTCCTGCCACTACACCCCAGCCATAGAACTTTGTTGCCTTTAGTGATGAGCAAATGTATTACATACATTTGGGGGCGGCTGTAGAAAAGGCCCCAAAGTTATGTTAGTGTTGCTATTATTTAGTGCAGTTGATTATAATGTGCTTTGTTTCACTTTCACTTTCACTCCCGTTTATTCAGTGCGTGTAATAGGATAGCAGAGCGCGCGCTGGTTTTGTATACTATATCTGACGTCACGCAGTAGTATGCAGTATGATAGAGGCCGTCAGTCAGTTGTCACGCAGTTAGTGTTCAATACGATAGAGATCGTTCAGTTAGATTTTAACTGTGAGTGAAACTTTCCTCAGAGTGTGCGTGAATGAGAAAAGTAAGTAAATCTGTTGCATTACTCGTGATATTGTATTTCTTTGTCAGCTGGTATTTCTAATATTCGACATGGATAAAAGTTAAGAGCTTAATGGTCATCGCACGACCGTTGCGTTAATTATATTCCCGTTCGTGCATTCCTTTCTAGCTTTGGGCCGCATCGTGTTTAGACATGTTTAAACTTTATTCAGTATGTGTTGTTATGAAGGTTAAGTACTCTGTGGCTGAGTAGCAAATGAGGTGATCATAAATATAATTATCTGGACCGCTATTGATGCTTTAAAGTATATTATAGACAACAGTAAGTTCTATCTACGTCATTAGTCACTTAATGCATGGTAGAAAATCTGAGAAGTGTTTGAATACTTTCTCTCTGCCTACATTTTGCGGTTTAGGAGATATAGTCATCTTCTGACTACTGTTTATTTATGTTGTAATGTGTATTAGTGCTGAAGGAGGAAGGAGTGTATATATATGTATGTTTCCTTTATTCATTTGTATTTTATTTTCTTTTTATAGAAACCACACTCGAAATTACACTCACATTTACACTCAAGAAAGATGAAGGAATAAACAGTGTAAAAGAATTATCTCCCCTCTCTTCATTTCATTCTCTGGAAAATTTGGCCTTAAGTGGTGTTCTGGCCGACACACCTGAGTGAACCTGGTGATAAACCCAGAATTAGCACCTAGACTGAGCTTCTACACCTTATCTTCGGTACAAATATACTGGGACCAATAGTTTCTACAACCTCTTTAAACAATCGCGCCGGGAGGACGTCATTTAGTGAGGTAGTCGGTTTTAGGTGCAGAATTATATTTTCCAACTGGGGTAGTGTAATCGATATAAAATTACTTAAACAATTAGGTGGATTCATTTTATAAATTATAACCTTACCTACAGGCATAATATTTAGTCGAATGCAAGCAACTTTATCAAGGAAATATTTTAAAAAACTCTCACACAAATCCCTAGACGGCGTAGGAAAAATATTAAAAGACGGACTCAGTACCTTATCTATAGTTGAAAATAATACCTTCGGGTTATATGCATTATGCGATATAATTCGTGCAAAATATGAAGATCTAGCAGCTTTAACAGCGTTTTGATAATTTAATAAAGACTCTCTGAGAATATCATAAGATATTTGCAACTTATCTTTTAGCCACTTACGCTCTGCTTGTCTGCAAACCCGCCTCAGATGTCGCGTAACATCATTTAGCCACGGTTCTTTTTTAACTTTTTGACATCTCATTTTAAAAGGTGCAACATTATCCAAAATATCAGAACAAACATGATTAAATGATTTTACCAGCTCATCAGGTCCCAAAACGTGCGAAGCTGTATGCTCCGTATGAGAGGTCAGGTCAGTAAAAGCAATTGAGAACGCACTAGGTGTAGAAGTAGTGATAACCCTGGACAAGATTGATGGAGGAGGACAACATAGTCCATTTGTAGCAGAAGTAAAATGAAACCTAATAGGCATATGGTCAGAAATGGCCATTTGTTCAACACAAATATTGTCTATCGTTATCCCCCATGAGAACACCAAATCAAGTGTATGCCCATGCTCATGAGTTGGTCGAGAGACCCATTGGGATAAGTTAAAAGAATCTACTAAATTCATAAATTCCATAGCCATGGGTTTACCAGGACAACAAACATGAATATTAAAATCGCCCATAATCAAAATCGTATCCGCAGATGGAACGATCATAGATAAAAACTCATAAAATTCATTAAGAAAATTCTTGTTATAGCCAGGAGGCCTGTATATCAATGCACAAATCACTGGCGAGGGCAAGTCAATCTTCATTAATTGCACTTCAAAACTCATGTAACTTTCAGCAGGCAGTAACTTGCACCTCATCACGTTTTTAAAAATCACAGCCAAGCCTCCACCCCGACGATTTCTCCTCGAAGTGCTTAAATAGTTACATCCATTTGGTAAAAGCTCAGCAAGAGGGCTCGTATCTGCGTCATTTAGCCACGTTTCAGTAATAAAAAGAAAGTCCAGCCCATGAGTTACATAATAGTCATTCAGAATAAATGTTTTGTTGACAACTGAACGAGCGTTTATCAAAGCCATAGACACCATTGTCGACTCAGCGGACCGATTAAAAGAAGAAGCAGCACTTAGCTTCGTTGACCCAGCTCGTCTTACAGGGCGCAAATTTGAGTGCACGGCACCGGCGCGTCTCGTCTCTCTCCATGTAGTCCAATGCAATGGTGGTGATGATGATGATGATGATGATGATATGACAGGCAGATATATTAAGTAGGAAGGCCTCAACTCCGCAGTTGATTTAACTCCACCGTTTAGGATTCTCAGTTTCTTAAGTTTCACCAAAGCTCCAGCCCGTATGCCTCGTCTCCTACGGCGTCTCCTTTTCCAGCACACACAGCCAGTTACCTGACAGACTTTCATCGGCGGCTGGAACGCGCAAGGCTGTTCAGAGCCCAATTTCAAGTTCAAGATCAAATCGCGGCTGCACATATCCAGCGCCGTGGATCGAAGGCTTAACAACGTGAGGCGGTCATAGATTAACTGTGAGCATTCCAAGTGATTGATAAAACATACAAATAAAACAAATAAACAAAAAATAGACATCCTAAATGTGGAGCGACGGCAAGCCAACACACAACCTGGCGCCATCTTTGAACAACAAAACAGGCAAAACTGTTGTAAGTACAATGCAGTCTGGCAAGTCCGGTCTCCATTCCCAGGACCAGGCTTGGAAACCACTGGCCTTGGGCACCACAGTATGAATTCCCTTCTCACCAAATCAGCCAGAACCACCACTGATTGCAGTGATTCGCCACTAGGGGGCGTTGTTTTCTGTAAACCATTAAACCAGTACAGCAGGACCGGCCCTGACCAATTTGCTGCCCTAGGCAAGATTTTACTTGGTGCCAGGGACGTTTCTAGGATTTTCCTTTTAGGGGGGCTCAGCCCCCATTGAGGGTAGGCCTATCGAAAAAATGGTAAGACTATTTAGTTTAGGGTCCAAATTGCGCTATTATCTAATAGCTTACAAACATGCATACTCAGAAGATATTGGCTGTTTATTATTACTTATAAAGCAAATATTAACACCTTACTGCATGGCCATACTGTACATGCATTAATCATACCCAAATGTAGGCAGGTTTATAGATCCCAAATGTTAGGGTGGTTCGGGGGTATGCTCCACCAAGAAAATTTAGATTTCTATGATCTACATATTGTGCATTTTAAGATGTTCTGAAGGTCAAAAAATTAGACAACAATAGCTTGAAAACCATGTCACTGGGCAGTAGATTATTTGTCTTTCTTATGTCCATATCTCTCTTTTTCTCTGTGTTTATCTTGCCCTGTCTCTTCCCCTCATAACGCTGAGCTTTGACTGATATTTTGTTCCGCTTTTGTCAGTAAAGTAAGCATATTTACATATTAACATACTGATATTTATATGTTTCATGAATCATTTTCTTAGACATGTTAATTTACTGTTTATTAAAGTTTTAAGTTTATTAAATTCACAATATGAACACATTCACTAATGCCCAATAGGCTACAGGCTGAAAAAGCTGAGTTTTTTATTTATTTACTGAATGTTACAAATATAATTATATTAATTTACAATATACATTAATTATTAATCTTGTGCCTAATCTGATTAAAATGCCTTGGTCAATATTTCTTGTTCGTAAGGCACATTATGAATCACATAGGCATATCCCAGCTGGCATTTTAACATTGAGCCACTGTTGAATCAACGTCAGGTGCCAGTGTTGGATAACCGTTGAATTTTGTTTAGATTTTGCAAATCTAATCAACGTTGAAATGGCAACGGCTTTCCAATGTCATGTTTCTCAACATAGGTGAATTTGCCAACATTGAAACAATATTGATTTTAGTTTAGATTTTGCAAATCTAATCAACGTTGAAATGGCAACGTCATTCCGACGTCATGTTTCTCAACATAGGTGAATTTGCCAACATTGATTTAAGTTTAGATTTTGGAAATCCAATCAAAGTTGAAATTTCAACGTCACTATAAAGTCCTGCTTTTCAACATAGTTTTTGTTAAACTGTTTTCACTGAAGTATTGATGTGTTCAACAGCAACACCAAACACCTTGAAATGGATACATAAACACTAAGTTTGCAAACACGCACAGTCAGCTTGGAAGAAGCCAATTGGTCAAAGGAAGACCAGGAAGAAGATTAATAAAGACATTTCACTGACGTAGGAAACATGCTTTATTACATAGCTGCAATTGTGCCAACCTTTAACACCAATTGTACACATGTCAAACTTTTACTTTACCCAAAAATTCTGTCATTAAAGGGTTAGTTCACCCAAAAGTGAAATTGAGGTCATTAATGACTCACCCCAATGTCATTCCAGACCCGTAAGACCTCCATTCCTCTTCAGAACACAGTTTAAGATATTTTATATTTTAGCCCCAGAGCATTGTGGCGATCCGAATCATTGATTCATGGCTGTTTGAATCTTTATTTGAGGTTTGAAAACAAACGCAGAAGAGAAAACAATGCTGAATAAAATCGTACTTTTTTTTATTTTTGGACCAAAATGTATTTTCGACTCTTCAAGAGATTCTAATTAACCAACTGATGTCACATATGGACTACTTTGATGATGTTTTTATTCCCTTTCTAGACATGGACAGTAAAGTGTGCATACTGCATTATGCTCTGGGACTAAAATATAAAATATCTTAAACTGTGTGTGAAGATGAACGGAGGTCTTACGGGTGTGGAACAACATTAGGGGGAGGAGTTAATGACATCAATTTCATTTTTGGGTGAACTAACCCTTTAAATGACTCGCCTTGTCGCTCCACACCCGTAAGACCTTCGTTCATCTTCGGAACACAGTTTAAGGTATTTTATATTTAGTCCAAGAGCTTTCTGTCCCTTCATTGAAAATGTATGTACGGTATACTGTCACTTTTTATGTTGTTGTTTTTTTTGGACCAAAATGTATTTTCATTGCTTTCATTGCAAAAATTCTATCCAACCCACTGATGTCACATATGGACTACTTTGATGATGTTATTATCTTTCTGGTCCTTCTGGACATGGACAGTATACCGTACATACATTTTCAATGGAGGGACAGAAAGTTCGGAGTAAATATAAAATATCTTAAACTGTGTTCTGAAGATGAATGGAGGTCTTACGGGTCTGGAACGACATTAGGGTGAGGAGTAAATGACAGAATTTTCATTTTTGGGTGAACTAGCTTTTTTTAACCTTAAAAAAAACTGGCCCAAACATTGGGCAACATTAAACACAGCTGGTTAAGTCTTCCTTTCTTGTTACTTCTTTCTGCTACCGCCACCAGTCCTCTCAGGTGCATATTTCAAGTCTTTGGCCATGTATTCGTCTACTTTCATTGGCTTTAAGCTCAAGACCACATCTGATGAGAAAAACAAAAAAAACAGATCAGTATTAGCAAACACTACTCTCTCAAATTAAAATATTTAGCAAATATCAACTTTTGTGGCATTGCCAATGATCAAAGTATATCAATTAGTATTGATCAACATGCAAGGTCATTGATAATCATGTGCTTGAGCGAGCAACAAAAGGCAGTTGGTAGTAACCCTTGCTGCAGGTAGAGAAGTTAGTCTAGAGCCCAGAATGGAGTATTTTATATATATATATATATATATATATATATATATATATATATATATATATATATATATATATATATATATATATATATATAAAAGTTTGGACACATTACTATGTGTAATGTTTTTGAAAGAAGTTTCTTCTGCTCATCAAGCCTGCATTTATTTGATCAAAAATACAGTAAAAAAAAAAAAAAAAGTAATATTGTGATCTTATTACAATTTAAATATTTGGTTTTCAATTTATTATATGTTAAATTACAATTTATTTCTGTGAAAAGCTGAATTTTCAGTATCATTCCTTCACCGTCACATGATCCTTCAGCAATCATTCTAATATTCTGATTTATTATGAGTGTTGGAAACAGTTATGCTGCTTAATATATTTGATGAATAAAAGGTTTAAAAGAACTGCATTTATTCAAAATAAAAACATTTTCAAATAATATAAATCTCCTTTACTATCAATTTAACACAGTGTTTCTCAAACTTTTTCAGCCAAAGGACCACTTTATCTTCCAATTTTTTTCTGAGGACCACCTACAAAATCCCACTCTAACACGCCCCCCAAAACCAACAAAATAGGAAGGATAAGCTAAATTTAAGTTTAATATGCAACTGTTTCAAGTCAAAAACGAATCATTCAAACATAAATGCAATGATTTGATCAGAAATTATTATATACATTTTATATATAAAAAGTCTTCCACATAAACCTGTATTTAAATTTTACAAAAATGTAACAAAAAAATAAGTTAAGGGTTAGTTACTTTCAGATTCAAATAGATGGTTGGGTTAGGTATGGGGACAACTTGACGTTAAAGGAGACTTTCAGGTCGTTTTTCCAAATCTCTGGAAAAAAGAAGAAAGAAGAATGTGACGTGCTAAAGATGTATAGATATTCGTATGCCTCTCCCTGATTGGGTAACGGTAGTACAAGACAAAAACATTCAAACTGATCTAATATGTATAACGTTAGCTTCATGGAGCGTACACACATACACGCCGGTGGAACGACGGACTAACGGCAGTTCGCGGTTAAACTAGTCTGCCCATACGTCTACACACACACAGATAAGAACGGCGTTTGACGGTTAGCTAGCACTAACTCCGGTTCGTGGTTAAACTACGTTAGTCTGCCCATATAAACACATTATTAATTAACACAATACGTATATGGACCAGAGTCAGGCACACTCAACATTTATTTAGGAATTTTCTAGTTATAAAATGTGACTTCAAAAACTTTGCTTACCGTCTGAGCTGTTATGCCCAAATTCAGTCGAATCGGTCCAGGTCAGAACCTGCGAGGCTGACGATGACGACACAGACCCACTTCGCGCACGCGCAAGCAGGTGTTGTGTGGAAGTCGCTGTCCTCCAATCAAGCCATACATCTTGTATTCGTGTGTGTGTGTGTGTGTGTGTGTGTGTGTGTCCGTCCATATGTGTGTCTATATATATATATATATGTGTGTGTGTGTGTGTGTGTGTGTGTGTGTGTGTGTGTGTGTGTGTGTGTGTGTGTGTGTGTGTGTGTGTGTGTATGTTTGTGTGTTATTTTTTTTTATTTTAAGCGGTCTGTTAATTTTTTTCCAGAGCTGTGTAGGATATATATATATATATAAAAATTGGAAAAAACCAACTGCTCTGGAAAAAAATTAACAGACCGCTTAAAATTAAAAAAATAACACACAAACATAGCTTAATTTTTCTTCTAGCTCTGGAAGAAAAATTAAGAGACCACTTAATATAAAAATTAACTTAATATATACAACTTAATATATAAAAATTAAACTGCACCAGAATGCAGGAAATCACATCTACAAAATGTAAAATTGTATGGGGGAAATGTATATCCCCAGACCCCCACACAAACAGCCCCACATATAATATTTTCACCAGCCGCCACTGCATATATTGTTCTTGTATGGAATGACTAACCAAAATGATCAATCGGACTTGCTGTCAAAGTAAGCCATAAGATGTAGAAAGTGCTCAACAAACGTTTAATTCAGAGTTGATATTTCAACGTTGTATCATTATTCATGTATCAACTCTTTTTCAACAGTTAATTGATCAGCATTGTTTGGACGTTGTTCCAACGTTATTTTTCTACTGATATATTTCAACAAAATTTTTAAAAGTCATGGTTGTAAAAATAATGTTGATTTGACGTACAACTCAAAACTTGTTGATATTTCTATGTTGAATTCTTAGTGAGTTAACAACACCAATTCAACTATTTGGTGTTCAACGTTGTTTTGAAGTTGAAACAATGTTTTTTCATAAACTGACATTATTTCAACTACATTTAAACGTTTAATGTCAGTCGAATGCCAGCTGGGATATTCAGTTAAAAATGGCGAAATTAGACAAAAGTTTATTAATTTGCCTAAAGAAGATTTTCTTTTGTTTCTGACTTTGAGCAGCAGCTGTCAAACACGCTCAGCCTCAGCAGTTTCTGTGTGACCATAAAGCCCACCTACTCTGATTTGATTGGTTTTTATCAAATATTTTGACATTGACGAGCGGCAGACCAATGACGCTCAGATTTACACAGACACACACACACACACACACACACACCTCTGCTTCTGACGTGCACCGCGCTCTGCTCAGAGTCGCTGCGGATTGGAGAGACAGACTAAAAAACGGGACGAAGCCGAAGCCTAGTGATGGCTAAATGAGGCTTCCTGAACCACTGAGGCTTTCCAGCCCATTGGTTCACCAAAAGGTTCATTTACCTGAAGCCTCATGAAACAGTGTGCTCCCTAGTGACACCTGCTGTGCAAAGCAATGCATCGCACACAAATCTATTCATCCTGAGCGGTCTATGATCCTGAGCAACCGAATTTTCATACACTGTAAAAAATGTCTAGTGCTTTCAACTAATTATTATTTAGTAACTAGTTCCACAGATTTTTTACGTTCACTGAATTTAGTCCTAGAACTTGTTACCTGAAATAATATTTTTTAATTGGCTCAAACTTGACTTCAACATTAAAATGTACGTTTGCTCAATTATTTTTAAAGTTAATTGAATTAATAGTTTTTAGTTGGCTCAAACTTGACTTCAGCTTTAAAATATACGTTTACTCAACCTGTTTTTATAATTAATTCAACGAAAACATTTTAATTAGGGGTTTCATTTTTAAATGGTTTTAATTGTTTAACTAGTTACATGTTATAGCGAGGATAAAAACATATGAAAACACATTGTATCATCTGCATTTATAACATTTGTCATACAAAAAAATACATTTTCATAAGAATTAATTTCAAATTTCTTTAAATAATAAAAAAAATGACCAAAGCCCTTGTCACTTTTCTTTAATGCACCTTTAGTTTTGAAAATACACACACAGTCAAAGTAGATACAGTGGAGCATTCTTGCTTCTTGTCAGTGTTTCAGCTGGTAAAGGGATAGTTCACCAAAAATGAAAAATTCTGTCATCATTTACTCGCCTTCATGTTGTTCAAATCCTGTATAATGTTCTTTGTTCTGCTGAACACAAAATATGATATTTGGAAGAATGTTTGTAACAAAGCAGATAGAGCAACCATTTACTACCATAGTATTTTCCCCCCTACTATGGCAGTGAATGGTTGAATATAGGTTTGAAACAACATGAGGGTAAATGACAGAATTTTCATTTTTGGGTTAACAATCCCTTTAAGAAGAACTGACTGGCTTGGATGAGAAACTTTGCAACGACAAACCATCAATGGATATCTTGGTCACACCCATAGACCGTAAAAAAATATGGACGACTCGACATCATCAGTTTCCGCTTGGCAGATTTGAAGCTTTTAGGCGGCCTGCACGGTGCGGATATCTTGGGACAGAGTCTGCGCAGTAGCGATTTCGGGACCGGAGTTGCGCAGTAAAAAGCAGGAAGTAGAGCAGGAAGTACAGCTGCGATATCAAAAGCCCGCCCACACTCTCGCAGATGCAGAACAATTAATTATGTTATGAAAAGCGTGTCGAGGCGCGAAAGCTTCAGTATCTGAGAGGGAGACTGCTAGCCTAGAAATCTAGACGCACCCTAGCGGCAGCAAATTTAATCTGCCCGCAAGTGTGGTTTAGCAACTCTCAATTCCTATCTGAGCTGTATTCCTCAGAATCTGGACGGCCCAATCACATCGTGTATAGAGTCGGGGGGCGGGGCCATAATGACGACGGCCGAGTTGCGTTTGTGTGCTTCTAGTAAACACAGAAACTGGCGAACGGCGGCGGTCTTTCGAATCAGCTCTGCCCGCGCCTCCGGAAGACTTGGAGTTAAGCTTTCCTCTGAGAAAAGAACAAAGAACGGCACTGAAGTCATTCTTAAAAAGGGAAGATGTGTTCGGAGTTTAGCCGACCGGATACGGCGAATGTTTAATCAGTCAGCGAGCTCTGCTTCAAATATATTTGCAAAATATTGTGTGTAAAATATTGTGTTAGCCTATTGACTGGATTCGCGTTTTTTTAGTCCAGTCAACATTTGCAATTCTTAATGTTAACTGAATTTGAAAATATCAATTGATTTAATGTTTTTCAAATATATTTCAGCAGACTTAATATAATATGTATGGAAGCCTATGGAAGCCCGTTTCTGCCACTAAATAATAAATTTAAAAAAGTAATTGCGACTTTTTATCTCTGAATTCTGACTTCTCACAATTGCGCGTTGTAAAGTTACAATTCTGACTTTTTTTCTCACAATTGCGAGTTATAAAGTCAGAATTCTGAGATATAAAGTCGCAATTGCGAGTTATAAAGACCCACAAATGGCAGATCAACGAGCGGCTACATTTCTCTTCGATACGGTAGGAGATTAATCTGCATGTGGAGGATTTGAACTGTGACGAATCTGACGATGATTGACAGGGCAGATAAACGGTTACGGGATGCACGTAACTAAGCGACACAGTCCGTTAAAGATGGCGAAGGAGTATGTCCCGAAGCTTGCATACTTTTCTACTACACACTCAAAAGTATATACTTTTTCTTCACAAAAAGAGTACATACTTTTAGTACGTAGGCCTAGTATAAGTAGGCGAATTGGGACGCAGCGTCAGTCTTTCTGCCACTCAGCGGGGCGTAATCACAGTCACTCCAGCTGACGATGATGTCACGTGCATTCCCTCTATCCGGTTGTTAAGGCTGACGTCACGCGGCAGCGCTTCCGGGTCCAAACGCTCTATCTTATACCACAAGAAAAACTACAAACGGTGCTAATATACACACACAATGTGGTGTGATACTACAAAAAAAGCTATAATCATAACCTTTTTCTCCATACCAAAATTATAGATGGCCAGACAGTGATTCATCTTTTTTAAATCGTTAAAATTTTAATGTATGTGACGCTGTGAGCAGAGACTGTTGTGTAGACTGTAAGTATTTAAAATGTTAAACTTTTTTAAGGGTGCATACGTCATAAGGCCGTCTCATTTCAAAAAAGTGAGTAGAACACTTCAAATGCGACCTTCGAATGCGTCCTTCTTTCACAGGAATTCGGAGTGTGCATGAGGTGTATCCTTAACGGCTGGAGATATCCCATAATTCTTTGCGTCTCCGTTAACAACCGTCATTTTTTAAAATATATTATAAGAAAAACGTCACCACCGCCAGATATACATGCGAGCGTGTGGTGTTTAAATTAAGTAGTTCAAGCTTTTTTTGTTTTTGTTTTAAGCTCTATTATCTCAAACAGATAGTTGTGGTAAACAGGATAAACAACTGTTTAGTGCATTTTAAACGTTGAGAACAGTACATTGCTGTCAACAAGACAAGAAACATAGTCATTTTCAAGTTATTTAAATAATTTTCATTCATATGGCCTGAGATCGCAAAGAGGCTGAACTTGTTGGCATAGCAACGTGATACTTCCTGCCTGTGTGTCCTAGGAAGGACGTCTCGTTTAATTCTGATTGAGGACACTCTGCATCCTACACAGGACGTGTCCTCCGGAGGACGCGGCCTTCGAAATGTACCGAAATGAGACACAGCTTCAGAATGAAGCAATGACGTATTCAACAGAAAACGAGGCCTCGTTTGTCATCATCACATACAAGCCTCGAATCGGGGCTTCATCTGGAACGCCCCTTTTTGCTCGACACAAGCTCCGGAGCCTCGCTTCAGATGTCCCATCACTAACGGTCGGCCCAGAGTCTTCCAGACGGCTGGAAGTGGAGTTTTATGAGCGGCGGAGAGGCCTGCATCATTAATATTGAGGGGGTAAGTACTTGATATGTACTTGTTTGTAATTAGTACTGTGGTATTATAGATTAAATATAGTTATTAGACACTGTGGCGATGTTTCTATGCAAGTTTGTATTCCCAGACTGGAAGCACGTTTCACCTTCGTTTGTATATCCGTTACAATTGTGTCACATTTCTGTTACAATTCAATGCTAGCTACGCATAACTATCAACTAACGTTACACAATCTATGTTAAACTGGGGAAAACGGGAGATAAAGGGAATGCAGAGTCGAACACACCATGCCCCCGTTTTTTTCAATTTGTAAATTAATGTAACGCTATAGCTAGCTTAATGTGCCATTTTTACGATATACCCGGGGTGTTTACATAACTTGGCGTATCGATTATATCTGTTTATATTTTATATTGATTTATATTTAGTAACAGCTGCCAGTAGTGTTGTTTTCCTTCTGCCCAGTTTTTAGTCAGTCTTTGAAATTAGGACAGGAGATTGCTGTCGAGAATGCACTGCAGTCTGGACGATGGGGCGGAGCTATACATTTATGGAGCTAGCAATATGACAAAATTATCTGAATTCAGATCCTCAAATTCAATATTCTAAAATTAAGATCGCATAAATTCAGATCTTACAGAAAGTAGGCCAGAGGTCATCATCAGGGAAGAGTAAAGGATGTCAGAAAAATCCAACGGAGCACCATCTGATCATTTCATTTCCTATTTGTAACGGAATAAAGAGAAGATCAAACAGCCTTTTTATACTTTTTTGTTTATTTTTGATTAATGCACGGAAAAAGAGATTTCGGCTAGAGTTCTCATTTTTTGTGCGTGATTTACAAATCGCTGATTAGTGAAGAAAATCTAAGCATTTGACGTCATCTGTCGTTCTCCAGGGTTGAATCCAAAATCGCCCCCTAAACCCTCACTATTCCCTACTTTATTCCACTAATACAGTTAACTTGAAGGAGTGAATGAATGTAGATCCAATGAGTTTTCTTTCGGGGGTAGGGGCGGGCGATATAGCCTCAAAATTATATCACGATATTTCAAGAATATTTGCGATAACGATATTTATGACGATATAGAAAAAAATATATGGAACAAAGTTTTATTGGTTATTGCAGCTGGTAGGCAGCAGCATTTATTAGTGCAAACTAGGGCTGGGCGATATGGCCAAAATTTCATATCCCGATATAGCTCATTTGATATCCCGATAACGAAATACATAACGATATAGCAATTTTTCTGTTAATTCAGTTTATGAATAGTCTATACAAAATTGCGGAATGTGGAAATGCAGTTTGAAATGATATACAAAACAATTAAAGGTAGTATGGACTACATTTTTATTTTATTTAGAACCTTTTTTTCAAGCAAGACTTTTGGTAAAGTTAACACCTGCCTATGTTGACCGATGGTTGACCGTATCAATGTTAACCGATCAAAGTTGTCGGTATAAAAAAAAAAAAAAAGTGATCTCTAAATTAGGCTATTATACAGTGGACTAAACGCTACTACAATATAGCCATCTCATTCCAAAATCTTTGTGAAGTGAACATATCCCTCGCACTTAATTTTTCATAACTCGCCTGTTTGTACTTAATAAACAAATAAAAACATTTGCCGCTAGGTCACAGCGTTTGGGTTTGCGCGCTCACAAGGTTTGCAAAAAGTAAACAGGCTAAAACACTCGAAGTTAGAGTCAGGGCAGATGACAGTATGAAGCGTCATTCCGCATAAGATGGGCTTACATTTGGAAATATATTACATCTATATTTCAGTGGTAACACATAAGGTGTTGATTGTCTTTCTTTATTATTGTTAGCACTACCTCGAACTAAAGCGGCGTCTCTTCAGAGCTGTCATTTTCTTAAATGAGCCACGGCAATGTTTACAATGAGCTTCTTACGCAAATGCCTTTATTTTCAACGCGATCACCTTGTACCCAAACCATTTCGAAACTAAGGAGCCATTGTCCTCAGATTACAAACAAGCTCCTCGGCGGCGCGTTTGCGGGACTCGTGTTTCGCGCTGTGGGGGATTTAAAAAAAGTGACGTGAGTGGAAGGGAGGCGGCAGCGCTAGGAGTGTGGTGTGTGTGTGTGTGTGTGTGTGTGTGTGTGTGTGTGTGTGTGTGTGTGTGTGTGAGAGAGAGAGGTAGCGCAGCTCTCGGCTGTTATTTCAAATAGCGCAGCATATTTTAAACTCATCGGTTAACCGGTTTCAACCAGCTAATGGGGCTCGGTGGTCAGTCAAGAAAATGTTTAGTTTTCGCCATCCTACACCTGCCATTAAAATATTTCAATATATGGCTATATGGTGTGCCATGCGTAAAAGCCCGTTGCAGCGTCTGTGTCTGAAGTTTGTTTTGAGCGCTTATGCCACCACTCTGGCATAATTACTCTGAGAATAACCCTGGTCTGAACTGCGTCTACTACCGTCTTCCTCCATGTTTTTTTATGTATTGCAGCGTGCATGGGCATGCCGTGGCGTGAGGTGCATCTTAACGTAAAATCCTGCCGTAAACGCTAGGGGTGCACCGATCCGACTTTTTCAGTCCCGATACCGATGCCTGGGCTTTGTGTATCTGTCGATACCCGATACCGATCCGATACTATTGGTAAATTAATAATAAACTGTATACCTTCCTTGAAGAGACTAAAGGCACCAGACTTTACTAAATAAAGATAATAAGACAAAATAACAGATGTATGCAAAGTGTTGAATTCTTGTTTATTTAAAAAACAATTGTGCATTCAAATCTAAAATATAATTTAGGGCTCGACATTAAGCATGCTCATGTCTGTCCTTCGGATAAGTAAAATGGTCATTCACTTGTCGTGCTTGTCCGGGAAAAAAGTTAGGTGTGTGTGTGTGTGTGTGTGTGTGTGTGTGTGTGTGTGTGTGTGTGTGTGTGTGTGTGTGTTAGGCCTGGGCGAAAAATCGATTGAATGAATTAATTCGAATTTTTTGTGGCGGCCGATTTAAAATATAAGTAAATCGAGTTTTTGTGTAACGGCGCATTTTTGGCTCCCCGGAGTTTCCGTAGCATTAGTTTCGTGGCAGAGCAGTACGGCAAGCGACAACAACATCATAGCACACAAAACAGCAATAGTACGCGACAACATGGCTACCGGTGGAAGTGTGAAGTTTGTTCCTAAAAAAGGAATAAAATCCTCTGTTGTTTGGAACTGTTATGGGTTTGCTGCGACAGACGTGGATCAAGAGACCCCACGCTGCAACATTTGCCTAAAGCCCATCGCAGTCAAAGGCAGCAGCACCACAAACCTATTCCAACACCTGAAACAGAGACATCCAGCCGAATTTGAAAAATGCCAGTCTCTTCGAGATGAACAAACCCACTGTGACCAACAAATCTTAGCTAAAAAACAGCTAACTGTAGCCGAATCCTTTTCACATGGCACCGCATATGACAGGAAAGGGGCAAAGTGGAGAACAATCACTAAAGCGGTCACTTTGCACATAGCAAAAGACATGGTACCCATATATACAGTGGAGAAGACTGGGTTTATTAATTTGATTAAAACCTTAGACCCCAGATATGAGCTACCCAGCCGCAAATACTTCAGTGAAGTCGCCTTGCCCCAGCTGTACAACATAACACGAGAGAAAGTCAGCAGAGAACTGGAGGAGCTATCCTTTTATTCGGCAACAGCCGACATGTGGTCCAGTCGGACTATGCAACCGTATTTGAGTTTAACGGTGCATTTCATCAACAATGTGTGGGATTTGCGGAGTATTTCCCTCCAAACGTCGTACTTTCCAGAGGATCACACCGGTGAACTTGTTGCCAAGGGACTGAGAGACGCTCTCGACTGCTGGAACCTGTCTGAGAATCGTCTATGCTGCATGACAACTGACAGCGGCACCAACATGATTAAAGCCCTGAGAGTGAACGGATGGCCAAACCTCCAGTGCTTTGGACACAAACTACACAATGCTATTGGTAAGTCTAACAATAAGTAAATTAAAATATTCAATTTTGACAGAGCACACATTATCCTCATTCAAACCGCAGTCAAGCTAGATGACGCTCGTCTTTTCGTAATTCTACTACTACTATCATTTAGCGGACACTTTTTTCCAAAGCGACTTGCATCTAGGAGAACACCACAAGCAAGAAATCAAATAGGAGGGTCCAGCATAAGTGCTGGTTAGATTGCTGTGAGTCCCGTCGGACACAGGTGCTGCCATGCAGTGCAAAGATTATTATTATTATTATTATTATTATTTTATTTTTTTCACAGTCAGCCAAACCAGCATTTAGTCAAGCTGACTGGACTACGAAAATGCGAGTGTCTGACTACTTGACTGCGGTTCATCCACCGTTTAAAAAGTTTATGTGCTGTACGTGATTTATTGATTTTTTTTTTAATTAGGCCTAGCCAAAAAACTCCTCAAAAAAATGTCAATATGGCATGTCCATTTGATCTGTATTTGATTTATAAAGACAGTCGAATAGATTATTTTATAAAATGGATTCAAATTTGTCCACAAACTGCACATATGTCTATAGTAAACAAAATATGTTTGTGTATCTGCAGTGTCTGAGTTTTGGAATGACAAAGTTTTGAAATAGAGAAGAAAATACATCTTTTTTATATGAATGTAGACTGATATTTATTTAAGTCTGCAATAGTGATGTATGTATTTGCGTTTTATTCTTTATCATACAGAGAATGGTGTTAAGGATCCCCGCATAGATCGTGCCATTGGGGTTTGCAAGAAGATAGTCGCTGCTTTTTCCTACAGCTGGAAGAAAAGAAGAGAGCTGGGTGTAGCTCAGTCAGAGCTTGGCCTCCCCCCTCATCAGCTAACAACAGAATCCCCAACCAGATGGGGCTCCCGCCAAAAGATGATCGAGCGATTCCTGGAACAGGAGAAGGCTATAGCCCGTGTCCTGGGGTCTGATGTTAAAAGCCGCCATCTTGTGCCCTCTTGGCAAGACATCGAGGTTTTGGAGTCAGTAAACAAGGCGGTTAAAGCACTCCAAGACTTTACGGATGCACTATCAGGGGAAATGTATGTCAGTGTCTCATACATCAAGCCTGTTATGCATCTGTTCAAAACCAGTCTTTTGCAGCCTGAGGACAACGACACAGAGCTTACCAAAACAATAAAAAGGAACATACTGGGATACCTTGTTGACAAATACAGTGATCCTATTAAGGATGAGCTCTTGGACATGGCCTCTCTGATGGATCCAAGGTTCCGGACATCCTACATCGACCCAGACAAGGTGGAGAAAGTCAAAAGAAGAGCTGTCAGTGAACTTCTGTCTTTCCCCGCTGACAAAAGCACACCACAGCCTGGTCCAGTTGTGCAGGTGGACCAGGAAGAGGCAAGGCCTCAGCCAGACCCCAAGAGAAAAAAGACCTTAGCAACATTCTTCAAGAAGAGTGTTGCTGTGCCAACTTCTGACCAGTCGGAAGAAGCTAAAATAGAGACTGAACTGGCAACCTATCTGCTCTTGCCAGATGCAGACCCTGACACTGATCCACTACAGTGGTGGAAGAGCAACAAATCCAACTTCTCAAGGCTCAGTCACCTCGCCAAGAAATACCTCAGTATCCCTGCAACAAGTGCACCATCTGAGAGGCTTTTCAGTGTGGGGGGAGGAGTTGTCACATGCAGCAGAGCTTGCCTCAAACCAGAAGCAGTGGACAGGCTGATTTTCCTTGCCAAAAATGTTTAAATGTTATACAGCAACAACTTAAGAACATATCTCATGTTCTGCACCTTAACCAAAATTTTCTTTCCTGCTCATACATTCAGGGACCCAAATGGCACAGTTTATTTTCTTTAAAGCAAAGTTTGCACTTATCAATTTCAGTTGGAGTTGATGTATTTATTTTATCTTTTTTTTAAGATAAAAGATAAAAAGCTATTTTATTATTATGAGTATTTTTTTCTGTTTTTGGTTTAAAATGTTTAATTCTGCTAAGAGTAAGATGCAGTGCATGTTCATGCCATGTATCCCTGTATGTTGTTGCATTGTTTGGGCTAGATACAATGAAAAATGTCACTGTTCCTCAGATTTGAATGTATTGTTAATGCTTTAGAAAATGGTGCTACTCTCAATGTGAATGTTTGTCTCCTTTTAGTCTAGACTACAAAGTGTGACTAAACACACAGCTGGGAATTTGATTCCAAGAGGGTGTTCATTTATGTATTATTCATCCCAGAAATGGGGGTTACATTTGTCTTGCTTTTGATTAAATAAAAGCAAAATTTGCAAAAGCATGCTGCAGTTTGTCCTTATTGCTTTTCTTAATAAGTAGGGGGGAAAATCGGAAAAAAATCGTAAATCGAATTAAAAAAAATAAAATCGGAGATTTTATTTTTAAGTCATATCGCCCAGCCCTAGTGTGTGTGTGTGTGTGTGTGTGTGTGTGTGTGTGTGTGTGTGTGTGTGTGTGTGTGTGTGTGTGTGTGTGTGTGTGTTGTAAATATAACTTATTCTGAAGCAATGTTCTCAGTGTTCAATCAGCTTTGACATATTTTAAATCTGCATATTAGTGATATTTTACCTTTATAAAGGGCATTTTCCCCTAATCTTATTAAATATAAGCTATGCTTCAGGTTTTATATTATATTCTTAAATTTGATCTATACATTAAATTTAAATAAGACACTATAGGGATGTTACCAATCAAATTAAATTATTTACCCAGAAAAATTACTACTGCATTAAATGATGTTATGAGATTTGTATTTTTGAATAAACAAAATAAATGTTGAAAAATATAGGAAACTAAACCACCAGTATAGGTGAGTCTTAATGAGTGAGTCATTGAGTCATTAATTCAAACGATTCATTCAAACGACTGATTCCTTTAAGAATGAGGCAGTCGTTTACGAACAGGTAATTGAATCTTTGATTCAACCACTGAATCATTCCGAACACATGAGACATGTTATGGTTCTGCTTTTTGGAACTTTGTTGCTTGGAATCTTTGTTTGGAACTATTTTTGCAGCTGAAATAGAACAAAAAGACTCAATATTGCATCTAAAATGTAAGTAACTAATGTTAATGATTGTTTATGGAGCTGTCATAGGAAATCAGTGACATTTTCAATCGTGATGGTATTTAGGAAAACAGCACATTTGGTTGTGTGAAGTTGTTTAACTGTATCATATGTTATAAAGATAAAAACGTAACATTTTTAATGTTTACCGCAATTACTATGTGTGAGTGGCGCTTTTTTGATTTCTCCTCAAGATGCGCGAGCGTCCACAGCCCGTTGTTACCGTCAGTTCATTACATTAGCATTATCCACTATCAGTCACCACTTACACTAAATTAATTATTTGCATCCTGCAAAGTTAGCTGCTGGGCTATATTGTCCACTCCTTTAGTTTTACTGAGCTGCAGGAATGCAGCGTGCTCCTTAACATGGTGTCTCTGGATTAAATTGGTAGTATTGCCGACAGATGAACTAGTTGGCGTGGCAAGCATAAAATATCTCTACACATCCGACTCTCTGGCTCGCTCCATGTTGCTTCGAGCAAGCGACACACGTGAAGCTGACGAATGCTGTAGGGTTCTGCTGCGATTAAAAAAACAACAAAAAAACACCTGGATCGGCCTGTGGATCTGTTCATTTTTCCGATCCCCGATCCAGCTTTGTCATCAGTATCGCGGCCGATATCCGATCCTAATATCGGATTGGTGCACTCCTAGTAAACGCCATATCGTGCCGTAAGCGATAGAGCCTTATATAAAACGATAGATATTTTCTATGGTCCAGACGATATATTTCGTCATATCGCCCAGCCCTAGTGCAAACAAAATTAACGGCATTGTTTATCCTTTTCCAATGAGCTAATGCCATTGATGAGAGAATATTTAATTCAAAGTGTAAATCTACTTTCATAAGGTACAAGTTACTAGTGTTTTCACTGGAAATCTTAAAATAAAATAAAAACCCTATATATATATATATATATATATATATATATATATATATATATATATATATATATATATATATATATATATATATATATATGTCTGTATGTATGTATGTATGTATATGTAGAGGGGTGGAGGGGGGGGGGGGGGGGTACGTGGGGGGACGGAGTCAGGGGATTGAATTTCGAGGGGACGGAGTTCCAGTTGGAGAAAAAATGGTTAGGTTTACTTTTTTTGTGTGTGGAAATGAATTAAAATATTTTAGCCACTCAATTGTCTACAATATGATAGCCACATAAACGTAACGTAATGTATAATGATAAAAACTTCTGTGGAATATTCTGTGATAATGGCAGCGCAATGTCGACTTTTGTGATTAGCCAGTACTGGCAGACTGCAGCCGATGGAAATAATTCTACATTTAATTCTGTGCACATTTTATTCGGATTATTCCTCACAGAATTTCAGTTCAAAACAGACCACGAGGTAAATTATCTGAAATGATTTTGACCGATAATCTGAATAGAAACTGTTATTTTAAATGGATAAAGCTCTGTTAAGGCAGTGTTTCCCAACCAGGGTGCCGCATCACCCTAAGGTGACGAGAGCAGGGGTGCCGTGTAAAAGGTGCACTTGCACCGCGGTTCATCTCACATCTGATGGCAAAGGTAATATGGACTAACTTGAAAATAATGCTTTATGTACGTTTCTGTCGATGGATAGCCTACACGTGCTGGTTCTTCGGTGATACATTACAACAGCGATAATAAAATAAAAAACGTGGGCACAACGTGGGTCTCTCTTTGTAAACTGTTCATGCATGCGAGTGCTGTCATATGTTTAATATGACGAGTCATTTCCTCCGAAGACGCAAATGAGAGCGCGCACATCTGTCTCTGTGCACTCGTCCCAAAGCGCGCACACGTCTCTTTCTCTTTTAAGTCTTGAGCTCGAACGGACAAACTCACACAAAAAGTATGTCAACATGTCCATCTTGATGAGTATCCAAGCAGAATATGGCTCAAGAGAACTTTATACAGTCGAGAAAGACGAGCATATCCCTGCACTAGTCTTAAAGGAGCAGTAGCCTTTACTGCTGTCTGTTTAATGTCAAACAAAAGATAAGGACATCACTCACTGCTCTTGATTGAATAGCTTTTGTACGTTTAATATGGATTAATCTTCAATTTAAACAGTTAAATATGCAGTTATTTTACATTTGATTACTTTATTCAATTTCTCTACCTAAAAATGAATGGTAGACCTACCTAAAAAACCGGAAAAGCATTATTTTTATCAGTATCTTTGCTTGATGGTATTTATTTGTGCTGCTGCTTGTATTCAAGTTATTGGTTCTTTATTTGTTATTTTATTTATTTTTATTTGACAGTAGGCCTAGTCCTTTTTTCCCTGGACATAGCAAATGCTGAAATGGGGGGTGGCAACAGTTTGCCTGCCAATTATTATTTTATTTATTTAATCAAGTAACATTTAATATCTCTAACTAACGTGTCGGAACTAGGCCTGCACGATATTGGGAAAAAATTACATTACACATACATATTTTTTTCCCCAACGATATATATTGCGATATTGAGAGCCATCAATCCAGGCTAAAGTCAATAATTACCATTCCGTGATATTAATAATTTCACTAATAAGCAAGCCTCATTACAAGTGACAAAAAGAAATGTTGGAAAGTATGTGTAAACATGAAACTAAACCTCCAGTAGGTGGCAGCAGGTGACCGTCTTAATGAGTGAGTCACTGAGTCGTTCATTCAAACGATTCATTCGAACGCTGAATCGTTCACACTTGTTGCTATGAGTGAGATGTTACAGGTCTGCTGTGAACGATTTTCACTGCTGAAATAGAACAAAAACACTAAATATTGCATCTAAAATGTAAGTGACTAAGTGATTGTTAATTAGTTGTTTATGGAGCTGTCATATGAAATCAGTGTCATTTTCAGTCGTGATGGTCTTCAGGAAAACGCTCTAGTGTTGTGATTTCTCCTCGAGAGGCTGCACGAGCGTCAACAGCGCGACCTTATTATCATCAGTTCATTATTATCCACAATCGATCGCCACTTACACTAAATAAATGCACAAACATTCTTGCATTTTGGTGATTCGCTAGTTATTTTTTGTTTTAATCCGGCTCTTGTCCGTCAGTCAAGTAAAATTCTCTTTCACTCGTCCCTTCAAAACACCCACATGTCCCAGACAAGTGTTAATGTCGAGCCCTGCTTTGTATTCGTCGTAAAGATCTTTGTGGTGCCGTTTTAAGTGATCAGACTAATTGGTGGTGTTTTCTTGTTTTGTGGCCACAAGACACTCCATGCAAAGTACCTCTTTTTGTTCAACATCCTCCTTTATGTAGCCAAAATAGTCCCAAAAAGATGATTTCTGGTACGAACCTTTTTTTCCCCTCTTCGGATCCTCTTCGTCGCGCATTTTATCAGTGAATGTTTGGCCGTGAGCGGTGAGCAGCGGCACAGCGAACCAATCACTGTGCAGGCTCGCGAAACGTGCATGTCACTCCAGCAACACTCTCGTGTTTACTGTGTGCTTCCTTAATACACCATGGGCTACTACCATAGACCATAAAAAAATACTACTACCCTTCACATCGCATGTTCCGGCAATGTGACTATCGCACACGCGCACATCGCGATGTCGATGTTAAAACAGAATATTGTTCAGCCCTAGTCGGAACTAGGGATGTCAATTTTCACAAATTCCCATGATCGATCGTCGTTTAAATTAACGATCAATTAATCGATTAATCGTTAACCATAATACTGAAATATGTGTCTACAGCAGTGGCTTATAGCCGACAGCATGACAGGATGTGCAATGCTGCTCAAAACGCCATGTTCTTCATCAAATGAATCAGAAGGATTTTTTTTTATCTAAACAAAGGGCTATGGGATTGTAAAATTAGTTGATGTTATTTATAATTTAATTAAATTACTTATTTAATAACCAAATATAACCTGTAGCCTAATACAACACCAATGCCGGATCAGATCTCAGATCTGTTATTCAAGGGATCCCCTGGTGTTGAGACTTGTATGGCTTAATATAACATAAATGATGTCTCTTACTGAATTATGTAGTAGAAAACCCTTGAAAGATCTACGTTATTTAAAAAATCGATTTTATATTTGGACCATGGGCGGCGCCATTTTGTTTGCGTTCTAGGTTGATGACGTAGAGTGGTTGAACTCCTCAATCAGCTGGCGTTACCCGTAGCTATTTTTACCACAACGCAACTCGAAAATTGTTTCAGAGTTAAACAAAACCAATGAATTGCTTTGTAATTGTACTTAAAACACACTCAAACATACATGTGCAAACAAACTCACCTACACAAGTCACAAACAGATCGGCGGGCGCGCACACACACCTGACAGACTGCTCTGTCTCAATCGAGATGTTGGGCTGCTCAGTCTCCACGACAGGGGCTGAATCCGAAATCGACCCCCTATACCCTGAAATAGGGCATTATTTGAAGGGACGGCCATTTGTAGTGTTGTCCGACATCATAGTGGACATGTTCGAGTGCACTCATTCAGTCTCACGTTGCACCGCAGTGTACAGCCGATTTACAACAGCTGTCCGACTTCACGCACCCAAACATACATGTGCGCACAAACTCTCTCGCTCACACAGACTCACACACACCCCAACAGATCGGCGCGAACACACACACACACACACACACACACACACACCCCAACAGATCGGCGCGAATTAACACACGCACTGCATGCGCGCATACATAACCCTCAATCACTATTCCCTATGTTGATATCATAGATAGACTGTTGATATGCAGTAGATTAACTGTAATGCCTAATGTAACCAGCAGAGGGAAATATCTAGGTAGGATGATGGGATAAGTTAACGTGAGGAAGAGAGGCAAGATGTTTTGGTGATGATTAGGGCTGGGACAAAAAATACGTAGACGCAAAATATGCGCTTCGATTCGTCAGACTCAAAATAAAGATGGTGGCGCCAGAGAGTAGTAGCAACCATAGATGTACATAATAAAGTATATTATGTAATTAAGTATATTATTTATTATGTATATCTATGGTAGCAACACGAGTGGCTCCTCAGACTTTCAGAAGTGCAAGGCTTGCGGGTTGGCCACAGTCTATGGGGTTGGCGCGCGATGCGCACGGAGCATCACAGGCATGCGCGCACGCGTTTTGTTGTCACGGCTACATAAACAAATTTCTGCACACAGGAAGACAGATGTTTTGGTAATATTTGATGTATTTTAATCACAAAAACAAACATTTGCATCAAGTGAAAGCATCGGACACATTGGCTACGTTACCTACATAATAAGCTGTTTTAAATTTAAAATGTTCAATGTCTAATCGCGCTGATGTGACCAAGAGTATCCATCCTCTAAGTGAGCAGTTTCATCCCAGGACTATTCCGGTTTTAAACGGAATATTGGCGCCCATAATGCACTCTACGTGTAACTTTTTTCACTGTCATGCCGCGGATGCGCGTGGCGTTTCTGTTGCGTGTCAGCCACGGGGCTGCGTGGCGTTTTCTCTGCCTTTGCACACTAGAAGCGTGTCTGACGCGGCGCTGCTGCTGCTATTGATGCGGAGGGAAGCCCTATTCCTAATGTTAAACATAAATAGCCTACTGATACAGCAAAGAAAACGTCGGGAGTAGCCACATATCCATGGTATTGACGGCAAAATAGGCTACAGAATATTTCGTTTTGTATTGATAGTTGCAATATTTCAAAATCGATAATTGACGTTTTTTATTATTACAATTAGGCCTATATCTGCATTTATGTAAACCTACAGACTTTCAAACATGAAAATGTAATTTAATAATATGTATTCGTGTCAAAATGATATATAAACATCTTTTCCTAATCTATTTTGCCTGGAGACGCTCCCAACACACGTGAAAAATAGGCGCTCTTCTATTTCCAGCATGCACGCGTTTTCCGCGCGTCACAGGCAGTGTGCAAACTCCAACCTGTTAACATGTGAGCCGAAACAAAAACGGACACGCCACGCAGCCGAGACGCTCACGCTTGCAGTGTGTCCCCGGATTTGATTAACCAACTTGTTGATATTTAATCGATGGGCATAGCCTGTAGGCTGAGTTGCATACATAGAACAATCGTATAATATGTTTCTTTGTTGTAGGTTAATACTTATTTATTTGTGTGTGTGTGTGTGTGTGTGTGTGTGTGTGTGTGTGTGTGTAGCCTACTTTATGTTTTCAAGGTTTTATTGAATGCATTGCTCTTGTATAGTCTTACTTTGGAATTTTAAGAGCAATAAACATATATTGCAATGTTAAGGAATTCGTTTTTTCATTCAGATAATTAAATCAACATGTATAAATTGCTATTAGGCAATTAATGGGGAGATAATCGGTAATCGAATCGAATCGTAACCGAATCGGACAGGAAAAATTAATCGTTAGATTAATCGATGCATCGAAAAAATAATCGCTAGATTAATCGTTTAAAAAATAATAGTTTATCCCAGCCCTAGTGATGATGCATGGGATTGGTTTGTGCATTAAAGTTTGAGCACAAGCTCAGTGAATTAACCTCAATCTTTAAACTTTCACTTTTAAGACACAAATTACTTTCGCTACTTTTGTTCACTAATACAACTTGAAGGAGTGAATGAAGACGATCGAGTGCGTGAAGTCGGACAGCTGTTGTGTGTAAATCGGCTGTACACTCGTTATTATTGCGGTGCAACGTGAGACTGAATGACTGCACTCGAACATGTCCACTGGTGTCGGACAACACTACAAATGGCCGTCCCTTCAAATAATGCCCTATTTCAGGGTATAGGGGGTCGATTTCAGATTCAGCCCCTGTCGTGGAGACTGAGCAGCCCAAAATCTCGATTGAGACAGAGCAGTCTGTCAGGTATGTGTGCGCGCCCGCCAATCTGTTTGTGACTTGTGTAGGTGAATTTGTTTGCACATGTATGTTTGAGTGTGTTTTAAGTACAATTACAAAGCAATTCATTGGTTTTGTTTAACTCTGAAACAATTTTCGAGTTGCGTTGTGGTAAAAATAGCTACGGGTAACGCCAGCTGATTGAGGAGTTCAACCATTCTACGTCATCAACCTAGAACGCAAACAAAATGGCGCCGCCCATGGTCCAAATATAAAATCGATTTTTTAAATAACGTAGATCTTTCATGGGTTTTCTACCACATAATTCAGTAAGAGACATCATTTATGTTATATTAAGCCATACAAGTCTCAACACCAGGGGATCCCTCTCAGAATGTGTGGACGCTCTTCCAAGAACAACGTGCTGAAACGTCACCTAAACCCAATTTATTCAAAACGATTTATTAAAATATTGTTTTCATTAATGTTATGTAATATGATTGTCCCAATCATAGTCATTATTAGTCGTGCGTTGCTGTTTGAACTGCGCGAGCTGAAGCGGATGCGCTGAATCAACACTGGTAAGTTACACTGAAGCTCTTTGTTAGCACATTATTTAATTCAACAAAAAGCTTCCTATATGAGAATAATCAGATTTATATAAAGTTAACAAAATATTACAAATTATATATCTTCACAAAATGATGCGAATGCACAAGTGAACTTGAATTGAGTTGCTGATATTCATATTCAGAATGGGAGACACGTACACGCGCTCGTCCTGGAACAACGCTCTTAACACGGCACCTAAACCCAATGACTTTACAACCATTTATTAAAATAGTGTTCTCATTTATGTAATGTAATATGACAATCCCAATCATCGTTATTATGCATTGCTCTGTATGCGCTAAATTCGAAGCACTGAATGAAAACCGGTAGCCATCCATGACTGAAGCCATTTGTTAGTGCGTTTTATTTCGCTGAAAGAAACGCATCCTAAATGATTGATCACATATATAACGTCACAAAATAAATGTAATATTACAAATTACTTCAGCACAATCTGATGCGAATGCAGAAGTGAACTTGAACTAGTTACATTCGCGAGTCAGAATGCGTGACTCAGTCGTGTATGCGCTCTTCCTGGATCAACGCAATGAAACACACGGCAAATAAACCCAAATACTTAACAATCACAATATTTTATTACAGTAGTGTTCTCATTAATGTTGTGTAATATGACAGTCCCAATCATATGCATTGCTGTTGGAGCTGCACGCTGAAGATGATCACCGCCACGCTTTTGCTACCGCTCGCCTCTAACGTTAATTATTAACCAAATGCATCCTTATGAGAGAAATCAGCTATAGATAGGCCTGCACAAAAGAAACACAATATTACAACTTACATTTGTACAAAACAAAAGGCTGCTAATGCATATGCAAGCTTGCAGTCATGATGAAGGTTTAACTCCAGCTGTAAAATGGTCCCAAATATAACTCAGGCACGCTCGCATCATTTTTCCTCCCGTCTCGCGGTTGAGCCACACGCACGCGCATGACCCTGCTTAATCGATGATCGATAAGTCTTATCGATCAAATGTCTTATCGACAATTAATCGATCATCGATAAATCGTTGACATCCCTAGTCGGAACCATTGTGTGTGTGTGGGACAAGACCCACCCACTTTTTAAGACCAATGATATTGGACCCACTCACTTTTATCGTCTCTAATTCAGCACGTCTGTTTAGAAACACTTATTATTAAACACATGTTAAGTGCTTTATTTCCCCTTTTTTAATAATTTTCTCCATTTTTATTGAAAATAAATGCCTTTCCGATCTGATATGTGATGGGAAAAGGTAGGCTAGTAGAGCCAGTGTGGCAAAAGGCGGATTCGAACCTCTGACCAATTTGTGTCAACTTGAAGCCATGCATCTTACCCTACACTATAGCCATGATAAATAACTCGGTGATTTCTGTAATTTTGTCTGGCCCAATCAATCATTTAGTAAACGGAACTATTTCTATCTGGACACGGAGCATAATAAACATGCAATTGTTCATTATCATTAGGCTACCTGTGAAACTGTTGATTTCTATGGCAGAGGTCTTTTATTTAATAGGCAAGAGATATGGCCTCAAATGCACCATAATGCAGGATATCACATCTACGAAATAATACATTTTCCGATGTGCCGATTTTCGATAATGCGATTTATCACGATAATGAATATGCACGATATTGTTATCGTGGGCACTTTAAAATATCGTAAATAATAATTTATTAACAATTTTTTTTTATTTTTATAATGCACTCAAGAAAACTTTGCCCATCAACCGAATAAATGCTCAACACCGCTGTATTCTGCGTCAAAGGGACACGCGCTCAGATATAAACAAGCCCAACGTGCGTTTGCACATGACTGAACCGGTGAAGGAGACGCGCTGCTGAAGTGCCGCTCAGTGACAGCAGAGGGCGCTGATGAACTGCAGAATGCAGCCGGTTACCCCGGAAACTCGCAAACAAACAAAACGCGTGTAGTTTTTAAAACAGTCATTCGTTTTTGTAATCTCAATGTTGTTCATCACAGCACCAAATACTTAAAGACTTAAAGACTTAATAGGCTATTTATTTTCAAATGTAAACATTTGTATACTTTAATCTGGACTACAACCCTAATAATTAGAACTGTTCTGATTATTTGTTATTCATACATATTATACTGTAGTTCAGTATAACTTTGAGATATGACTTCATTAGTTAACATGTTAATTCATTATTACCAAACTGACAATGAAAAATACTTATAAAGAATTAATCATTCTATGTTAATTTCTTAGTTACTTTTTAATAACATTAAAATCAAAATCAAAATAACTTTTAATGGACCTAAGATAAAACTAACAATGATCAGTATTTCTTAACTAACATTAACAAAAACATTATACTTACTGTACCAAATGTAGCTATTGCTCAGTCTTAGTTAATGCATAAACTAATGAGACCTTATTGTGATTTGTAAGAGCCTAATTCTTTTGCACTTTAATCTGTTTGAAAATTGTACTTTTACAGCTCTGAAAAAAATCAAGAGACCACATAACATTGATTTCTCAATGAGGGGTCTCTTAATTTTTTTTTTCCAGAGCTATATATATTTTTGGTGCATTATTGTATTTAAATATTCAGTTATTTTTGTTCTTACAAAAATAGTTATTAAAGCTGTTATGCTATGGCAACACCTTTTTTGCAACTTATTTCAATATCGTGATAATATCGTACATCGTGATAAAACTTCATCAATTAATCGCAACATGAAAAATTGATATCGGCACATGCCTATCCATCACTTAACCTGAGGACAACTTAATTACCTTAATAACTTAATTAGAAGGTATCTTAAACTGTGCAATAAAAAACACAACACAATTTCCAAACTACAGTCCGCCCAGTGAAATTCGGCCATTTCCACCACTGTATATATATAAGTTAGCTAAAATACCGTTCTGTATTAATGAGCTGTTTTCATTATGAAGCGCGCACGCACACACACACGTCACTCACATACAGAGATCGCGCTGCAGATTCAGGAGCACGGAAACATTTACATTTAATCATTTAGCAGGCGCTTTTAACCAAAGCGACTTAAAAAAGGGGAGAGCAATAGAAGCAACGAAACAGACAAGGCCAACAACCTGTAAGAAGTCTCAGTTAATTAGCAAAGTACACAGTTTTTTTTTTTTCTTTTTTTTTGGACAAACAAACAAAAATTTATGGATAGTTAAGTGCTATTCTTTAGTGGTCAGGTGCAATTGGAAGAGATGTGTCTTAAGATGTTTTTTAAAAATGGCTACAGACTTTGCAGCACGAATTCAGATCGGCAGGTCATTCCACCAGGTGGGAACGGTCCAGGAAAATGTCTGTGAGAGCGATTTCATGCCTCTTTGGGATGGAACCACGAGGCGTCGCTCACTCGCAGAACGCAAGCTTCTGAAGTCTGAGCAAGCGACTTTAGGTATATTGGTGCAGAGCCAGTGGTTGTTTTGTAGGCGATAACTAGTGCCTTGAATTTGATGCGAGCAGCCATTGGTAACCAGTGCAGTTTGATGAAGAGAGGCGTAACATGAGCTCTCTTCGGCTCATTAAAGACCACTCTCGCCGCTGCATTCTGGATCAGCTGCAAGGGTTTAATAGTGCATGCTGGAAGCCCAGCCAGAAGAGCATTACAATAGTCCAGTCTGGAGAGAACAAGAGCTTGAACCAGGAGTTGTGCAGCCTGTTCTGATAGGAAGGGTCTAATCTTTCTAATGTTGTATAAAGCAAATCTGCAGGACCGGGCTGTCGCAGTAATGTGGTCAGTGAAGTTTAACTGGTCATCAATCACAACTCCAAGGTTTCTTGCTGTCCTTGATGGAGTTATGGTCGATGAACCAAGCTGAATGGAGAAATTTTGATGAAGTGCTGGGTTGGTTGAGAAAACAAGTAATTCTGTCTTTGCAAGATTGAGTTTAAGATGATGCTCTTTCATCCAGTCAGAAATGTCTGTCAGACAGGCAGCGATACGAACACTGACTGTAGGATCATCTGGTTGAAATGAGAAGTAGAGTTGAGTGTCATCCGCATAGCAGTGATAGGAGAAGCCGTGTTTCTGAATGACAGAACCTAATGATGACATGTAGATGGAGAAGAGAAGTGGTCCAACACTGTAAAAAAAATTATAATCTTCCCAACTCAAAATTTTCTAGTGACTGGTCACATCTAAAATTTTCAATTGGCCCAAGTGAAATTCTGTAAATGTAATTTTATCAATTGTAGCAATAGTCTGTTAACATTAGCTCAATGAGAAATAATTCATTAAAACAATTGAAAAGAAATTAGTTTACCAACCCATGTTATTGGCCCAATTGTACATTTTAAATTGTAGTAGCATTCCTTTTTAGTTTTACCTAAACTAAAAATGTATTTTGGTAAATTTATATTAGTAAAGCAACTTCACTGTATTGTTTATTCACCGTTGCCCCAAAATAAATATATTAAACACTCAAGTAGGGCTGAACGATATTCTGTTTTAACATCGACATCGCGATGTGCGATAGTCACATCGCTGGAACATGCGATGTGAAGGGTAGTAGACCATGGGGTATTAAGAGAACGGTAGCACACAGTAAACACGAGTTTGTTGCTGGAGTGATGCACGTTTCGTGAGCCTGCACAGTGATTGGTTCGCTGTGCCGCTGCTAGACATGTGCCGATTTTCGATAATGCGATTTATCACGATAATGAATATGCACGATATTGTTATCGTGGGTACTTTAAAATTTTGTAAATAATAATTTATTAACAATTTATATTTTTTTTATAATGCACTCAAGAATTCTTTGCCCATCAACCGTATAAATGCTCAACACCGCTGTATTCTGCGTCAAAGGGACACGCGCTCAGATATAAACAAGCCCAACGTGCGTTTGCACATGACTGAACCGGTGAAGGAGACGCGCTGCTGAAGTGCCGCTCAGTGACAGCAGAGGGCGCTGATGAACTGCAGAATGCAGCCGGTTACCCCGGAAACCCGCAAACAAACAAAACGCGTGTAGTTTTTAAAACAGTCATTCGTTTTTGTAATCTCAATGTTCATCACAGCACCAAATACTTAAAGACTTAATAATAATAATAATACATTTTATTTATAATGCACTTTATATTAAACAAAATCTCAAAGTGCTAAAATAATAGGCTATTTATTTTCAAATTTAAACATTTTTGTTTTAATCTGGACTACAACCCTAATAATTAGAACTGTTCTAATTATTTGTTATTGTTTGAGATATGACTTCATTAGTTAACATGTTAATTCATTATTACCAAACTGACAATGAAAAATACTTATAAAGAATTAATCATTCTATGTTAATTTCTTAGTTACTTTTTAATAACATTAAAATCAAAATCAAAATAACTTTTAATGGACCTAAGATAAAACTAACAATGATCAGTATTTCTTAACTAACATTAACAAAAACATTATACTTACTGTACCAAATGTAGCTATTGCTCAGTCTTAGTTAATGCATAAACTAATGAGACCTTATTGTGATTTGTAAGAGCCTAATTCTTTTGCACTTTAATCTGTTTGAAAATTGTACTTTTACAGCTCTGAAAAAAATCAAGAGACCACATAACATTGATTTCTCAATGAGGGGTCTCTTAATTTTTTTTTTCCAGAGCTATATATATTTTTGGTGCATTATTGTATTTAAATATTCAGTTATTTTTGTTCTTACAAAAATAGTTATTAAAGCTGTTATGCTATGGCAACACCTTTTTTGCAACTTATTTCAATATCGTGATAATATCGTACATCGTGATAAAACTTCATCAATTAATCGCAACATGAAAAATTGATATCGGCACATTCCTAGCCGCTGCTCACCGCTCACGGCCAAACATTCACTGATAAAATGCGCGACGAAGAGGATCCGAAGAGGGGAAAAAAAGGTTCGTACCAGAAATCATCTTTTTGGGACTATTTTGGCTACATAAAGGAGGATGTTGAACAAAAAGAGGTACTTTGCATGGAGTGTCTTGTGGCCACAAAACAAGAAAACACCACCAATTAGTCTGATCACTTAAAACGGCACCACAAAGCTCTTTACGACGAATACAAAGCAGGGCTCGACATTAACACTTGTCCGGGACATGTGGGTGTTTTGAAGGGACGAGTGAAAGAGAATTTTACTTGACTGACGGACAAGAGCCGGATTAAAACAAGAAATAACTAGCGAATCACCAAAATGCAAGAATGTTTGTGCATTTATTTAGTGTAAGTGGCGATCGATTGTGGATAATAATGAACTGATGATAATAAGGTCGCACTGTTGACGCTTGTGCAGCCTCTCGAGGAGAAATCACAACACTAGAGCGTTTTCCTGAAGACCATCACGACTGAAAATGACACTGATTTCATATGACAGCTCCATAAACAACTAATTAACATCAGTGTTGGGAGTAACGCATTACAAAAGTAATACTACATTATAGTAACGTATTACTTTTTGATGTAACGCAGTAGTGTAAGGCATTACTAATCAATTTTCAGTAATATTTTACTCGGTACATTTCCAGTAACGCTTGCGTTACTTGCGATTGTAAAAAATACGGTAACACTTTAGAATACTGTTTCTTACTTAATGCATAACTAATAAAGAGTTACTGCAGTACTAATGAATAATTCTTCATTAACACTCAAGTCACTAATATTAACTACTAAGGAATGCGTGTTAACTAATCAATATGTAATAGCATTTTTTAATTGTGTTAAGTATCAATTAGTTAATCAGTAACTATTCAATTCAGTTATGCCTCCTTAAGAACTACTATTAAGTAACTACTAATTCAGCTTCACAAGGAATAACTATTAAGTAACTACTAATTCAGCTTCACAAGGAATAACTATTAAGTAACTACTAATTAACAGTGATGCACAGTATCAGATCGAGGCCCTTTCTTCTTCTTTAGTACTAATGTTGTTAGATAAATGTACTACTGTTATGTGTACTATATTCATTTACATTCACTCGCAAATGTGCCGATTAATGTTTCTGTCTGTGTGTGTCCCCACGCTATAATGTTGCAGTTCTTGCAGCATTAAATCAGAGAAAACAATTCTAGTGAAAGAGTACACAGATTCATGAGTGCACATGCAGAGTGCACAAGATGTGAGCGCACACGCAATTTCTGTGAGTCCAGTTTTGTGCGAGAGAATGGATTGAGATTCCACTTGTAAGCAGAGATTTATTGCTTGTAAACTTGATGTGCTCTCGCGGTACAATATTAATACTACATTAATGAGGATGTTGATGATTTCTTTTTCTTTTTTTTTATGTAAGTATTGTCTGCAACCAGAAGTTCAGGACAGAACCCCATCCCCAATCTAAGTGCCTTGCCAACATGGCTCAGGCATTTTATGTTTATGTGATACCAAATGATTTCTGTATTTAAGGCAATGACTGAGGGGGAAATGAGAATACAGGGAACCTATGAGTCATTAAAAAAGAATTACCAAATAGTTCTCAAGGAGTTACTTAGAACCTGGAACAGTATTCTAAAGTGAAAACAAACCCATTCATAATTAATGAAGAATTACCAAATAGTTCTCAAGGAGTTACTTAGAACCTGGAACAGTATTCTAAAGTGAAAAAAAAAAAATTCATAATTAATGAAGAATTACCAAATAGTTAATAGTTAAATAATTAAGCCTAACTACCATTAATACAGAACTAATAAAGGAAATTTGACCCTCTATTCTAAAGTGAAAGTTTTATCCTCATTAATTATGACACTTATTGAATGATATTTAAGTTTATTGACCAGAATAAGTCAATAATTAAGCCTAACTACCATTAATACAGTACTAATAAAGGAAATTTGACCCTCTATTCTAAAGTGAAAGTTTTATCCTCAATTATGGTAGTAATTTATATAAGTTAATAAGCAGCTTCTACAGACACAAAACATATTTTTTGTCTATTTGGATAAATAGTGAAAGGTACAACATGAACGTATTGGCAACATTTAAACAAAGGTGTTTTTACCTCAAAATACATAAAATATATTTTATATCATATACACATTTACAATTTTCCTTTTACCATTTTATAGATACACGTTACTTCCCTAAACACAAACATAGCAATTTAACAGAGACTAAAAATGACAATACAACTTAATGGGTAAATGGGCAATCTAGCATTACAATTATATTTTGAGCCCCTAATCTCACTCAAACCTCTAAACATACACATAATGATTTTTTTTTAAAGTGAAAATATATAAAGAAAAGCATAACTACCAAAAGTGTAATCACAATCATTTCTTTATTGTGAAAATGTCAAAAGCGGTACCAATAGTAGTCCGAGTGACGATGTGTTGCAGTCGAAGTCATGTCTGGTGATATAGTTTTGTATGAGGTAACGTTACAGAGAATTGAAGTTATTTAATTTAAACTTAATCCCACTATTTGAAGGCGTGCGCGTTTCTCATTCACCACAGACTAAAAACTAAAACACGGCTTGTCGCAATCTGTGACGAAGCAGGCGAGAGCCAATGAGCGTTTGATATCACTGGCGTAAAACGCAATGTTTGAATTCCCAAACAGCGCGGGTTTTGTTTACGGTCGCTGTTGAAGAGAAAGATGGAGCGCGGGATTTGTTTACGGTCGCTAATGAAGAGAAAGATGGAGAACGCTGGATAAAGAAGTTCCTCGTATGGATTCTAAAGATGTGGATTACACCGAACGAATTAAATCAGTGTCTTTTGTGAATTTATGTTGCGTTTTGGTGTACTTTCTAGTCATTGTGGCCCATGGCAAGCAACATAAGTATTACTTGATAAATAATGGTTAAATGATTACAGAAATCTTATTCATTTTAGGGTTTTAAGGTGTAGTTTGTTTAATGTAAATCCTTTGAACTGAGTGTGCAGAAGAATGTTTATTGCTTTTAATGATTTACGTATTAGATTCACGTAGAACCACACATAAAAATACACATAACTGCTAAACAATAAGAACTTATCTTTAGAATAGAGGGTCAAATTTCCTTTATTAGTACTGTATTAATGGTAGTTAGGCTTAATTATTGACTTATTCTGGTCAATAAACTTAAATATCATTCAATAAGTGTCATAATTAATGAGGATAAAACTTTCACTTTAGAATAGAGGGTCAAATTTCCTTTATTAGTACTGTATTAATGGTAGTTAGGCTTAATTATTTAACTATTAACTATTTGGTAATTCTTCATTAATTATGAATGGTTTTTTTTTCACTTTAGAATACTGTTCCAGGTTCTAAGTAACTCCTTGAGAACTATTTGGTAATTCTTTTTTAATTTCTCATTTCCCCCTCAGTCATTGCCTTAAATACAGAAATCATTTGGTATCACATAAACATAAAATGCCTGAGCCATGTTGGCAAGGCACTTAGATTGGGGATGGGGTTCTGTCCTGAACTTCTGGTTGCAGACAATACTTACATAAAAAAAAAGAAAAAGAAATCATCAACATCCTCATTAATGTAGTATTAATATTGTACCGCGAGAGCACATCAAGTTTACAAGCAACGAATCTGCTTACAAGTGGAATCTCAATCCATTCTCTCGCACAAAACTGGACTCACAGAAATTGCGTGTGCGCTCACATCTTGTGCACTCTGCATGTGCACTCATGAATCTGTGTACTCTTTCACTAGAATTGTTTTCTCTGATTTAATGCTGCAAGAACTGCAACATTATAGCGTGGGGACACACACAGACAGAAACATTAATCGGCACATTTGCGAGTGAATGTAAATGAATATAGTACACATAACAGTAGTACATTTATCTAACAACATTAGTACTAAAGAAGAAGAAAGGGCCTCGATCTGATACTGTGCATCACTGTTAATTAGTAGTTACTTAATAGTTATTCCTTGTGAAGCTGAATTAGTAGTTACTTAATAGTAGTTCTTAAGGAGGCATAACTGAATTGAATAGTTACTGATTAACTAATTGATACTTAACACAATTAAAAAATGCTATTACATATTGATTAGTTAACACGCATTCCTTAGTAGTTAATATTAGTGACTTGAGTGTTAATGAAGAATTATTCATTAGTACTGCAGTAACTCTTTATTAGTTATGCATTAAGTAAGAAACAGTATTCTAAAGTGTTACCAAAAATACAATAAAAAGGAAAAGGAAAAAAAGGCGTGTTATTACCTGTTCGTGGTCATTCAATAGCCGTGTGGTGTCCAGGTTAGTAATTAAATACTAAATGACCGCTTCTGATATATTTTTGTATAGCGATTTACTTCATTTTCCTTCAATTCAGTACTTCAATTCATCTCCCTCTTGCTGGTGTACTTTTGGATATGGTGTGATATAGTCCAGTGAAGGCGTAAGTGTTTATTGCGGATTTTACAGAAGTGCCGCAGGCATGATTTCAGCCCCTGTGCTCGCGCTGACCAGTGGAAAAGTGGCTAAAGAAGGTTTAAAGGCTCTGTCGTTTCAAAGAGTAGAACAACGACAAGCGCGTCGAAGAACGGACGAGAGACGAGGCGCGCGCTGCTGAGCCAAACTATAGGCCTAATGCCTATAAACAACACTTGGGTGAAGATGACAGAATAAGACTACTGCACACCGTGACACCGTCATTTAGATTTTTTATAGTAATAAAGTAATTTAGTTCAGTTAGAGAACAGGCCGTTCAAATAAAAACGGAAGGTGTCTGCTAAGCATGAGCCGAACATGTGATCTTGAGCTGACAGATGATCGCGGAAGATTTGGTTTCAAAGTGAAATGTAAAAGCGCCTATTAAAGGGAGTTTGTCATTGTGTTGTGTATTTCATTAAGAATAATAGGCTAATTTTAAACCGAAACTAAAATCTGCTTGGCTGCACAGAGCGCGCATTTACTAACGAGCTGTCATTCACGGTGAGCGCGCACTGGCACGTTTTCAGTTCATATGGAAGCTTAACTTTTATAGGAATTCATTGAAAGCACTCTCTTTGCATCCGCTCCCGTTATTAATGCCCAAGCGGCAGTGCGCATGTTCCTTTCGGTTAAATAGAATAGTGATTTAAAAGCCCAGATACCGGTGATGTCATCACACTTTAATTAACCGGTGGGAAAATGTCCCCACCGTCTCATCCCTACTGTAGGGGAGACCGGGGGCAATTGTAACATCTCAAATTACACCAATCAGAAATGAGTCAGAATCATGAAACTCATTTTGTATATGCTCAGTGGAGATCCCTCTCTGCCTGCCAAAGGACAAGCTGCTGAGTGATACTTGGTAAAGTTTTTCTGCAAAGACTCATTTTTTAGGCGTGAAAGTGATTTTTCTCATCTACAGAATTTTCCTTATGCTGTTAAAAAAATGTATGTCTATAAATTTAAATCTGTCTTGTATTCATGACCATTCTGTTTTCTAACATTTAATATATTTGTCAAACATTTTCTTTATTGTTTCTAGCTAGTAGGGTAGCTTGTCATGAGGTCGTACAGTCAGGGGCAATTGTAACACTGCGTTACAATTGCCCCCGACACCCATCAAAATAGTGTCCAGCTTAGTAAGGACATCAAAATAGACAACCCACCCCCCACCAATAATTTACGAAAAGTGTATTTAGTTCAGTTTTTAAATATCTATGTCATACATCTCTAAATATTGTATTGCAGTAGCAGACCAGTGGTTTATAGTCGTTGAGTGCCTCTCAATCTGGGGACCGGGGTTCAAATCCCACCAAGAGCTAATTTTAATGCTTTCTAATTCTTCAATATCTATTAGAGCTGCAACTAACGATTATTTTTTCTGTCGACTAATCTAACGATTATTTTTCCGATTAGTCAACTAATCTAACGATTAATTTTTTTACCCTTTGAAATTTTTCACAATTCTGTGGCACCCCCTCGCATAAGTTACGCTAGAGGTGTAACAGTACAGACTGCTCACAGTTCGCTTTGTATCACGGTTTTAGGTTCACGTTTCAGTACAGTTCGGTATTTGCTATGTTCAGGGGAAAAATGACTACTGTCAAATGAAAAAGAAAATAAGAACCGATAACTTAAATAGAAGCAGCAGCACAAATAAATACTATTGAGCAGATGAGAAAAAAATAAACAATGCTTTTCAGGTAGGTCTAACATTAGTTTTTAGGTAGAGAAATGGAATGAAGTAATCAAAAGTAAAATAACCACACATTTAACTGTTTAAAATTAAAAAAATTATCCTTATTAAACTTACAAAAGCTATTCAATCAAGAGCAGTGAGTGATGTCTTTATCTTTTGTTTGACATTAAACCAAGCGGCAACCTCCCGCGATCTCTCTTGAAGCCAGGAAGTAATGTAAACTGCAATTCCTCAACTGGCCACTAGGGACAGGCTCCAGAAGGGAGCAGAATCTCATTGAGCCCCATGTTAAAATTCTCAACTTTAAAGCAAAAAAAAAACATGTTTACAGCCTGGTACAAATTGTGGTTTTGGCTTATAAGGCTAATTTTGATCTTCATGACAACTCTGAGGGGGTTTACGTTTACGTTATATAAAGCCTTAAGGTTCTGCATAATTAAGGGCGTGGTTACGAGTGGATATCCATTTATCCGCCGTCTATAGTTATTGCGTCACCTCAGCTCCGCGCACATCCCGCCTTTTTGCCCATTTTCTGCTATCCGGGAGTGACACGCGTTGACTCGCTCACAAGATGGCAACGCCCAGCTCGACCATACTTTAGGCTTCAGAACGGCTTATCGGAATCCTATGGGTGACGTCACGGACACTACGTCCATATTTTTTTACAGTCTATGCATTAAACAGAGAGCAGTGAATGCTACTGCCCCTTTAAGACCCACGGATAGTCGTCGTATTTTCTGTATGAAGTTCACTTAAGGCATAGAGTAGGCTATGACATTTTGACATACTTTTTGTGAGTTTGTCCGTTTAAGCACAGGATTTGAAAGATAACTCAATATTTGCGCGCTTTGGGACGAGTGCAGAGACAGATCTTCTCATTCGAGTCTCCTGGCTACACGGGGGTGATGACTGTGAAAATGACTGCTCATATTCGGACGTACAGCAGCACTCGCATGCGTTTTATAAAATTTACAAAGAGAGACCGTTTTGCCCACGTTTTTCTTTTATTATCGCTGTTGTTGTAGTGTATACCTGAGGAGTCAGCACGTGTATCCATCGACAGAAACATACAGCATTATTTTCAAGTTACAACCCATATTAAAGATGCGTCATCAGATGCGAGATGAACCGAAGTGTAAGTGCGTCCCCGCAACTTTTGCTCGGGATCCCGGTTGGGAAACACTGGTCTGTATTGATTGACACCGCGCTGGTTTGTTTAGAATTATATGAGTGCCGTGACCGCGCGCTGCCGCGTGATGAAGGCGTGTCGCAACTCTATTATTCAACTGCTCTGGTTTTAAAAGCTATGTCATACTAAATGCGCCAAAATGCAATAAAACTTGTTTTACGGTCGAATGCAACGCGTGTGTGTGTGTGTGAGTGAGTAAGAGACGCGCAAAAGGGCGGAGAGAGAACTTTAAGGAAATGCAGCTAAACGAATATGCGTGCGTCTTTTAAATAGCGTAAAAATGAATGAATGACTGTGGCGGCCGTTATTGATTATGTGGCGGTCCGCCACAAATTAGTCTATGTTCGGGAAACACTGTTTGGCCTCTGTTTAAAGTATTCCCATACTTTTGATATTCGCGGTCTAGGTTTTTGTGATAGAACCAGGAGCAGAAGCCAACATTACGCGAGATGAACGTCTGACACGACGCGTCGACGCATTTCACGAACGTCGACGTATATCCGTAGTCGACGTCATCGATGACGTCGACGCGTCGTTGCAGCACTAATATCTATGCATTTAAATACTGCCATATACTACGCATTGGTGTAAGATCAACATATTTACTATTATTTTTGGCTTGTAATACAAGCCTACAATGGAAATTCAATATAGAAAATAGATGATTGTTTTTTTTTTCTAATGTTGTACTAATAATGTGATAATGTGAAGTTTTTTCTGTTCAGTTTAATATTTATGTATAGCCTACAAATTAACTATACCCTATTAAACTATGTATACTGTGTTATCAATATATTTAGTGGCATAGTACAGAGGTTAAAGATTTTGCCTCTCAATCTGGATCCATTTTACTGAGTAGGCCCTGTACACTCTTTGTTTACAGCATGCTGTTCAGGCCAAGGAAAATAGTAAGGGAAGTGTCACTGTCCATATTGTAATTGATTTTAAATAGTTTAAACTATATCTATATTCTTTGAAGTGTATTGGGGTCCTTTGTATTTATACAAAGGTATTACATGTGTTGTTACAATTGCCCCCATATGGTGTTACAATCGCCCCCACATGTGGGGGCAGATGTAACATTTGACTTGTAATGTTTCAATCAGTATTGTGACTCTAACATTGCTTGTAAAACAATTTGGTGAATGTTAACAAGTAGAACATAGATACAAGTTACCAACATAAAATTTTTATCCAAATATTTCAAAAGGTTTTTGAGCAATGAACACATGACCAAAATGTGTTACAATTGCCCCCGGTCTCCCCTACATTCGCGAGATGGATGCGCGTTGCTTAGTTTATCAGAGATAAGGACAAGAACGTAGGCTAGTCAAATGCAAATGCAGTCAAAACAACCTTTTTCTAAAACCGAAATAACTATCTCGCAAATGTCGCAACAATAAGAAAAGAACGAATGCGCATATTGTCATAACTTAGAGTTTACACAGTTCTGTTGTGTCTATGAACAGAAGCTATTCCCAGATATTGCCAGATATCAATGCATGTGAGTGCTGCCATATCTTCGAATATGAATACGGGTGTAGAGCCAGGAGACGCGATTGAGAACTCGCATGCGATTGCGATGTGAGAAGATTTGTCTCTGTGCGGTCATCCGAAAGCGCGCACATGCACGTCTCAGCGCGCAACTATTGAGTTCTCTTTCAAATCTTGCGCTTGAACGGACAAACTCACACAAGAAGTAGCCGATGTCAACATGTCCATCTTGATGAGTATCCAAGCAGACATAGTCTGAATATGCCTTAAGTTAACATACCGTCGAGAAAACAGTACCCCTGGGTCTTAAAAGGGCAGTAGCCTTTACTGCTGTCTTTTTAATGTCAAAGAAGATTAGAAATCACTCACTGCTCTTGACTGAATAGCTTTTGTAAGTTTAATAAGGATTAATATTTAATTTAAACAGTTAAATATGCAGTAATTTTTCATTTGATTACTTTATTCAATTTATTTACCTAAAACTAATATTAGACCTACCTGAAAAGAAAAGAAAAAAGCATTATTTTATCATCTTTGCTCAATAGTATTTATTTGTCTTGCTGCTTGTATTTAAGTTATTTGTTCTTTTCTTTATTTTTATTTGACAGTAGTCCTCTTTTCCATGAACTTAGCAAATACCGAACCATACAGAAACCGTGAACCTGAAACTGTGAACCTAAAACCGAATGGTGAGCAATCCTGTACTGTTACACCCCTACCGTAACGTATGCGAGGGGGTGCCACACAATTTAGAACATTTTCAAAGGGCGCCATGACTGAAAAAAAGGTTGGGAAACACTGGATTCATGAATTAAGTTATCTAGGCTATTTGACATGGCAGCACTTAAACGTGAGCTGGAACAGAAAATAGCTGATTGCTTAAACAGTTTTCTGATATTAATCTCGGTGGAATTACCCCGAATAATGATATAACCGGGTGTATTGAAGAAAGTGCAGGTTTGGAACAACATGAGGGTAAATAAATGATGACAGAATTTTCATTTTTGGGTTAACTATCCCTCTTTTTTTTTTTTTTTTTTTTACTCCAGTACTGTACTTAATGTTACATTGTAGCCCAGTAAAATAATTTAAGTTAGAGATTTTCTACTGAAATATAATATATTAATTAATTTATATATTAATGACTTTTTCCATGGATATTTAATTTTATTAATACAGTTATACAAATAATATCAATTAATTGACTTGGTAATTGTTGCTACGATCAAGCTCTTGTACCCCCAATTCGTTTGAATGTTTTTGTGCTTTTTGGACATACGCATCAAAATAAATAGGCCTGTTTTACAAACCTTTAAGAATTTTCCCATAAATGTGTCATATATCACTGAAAATGGGAGAATCTCAGCTTTAATGTGGTATATGGCTCATATTCAGGATAATAATGCATCAAATGTGTCTCAGTTTTAAAAATAAGCTTGTGTTTACATTGGAATTTCTCAAAACATGATTTTCTGAGCCCGAAATTCAGCAAATCTTTAACATAGCCATACTCAGTTAATATTAGAGATATCAAGGTAATATTTTAACAGAATCTTCTTTACATTATGTAGAATGATTTTATGTAGAAAACAGTGAATCACAAAAAAATGACTTTAGGAGGGTTTTCACAGACAGGGTCACAAATACCATTGTTAGGGGTGACAGTTTTGACCCATAGACCAGATATGCGAAATGAAGACCAGGAGTCAGGATGTTCAATCATCAGAGAGAATTTTACTGAAGAATAGTTTGCAGTTTCATCAGTAGAGTCAGCTTCAGAGTCTCTCAGGGTGGTGTCAGGCCAGACTCTACTCTACCTTACACAAAATTACCACAACAGTTTTATCAATTTCAAGGGCATGATTTACATCATTATGGACACGTGGAATATTACTGATTGGCATTAAGTCTAAACAATGTGTCACGCGAGAATAGATAGGAGATGTTGTTGTTGTTAATCAGGATGTATACATCAGACAATCCCAAGATTGGGGTAGTGTTGACTTCAGGGGAGTCCTAGAAAGACGCCAAGAGGTCTAGGGTGTGAGAAAAGCGGTCCAATCCAGTCGGAAGACCTGCACAGAACATGTAACACACACACACACACACACACACACACAAGACTCTAGGGCACATCTCTCCTCCAAGGTTAGCGCAGCAGTGAGCTTATCAACAGGACAAGATATCAACACCACATGACAAACGAATCTCCAGAAAGAAAAGTATGACTAATGTCATCTACCTCATTCTATAAAGAAATATAAAGACAAAAATGTACTTCTATCAATGGGAAAAATCACACTATGTAAATGGGAAGAAATCACAATCGGGAGACCTTAAATCCTCCCACCCCTTCCTGTCCTGGGGTTACTAACAACAGGCAGGATTCACCTCTTGGAAGTTCTAACTTTCTCTCCAAGGCCCTGTTGGTCAGGACCCAGAGATAGAGGTCAGGCTATCTATGTCAGGGTCAGACTGTCTTTGGAAAGCAAATTAGACACCATACAGCAGACATAGTCAAAATCATATTAAATAATAGTTAAATGTATTAATGATCAAATAAAATTGATTGTCAATAATTCATTATTTTGAAAGGATAATAACTGATTATTTAATTCATGAGGTTATTAAAAATCATTCAAAAGGATAAGATCCATATGATGAAGAGGCAAGGGTGTCAGCCCACTCCCCCCCTTCACCATAGTCAAACTATGGATTTGAAGCAAAACCATAATTCATTTATGGTAAACATGGAATAACTACAATAACCCTTATTTTTTATTTTATTTGTTGTAAATCCCTGGTTAATTTTTATTTGTGTTTTCGTTGCACTCAGCTGACACGTTTATTTAAAGGACAGCATTGGGCAGGATGTGGAATAGTGTGTTTTGTTAATAATAAATAAAAAAATGGGCTTTTAATCCGAATTAATTGAACAAATAATCAGCCAACTTATCAAAATAATTGTTAGTTGCAGCCCTACTTGTAATAAATATTTGAGCTAATTTTTGTTTGTGATCTTTCATGTATTTCGTCCCACAGGATTCAGACGTTGAGTCACAAAGTACCAGGAGCATGTCATAGGCCTACTGGAGGAGGGAGCGCTGCCTGACTTAAAGTGAAGAAAGCAGTTTAAACTTAATTGCTGCCTGTTAAATCATAATTAAAAAATAAAATATTTAATTGCTTTCATGCGTTCTGTGCTTTTTTGTAGATTACTGAAGTTTTTGTAATGTCATGCTGTCATCCAAAACAAATCTAATTGAAACAAGATAGATATACATTAAACTACCTGAACAAGATATTAACTTGTTGATGTAACAAGGCAGACTTTAGTTGAACTGAAGTGCTTTACTGACATTGAGAGAGTAAGGATCAATTTGATTAGACTAACACAATACAAACATTTCGATTAAATTAGTTGCAAAGAGGTTAGACTGACATATTAAAATTGTGTTTAATCTACAAATGTATACTGTGTTCATATAAACTATTCAAATTTACCTTTTTAACTAAGTAGTTCACTTCAAAATGAAAATCACCCCATGATTTACTCAAGGCATCTATGACATTTTTCTTTCAGATGAACATGGCAAGCTTTGACACCTATACTGGATAGGGATGGGCAACAAACTCAAGCCCCTCTTCTCTTCTAACGAAATCCGGAGGATTCATGACCGGTGTTTTGTTTTGCTCTATCCTCTGAGCTTCTGCATTCTGCTTTTGTCAATACGAATGAGTCAAGGGTTCAAAGGATATTAGATATGGATTAGTTAAATATGGATATTTTTCTTGCACAAGCGCATCAATTTGCTTCAGAAGGCCTTTATTAACCCCCTGCAGCCGTGTGGAGCAGTTATATGATGGATAGATGCACTTTGCATCTATCCATCATGGACTTTAAAACAGAAATGGCAATTCACTGCTATTATAAAGCTTAGAAGAGCCAGGACATGTTTTAATATAACTCTGATTATATACATCTGAAAGAAGAATATCATACACCTAGGATGTTTTAAAGGAAGAATAAATAATTTTAGTTTTTGGATGAAATATCCCTTTAACTGTTCCTACTTGCACCATGTGACTGCTGTACCATGTTGCCAAAGAAGCACACAATTCCCAGTTAGAGGATGTGAACAACTCTGATAAAAAGATGTGTTGTCATTTTGAGATTACGGTAATTACAGTATAGTGTGAAGCAGCATATACACCGCTATATTTTCTGCTGTTGTGCTATATATATATATATATATATACACACACACATACATACACACATATATATATATATATATATATATACACACACACACACACAGACACACACACATATATATATATATATATATATATATATATATATATATATATATATATATATATATATATATATATATATATATATATATATAATTTTTTTTTTTTGGGATGTAACCTTAAAAAAAACGTTTTTTTGGTTCGGTTTTTTGCTATTCTATTCTTAGGCTACAGGAACAGAAAGAGATTAAGAAGAAAATGTTTTTATTGCAATACTCTTTATTTACTTAAAAACCTTACTTAAACGTAACTTTATTTAAAAAAAAAAAAGACTTGTACACATTCCTAGTGTATTGTATGATGTAAAGAAAAAAAAAGTAGGATAAAATTAAAACATATATATATATATATACACATAAACAATTTGATATATAAAGTTTTGTCAATAAATGTATATCTTGCATTTAGATCCTTCTCCAGTTTTTTGACATCAAATGTCATAATTGTGAAATTATAAACTAAATGATGAGATAAAAGATTGACCTAATTAAGAGAAAGGGGGGAAAAAGTGATGCACCTCAAAATAGTTGTATGCTACAACAGATACATATTTAAAGACTAACTTTATATTTGGTGACCTTATGTATTAACATTTAAATAATTTAATACAATACACTATTCATAAGTTCATAAGGCCACCTAATAAAGTGTATTATATTTGGACATTTTGTACCTTTTATGATTCATTTTAAGTAAAATGCTTTTGTGTATACAATAACCAAGGTTTTCCAATTTGTAAGTTTAAAAGTTACATTTAGTTTTTACAGTTTTCGGATCTATAAGACACTTTTTATTATATTATTGCCTAATGCACTGCATTATTATTTTATAACAGAATGAGATCTTGATACAGGTATATTTTTGGTTAAAGTTACAAAACCAATAAGTGTCAATATGTTGCTGCCTTAAAAATATGTACTAAACATTCATCTTAAAAAACAATGGGGTTTTTTGTTGTTTGTTTTTTTCCCCTCAGGAACTGTTAAGTGATCAAACGTATTATCTGGTATAAACAGAGGAAACAAGGCGCATTGTTTATTTATATTTGCATTATCTCTTTATGTTCAAGACCCAATATGGTAATTGTTTGGATATTTCTAATCTTATACTTTTTACTAAAACTAAATGTTTTACATGTACATTTATTTACTTTTATCCAAGCAATTTTTCTCAGACATATCTCCACCCAAATAAATACTTTTAAATATCTCTAGTCATTGTTTTTGGTAAAAAAAAAAAAATAAATAAAAAAAACTAAAACAAACAGCACATCAATGGTTATCATCATATCCAACCCCTTGCCAAATATAGCCCTTCATTTTAAAAGGTTATTTTGAATAGTATCTAGTTTTTGGGTTTAGATGGTGGAAAAATAACAATTGCAGTAGAGGAAACAGTACATATAGACCTGAAGTTTGAGTTTAAACATCAAGCAACGCTCCTTAGTAAAAAAAAAAAAAAAAAAAAAAAAAATTGCTATGATACAAACTAACCAAAATGCTAATACATACTGATATATATAAAGAGAAATGCAAATCTGGCGGCCATGACAAAAGAGGACAATAACACCATCACTGAATATCATTTAAATTATATATATATATATATATATATATATATATATATATATATATATATATATATATATATATATATATATATATATATATATATATATATATATATATATATATATATATATATACTGTGTTTAAACATGTTTGTAATTTAATGTTAATGTTTTGGCAATGTAAAGCTTTTTCCCAGGCAAATAAAGCCTCTTGAATCTTGAATATATTAACATTATAATAAAGTAAAAGAGTAGGCCTATGTACATGTGACAATAAATTCAAAAAGTTCAACTAAATCAAAACAATCAACACACAATCAAACCGATACGCTGATACTGTGGGTTATAAACACAGTTTGAAAGGCAAATTCATGACCAGATATGAGCTTTTGCTTTCTCTCTTTCTCTCTCTTAGTTTCTCTGTAAGAATGAGGATGTAGAATAAACAAAACTACAACACACACTGTACCTGCCCTCTCACTCGCTCATCTGATGACAATTGGCTCATGGTTTCTCCTCCCATCAGATCATCAGAGAATATCAGCCCAGAGTCTCTCAGCTCTTCTTCAGTCTGTCAGGATGAAAACAACAGAGAGGAACTGTGGGGAAGAGTTTACTGGAGTGAGCACAGATAGGAGAAATTTGAAAAAAAATATATATGTAAAAGCCAGGCTGTATTTCCCTGTTAATAGGGGAATTAACAGGGAAATAGAGTGAGGATGTTACTTGAAACAATAAGCTAAAGTCATGACAAGACAGAGTATTAAAGACTCAATGACAGCAGGAATATATGAGACGTCATTCAGAGAAATGTTTGACTTGAGGATTAGGATCCAGAACACAACGCTTCCTCAGAGGAGTTTAAGAAAGAAGCTTCAGTCTCATCCTCATGTAAGTCTGAGGACATTTTCTCATTTCACTGCACTTCATTTGATCATATTTCACTCATATAATCAAATGTCACATCAGACAGAAGGATGACTTAGCCTACACCAGAAAATCAACTGTAATCATTTTTCACTGAAACTACCACAGTTTTGTACACTGTTACATTTTTTAAGACATTTTATCATATACCTTACCATATATGGTTAAAACGGCAAACGTTTTTAACATCCTATTATATTTAACTTGAGGCTAGCCTACTATAAAACTTGAATTAGCAAAAGCAGTAAAAGGACATTCCCAGAAGTCATTTCACATCACATCACATATGATTACATTTTTTCATAAATAATTCTTATTTATGTTATCCGTCATGTACAAATAGTGTTTTGTGTAATATTTGATGTAATTTAAATTATTTTTATTAGATTATTATATTGTTACCCCGTGATGGTGTTTTTTCTCTTTGTGTTTGACCCCGTGCAGCGTCTATGATTATTAACAGTGTTTTATTAAAAGGCCACTTCAATTGAGCCAACTGTATTATTATGGTATTATGAAATATTAGGATGGCATCATGTAAAATTTGAACATTGCCACTGTAGCTACATTTACAGTGAATGTCTGACAACCAATTTATTATTATTTTTTGTTTTGTTTTACTGTAGCCTAAATTTAATGAGATTAAACATTATGATATCAATAATGAAAATTCAGCTGAAGATCAGGGGTTTTGAATATACTGAAGTAGCCTACATTTGAGAAAAATGCACGATTTTTATATGTGTTATTAACTGCATGAAGGAACAGTAGATAACATCAATTTTGATCGTCATAACATAATACAATAATACACCAAGGTCAAGAATTACGAATAGCCAATCTGATTTGCATTTCGGTTATTGTCAAGTCGTAACTGCTGACGTCATTTACGTCTGATGTCATACGCACAACGCATGGAGTACGGAAGCTGAGGAGTTCCTATTCGTTATTTTGAAAAAGTTGAATTTCACCCTAATTTAAAAAAATATTTTGTTTGCAATATAATCAATAAAGTATATATTGATAATATTGGGTCACCATGATAATCAGGTATGTTTGTTGAATGCAGAAGGAAACGCTACTTAGACAAACCATGACGGCCTGTTAGCTTGTTGCTCATGAATGTTTGCTTTATGCAAGTGGTGCAAGTGTTTAGCAGTTAGCATTAGCCCATGTTTTTGTTCTGGTACATGTGCAGGCAGTTTTAGTTGATGGTAGTTTGATTTTATAGTGAAATCAAGGGTTTACATATAGGGTAAGATGTATAAAACTCTCTAAAGAACATTTACTGCCTGTTTGTAACATACTTAAAGGTGAATTTAGAGACATCTGTGGTCAGTAAGAAACACAAGTAGGCTAGGGGAGGGAGACCCTATCCTATCTTATCCTTATTATGTGTGTTATGTGATAATCAGACTCATGGCTTTATTGTTGTTTGTAACATGCTATTTAGGCCGAACCAAAGAAAATGAATAAACTTTTTTTTTTCTGTTTCTGCAGTTGCTGCTTCATCTGTGTGTTTGCAGTGCTTATAAACAAAGGTGAGCATCTGAACAAAATACATTATGAAGATCAATTGGTTTAGCCAAAAATAAAAAGTGAGAATAATTAATGACAGATTTTTCATTTTTGAAAAAAAAATAAAATTTATGTCATTAATGCCTCACCCTAATGTCTTTCCACACCCGTAAGACACAGGACACCCGTTCATCTTCAGACACAGTTTAAGATATTTTATATAGTCTGACAGCGTATCCAAGTGTATGCACACTATACTGTCCATGTCCAGAAAGGGAATAAAAACATCATCAAAGTAATCCATAAGTGACATCAGTGGGTTAATTAGAGTCTCTTGAAGCATCCAAAATACATTTTGGTCCAAAAATAGCAAAAAAATACAACTTTATTCAGCATTGACTTCTCTTCCTTGTTTGTGTTCAATCCTTCAAACGGCCATGAATCAGCAAATCGATCAATGATTCGGATAGCCAGTGTAGCGTGATTTCAGCAATTTGACATGCGATCCGAATCATTGATCGATTCACTGATTCACAACCGTTTGAATCTTAATGACCAAAATGTATTTTCGATGCTTCAAGAGATTCTAATTAACTAACTGATATCTCATATAGACTACTTTGATGATGTTTTTATTCCCTTTCTGGACATGGACAGTATAGTGTGCATAGTGTACACTTGGATATGCTGTCTGACTAAATATAAAATATCTTAAACTGTGTCTGAAGATGAACGGAGGTCTTACGGGTGTGGAACGACATTAGGGTGAGGCATTAATGACATCAATTCCATTTTTGGGTGAACTAACCCTTTAATGCCACTGACTGTTAAAGTTATATTTACAGTTTCTGTTGTTTCAGTGTCTCTGCAGGTCTCAGTAGAGGCTGTTATTGGCGGTTCTGTTGTCCTGCCGTGTTCTTCCACTGATCATGATCTTAAACTTCAAGATATTCGTGTGTTTTGGAGACACAATGGCAGCAAGATTGTGAGTAATATAATTCCCAGCAGTCATTCACTAGAGAACCAGAACCAGGATCCAGAGTACAAGAACAGAACTGAAACTTTTCCAGAGGAGCATGAGCGAGGAAACTTCTCCATCAAACTCAAGGATCTCACTCACACGGATGCTGGAAAATACATCTGCTACATCACACACTCATATGAACATCAGACTGTACAGCTGATCCTTAATGGTTTGTGAAACTACTGGATTACTGCATTAAGTTTTTCATTTCATAAAGTAGTTTGCTTTAAAGGTCCTGTTCTTCATGATCCCATCTTTCAAACTTTAGTTAGTGTGAAATGTTGCTGTTAAAGCATAAATAATACCTGTAAAATTATAAAGCTCAAAGTTCAATGTTAAGAGAGATATTTTATTTACCAGAAGTTCTCTTTCAAAGCCTACAGCGAACAACCGGTTTGGACAACATGGTCATATGTGGTCATACTCAATTCTAGTCAGAATATGAGTCTGAAACCGCTCCATTGGGCTGTGATTATGGGGCGTGTTTCAACCGAACCAGAAAAGACATCAATTGGATAAACCTACAACCAATCAGAGCGACGAAGCAACGTATTGTCAAATGTCAACAGAGCTCAACTGCACTATGTTGCCAAGTCCGTGTTTTTTTCCACGTCTGCAGGTTGAAGCAACTATTATGTGATATATAGACCCATGAGTACAAATTTTAGCAGGAACCTTGCCAAAATAACACACATTTTACCCCCCAAACAACATTCACAAAATACTGTTTTTTTACACGCAAAACATGAACTCATGTTATACTGCACACTGTAAACCCAATCAAAGCTTCAAAAACACGCGAAGAACGGGACCTTTAAAATCTAAATACTGTAAGAAATTGATCTCATATTTGAAGTTCACTAGTGATGTTTCAGTCTGAATGCTGCGGTTTATAAAGTATAGATGGGTCTGTTGTCTTTATCACAGTGAGGTCATGTTTCTTGTTATTATTTTTTGTTGCAGAATCAGCATCAGAAAAAGGAACCATGTCCACTGAACAAGAAAACCAAGGAGGAACAGAACCAGACAGTGTGGGGACATCATCAACTTTGATCTGGGTTGGCATTTTATTAACTTTATGTATCTTATTTATTTTTATATGTTTATTGGTACGTTTTATTGTAAAAAAGAAAACGTTCTTAAGCAGTTATAGTGCAGGCACACACAACATGGATTTAGACAATCATGAGGATGAATCGTAACATCACATTATGACTCGTAATGTAATAGCTGATAATGAGAAAACAGTTGGTACGTGACACAACTGTACATGACCACAAAAAAAAAACGCATGAGCTTTAGCGCTAAACACTGAGTCAGAGGAGGAGGTTTGTGCTTCCATTTTTGCTGCCACAGCTTCAGATAGAAAAAGTAAGAAATAATAGAAGAGTGTGTAAAGGATTTGGTTAAAGAACAGAGAAAAGGAACGGGTAGATTGAGTGAGTTTCCTGCTGTAGTTTCTCAAACGCATTGGCAATGATTCTGTGATCTACTTTGGCTTATAGTGCTTTTGAGAAATGCAGCCCTGATGCACAAAACTGTGTTTATGTTGATAACACCGTCAAGTCAAAACAGAATATGAGTATCTTAAAATGTCCATCTTTGTTATTTATTTTATTTTTTTAGTGGGAGGGTTTAATGATAACTAATGATGTTAGTGATTTTTGCACTGATAAATCTGTAACCGTAGGATTAGAAATTGCAAGCCCATTCCTGCACAAAAGAGTTTGGATCATAAATAGGAGATTAAAAAGTTGAAATTCCAACAAATGTCAGTTATGCAATAAAATTGTCAGTATTATGGCAAGAAAATGTATGACTTTAAAAAATGGAAAAAGATTGAAAAGAAATGGACAGTTCTAATTATGATAAAGAAGTTGAAAGTGATGCACCTTAAACTGTCAGATTCATGTGCGCAGAAAAGAGTGAATCACAACTGGTCTAATTACCAAAGTGAAATGTTCCTCCACAATTAGTTTTATGCTGTATGCTGCTAAAGGACCAAAAGTTACATATTCTAGCTTTCATAAGTATATATTTTGTACTCTATATGACTTTTACTTTTAAGTTTTAGGTTGTACTCACACTAGGCGCTCTGAACTGTGCCAAGTTCGACCCCCAAAACCCAGTTCATTTGACGAGTGAGCGCTCCGTACAGTGTCCCGGTGCGGTTCGTTTGACGAGTGAGCGCTCTGTACAGTGCCCTGGTGCAGTTCGTTTGACGAGGGTGAGTGCTCCGTACAGTGCCCTGGCGCAGTTCGTTTGACGAGTGAACGCTCCGTACAGTGCCCTGGTGCAGTTCGTTTGACGAGGGTGAGTGCTCCGTACAGTGCCCTGGTGCAGTTCGTTTGACGAGGGTGAGTGCTCCGTACAGTGCCCTGGCGCAGTTCGTTTGACGAGGGAGCGCTCCGTACAGTGCCCTGGTGCAGTTCGTTTGACGAGGGTGAGTGCTCCGTACAGTGCCCTGGTGCAGTTCGTTTGACGAGGGTGAGTGCTCCGTACAGTGCCCTGGTGCAGTTCGTTTGACGAGGGTGAGTGCTCCGTACAGTGCCCTGGCGCAGTTCGTTTGACGAGGGAGCGCTCCGTACAGTGCCCTGGTGCAGTTCGTTTGACGAGTGAGCGCTCCATACAGTGCCCTGGTGCAGTTCGTTTGGCCGGCCCTGGCCTGATTGGAAAAAGTGAGCCAGAGCACAGAACAGCTGTGCGCTACTGTCATCATTATTACAGCAAAAACCAAATTATTACTACATGGATACACTTTTTGATTAAATCAAGTATATTTAGGTTTATAACAGTCCTGGTTATGGATGAAAATGAATTGTAGTTTGCGAGTAAAGCTGTATATTCCTCCATCAAAGTCAGCTGCCTCCGTAATAATCTTGAGATACGCGCAGTGCTGTCAAGGGAAAATCGCTGCGCGGCATAAATGATAAATCTGTTGACCAATTCCCAGCCTACGTCACACTGACGTCACAGGTTCAACTGCGCATGACGGTTGCAAAAGACGATAGGGAAAATTGTATAATGTATGAAACACATTGGTCTAAATCGTGCTTAAGGCTATACATATAGCAGCAGTTGAATGATTTCAGCAAATAAGCAGTTCAATTTGATTAAATGTTTGATTAAATTGCTGACACTGAATGACAATAGGCTAATTTGATTGTTTAAAATATATATGTATATAGCTATATAAACACGCATGCTTAATGGATGTTGGGCCTCGTTTATATTTTTTATTTTCAAAATGTAGGCTATTATATTAAAAAATATAAACGAGTTTCAGAATCCATTAAGCATGCGTTTTTATTTTAGTAGCCTTCCGTCCGTTAAATAAAACACAACACCAGGAGAACGCTTTTATTCCGGTCTTCTTCAAAACAAAACGTTGCCTCATCTCAAGGAGATTTCTGGAAATCTGGGAGATTACTCTGGAAGACATATGTATATATTTTTTATGACAAGCCTTTAGAATTTTTTTTTTTTTTGTTCTGTTCTTAATTTGTTTATTGTTTTAGGAAAATATCACATTCATAAATGTCGATGGGCAAAAAATACACCAAATTTTATACAATTTAAGTTTGAGCTTTATCCGTCTGTTAATCATTGGAGAATGTAAGGAACACCAAAGCAAAAAAGAATAGACTGCTGTAAAGTCTTGAAATGTTATCCTTTTTGTATTTATTTTGTAACTATGGATTTGATTTCAATACCCCTGCATATAGTTAATCATGTTTATGTATAAAAAAATGTAACTTAAAAAAAAAAAAAGTGTGAGTGCAGGCCAACGGGGGAGTAAAGAGGGGGGACAATCGCGCTCGGGGCAATACGAGGCAACAGCGCCTAGTGTGAGTACACCCTTAACTAGTGGGACTAGCGAGTTTAAAGTGTATAACCTTGGCCTCGTTTGTCCATGTTGTATGATTAAAAGTTACTTTCGTTTTTATTGTTTTCTGATGTAAAAGACTGTGTTGTGCTGTTATATTCTTGCCTTATGCGCTGCCTATTAACAGAAAGATCTTGAGACAGGTATATTTTTGGATAAACTTACAAGACAAATGACATATGTTGCTGCCTTAACATTTCTGTACTGGTAAATAATGTTTTATTTGCATGAACTGCTCTGTATAACTTCTGTATTCTCAGGTATTAACAGGAAACAAGCAGCATTGATTCATTGTATTTGCATGATCTCATTATGTTCAAGACCCAATAAACTGTTTTGATGAAATTATCCTTCAAAGTTGTTTGGATATTTCTAGTCTTTGAGTTTAATTTGTTCCACAGTCTCCTCAGCAACACTGACTCCTTCCTGTAGATGCACTGGGGCTCTTTGAGGGACTATGAGGGTTTGAATGGCCTTTTAAGGGCCCAGCTGTATCTTAGCACCAGAACATTACAATAAATGGTAAATGGACTGCAATTATATAGCGCTTTTAACAGACCCTATGGCCATCCAAAGCGCTTTATATTTAGCCTCACATTCACCCATTCATACACCGACGACGATGTCAGCCATGTGAGGCGCCATCCAGCTCGCCGGGAGCAGCTGGGGTTAGGTGTCTTGCTCATGGACACTTTGACACTTGGTCAGGTGGAACCACCAACCTTTCGGTTTGTAGACAACCTACATAAACCACTGAGCCACTGGCGCCCATGAAACATGTGATTTTCTCATATTTGCACATGCAAAACATCTGGTGCTCTGAGTTTCCTTATCAACACTACTAAGTAAATGAAACACATCAGATAATGGCATCAGGTCAAACCAGAAACAGTATGATGACAATAAACATCAAAGCATTTTATCCATATACTACAAAACACAAAAACATGCTATAATATAATAGAAAATAAGAATATCTCAAAAAGAAGAGAAATACAAACCTGGCAGTCGGTTTCATGAGGTCCTGTCATGAGAGTAAGCAGAGCAACAGGACAAGAACATCCACCCTGAATAACATTTTAATAACAAAACAAATCATTGAGTACTCTATTGCCTTGTCTGTCTCATTATTTTATCAAATATTTTACTTTTTAAAATGTATGTTTCAGCTTCTCTGTAGGTCAGAATGAGGTCTGGTGATAATAAACAAAACCAAGACATGATGGTATATGGGAGCTACTGTACCTGTCCACTCCCAAGACATCTAATCTGATAACAATCCTATCTGAGTCTCTGAATCATTCCTCATCAGACCATCAGAGAATACAGTCTCTGACTTCAGTCTGTCAGGATGAAAACAAGATAGAGGAACCATGAGGAAAATCTTTCTGGATTGAGCTCATTTGAAAGGCAAACTCATGAAAAGGACAGGCTGTATTCAGTTCTCTTTCTCTGTAGCCCAGAATGAGGATGTAATTGGAAGCTCTGCAATCTTTTTTCTGCTGTTAGTGATAAACTAAATGCAAGACATACATTTATATTAAAGACTCCATAACAGCAGGAATATAACCTGATTCCAAAAAGGTTAAGACACTACAAATTGTGACTAAACAAAGGAATGCAATAATTTACAAATCTCATAAACTGTTGAAAGTATTGGCTTTGGCTTTCATGAGAGTTACACATTCTAAAAAAGTTGGGACAGGTAGCAATAAGGGGACAGAAAAGTTATATGTACATATAAGGAACAGCTGGAGGACCAATTTGCAACTTATTAGGTCAATTGGCAACCTGATTGGGTAAAGAAAAATCCTCTCAGAGTGGCAGTGTCTCTCAGAAGTCAAGATGGGCAGAGGATCACCAATTCCCTCAATGCTACAGCGAAAAATAGTGGAGCAATATCAGAAAGCAGTTTCTCAGAGAAAACTTGCAAAGGGTTTGAAGTTATCATTATCTACAGTGCATAATATCATCCAAAGATTCAGAGAATCTGGAACAATCTCTGTGCGTAAGGGTGATCTTTAGATGGAACTGGAAAACATTTGCCGCATCATAAAGAGGAAGATGCAACAAAGAAGACTTAAGACAGTTGAGCATCTAGAAACCTGTATTATACAAGACTGGGACAACATTCCAATTCCTAAACAAATTGTCTCCTCAGTCCCCAGACGTTTGCAGACTGTTGTAAAAAGAAGAGGAGATGCCACACAGTGGTGAACATGGCCTTGTTCCAATTTTTTTTAAATGTGTTCATGCCATTAAATTTAAAATCAACTTATTTGTCCTTTAAAATTATACATTTTCTCAGTTTAAACATTCGATATGTCATATGTTGTATTCTTAATAAAACATTGAAATTTTAAACTTCTACATCATTGAATTTTGTTTTTATTCACAATTTGTACAGTGTCCCAACTTTTTTGGAATCGGGTTTGTAATTTAGAGAAATGTTTTAGGTGAAATAGCAAATGCTACATGCTTATGAGATGCTTATCCTTCACAACTAAAACTGTCCTCCCTAATATTAAACCTGTTAAATACCAACTAAGTCTGATCTCTGTATTTAATACAGCTTATAAATAGGCCAGATCATGTTTATTTAAATCTAGAGATCAACATTGTCACTGACAACTTTTATATACAAGGAATTCTTATCCAATCTGTGTGGGAATTAAACTTTGACTCTGTCATTATTATCAGTGTCATGATCTAATACTTGAGTTACAGGAACTTGCACTGTTTCTGCAGGCGCTGCTTCATCTGTGTGTTTAAAGGGTTACTTCAGCGATTAGCATATGGCTTTGTACCAGTAGAAACCCTGGAGTATATTCGAATGATTGTGCTTTCCCCCCTCATATCCCCCCTGAGACAAGAGATTTATGCATTTTATTTCTGGAAAAATTCCTCCTATGATGCATATTGACGATATTTGCATCATAGGAGGAATGTTTGGCCAAAGGCTAAAGACTACAGCCAGCAGAGGGAGCCATTTCCGCATGTTTTGAACCCGCGCATGGGGGATGGGAGATTACACTCAGAGCTCAGCTCGCATCTGCAGGCACTCATTTAAACGGAGCTATGGTGAGCAATGTAAGTCTTTTAACTTCTCAAATTAATTTCTATGAAAGTTAAGCTTGCAAAGTCATGAATTGAAACGCCAGCAGAGGGAATTAGCCAGACTGAATTAGCGTTGTAAATGTATGCCACGAGTGTAGTCGCGATTACCTCAGCTCTCATCACGAGAGCTCATCAGCTCATTTTTTTCACTCCTGCAGTTAGTGCTCAGTGCTGTGATATTTGCGCGGTGACTCACTCATTATATTGAACAGACACGTTCTGTTTTTAACTGTAGTGTCTTCTCCAACTCAGTCACAGTAATCCAGTAAGTGCCTTTGGGAATGGCCTCACAGGGCAGCGAAGCATTCTGGGAATTGTAGTCTTTCATCCCCATGAGACAAAAATAAATTTTCTGTCTTTTCTCAGTCTAGAAGGCACCAAATTCAAAAATAATTTCACATTTCTACTACACTGATGACCCAGTTTAAATACAGATTCATCTTCCCAGCGCTGAAGTACCCCTTTAAACAAATGTGAGCACTATGTTTGCAATAGACCTGCTTCATCTCAAACCCATCTTATTCTAAACAGGTGACTGCACAACTGCTCATCAATGGTATGGAAAACTGGTTGATTAATATACACCGATCAGGCATAACATTATAATCCTAATATTGTGTTGGCCCCCCTTTTGCTGTCAAAACAGCTCTTACCTTTTGAGGCATGGACTCCACAGATGATCGATTGGATTGAGCTCCTCCCATTGTTGGCGCTTTTGGCAGTGGACAGGGGTCAGCATGGGCACCCTGACTGGTCTTTGGCTATGAAGCATTAAAATCAACAAACTGAGATTATCATCTATTAGAACCAGAGTTAAAGGATTAGTTCACTTTAGAATTAAAATATTCTGATAATTTACTCACCCACAATTTACTTACTTTAAATTATCAGGAAATTTTCACTTCGAAGTGAACTTATCTTGAGCAATCTTAAGCAATTTGAGCTACAGTAGCTCGTCTGTTTGATCGGACCACACGGGCCAGCCTTCGCTCCTCACGTGCATCAGTGAGCCTTGGCCGCCCATGACCCTATCGGTAATACACAACTGTTCCTTCCTTGGAGCACTTTTGATAGATACTGACCACTGCAGACCGGGAACACCCCACAAGAGCTGCAGTTTTGGAGATCATCTAGCCATCACAATTTGGCCCTTGTCAAACTCGCTCAAATCCTTACGTTTGCCCATTTTTCCTGCTTCTAACACATCAACTTTGAGGACAAAATGTTCACTTGCTGACTAATATATCTCACCACTAACAGGTGCTGTGATGAAGAGATAATCAGTGTTATTCACTTCACCTGACAGTGGTCATAGTGTTATGCCTGATTGGTGTACATCTGCCTCATCACACACTCGTCTGAACTTCAGACTTACAGCTGATCATCAAATATGTGTGAAATTGGATAACTAGTGTATTATGTTTTTAATTTAAAATAAGTTGAATGCTGTAAAATTACAGACTTTATGCTAAAATCTATTTGAGTATTCTCAGGTGTGTTCAGAGGAGATGAAAAGCTTTCTGTTTCATTTTATGCCGATCTCTTTTTTATGTTTCAAAATTTTTTTTATATTTATTTGGATGTTGGACATCCATGGCCATGAAGACATCGACCTTAACTTTTTTATTTATTTATTATACATGGAAAATGAGCATTAATAAGTTTCAATGGTCAAAACAAACCAAGCATGCAATAATTTTATATTTCAGTAAAACTTTGTAAAGACAATAAAAGCAAAACCTGTGTGTTTTAAAGCAGTGCACTGGCCTCTTTTGGAGCTTAATAATGTCCTCAATGGCCTCTAAGGACCCCAGTCGTATCTCAGCACCAGAACATCATAAACACATGGGGCTTCTGTGAGTATGACAAACATCCTGCTGCTCAGTTTCCACATCAACACCACTCCTTAAAGGAAACGCATCAGATCAAGGCATCAGATCAAACCAGAGACTGTATGATGACAATAGGAGTAAAAAGCATTTTGTCCATATAGGAAAAAATAAAATATGAAATACCATTATACAATACAAAACAATATTATAACATTTAAAAAAAATAAAAAATAGATTTATAAAGCAGAACAAATGTCAATCAGACCATCGGATAATACAGTCTCTTAATTTAGTCTGTCAGGATGAAAACAAGAGAAAAGAATGTGTCTGGTCACTCAGCATAACCATGGTTCCCTGAGAGGAGGGAACGAGAAGTTGCATAATTTACACGTTCTCTAAAAAACTTCTTTCTCTGAAAATTGCTGAAGTCTGATTGAATCACACTATTGCACTCGCTCGAGCAGTGGACAGGCCCATATTGTCAGGGGTCTGTCACTTTGGTCCAGTTTTGCTCTTGGGTTTGTGACAGAGCCCTGACACTGCCATATTAGGTGTCTTTGACATTGGCTGCGGCTGGATGCATCCGACCGGCGGGGAGGAGCAGCAAACAGAGACGTGAAGTCGGACACTTTCTGCTTTGCCGTAGTGACGCTTGCGCTATATTTGCATACTTTATCACAGCTGAAGTTATGAATGCAATATTTGTCGAATATACAGATGTTTCAGAAAACATTTTCATTCAATACTTTATGTAATACTTAATACAGTGTCTGTTTGTAGAAGAATAAAGCTCAACACATAAATCTACACTATCAATGAAGTTGGGTCTACGTTTTTTTTAATTAGTTTTAATTTGATACACATGAAAATATAACATCGCGACTACGTGAAAAGAGGTTTTACTGTTATAAAAAAAATAATTGTGAGCATTAATGGAACAGAAGGCTTTAGAATAAAAACGAAAAACACGTGATCGCTGTCATGCGGTGAATCTGGCCAATCGTGGATCAGCTGTGTCGTCATCAGAGTTTGTGCAGCCACTCTTGAGAATCTGCACCAGCTGCATCAGCCGGCTACTCTCGAATCACTAGCTGTGTCTCATTTCGTTACATTTCGAAGGCTGCGTCCTCCGGAGGACACGTCCTGTGTAGGATGCAGTATACGGAGTGTCCTCAATCAGAATTAAAGGAGACGTCCTTTGTAGGACACACAGGCAGGAAGAATCACGTTGCTATACCAACACGTTCATCCTCGCTGCGCTCTCACGCCAGTTTATTCACCTTATTCCGCCCCTCCCACTTTTAAACCGTTGCTCTTCTGCATTTTGTCATCCGACTTCCGGTAAGCTGACGCGGGACATCCGGTAGTTATTTCAGTAGTTCGAGTACATGTGTTTTATTTAACTAAATACACTACAATCGGCTAAAACAAATACTTAGGTTACTTTCCTGTACAAGAGTGCTCCCTCGTTCATGTTTCTCACACTGTTCGTGTGAATCGCGGCACAGTATGGCGCACAAAATTAAATTTAGCGCCCTCCGCCACTGAGTCTGGTGCTCCTCGTCTTTTGGTGGTGGGTGTAAATTGTAAAGTGCACCACAAAATAATACTTGAGATATTTACATCTACCGTTACTGCTATATGATTACGACCATAGATATACCTGTGATTACGACTAGTAACAACTTGCTCTCTCAGCCGGAAGTAAGAAGTCCCTCTCAGCCGGAAGTAATATGACAAAACGAACGTAATGCCGTCGCCCTTGTTGTCATGGAAAATAAGGTGAATATGAATTAAAATTATTTATAACTTGAAAATTACTACGAAATGTTTCTTGACTTGACAGCAATGTACTGTTCTTAACTTTTATAAAGCGCTAAAGCGTTGTAATCCTGTTAACCACAACACCTGAGTCCTCACTCATTTAATCCATACCTGTCACGTGACACATATACTTAATGCAAAGCCCAATTATCTCTATAAAATTATCTCTAAATAATCTTTTAATTGCAGGAACTGTTAAGAATATATAAAATATGATCAGGATTAAACAGGAAACAATGAGCATAGTTTTACTGTATTTACATGATATCATCATTTTAAAGACCCAGTAAATTGTATTGATGAAGTAACATCAATAGATAGACAATAGACAATAGATTGGATATTTCTAATCTTCTACTTTTTACTAAAACCAAATGTTTTACATGTATTTATTCTTTTAATGGACACTTTCCAAGGAACTTTCCTCCTAAATATCTCCACCAAAAAATCCTCCCATGGGCCTTTTTACAGCAGGGGATCGTTTCAGAAATGAGGTTAAGAGAAAACTTTGAGTATGTTAACCCTGAAATGAGGGAAACTCTGAGTTTTGGGTTTCAGATCAGCTATATTGAGGTAGTTCAATCAACTCTGAGTAGACTGACTCTGAGTTAAGCGCATGCACCACGACTATGAAAAGACACGATCAATGGAGCTCCGTAATTAACATTCACCATGGCAACAGAACAAAAAGTAATTTGCATCTTGGTTGCACATGAACGCCCTCCCATTTCAAAATTTGAATGGGGTGAGCTTGAAATCACGTCTTCGGAAGTTTAAGGAATTTCAGGATTTATCAAATGTCGGCATTAGGATTGTATATCTTCATTGCCTGCTTGGACTGGGACTACTACAACACTCAGGAGTGTGTAAAGGATTTTGTTAAAGAACAGAGAAAACGAACGGTTAGATTGAGTAAGTTTTACTGTATTTTACTGTATTTTCTGCTCACCATAAGCCTGTAACTCACATGAACCCTCATTATGTTCATGTTCAATAAACTGTATTGATGAAATAACATCTGCTAAAGTTGTTTGGATATTCTGTTTTACATTTATTAATTTGGCTGACGCTTTTATCCAAAGTATGGAAGCAGAAATGTGGCGACTACTTAAAAAAAAGAAAAAGAAAAATTGGACTGTGGTCAAATTTGTTTCATTTGGTTCACACATTTGGATAAAACTCAGTGTCTGAACGCCACTATCGCCACATCATAACTAACTTCTTCTTGTAGATGTTTGGTGTGTTTTGTTGAAATTGACTCTTTGAGAAACCACAAGGGTTTTGCATATGCAAACATCCTGGTGCTCCAAGTTTCCACATCAACACCACTCTTTAGTAAATGAAACGCATCAGATAATAGCATTAGGTCAAAACAGAAACCATATGACGACAATAAACAAAGCATTTTGTCCATATACTGCAAAACATGCTAAAAACACAATATTACAAAAGAATATCCCAAAAAGAAGAGAAATACAAACCTGGCTGTTGGGTTTGTGAGGTCTTGTCATGATAAAAAGTAACCAGTGCAACAGCACAAGTACGTCCACCCTGAATAACCTTGGCATATACCTTGACATAGTTTAATAATAAGAGTTCTACCAGAAAAACTCTAGAGGCCATAGGCTATGAAGTACAATACAGTAACAAATTTGTTAACAGACCAGCACATATTATTATTAGAGGTTCTTTGGCATGGCCCTGTCCATAGCTCTCGTTTTGAGGGTAATGGACTCTGCATTTCCTCTGGGAAGGGACCTAAGGGAGACAAAAGCCTTAAATGGCCACAGACAACAACCTTGTTCAGCCACATCGAGACGAAAGCCTTGAACGGCCATAGGCGCCGACCTTGATCAGCCACATATCGATGAAAGCCTGAACCGCTACAGACAATGGCCTGGAACAACCATACACAATGGCCTTAATCAGCCACATGGAGACAAAAGCCTTGAACGGATGAAGGCCACGTTAGGCCACATGGAAACGAAGGCCACGTTAGGCAACATGAAGACGAAGGCCACGTTTGGCCACATGGAGACAAAGTCCACGTTAGGCCACATGGAGACGAAGGCCACGTTAGTTCACATGGAGACAAAGGCCACGTTAGGCCACATGGAGACGAAGGCCACGTTAGGCCACATGGAGACGAAGGCCACGTTAGGCCACATGGAGACAAAGGCCACGTTAGGCCACATGGAGATGAAGGCCACGTTAGGCCACATGGAGACGAAGGCCACGTTAGGCCACATGGAGACGAAGGCCACGTTAGGCCACATGGAGACGAAGGCCACATTAGTCCACATGGATACAAAGGCCACGTTAGGCCACATGGAGACAAAGGCCACGTTTGGCCACATGGAGACGAAGGCCACTTTAGGCCACATGAAGACTTGATTGATCAAACCCAAGTCTTCAAATCTCGTACGACCTAACCTCCCATGATGATAACTGTCACAGTCAACGTCATCTTCAAACCGCACTGTAAGTAAAAACTGCCTGAGACAAACGCTTTCAAGATGAGTTGCCATGTTTGTGTCATTATGCCAACATTATCTTAATGTCTTGTTATGAAAAATGAACTTTCCTTTCTTTTACTTTTTTGCCTTTCTGTCTCATAATATATATATATATATATATATATATATATATATATATATATATATATATATATATATATATATATATATATATATATATATATATATATATAACATTTGCCTCAGCATATTTGAAAAGAAAATCCATTAAAAGGCCAGACTACATTATTTCCCTGTTCCCTGTAACTCACTAGTTAAAATAGCTTATGACTAGGCCAGATCATGTTTCTATTTAAATCTCGTGATCACTATCACTGACAAAACATCCTCATTTAACTAGAATGTGAGCATCAAACTTTATGATATGCTTGCGTTAAAGGAACATACACTGTTTCTGCAGTTGCTGCTTCATCTGTGTGCACGTACATTATTGGAAAATTATAGGAAAAGGGAAACATATCTGCTAAAAGCAGAAGGTACAGCAGTATTGGCAGTATATTGGTTCCAGCGATAACTATTTTTCATTGGTTCTCACTGTTGCAAAAGACACTGTTTTTGCTGATATATTCTTTCCAAATGTACCACATTGTTTTTAACAAAACACTGAATAAGGAACATGTTTTTGCTGTATCTAAAGAAAATGAGTTTTTCTATGTTGCTGTCTGCACCACAAGTGCTCTTTCTCATTCTGCATTTGCCAGTATTGATTATGTTTCATTCCATGTTAGTACTGCATATCATTTACCAAACGTGATTTGTTAAATCCTGATATATAAATTAAAACAATGTCTGTTTGCATAGTTCCAAATGCATTTTATATTTATAATTTTATATTTCTTAAGATTAAAACTGCATATAAGAAGAGTAACAGAGTGAACAGAGCTTAAGCAAATATATATAATAATGTCAGAGACATGGTGGACCCAGCTGTATCTCAGCACCAGAAATCTGTGGAGAAATGGGACTGGGCTGGTGACACAGCAACACTATTGATAAAACATCAAAAAATGGCAACACGTGACACACCTCTGCAAACTAAAAGAGACTCATCTATGACTTTTGGAACCAGACTGATCACTTTGAGAACAGGCTTCAAGTAGCATTCCTACATAACACAATAGAACAATGCTGCAATGCATTCAACACAAATACTCGGCTTTTGCACTTAATGTTTGTCTTAGAAGCCGTATTTAATATAATTTTTTACCTCTAATACTCCACTGTCAAACAGTCTTGAGCACGCCGTCACTTCCAGTGTGTGAGGTCTGTACACGATAAGTTATGTAAACTATGCCAGACCTTAAGCACCAGAAGTGATTATTTTTTTTAAATATTTAATATAGTAATTTAATTTATTTTTTCATTTAAAGATGTATTTCTTTATATTGGAAATATTACTAAAACTAAAAAAAAAGCATCCTTCCCTTACATGGCTTCTGCGAGGGGGAAAACACATCACAAGAATTCTCTGAAAAGAATGTTTGAACTCCAAATAAACGCCTCCTTATAACCTGCCTACACTTTGTAGACACTGTATATACAGTCTATTTAAAGATGTATTTTAACAGTATCTGAGGTGTTCATCTGGTTTAGATGGTGGAGAACATTCACTTTCAGCCTAATGGAGGCAGCAGAGTAACCTACAGTATCTCCTCTACAGAATATAATGTCTTACTTTGGTTTGGCCATATAGACATCAACATGAACCTTTCTTTTGTAGTCTTTGTTTTTAAATGTATATGGAAAATTGAACATGTTTCAAAGGTCAAAACAAACCTAGCATTTCAGTAAACCTTTGTAAAAACAATGAAGCTAAACCTGTAGGTGTGTGTTGAGGCAGTGCACTGGGGCTCTTTAAGGGCCCAATGAGGGCTTTAATGGCTTCTAAAACCCCCTGCTGTATCTCAGCACCCTAACATCATAAACACATGGGGCTCTTTGTCATATTTTCAGTTTATATATGGCTTGCGTTTGATATGTTCCTTGGTTCAGTTTCCCGCCACTCCATTGTTTCCATGGTGACCATCATTAGTTCAGCTGCGTGTTATTAATAATCTAATTTCTGTCTGTGATTTTTAACCTGCACCCTTCCCTGCACTCTTTGTCCAGTCCCCATTGTGATGGTGTGTTTCCTTACCCGTCTGCCTGTACCTGAGCATTATAATTAAAGTTTTAATTTGATCTTCTGATTCTTCAGTTTGTTCCCAAGATTACCACACAGAGATAGATGACTGGACCAGCCAAAATAAACTGGGCTGAAGATCATCTCTACCTCTGCCAAGATGGTCGTCCTCTAGAGCAGTATGTGGAGGTGTTTTTGGAGTTTTCACATCAGGTAAGTTGGAATGATACTATGCTCAATGCTTATGTAATGGGGTAGTTGTAGGACTACAAATTAGATGGACTACGAACCCCTTGAGTCAACATACTATAAAAGGAAATCAGACATGTTGGTGCCCTCATTGTGGTACCATGTGCTATGTTTGAAAAAAACATCACTGCTTCTCATGCTTGTATAATGGCAGATGAAAAGACCAGTGGTTGAGCAGCATAGAACTGAAATGTGAAGGTAAGGGTTGTGATTTATGATGAATAGAGAGAGTATCTAGTTTTAACATTTGTATTTGCTTTGTGTTAGTGTCCTTGAGGGAATGGTGTTGACTGGCGCCTCAGAGAATTAAGCAGATATATTTAGCAACACAGGTATTTCTATTAATTTAATTTACTGAACAGGGAGATTTGTTTCTAAGCTTTTTATATTGTAATTTGTAATTCCTAATCTTTTATAGGGTAATCATGATTTGTATTTTCTTTGTTTTTACAGATGATGGATGATTGCCGTTTACTTTATTGAAAGTGTTTATGGCTAAATGAGTATTTGAAGAGATGACTAATATTGATTGGTGTCTTGTGTATCGAACTGGCAAAGTGTTTTTGTTTTGTTGTCTTTTGTTTGGTACTCATAACAGGTGGGGTTCCCATTGTCTTATATATGGTTTACTCTAAGATGGGAGGGAGCAATTTGTAGTGGTTTGATTTGATTTATTTTTGCTTTGGAGTTTGGAGTGAAAAGGTGTTTTATTGGTGATTGAGTGTGCGCTTACTTGCAGAGCGATTTCCATTGAATATGATTGGGAACCCTGTCTGTAATAGTTATAAGTTTTGTTTCTTTGTTTTTATTGTTTTGACCCTTTGCCAGTTCTGATTACTTGTGGGGCTATTAGTGAATGTTGTATAATAAACCTTGTTATATGTGCAAAGAAACACGCTGTGGTTGTTGCCCTTTTTGAGTTCTCCTCATCTCTTGTTAGATGATGGGGTTACAAATGGCGTAGTCGGCAGGAGGTTTAATTTTTGGGCAGCGCTGCAGTGTGTTTAAATGTGCATCTTGCAAATGTGCAAAAATGTCTCTTTCTATTTTATTTGGTAATAGCCTTTTTTGTGATATTTAATTGGTAATTTTGTAAGTACACGTCAATCGTGCAAGAAGAAAAACGGTATTTATGGAGCAAGAGTTGACAGAGTTGTGGGAGCAGATATGTAGTCTACAGGCTACAAATGAACAGTTAATGAAAGAGCGTTCAGAATCCAGCTGTGACGTTAACCAACCTGTATCCAACCCTAATGCTCCACCTTCTGTGCCTTTCAGCAGGGTGATGTATGTTCCTCAGGAGCGGAAGTGTCACCGGTTCGTCAGGGACTTGGACTCTAATTTGGACATTGAGGATTGGATTGAGGATGCTGAGGCCTGCATTGGGGATGGGAGTTGGACTGTACGAGACCGTGTAGCATTTCTGCTAGATCATTTAGGAAGGGAAGCTTGAATGGAGATTAAACTTCGACCAGCAGCTGAACGAGAAACTCCTGAACTTATCTTTAAGGTATTAAGAAGTATGTATGGTGCAAAGCAAACATTTGTGCAGCTGCAGAAGGGGTTTTATGATCGAAAACAAAGAGAGGGTGAATCCCTTGTTGAATTTTCTCATACACTTATGTCTTTGATGGACTCTATTCTCATAAATCGAACAGATGGCGTCCCAAATGCTGACCAAGTTCTTCATGATCAGTTTGCGGAGCAAGTTAATGATGTAGCGCTTAAATGCGAACTCAACCCATAGACCGTAAAAAAAAAATGGACGACTCGACATCATCCGTTTCCGCTTGGTAATTTTGAAGCTTTTAGGCGGCCTGCATGGCGCGGACATCTTGGGACCGAGTCTGCGCAGTAGCGATTTCGGGACCGGAGTTGCGTAGTAGAGCGCAGGAAGTAGAGCTGTGATATCAAAAGCCCGCTCACACTCTCGCAGATGCAGAACAACTAATTATGTTGGTGTGAAATAAACAGTTATGGAAATGTAGAAATTAAAGCTAAAGCTAAATTTGCTCCCAAAAATGTTGAAAAAAGTCAGTTAGTGCATCAGAGAAACCGTCAGTCTCAGCTGTCAATCATGATGTCACACCCCCCGTTTTTAAAGCATCAAATAACTAACTCAAACTAAACTTAAACAACGAACACTTGAAATGAAATCATCGTGATGATAACCGCCTTCAGTGACATAAACTAACTTTGGGGAAAAAATATTTGAAGTGTAATTTTATTATTTAGTTTGCCTTGCGTCCATTAGAAAACACAGAGGGGCGACAATACTGGGACCGGTCACCGGGGGGCGATCGAGGCACGAAAGCTTCAGTAAATGAGAGGGAGACTGCAGGCTTGACTCAACCGTTTTGTAAGACAAACTCCTCACTGTACTTTACTTGATGTTCGAAGCGAAGGTATAAAGCCTAGTTCAGACTGCACGATTTTCAAACTCGTCGGGTCACTGCTCTATTCACAATGCATGACTATCTGGGGTATTATTCAGTCACTGCTGTGTTCACACTGCACGATTGTTTTGACGACAGAGGAGTTCACACTGCATGACTGTACAGGAGGAAGAATCGCCGACAACTCTCTCGCTCTCCAGTGCGTAAACTACGTTGCCCAACTACACGTGCGATGTGCCGAGTAAACAACGCGAGATCACACGTGCGTAAGACCGGAGTTCTCGCGCGAGACTTTGAATTGTTATTTAAAATGATAAACTGCACAATGTTTGCTTCAAACTGTATGTGCGCTGATTTGAGGAGAAAAATAAAAAAAGATTATGGCGGAAGAAATTGTTGGAGAGACAGAGAGTCAGGATTGTGTTCTGCAAAGACAGTTTGAGGTAAATAAACAATTTTGTGGTGCTGCTGCTGTGGCTGGATGTGCAAATGTTTGGGCTTTGTTTCTGTTTGATAGAATTGTAAATATATCTATTAAAATACTGATATTCTGCTCTATAACTCCTCCCTGAACGTCCTGCTGCCCTGTATCTCACTCTCTCATTGGCTGTCGGTCATCGCCGATGCAATTTTCAGTCAGAACGCTGTTCACACAGCAGGAGTTTGAATCGCCGACAGGTCCAGATATTTAGCATGCCAAATATCTCACCGGCGTCGGCGATTCTCTCTGATCACGTCTTTGATTATTCACACTGTGTGATTGTCACTCGCGTGCACGAGCACCGATTTGCCTGTGATCTCCGGCATTTGTCGGCGATTTCGGAAAACCTGTCGGCGACTCTAAATCAGGGCAAAAATCGGGCAGTGTGAACTAGGCTTAAGATGGAATGAGGAAGGGAAGAGGGAAGTGACTCCCTCTGCTGCTCAGTTATGGTGTAATGTTCCTCAGGGTAGAGTAATGGAACCACAGATCCACAAGGAATCTCCTGAGTTAAAAGAAATCAAGCTGTTAAAAAGAAACGGCTTGAAACAAAAGAAGCTGTTAGAGCAACAACGGGCTCAAATTGATGAGATTACTAAGCGTCTTGATCATCTTAAACCCTTGAGTAATGAATCTTTCATCTCTTTGACAAGGCAAAATTCTTTTAGAAAGTGTTTACGTTGTAATAAACAGGGTCATATTGCCCGATTATTGCAGACAACCATGTCCTGGTGAGTCTGGATCTAGGCCAGCTAGGGTGACTACAAGAGAAACGCTTAGGGAGGATGATCAACCTGTCTCCCCCATTGCTACTAGTCAGACTACTGAAGTAGGCACTGAAGGTTTAAAAACCTCAAGCCTGGTTTGTCCTACAGTGGTACAACATCTTATTGGTGAATGTCCCACTGTTATCATTCAAATGGGGAGTGTTCATGTTTCATGTCTGCTGGATACTGGGTCAATGGTGACCACCATAACAGAGTCTTGTTTTGACCAACATTTTTGACAGCTAGCACCAGATGCTTTAAAAAAAATGTGGTTGGCTTCAGCTAAAAGCTGCCAATGGTTTGGACATCCCCTATGTGGGGTATTTTGAAACTGATGTTAATGTGTTTGGGAGAATTCTATCTAAACAAGGTGTATTGGTTGTGAAAGACCCAGAAGTCATTGTGTCCAAAAAGAAAGGACTGGTTCCTGGCCTGTGGGGTATGAATATATTAGGGCAGTGTTATAATTAATTATTTGAAGAACATGGTTCAGCCTTATTTTCAGTCCCACAGGTTAAAGGGGGGGTGAAACACTCAGTTTCAGTCAATCTCATGTCAATCTTGAGTACCTATAGAGTAGTATTGCATCCTTCATATCTCCGAAAAGTCTTTAGTTTTATCATATTTATAAAAGAAATATGGGCTGTACCGAGTCTTTCCGGAAAAAAACGAGCGCCTGGAGGCGTATCGTGTGGGCGGAGCTAAGGAATGACGAATGTGCACAAAGCGGTGATGTCCTCAAACGTAGAGAAACCCATCGCTATCTCAGCTAATACAAATAATGATCCACAATCAAATCTGAGGCTGAAATAAATTGAACAGGAGAAACGGCAATGATATGTTCATTCACGGCGGTGAATGGTGTATTATAAACCTTGTTATATGTGCAAAGAAACACACTGTGGTTGTTGCCCTTTTTGAGTTCTCCTAATCTCTTGTTAGATGATGGGGTTACACTTACTTTAAGATGGGACTTGATGAGGAGGTTATTCGGTTTTTGTCTCCTGGGCATTATTTGTCCTTGGTCGAGTCCATTTACTTCATCCTTTGCCTTAATGTTTCCATTTTCATTGGTGAAGACGTTAAGGAATATAGGAACCCTCTTCCAGTCCCACCTTTAAAGTGCTTGGGCTCTCCAACTCATCTCAAGTCTGCAACCAAATGCTTCACATCCTTAACCTGGTTGAAACCATATCATTCTCAGTAGTAAGTTATGGTCTGGCAAAGCTTCATAGACAAATAATTTCCAAAGGGGCATCACAACGGACGTCGCTTATAGACCTAGAACCAATCGGAGCGATGAAGATGATGTAGTATGCAGAGCAGAGAAACATCTGAGACAGCAATTCTCTGTTTGTGATTTCAAAAAAGATGGCTTTTTTGTTGCAAAGTTGCAATGGCTTCTGACGCCTTTTGCCATTGTTGTAAAAGAAATATGATAATAGCTGGTGTCCATCGCCACTCCATCAAAATTTTTGCAAAATTTGGAAAACCTCATAGCATCCCAGACCGACTGAAACATCTTGGATTGACAGTCGAACAGAGAACCTCAAGCTCTGATTGCATTTGCCCCCGTTGTAAGGCATTTGTATTGCGATTAGAACGTGATTTGCAATATTTTGAACATAAAATAATATTGAGTCTTTGGAAAATTGTGTCTCTCAAACTTTATTCAAATTCAGTCATTTCAGATTTGTTAGAACATTTTCAGACTTGAGCATAGTTACGCTAGTAAATTATTTATTTATAATTTTTACATACCAGATCTAATGTTAGTCTGAGGAAATAAGCACAGAAAGGCCAGATACAGAGCTGCTCTTTGGTGTTAGCACAGATCACACTCCCCATCCTCCTTATCAATGTAGCCGGTGTAATCCACATCTGGTAGCCGAGTGTTCCCTTTCAGTCAGTACACTACACTCTAAAAAATGCTGGGTTAAAAACAACCCAAGTTGGGTTGAAAATGCACCGACCCAACAATTGAGTTGTTTTAACCCAGTGGTTGGGTTAAATGTTGCTTAAGACAACCCAATTGCTGGGTAAGAACAACTCAACCATTGGGTTAAAACAACCCAATTGTTGGGTCTGTGCATTTTCAACCCAACTTGGGTTGTTTTTAACCCAGCATTTTTTAGAGTGTACGAGTTACGTCAGTACTGACAAAATGGGGGTTTCGCTAAGAAAGCCAGCTGCCTTCAATCTCAATCAAAATATCCAATGACATGGAAATGTCATGGGTCTGCGGAATTTATCTAATGCAAGCCTGCCCCACAGCGTGGTGTAGTGACTGGACCACATATAATAATAAATTAAATTAGCTCAATAGGGAATTATGGGGATTAATATTTAAATATTTATTATTAATCATAACTGGTTATGATCAAACAATAAATCTTCAAATCACCCAATAGGACATACCTAACCTAGGTATTTAAGCAATATAAATTTGGTTAACCACAATGGATTGCAATTAACGAATATATATTAAATCATTATAGAATAACCTTTTAAAGAATTAATTCAAAACTCATCTGATCCGTTCTTTTAACGAACGATCAGTACAATCTCTTGTCAACTATCAAAGCTTTTATTCTTTCTACCAAATCTCTGGGAAGGTTACTCTTCTGGCCACAAAGAATAAACTTTCCGAGCTCTTGGGATATTAGTTAAAGTATTCAGAGACTCATGAGAGCTGTGGCTAGATCTGAACATTAAAGTGACTTATGTCTTGTGAGCAGTAACAAGGACAATTAAACATGGATACAATGGTTTTAATAATTGCATTTACATTTACATTTATGCATTTAGCAGACGCTTTTATCCAAAGCGACTTACAACTCAGGAGAACAGGAAGTGATCCGTCAAGAAGAGGCAACGAAACACAAAAAGTGCCCTATATACCAAGATTTGTACACTGCTCAGAGTAGCAAAGACCAGAAAAGGAAAGAAGAAAGGAGAAGTAGAGGGGGAAAGAGGTTTTTATTTTTATTTTTTATGTAAGATTAAGTGCTCATGGAAGAGATGAGTTTTTACCTGTCTTTAGAATGACGCAAGTGATTCTGTTGTGTGTATGGAGGACGGAAGATCGTTCCACCAACCAGGAACAATGAAAGAAAAAGTTCTAGAGAGGGATTTCATGCCTCTCTGTGACTGTACCACAAGCCTTTGCTCATTAGCGGAGCGAAGGCTTCTGGTGGGGGTGTAGACTCGTAGGAGTGAGTCGAAGTATGCGGGTGCTGCGCTTGTGGAAGATCCATGAGCAAGAGTCAGGGCTTTGAATTTGATCCGGGCAGAGAGTGGTAGCCAATGCAGAGAGATGAATAGAGGTGTGACATGAGCCCTTTTGGACGTGCAAATACTAGACGTGCTGCAGCGTTCTGGATCATTTGCAGCGGTTTGAGTGCACAAGATGGAAGTCCAGCCAGAAGCGCATTGCAAAAGTCTAGAAATGACATGGGCTTGTACAAGAAGCTGTGTTGCATGCTCTGTAAGGAACGGTCTGATTTTCCTGATGTTGTGCAATGCATACCTGCATGACCGAGCCGTCATCGAGATGTGGTCTTTGAAGGACAGCTGGTCATCAAAGATTACTCCAAGATTTCTGACCGACCCTGAAGGAGTAATCAAAGATGAACCTAGCTGGATGGTAAAATCATGTTGTATGGTGGGGTTAGTAGGGAAAACAAGCAGCTCAGTCTTTGCTAGATAGAGCTGTTGATACTACGATACTAGCAATTGATACTACGAATACATACGACTAGATAAAGAATACATGTATATACAGAATAACGACAGGTAATGAAATAGAAAAGGAGAAAGAAGAGAAAGGAAGGGTTCAGAATGGCATTTCACAAACATTACTACAGAGAGCCAGCAAAGAACAATATCACTTTAAACAGGGTTACTAGTCTTAAACGCATCTAAATTTCGATGGAATTTATACTTGCATGGGTTGCTTTGTGTTGAGTATAAAAGAATGCGTAAGGGTCCTTCTCAGAGTGTTCTGTGAGCTGGAGCGCTCTCTCTCAGTTCTTTCAAGCGATCTCCGATCAGCGGGAAGTTTGAAGGTAGTTTGAAAGTGAATGTTGCCAAAGGAGAAGAAGGTTTCCTTCGAAGTTATGGAAGTTCCTTGATGGTGTTCAGTGCCTTTGTCCAAGGACTGAGTAGCGGAGCGCGCTGACTTCAAAGGAAACAACTACTCTGACTTCACCTCTTAGCCAGGGCCGAAGCCTCATGGCAAGAGGTGAGCCGGCTTCAGAGGACGGGAGAAAAGGTCCGAGGACGAGTAGTAAAGAGACCAAAAAAATGTTTCCACTTGTCTTTTAAGACTATTAATCCACACCCCTTTTGTGTTAGTTTACCCAATCCAGAGGGTGAATTCTGAGCGGGAAAAATTATCTTTGTCTCGGTTTACAACCTGCTTTGCATGTTTTATCAGGTGTCGTAAAGGGTGTCGATTTTATACAGATTTACTCCCAAGTTTGCTAAACGTATTAATGATACATTTCATAATCCTATTCTGTGCATCGTTGATTAAGACAAAGAGAGAGGAATATTTGGATATCAAACAAGTTATGGCTGGGAGATATTAAAGCAGAGATACATTCTTACAAAGGAATACAAGCATTTAAAATGAACTTACATTGTTTATACATGACTATGTTGGTATGACATATGGAGCATACATACACACAATGATACCTCATATACAGTCTGGAATAGTTTTAATTAAAGCTTCATAAGGAAAGTCAGTGTGTGTGTTTCGGGACTCTGCGTATCTCTGTCTGAGAGAATGTGAAAGGGGGGGGAACAGGGTTCAAGTCATGTTACCAGATCACTGCCTGTCTCATTTCGACTGGGTCATAAAAACTGTCTTAGGTGTCAGCTTCTCTAGACTTGTTGGCATCGGGCCCCTAATTTATATGTGGCTAAAAGCTATCCACCCTAAACATCAGAATTGACTCATCTTTGATCCTGATGAGAGAGACTCCAGACGCTACATTGGGTATAAACGGCGTTGCATAGCAGTCATGCATTTGTTTCTGCTTCGGAACCGAGTTTAAACTTGCCTACCTTAGCAATCTTCTCTTCAAGACGAGTATCTCCCCAGAGTGTTGGTGTGACGGCGCATTCCAACGGGTTCCGCATTCCTGTGGATCTGTGCAGGTCCGTGTCCAGAGCGCTCAAGGCTCGATGATTGGTATCTGGGGGCGGCCTGCGCCGAGTGCGCCCGCCAGCCTCCAGTGCCTTTCTTTTTTTTTTTTTTTTTTTATTTGTTTATTTGTCAGGGAAAATGCAGTGCACATTATTACATACATAATTATCATAGACAAGCCACAACAAAAAATGTGTAGATGTGTTGCATAAAAGGTTTCTAGCCAATAGGCTAATTTGCAACCCCAGTCCCTGGTCAGGCCTTTCTAAAAACATATACCCAATTTATAACCACATTACACAAGACAACACATCATATCCCACACAGACAATCCATTAGAACTAAAATAGCTCAATGTCCACATATTTGATTTTCTTTCAGCCAGAATTTCACCTTTCTATTAAATGTTTTCAGGTCCGTTTCTGTTTTTATTTCTGTTGGTAAATCATTCCAAAAACGGGTCCCTATCACTGAGAAACTTGACTGGCCAAAAGTGGTTTTACGCCCCTCTGCTATACAGTTGCCACCCACTGCTCTCCTAGTGGCAACTTTCCTTATGTTTATTTTTGTCACAAAAGGACAGAGTACGGTCGGAGCTAGATTATTTATACATTTAAAAATCAATTTAAGAAAAGAACTTGATAAAACTATCAAAATTTAAAAGCTTATACTTCTGTACAATCACGCAGTGATGCCACTTAATTGGTTTCTGATCCATTACTTTCAGTGCTTGTTTATGCAATGATATAATGGGTTTGACTGTTGTCTGGGAAGCTTGGCCCCATACAGTAGCACCATACGATAAATGAGAGAGTATCATAGCATGAAAAAACAGTAAAGCTGCTTTGACAGGTATATGAGTCCTAATCATTCTAAAACAGTTTAGATTTGTCCGGACAGTCTTACATAGTTTATTAATATGTGCAATGAATTTGAGTTGGGAGTCCAAAGTAATACCTAAAAATTTAAATTCCTCAACTTCCTCTATGGCTGCTTGATCTATTTTAATAGTACATTTAGCTTTTCCTCTAATTGAGAAGCACATAGATACGGTCTTTTTGACGTTAAGCGTCAGATGATTGTTTTTAAGCCATTGGGATATACCCTCCATTTCCTTAGTCAGGATTTCTGCTACTTTAGTCGGTGTCCTAGCTGATGCATAAATGACTGTATCGTCAGCATACATTTGACAGTTGGCTGACCGACAGCACGTAGGTAAATCATTTATATATAGACTAAAGAGCACACAACATTACCCTTGTCCAGCTTACTCTTAATGTTCTCGGTAAGGTAGCAATTAGCCATTTCTGTAGAATACCCTACTCTAAATCCAAACTGATTAGAATTGATAAGTTTATTACCTTCAAGATGTTCTATTAACTGTTCTATTATAATTTTCTCTAAAATTTTGGATAAAGCTGGCAGTATTGAGATTGGCCTATAATTGCTTGCTTGATTCCTTACGCCAGCTTTGAAAATCGGTGTAATAATGGCTTGTTTCCAACTTTGTGGGAATTTGCCTTCTCTGATGGAAAGGTTTACAAGATGGGTTACTGGTTTAATCAAGGCAGAACAGTAAGTTTTAATAAAATCAGTATCCAACCCAAATATATCCTTTGCCTTAGATTTATTTAATTTATTAATAATTTTAAGAACTTTATCCTGACTAACCTCTTTAATTTGAAAAAAATCTGATTGGTCAGACTTTATGGTCTGTGATGGTGTTACTGGTTCAAAAGTCTCAGCAAGCTCCTCCACAGACTGAATAAAGAAATTATTAAATGCATTTGTAATATCTGAATTTTTAGTGCTGATAACTCCATTCACTTCCAACTCAGCTATTCTTTTTTGTTGACTAGGCTTAAGTCTAGTAAGGCTATTAAGATGCTTCCAAAGGGATGCACTATTTCCTTCCGATTCCTCAATCAATTGCATAAAATAAGCTGTCTTTGCCTTACGCAGTTCTCTGACTACTGCATTTCTCAATCCTTTAAAGATGAGAAAGTCAGTATTTGTTTTGGAGAGCAGAGATTTTTTCAATGCATAGTCTCTTTTTTTCATTAGCTGACGAATGTCATTGTTCAGCCATGGTAAGGAGGCTTTTCGTTGCGTGCCTTTGAATATCTTACTATATTTTCCAATCAGATTTGTAAGGGTTTTCATCAAGGAGTTACAACAATTTTCTAAATCATTTGATTGAACAACATTATTCCAATCTAGATTATCTAACTCATTTTTAACTTGTGTCACCTTATTTTTGGGGATACCCATGTTCCCTGGGTTACTTTCGTTCATAAATTTGGGTAAACGCTGTTTAGTAAGTTTCCGTACAATCATGGTCATATTGTGATCAGAGAGGCCTGTTAGTAAATTATAAGTTCTAATGATTCTCTGTGGTTTATTAGTGACTACCAGATCTATCATAGTTTTACTCGCTCGTGTGATCCTTGTTGGACCTTTAATTATCTGATGAAAATTGTGTTTTGACAACAGTCTATTTAATTTTTTACTACGGCTTTTCTCTAGCCAATTAATATTAAAATCACCAAGAAAAACAGATTCAGTGCAAGTGTTTACATATTTAAAAATTTTGTCTAAATTCTCATAAAATGAAACATCATGTGATGGTGGGTTATACAGCACTATAATGTTAAATTTCATCCTAGAGGATAATACAACATTTAACGCCAAACATTCTAATGGTGTATCCAGTTCAATTTCATTACATTTCAGAGTATCTCTAACGTAAAATAATACGCCTCCACCAACTTTTTTAGATGTTCTATCCTTTCTATAGCAAGTGTAACCAGGGATATCAATCGTACTGGTCTGGATATTACTGTTCAGCCAAGTTTCGCTCAACGCTAAAAAATCTAAATTAGAGTCGATTAACAGATGATGGATCTGATCCCATTTAGGCAATACACTCCGAATGTTCAAATGTCCACCTAGAATACCCTTAGGCTTAGACATCGGTTCCCATATTACCCGTGCGTGATTTACAGTCTGAAAAAATCTGAATTCTCGTTGCTTCCTTACTGATTGGACTCCATCGCCGTATGTAATTCCTGTTACCTCGGCGACGACGTCCGTCCCTCCAGAGTTCAGCCGCTGCACGCGCAATCCACCCGCCGGTGCACCCTCCGGGGAAAGGCCAGCAGGAAATGGGCCTGGATTCAACTGCACGTCCCCAGACAGCAAAATCAAAGCCAAGAGAACACCGAAATCACGCCAACCACATCCCCTCCGACAACGCCGCTCCCCCATCGCGCCACGATGGGTGAGTTCAGTTTGTTTGGTGTTCAAGCAGATGGCAATGTTGTTTTGTTTGCTCGACATGCCGCGACGTAGGTGATCAGATTGTTTGGTGATCGAGTAGATGACAAGGTATCCATGTCCAAAAAAATTTAATCTCGGTAATTCATTCGTATTTACTGACTGGTTGTCAGCCTGAGACATCTGTTTGTTTGCGCTTAGGTATCGTCCAAGTGGCAACAACAGAAGCCAACAGCAAAGCAGAAATAAGCAAACATTTCCTTTATCTGTAAAGTTGTTATTTAACTGGTTTCTTAGTTTTGTTCTTAAACCAGTAACTTTTTGAAAAGATAAGTTAGAAAGTATTGGAGTGGAGCCTGACCAACCACCCAACACATCTGCCGCCATCTTCCCTTCGCCAATTCCCAATTGGCACCCTCTTTCCCGAGGTGCATAAAGAGGTGTCGAAGTCGTGGAAGGCTCCATTGTCTTATCGCGACCGTTCTTCAGCCGCTTCCACCTTCACTGCGCTCGATGGGGGCGTGGCTAAAGGGTACACTGGGGTTCCCCCCCGTGGAGCGTTCTGTTGCGATGCAACTGTGTCGGAAGAGCGCCACCGCAACCCAATGCACACCTCCAAAGGTGTCTCACACGCTCCCGCCGCATGTCGCAACTCGCCCGCCACCTCTTGTTATGGAGTCCGAAGCATCTGAGGGCCTGGCTAGAGCTCCCCAAGCTGTCCAACTGGCTCGCCCACACCATCAGGTTTGGCTATGCGTTTCAGTTCGCACGATCTCTTAAGGGTCGAGATCGTCCCTCCGGCCGAGATGAAGTCCGACTTTTACAGCCCTTACTTCATTGTATCCAAGAAAGGCGGTGGGTTACGGCCAATCCTGGACCTGTGCATCTTGAACCGAACCCTACACAGGCTTCCCTTCAAGATGTTGACAGCCAAACGCATTTTCGAATGCGTTCGTCCACGCGATTGGTTTTTCAGCGATCGACCTGAAGGACACATACTTTCATGTCTCCATTCTTCCTCGACACAGACCGTTTCTTCGGTTTGCTTTCGAGGGGAGAGCATACCAGTATGCCGTACTCCCATTAGGGCTGGCCCTGTCGCCTCGTGTCTTTACAAAGGTCGTCGAGGCAGCCCTAGTGCCACTCAGGCAGCTCAGGGTTCGCATCCTGAATTATCTCGATGACTGGCTGATCCTCAGCCACTCGCGACAGCAGGTTTGCGAACACAGGGACTTGGTTCTCCACCATCTTGCCCGTCTGGGCCTTCAGGTCAACTGGGAAAAGAGCAAACTCTGCCCAGTGCAGAAGATCTCTTTTCTCGGTATGGAGATTGACTCGGTCGCCATGTCCGCGCAGCTTATGAGCGAGAGCGCGCAGTCTCTGCTGGCCTGCCTTCATAAGATCAAACGCAGGAACGTGGTCCCACTGAAACTTTTTTCAGAGGCTCCTGGGGCATATGGCATCCGCAGCCACAGTAATGCCACTCGGGTTGCTCCATATGAGACCGCTTCAGCACTGGCTTCGCGATCGAGTCCCAAGGTGGGCATGGCAACGCGGCGCGTTCCGGGTCCAAGTGCCCCCGTCTTGCCACCAAACCTTAACCCCGTGGAGGAACCTCCAGTTTCTACGGGTGGGAATTCCCTTAGAACAAGTTTCCAGGCATGATGTGGTATCCACTGATGCCTCTGCCATGGGCTGGGGTGCCATATGCAATGTTCATGCTGCCGCTGGGGCCTGGAAAGAGCTCCAGCGTGTGTGGCATATCAATTGCCTCGTTGCTGGCTGTACGGCTTGCCCTGCACCACTTTCGAGCCCTGCTCAAGGACAGGCACATATTGGTCCGGTCAGACAACACCGCAACAGTAGCGTACATCAACCACCAAGGTGGTCTACACTCCCGCCGCATGTCGCAACTCGCCCGCCACCTCTTGTTATGGAGTCCGAAGCATCTGAGGTCGCTTTGTGCCATGTATGTCCCCGGCCAACTGAACAGCAGGTCCTCATGGTCACCCCATATTGGCCGGGCCGGACCTGGTTCTCCGAACTCATAATCCTTGCGACAGCACCTCCTTGGCCTATTCTGTTGGCCTATCTTCTGTGCCGCCGGGAAACAAATGTGTGACTGCTATGCAACGCCGTTTATACCCACGCTGTGGGGCGGGCTTGCATTAGGCAAATTCTGCAGACTCATGACATTTCCATGTCATTGGATCGTTTTGATTGAGATTGAAGGCAACTGGCTTTCTAAGCGAAACCCCCATTTTGTCAGTACTGACGTAACGTTTCCGTTCCCTTCCTTCAGGGAACGAGGGTTACATATGTAACTGAGACGTTGTTCTTTGCTCGAGTTTTAATGAAAAGGAAAATCGCTTAACCGACGCGATGGCTGATTCGAACAAGTGATATTCCACAGCGTCATCTTTGTAATGTAAAAAATCCGTTTCACCATCAGTGCACTATTGTCATTGTGTAAAGCCCGCCCGACGTTTCTGATTGGTGCTGTGATTTCTACGGATTAGAAATTGGCTTGAATGGGCTATTTGCCAGACTACTTGCAGAGCAAATCTAAATTTGCCCAAAGTTGTCTGGGTTTTCCCAGGCTACAAAATCCTGAACATTGGCCATTTAATTTGCTCCAGAGGACACTCTAGCCCCAGACTGCAGCACAGAGTCCATTCCAGCCCATGAGTCTGCTCCAGAGTCTGAACTAAGTCCAATGGAATAGAAAGAACGGTCCCGTCATGGCCTCCGTGCCTCAGTCATCAGCCAAGATGGCCCCATCTTTCAGTAATCACCTGCCTGTTCCTGAGCATCATAATTAAAGTTTTTGTTTGGTTTTGATCTTCTGATTCTTCAGTTTTTTTCCAAGATTACCACACCGTGACACTCTTCTTGTGTTTGTGTATGACAAACATCCTGGTGCTCCGTTTCCACATAAAAACCACTCCTTACTAGTGAATGAAACGCATCAGGTCAAACCAGCAACTGTATGATAGGAATCAAAAGCACTTTATCCATATACAAAATGCAATTCTAAAATACAAAAGTCAAAAATAATGAGAAATATAAATGTTTTAACAATGGAATATAAATACAGAGATAGATAAAGAAAAACAAATGTCAATACATTCAAAAAGGTCAATTTAAGTAACACATGCTGATATGACAATAAACAGGCAGCTTGGAAGACAGATTCTTGAAATTGCTGTTTTTGTTTTCTCTCTCTTTTAGTTTTGTCTGTAGATCAGAATGAGGTCAGGTGATAAGAAACAAAACCAAGACACCATGTCCACTCCCCCATCTAATCTGACAAAAAGAATACAGTCTCTGACGCGATTGTGTAAGCATTTTTTTTTTTTTTTTTTTTTTAACCATTAAAACGAGTGATGCATAGTATCTTTGCACCTTCTAAATACCCTGAAAGTTTTGTCTCCCACCTAATATCAGCAGATGCTCAGTCTATTCTGCACACATTTTTCAACAAGGAGATCTTATCCCGTATGAGGAATCCAACATTGATTTTGCCATTTTTAGGCCTTTTAGTGTCATGAGCTACTACGCGAGTTACAGGATTTGGTTCTTTTTATGCAGGTTCTCATGAATAAATGACAGATTTTGTGTTTACAGATAAAGTTTCTGGTATTTCAGTGTCTCGGCAGGTCTCAGAGGCTGTTATTGCTGGTTCTGTCTTGCCGTGTGTTTCACTGAACATGATCTTAAACATCAAGACGCTGATGTACACTGGAGAGATGATGACAGAAAGATTGTTTGTGATATAATCAAGGGTAAAGATTCAGTTGCAGAACAGGACCCACATTACAAGAACAGAACTGAAACATTCCTTGATGAGTATCTGAAAGGAAACTTCTCCATCACATAAATGAAGGAAAATACATGTGTGACATCCCCATCTTATTCTGAACAGGAGACTCATTAACTGCTCATCAATCACATTAACTATATCCTTTGACAAAATGGCAAACACAAAATAAAAATGACGACATGTCTATTTATTCTAGCTCTGCCCAACACATTCTAGTTGGGCCACATCAGATTAAAAGATGCATGTGTCTTTAGTAGCATAATCAGTAGAGCGTAATGGGGCATGCACACATTTTTTTTAATTACATACAAAAATCAATGCAAAGACGCAAATTTGCACTGGGAGACGCCTAAAAAAACAAGTTATCCCACAAGTAAACTAGAGCGAGAAAAGCGATGCAAATGTTTTCTTCGTTTTTGTTGTGCACACATCATAAGGCTCATGGAAGTAGGTTTGGACACGTTCGACCTGGGTTCAAATCTGCCTTTTGCCGAGCTCGCTCTTCTCGCTTTTCCCATCACAAATCACATCAGAAAGGCATTTACTTTCAATAAAAATAAAGAAAATGTGCTAAAAGTGGAAATATAATGCGTAACGACACGTATAACAATTTTAATACAATACACCCGACACCATGCCTACACTATATATATATATATATATATATATATATATATATATATATATATATATATATATATATATATATATATATATATATATATAACATTTCTGTATGGGCAGAGTACTCCCCGTATCTCTGGTTAGGATAGTAAGGTGAGTGTGTGTAGACCAGGTGGTGGAGGGATGCAGAAAATAACTGGAGAATGATCAAAGGTGAGTCGGCTACATTTTTATAGGCCTCCTCTCATGCTGATTGGGTAGATCATTTGAACATGCTCCTCCCAAACTTTGTTGATAAAACATCATTAAAGGTGACTTGTCTTGATATTAAATGTGTAGTCAATGTCTTTACTTTTAACCTTTAACACATTTGCATTATCTGCTCTATTCCAGCCAGCACAAACTTATGTTAACAATCCACCTAAAATGTGAGGTATGTTATGACTGTGTGTAAGTTATGTTATAGAACAAAATGTGAGCCTTTCATCAATGTTAATCACAGACAAATTGTAAAATCCCACAGAAAGTTCCAATAGGAACAAATGTACAATGTATCCGCCCCACCTGGAATGCCTTGTACATTTACTGAGCAGTGTTCCTGGATCAACAATATTAGCAGTTAAAGAAACAGTCTAAACTAGAACCCCACACCAAACACAAACTAGCCCTAAAATCAGTGGAAAATGTATAGTTGATAAAGATGGTGTACAAACCCAAGCCAAAACCTAATATTGGCCCTAAACCTAACCCTATAATTAAATTGGTCGATAGTGATTTTTTTTTAGGACCAACAAGGATGTTGATCCAGGAAGCCTTACTCAACAAATATGATACGTTGTATTTACTTAACTTTTTTTATGTCAACTGGTTCCACGTAACTGGGTTATGTTGAATTGAGTTAACATTGTTTATTTCAGTAAACTTAAGTTTTTCACGTAAGGTTAATTTAATGCCTTTAGTTGAATGAGGTTAACATTCTTAATTTTGTCCAAAACTATTAAATTCAATTATTCTAAAATGATTATCAAACAAAAACCATAACAAGTAATCCAGTGTAATTACAAATATTATTTAACAAAAAAACCTTTTACAAAATCTTATTGGCTATAGCCAGAAGATGGTTTTGTTACATTCATGGCTCGTTTGTTTTTAATTCATCGTGTGTATGTGTGTGTTTATTATCATGTGTATTGCTGTGTGGTGCAAAATACAAAAGTGTAAAGAATATAGAGCTATTGATGAAGGTAAACGTGGAGGAGAAGCCCCGGATTGATGTCCAGGTTTGACTGAGTGAGGATGAGGATAACTTAGTTATTAAATTAAACAACATTAACTGTTCACAAACACAAACCCTCAACACCTCAACGAAATGATCTTGTGGCAACGACATATGTCCCTGTTCCTCACAGCCACAACAAAACAAAGCAGCACCATAGAAATACATGTTGACTGGATCATTTCATTTAGCCAGTCAAGCTTGTATACCCTAGTGAAAAAAAAGTATACTAAGTATACTTGCGGCCAGACTCATTTTCAGTATACTTGAAGTGTGTTAATGACTAGTTAACTTGAAGTGTGCTATTTTGACACAACTAATTTTGTACTAAGTATATTTAAGTTGTAATTAAATAGTGTTAAAGCACAACTTTAAGTGTATTTAGTATACTTTTGTGTGCTAAATTGGAACAACTTTAAGTATACTTAGTACACTTTAAGTATAATGACTAATTACATGCTTTAGTGATATTAAATGTGATTTATTTGTATTCTAAGTATATTTTATTTGTGTTAAGTATATTTTATTTGTATTATAAGTATACTTTATTCGTGTTATAGTACACTTTATTTGTATTATAAGTACACTTTGTGTTATAGCATACTTTATTTGTGTTTTAATAAATTACAGATTAATTACCAGTATATTCAGAACACACAAACAATATACTATTAATATATTTTATTTACCTTGACTCATTCAAATGACTTAAAATATACACTTTGTAGTCAATAACAATACAATGTGTTATTACTTAGCTATACATTGTACAATATACTTTGAATTACATAATGTCACACAAAACAGTATTTTAAATGTGCTACATTACATTTTAATGAATTACTTACTGACTTACTTTCCCAATGTTGAATGCATTTGTTTTCAAGGACATTACAATAAATTAAATCAAATCTAACACACATAACTAATAAAGAGACATTTCATTAAACATTTTCTGGTGAGCTGCTCAGTACACTTGCGTCTGATGGCCGCTTACACATAAATCTGGGACAGTTGACAGCAAACACTCGTGAAGAATGCAATCTGTTAACAGAATATACGAGATAAGGTCAGGTGCATGTTCATTCAACTTTTTATTCACGTTTAGTGACATTACATAGGCCTATTACTTACCTCCAAACAGAAGGACTTTTTCCGGTGCTTTTCGGGATCACGTAACGTTTGGCCATTTTATTCCAAAACAGTTTATCGTCACCATCAAGGTCAGGCAGCGATGTGACGTAATTGAACTGGTCCGAAGAATGAGCAATGTACTTTCCGCTTTCAGTGTTTTATTAAATAAATAATGTAACGCAACATTGTACTTCACCTGCAAGGCTGCAAACCTCCCGAGAGTGAGCGTCATAAGGACGAGTAGCGTCAGCAGCTCTGCCTCTGATTGGCTGCAGGCATTGAGCAACACAATCTGATTGGTCACAGATCAATGAAGAGACATTTGAATTCCGATAAGAAACAACTATTTAACTCCTATTTTCTTGCGTTGTATTTTAAGTGTGGTGTTGGATTCTTCTTTGCCAGTGTAAACTTATTAAAGGGGGGGGGGGGGGTGAAACACTCAGTTTCAGTCAATCTCATGTCAATCTTGAGTACCTATAGAGTAGTATTGCATCCTTCATATCTCCGAAAAGTCTTTCGTTTTATTGTATTTGTAAAAGAAATTTGGGCTGTACCGAGTCTTTCCGGAAAAAAACGAGCGCCTGGAGGCGTATCGTGTGGGCGGAGCTAAAGAATGACATATGCGCAAAGCGGTGATGTCCTCAAGCGTGGAGAAACCCATCTCAGCTATCTCAGCTAATAGATATGATCCAGAATCTAATTCGGAGGCTGAAATAGAAACAGCAACAGCAGGACGTCCGTCTCTGTGGTAAGTACTATATTTAGAGGCCTGTCAACATGACATGATTCGGTTTATGGACTATTGTATGCGACCAAACCTTAGTAGCAAGCAAAACGGTTTTGCACGTCAGACTAGTGTAACGTTATAAGTTACAGAGAACAGCAATGAAGTCCGTTAGTGCATTTAAAATGACGAAGTACGCGATCGTGTCGTTTACTGATGTTTACATACGCGACGATAAGCACAGCACAGACATTTGAAGCAGTTTTACTTACCGGCTGCTTCCAAAGCAGGACCGAACCTTTATCGCTGGGACGGCTCCGTCAAAAACACACTTCTTGGAGTGTGGAGATCCACTTTGCGATGCGACTGAAGCATTTCTGCGTTCAAATCGGTTCAAATGCAGCGCTGCCTTCCCGGAATGCTGTGCTGAAGCGTTTAAGTCGCCTTAATGTCAAAGTGGAGGAATGAAGTGGAGCGCGGCGCGGACTATAACCAACATTAGTGTTCACGGACGACTGGATCTGCAGTTGAGAGCAGTTTACTGTTTACAGCGTGCATTTCCTCTCTCTCGCTCTAGTGACGCGAGCGCGCACCCTACCAGGAGAAGAGCCCGTACGGCCCATACAAGGACCTTCCGATCTTTTAACGTCAAGCCGACCCATACTCGAAAAAAACTCTCCGAAACTTGTGAGAAACCGGAAGGAGTATTTTTGACACAGAAATACTCTATCAAACGTCCAACATTCGTTTTTGAAACTTTAACTATGTTTAGGATGGGAATCCAAGTCTTTAACAGTGTAAAAAGCTCAGTATGCATGAAACAGCATTTCACCCCCCCCCCCCTTAAACCTATTTACACTTAAATCACAACTAAAGTAGGGCTTATAGCATACACTGCATTTAAAAATGGGCTTTTAGTCCATATAATAATTTATTTATATAATAATAATTTATTATCACTTATTTATTAATGCTGAAGCTTGAACAGTTAAGCATGAATAAATAACCGTAAACAGTATTTATAACTTTTAAACAGCTTAATGATATTAATTATGTATTTTTAAAATATGCTTTTAGTGCATTGCTAACAATGACAATTTTGAGCATAAGTTTAAAATATATAAAAAACTATATTTTAAAGTAATGTTCAAATAAGTACACTTTACAAAAGTACACTGAACGTTCATTTAAAGTATATTTTTCTAAAATATATTTTTAGAAAATATACTAAAGTACAATTATTTTAAAGTGTGTTAAAAGTTGTATTGTGAAATATGATGCTAATATATTTTTTATATATTTAGAAATGGTACATTTTTTGTAAGTATATTTCTAATATACTATCGGAAAAGAGAATATATTTGAAATACAATAAAGTATACTTTTTTTCACTAGGGCACACTGTCATCAAACCTCTTGAGGGCAGCAGAGGAAACATATTACACCTGTGTTTGGTCTGCCAATGATGTGAAGTACTGTGTAAAGTTTGAGTTTCCACATCAAGCAGAACTCCTTAAACACAAAAGATAAAGACATCAGGTCGAACTATTGAAGAACAATCAAACTGAATGCCTCTGTGTGTTTCAGAAAGAGTGTGATGATTATAGGCACAGAAAACATTTTGTCCACATAAAACAACATACAAAACGATATGCTATGATACTAACAGTACAAAATGCTAATACATACAATACAGAAAATATAAAAAAGAAGAGAAATGTAAACCTGGTGGACATGACAAAAGAGGACGATAACACCAACACATTAACATTTAAATAACAGAACAAATCACTGTACTTTTTTACTTTTTCTGCCTCGTTGTTATTATTTTATCATCTTTTAATTGTGTGTAAAGATGTCTGTCTGTAATTTAATGTTAGCAATGCTTTGGCAAAGTAAAGATTATTCCCATGCCAATAAAGCCTTGAATCTTGAATGTATTCACATTATAATAAAGTAAAAGAGTATAAAGTAAAACAAATGTGTGTGTGCCAATTCAAAAAGTTCAAATAAATTAAGACAAGGAACACCCAACCAAACCAACTTCTGATACTGTGGGTTATAAACACAGTTTGAAAGGCAAATTCGTGACAAGCCTGTGAGCTTTTACTTTCTCTCTCTCTCTCTCTTAGTTTCTCTGTAAGAATGAGGATATAGAATAAACAACACACACTGTGCCTGCCCTCTCAGCTGCTCATCTAGTCTGATGACAATCCGCTCATAGTTTCTCCTCCCATCAGATCATCAGAGGATATCAGCCCAGAGTCTCTCAGCTCTTCTTCAGTCTGTCAGGATGAAAACAACAGAGAGGAACTGTGGGGAAGAGCTTACTGGACCGAGCTCAGATAGGAAACAGAAAACAGGTAATTTCTTGTTGTAGAAGATTTTTTTATTATTATTCATATTTGAAAAACGTGTAAAAGCCAGGCTGTATTTCCCTGATGTTTTCGATTCTCTGTAGGTCAGAATGAAGATGTTACTGGAAACAATAAGCTAAAGTCAAGACGAGACAGAGTATTAAAGACTCAATGACAGCAGGAATATATGAGACGTCATTCAGAGAAATGTTTGACTTGAGGATCAGGATCCAGAACACAACGCTTCCTCAGAGGAGTTTAAGAAAGAAGCTTCAGTCTCATCCTCATGTAAGTCTGAGGACATTTATTATTTCACTGCTGTTCATTTATTATTTCACTGCCGTTCATTTATTATTTCACTGCTGTTCATTTATTATTTTACTGCTGTTCATTTATTATTTCACTGCTGTTCATTTATTATTTTACTGCTGTTCATTTATTATTTCACTGCTGTTCATTTATTATTTCACTGCTGTTCATTTATTATTTCACTGCTGTTCATTTCACTCATATGATCAAATATCACATCAGACAGAAGGTTTGTAGAATGTACAAAATATTGTGCTGTTTCAATAATATATATATATATATATATATATATATATATATATATATATATATATATATATATATATATATATATATACATTTTTTTCCCACTGAAACAGCGCAATATTTTGTACACTGTAAAAATGTAAAAAATAAAAATAAAAAAATATATAATTGGTTATTGGCTACTTACCATGGTGAAAAACTGAAAAAAAAAACATGAAATTTTGCTATAAAATACTGTAAAAAATATATTATTATTATTATTATTATTATTATTATTTTACAAGTTAACACACTATGAATTACCAGATAGTTTATGCATTAAAAACAGTAAAAGGACATTGCCAGGTCATTACACATCACATATGATTTATATATATATAAATAATTTGCCTATTATTTTTTATCAGTAATGCACATTAGTGGGAAATGTATGTAATTGAGTTAATGTTTATTGCATTATTTAAATTTAAATGATATGAGTTAATGAAATATAGTTTGGCATTCTGTAAAACTGGAACAGCTGCTTTACTGCTTTACTTTACTGCTTTTACATTTCTTTACTGTAAATTTAACAAAATATCTTTTACACTCTAGTCTAACTATTGAAGATGATAATCGAAGCTTTTGTCGTGTCTTTTCAGACAGATGATTGGATATGCAATGACTGAGATCAGAAATATAATGATAATAATAATGATGTAAATTCAGCTGACGATCAGGAGTGTTTAATATACTGAAGTTCATCTGAGAAAGAATCTGCGCATGTCTGATCAGTTCACGTCATTCTGTCGTCGTCACGTCTGATGTCATGTCCTGTAAAACGCACGACGTACGGAAGCTGAAGAGTTACGATACTTTCTGTTAAAAAAATTATATTTCAACCTAATATAAAAATAAAAATAATCTATTTTTATGCAATATAGTCAAATACATGTGATATCATACACAGTCAACTCCAGTTAATTATAATATCTGGCCGCTGTGATGATCAGGTATGTTTGTTGGATGCAGAACGAAGCGATGTTTGGATACACATGACGGCCTGTTAGCTTGTTGCTCGTGTTTGTGTTTGGCCTGCTGTGTTTTGATTGTCAAATGCTTTATTTAAACTAGAATTAAAAGGGAAATCTTTTAAGTGTTATTACAACATTAAATATGAATTGGTTCATTAATGATCATAAAGTTTATATGCATGGTTTATTTCCTATAACTTATTTTGAGTGGTTAGCTCTTAGTATTAGCACTTTTTTGTCCTTGTTCATGTGCAGGGAGTTTAGTTGATAGTTTAATGTGTAGTGAATTCAATGTTATTAATTGGCATATGGTAAGATGGGTAAAGATGGCCTTAAGGAACATTTACTGCCAGCTTGTAGAGATGAATTTAGTGACATTTGTGGTCAGTAAGAAAGCTAAGTATGGGAGGGACACCCTGACCTCTCTCACCATCTTACTTTTATTATGTGTTATGTGGAAATCAACCTCATGATTTTAGGGTTGTTTCACTTTTTACCATGCTAGTTGAACCAAAGGAAGCTAAATGAAGTTTTTGTTTCTGTTTCTCCAGTTGCAGATTCATCTGTGTGTTTGCAGTGCTGATAAACAAAGGTGAGCATCTGAATAATCTATATTCTATGTCTTGTATATCTATATGTGAACACCAGATAAAGCTCTTTAAATGTGACAGTTGAGTGTGAGGATTTTACAATGGTATGCAATGTGTAACTGAAGACTATGGCCTGAAAGCTCTGTTGTGCGGCATTATGAGCCACACATAGTGAGAGTTATAAGGTCTAGTAGTATGACCATCTCTACATCTGTTGCAGTGGGGTCTTGTTCTTGCCACCTCGAGAAAACAAACAAATGTCTTTGTTCTTGCAGAGTAAGTTCCAAGCTTTAACTGTCAAACATGCGTGTTGAATCCTATAATTGTCGGGGGCTGCGTGTTGGCAACACTGCTGGAGATAGGGTTTGACGTATGGTTGTGGATAACCTGCTACAAAAATGTAACCGTTTGTCTGCAAGAAACTTTTTTGCCTAAGCAGGACCTAGGAAAATGTATCTTTTTTTAATGACAGTTTCTACTGAGCAGGGAATTCCACAGCAGACGACAAAAACACTACTGAGACACTGAGGGGTATAAAAGCTTGGGCCTTCTTTGTCTCCTCAGTTCACACTTGACGCAGGCATTACCTGGTTGATTGTGGATTCATTCTTGCAAGGATTAAATCTTTATAAAGACACGATTGGCTAAGGTTTGTCTCTTATTCAGAAATGCAACGGAGTTAATATAATTTTGCCTAAACACTGTTTACCCAAAAATTCTATTATGTGCTTGGATGTGAATTGTATTGATATCTTCCACCGTGAAACCCTCTCTGCATGTATGACAGTATTGTGGGTTCAATGTATGAGGCTTGTAGACCTTACCTTACACTACCAGTAAAAACAATCAACATTAAGCCAGGCTGGAACAGGCATCTTGAGGCACATCATGCAGAAGGGTAGCATATAGGGTTGCCACCCGTCCCGTGAAATACGAAATCGTCCCGTATTTTCAGGAAAAATGACGCGTCCCGTATCAAAGCAATACGGGACGCGATTTGTCCCGTATTTTACATAGGTCCATCCGCATTGTGTGAAGACACGTCCTATTCTGCCCCTAATTGGGTCGCTGCCGTCGTTGGTTTGTTTGATTGGTTTGTTTTAGGTTCACGGGCCTTGAATCACGGCCAATCAGAGTCAGAAGAGGAGGGGACCCCGCCTCGCCGGTTCTCTTCTATATGGGCAGAATCCATTTGAAACGATGGCGGAGGCAGGTCCAAATACCCTATATCAAAATAATTTTTTGATTGATAACGTTAGATTTAGTATGCTGCCTATTAAGAAATAATGTTAATAATGTAGGCTACATTAATGATGTTATGGTATGATTTGTTTATTAAGGTTAAGTTGTACAGTCAGACACAAGCATTACTTTAATAAGAGATAAGATATATATATATATATATATATATATATATATATATATTTAATACATATTTAATCAAAATAGGACCTTTTAGGAATAAAATAAACAACTATTTGTTATGCTTAACAAATTTAAATAATTGCATCATCCAAGACTATAGAATTAATAATAGACTTTATAAAAATGGAATAATACATAAATATATTTACTTAACTTACCAAAAATAAAAATGTTGTTAAGTTTTTTATTAAAATAAGAAATGATTGTAGATATTATATCATTTACAGTTATTTAGGTGTGGTTTCACCTGTTTAGATGGTGTTACTGCAAACAATGAGAAATATTTTAGTCAAAATCTTTGTTCACAACACTATAAAATTACTCGAGTCAATTAGCAATTTCTTATCTACTCCCCTCTAGGTTACTGCAGATGAGTTTTTTTTTTTTTCATTGTCATAGCTGTGTATTATACTGAGTGCATCTGTTCACACTGATTTCAATAGCAGATATCCTATTATAATCATATATACAAATTATGAAAACATGTTTTAAGTTATGATATACAACCACTGCACTGGCACACCATCGGGACTGTGGTCATCGTGGCCCCAAGGGGTGTGGCCACCGCTGCGGCAGGCGTCCCTTATTTTTCTGTATTGAAGGTGGCAACCCTAGTAGCATATAAGGCATGGGTGCAGGCAGGAAATGGTCCGATCCTTGAGTATAAAAAGCTTACCAGAACTAGACTCAAAAATGCCATCTGTTACATTCAGTGGTGGAAAGAGTACTGAAAAGCATACTCAAGTAGAAGTACTGTTACTTGTCAAAAAATGTAGTTCCAGTAGAGTAAAAGTACCTGTCCTAAATACTACTCAAAGTAGGAGTAAAATCAGCCCTTTTAAAAGTCCTCAAGAGTAGTGAGTATTATGCTATGAATCTTTCCTTATACCCTGCTAATTAAAAATGTAGCTTATTTTTTTTATGGATGATTCTCAATAAGAACAAAAAAACCTGAGATCACCAACAGTATTTCAAAACTTTGACCATATATTTTTTTTATTTTACTGCTAGCACGAATAATACAGCCATTTGAGAAAGCAACCAATAATCTGATAACATTTATGACAACCATTCTGTAGAGGTTTTCTTGTGGTTAATTAAAAAAGGTCGTTCATTAACAATTATTGAGTTCTTTCTTTTCAAGACACATTCATTGCCTACTGCTTTAATTTCAATAGATGTCTTTTCTGTAGAAAAAAAAAAAAAAAAAAAAACAAGAATACACCTAAGAAATCAGAATAGAGTAATTCTTTTCCCCACTGATTATTTTTGCTTGCAATAAAAAAAAAAATTAAAAAACATGATTTAAATATAAATCCCATGTTTTATTAAAGTTATTTGCTACATGGACTACAATTCTAAATCGCCATGTGTGAACATATAAATTTGCACTTCAATATGCTGACAGAAAGTAGGTTTATGTGTTTATATGTTAAATGAAGTCGATTTAAGGGACACAAATCTAGCAGTGATGATCGGTTAATGCCTAATGTACTTTGAAGCCTGGCAAACAATCAAGCTGAAGTGAAGAGTTTCCAGCAGATGACACGCGAGTGCAGCGCTAACAGAATACGGGCCGTGGGCATGTATTAGAAAATGTAATATTCTGCTGTCAATTTTTTGTAATTGTTTACCGCAATTTAACGATGTCAGTCATCATCATACAGTAGCCAGCACTTACCCCCTTTCATAAAGCGCCTCTCACTCTCACACTGGTCGCAATGATTGATTTGACGGGAGTCACGCGTGTAACGCATGGAGACGCAGGACTGATTATTCATCTTAGACAATCACATTGACAGGAAAATAAATAAACATAATGTAGCGACGGTAGGTTTAGGGAAAATAGCGCAGTAAAGTACCGATAAATCACTTAAAATGTACTCAAGTAAAAGTTTAAAGTTTTTAAATGACTTTAAAAAAAGTACAATTCCTGAGAAAAACTCAATTACTCAATTATAGTAGCGAGAGTATTTGTAATTCGTTACTTTACACCTCTGGTTACACTGAACATGAACAGGCTATGAGAGCAAACTCAGTGGCTGAGAAAATTAGGGGTAAGGACAAGCAACTGCCAACACATTGCTCCCATTTGTCAACTGGAGCTGACAGTATTCATTTTCAACATTTGTAATGTAAAATTACAAAGCCGGGGGGCCCCGACTGGTCCTTTACATCTGCCGCAAGCTCTCCGGAGCTCGGCGGTACCCACATTTTCACAAAAAGAGCAGTTTCCTATCCCCCTGGGCCCCAAGAGGGTCAGGGTGGCAGTTCACGACGCCTCCGGGCTTTGTCTCTCCCTCCCTCCCCTCCCCTCGCCAGGGGGCAGCAGAGTGGGCTTCGAGGACGCCTCCAGGCCTTCTCACCCACTCTCTGCCCCACCCGGGAACACTCAGACAACACTCCGGGCCGCCCACGGGCCTCCCGAGTCGGGTCTGAGCATCCCACCTCCTTGCCTCCGGGCAGCGAGCAGCCGAGCGGGCTCCGAGGACGCCTCCGGGCCTTCTCACCCGCTCCCTGCCCGCACCAGGAGTGCTCGCACGACACTCCGGGCCGCCTCCGGGCCTCCCGAGTTTAGCCAGAGTACTCCGTTGCGCTGCCCAACCCCGGGCATGTCTGTGGTGCCGTTGGTCCCGCTGGTACGATCCCTGGGAGCGTGGCTACAGCTCCCTCGACCGTCCCGTTGGCTCATCCGTACCATCAGACTCGCCTACGCGATTCAGTTCGCTCGCCGGCCACCCAGGTACAAGGGCGTCCTCTTCACCTCAGTGTGAAAGCAGCGATGCCCAAGTCTTGCGTTCAGAGATCGAGGTCCTCCTGGCGAAGGACGCGATCGAGCCGGTTCCTCCAGCCGAGATGAAGACAGGGTTCTACAGCCCCTACTTCATCGTGCCCAAGAAAGGGGGTGGGCTACAGCCAATCCTGGACCTGCGCGTCCTGAATCGGGCCCTGCACAAGCTCCCGTTCCGGATGTTAACGCAGAAATGCATTTTTCAATGCATCCGTTCCCAGGATTGGTTCGCAGCGATCGACCTGAAGGACGCGTACTTCCATGTCTCTATTAGTGATGGGAAGTTCGGTTCTTTTCCGCGAACCGGTTCTTTCGAACAGTTCGTTTCCATGATCCGGTTAAAAAAACCGGATCACCGGTTCTTTTACGTCTTTACGTAATGACGTCATTTCTATCATCCCCGCGGATGAAAATACATTCAAACACATCCATATAAAGTATTTGTAATTAAAACTCAGTATAGTAATAATTATAATTGACATCATCATCATCTTGGAAACATTTTTTCATTTATGTTTTGCAACAGCACTTAATAGTTCACCAAATCGAACTGAATCGATTGTTACAACATCTACTTCAAGATATTAGTTTTATTTCTAGTTTGAGAGACTGTCACTGTCGTGCAAACACTGATGTTTTACACGGATGAAATAAACATACATTGACATAATAGGCCTACTTACACAAATCCTCAGTGTTCACCCATGCTCATGTATTATCAGCATCAGCTGTCCCAGTCCGAGAGAAACAGTTCGGTTACGACGCTCTCACGCATGCTCAGTATCTCCGCTCACCGGTTCTCAGAATCGAACATGTCCGAAAGATCGAACGTGTCCGATAGAAACGGTTCTCGATTCTGTACCGGTGATCCGTTGCAACCGGTCGATCTGACTCGAGAATCGCTGTATGTGTGTGTGTGTGTGTGTGTGTGTGTGTGTGTGTGTGTGTGTGAGCTGAGCTGCGATCTGCTGCAAGCTGAATAGTCTATATCAAACCTACTGTTTTGATTACATGTATTTTAAAATCTGTATCGACTTAGAAATAAGATAAAAGCTGTTCCAGAAAATATCATGCATTATTGATAAAACAAATAAATGTTTAAAATCTGTTGTTTCCAAAACTTTAAAATAATATAGTGACAGCTTTATGATGCTTCCAAACGTGATTAGTTTTGTACACTTAACCTTCATTTCGTTCCTCTGAACAAATAACACGCATGCGCAACTCATCGGCTCATCGGTTCTCAGTATCGAACGTGTCCGACAGAAATGGTTTTTGATTCTGTACTGCTGATCCAAGGATCCGACAACCGGTACGTTCGGTTACACGCGCATGCTCAGTATCAGCTGCTCGTGAGTTCATCAGATCTCTCAGCAAAACATGTCTCACTTTAGCTAACGATTGGAGTTACAACATCTACTTCAAGATATTCGTTTTATTTCTAGTTTGAGAGACTGTCACTGATGGCAGAAAGTTAATATCTACAGTATTTGTGGGATCAGCTCTGATTTGAGACGCGAACCGTTTAGAACGATTCAGTTCGATTTGGTGAACTGGTTCGACCGGTTCACTATAAAGATCCGGTTAAAAAGAACGATTCGTTCGCGAACCAGACATCACTAGTCTCTATTCTCCCTCGACACAGACCGTTCCTACGCTTTGCGTTCGAGGGAAGGGCATACCAGTACAAAGTCCTGCCCTTCAGGCTGTCCCTGTCGCCTCGCGTTTTTACGAAGATCGCGGAGGCAGCCATTGTTCCATTTCGAGAATGCGGCGTTCGGATTCTCAACTATTTGGACGACTGGCTCATTCTCGCCCAGTCTCGGGAGCAGTTGTGCGAACACAGGGACATGGTGCTCAGTCACCTCAGCCTGTTGGGCCTTCGAGTCAACCAAGAGAAGAGCAAGCTCTGTCCCACTCAGAGAATTTCTTACCTCGGTATGGAGCTGGATTCGGTCAACCAGACTGCGCGCCTCACGGAGGAGCGAGTCAGGTCGGTGTTGAACTGCTTGAATATGCCATTCTGCCATATCTGCCATTCCACTTCCTATTCATACCGCGCTGCGGGGCGGAGCGTGGAATGTTCGGATCACTTGCCAATCTCCAATTGGCTCGTTTTTATACACTCGAAGTGGATAGGTCTCTGAAGTCAGATCCCAATTCGTCGGTTCAGTTCCGACGTACGTCTCCGTTCCCTTCTTCAAGAAATGAGGGTTACATACGTAACTGAGACGTTTTTGTCCTTCAAATACAATAAAAGTTAATAGACATAGACATAGCTGAAAATGTGTACCGTGATGCTGTACTATTCTGCTTGTACAAATTTTATGTAGTTGGCGAACTAGCAATATTTTTCTTTGTGTGAGACAGTGATTAATGAACATATCTCACTCAGTGTGGCATCGCACGTAGAGAGAGCTTTTTTCAGGTCATTCAAATTCTGATTTTGGCTGCCCCTGAAACCTGAAATAGTGTAGGCTACACTAGAAATCTGAGGTCATTGAAAAACTAAACAAAATTTACTTTAAAGTCTTTTATTCAGCCGCTTGTGTGCTCACACGTACTTCTCCTTGTGAACACGTTACACCGATTCTTTCAAAAAAGCACTCTTCATATGCTTTATCCTGGCTGAAGCACTTTTGTTTAATCTATATTAAGAATAATATAATCAGCCTATGTTACAGTTTGAAGTTAAAGATATTAATAATAATAAAGTGGGAGTCTTATGTTTATTTGACAGTGATTTCACATTTCTTATTCGTATAAATGCTAAATACAAATAAAAGGTGAACATTAATTTATTTGTACTGTTTTTATTTCTAAAATATGATATAGTTTTATAGGAGGAGGTTTCATAGACTTGGCAAATTCATTTTTCAGAAGTTTGTATGTACAGACATCCTTTGTTGTTGTTCTTGGTAGTTTCTTTAATATATTTCATATCGGAATTATATCGTATCGACCGAAATTAAGAAATATATTGTGATATGAATTTTGGCCATATCGTCCAGCCCTACTACAGAGAGACAAATATTGTAGAGTTAATTCAGAGTTAATTAGGGGTGTAACGATTCGTTTTAACAACGATTCGATTCGCATCACGATTTGAGGTTGTCGATACGATTCAAGGACGATATTGGTTAATTTAGAACGATACGATGCGAAACGATTCAGTGACTTGAAATTGATTCAGTAAATTTTTAGCCAAACATTTCAATCAGTGTGACTGAAATAAACAGATGAAGTTTCCTAGATTCCTGTTGTTTCTTTTAAGGGAATCAGAAATCAATGAATTATGGATATAAACAAACAAGTAAATAATTAATGGCAATTGTGTTCAGATTTTATTTGAATAAAGTGCAACCAACAGTTTAGGTTGAATGAACAGGAAGTTAACCTTTTCTGCTCTCATTTTCAATAAAAGTACAGTAAGTGCAACTAACCAACATACTACTACTGCTACTTCTGCTTGTTTTTCAAAATAAAAATATTACAATATTAATATCAAAAATAAAGTGCAACTAACATCTCTTCATGTTTAACTAACCGTAGGTTTACCTGCTACTTTTGCTGTTGTTTTTCAACATAAAAATAATACAAATATAATATTAATATCAAAAATAAAGTGCAACCAACATCTCTTCAGGTTGAATGAGCAGAACATCTTAGAACATCTCCGTCTTTACAAAAGTGCCAAAGTGTTTCCACCATAGACCATAAAAAAATACGTTTCCACAAACTGGACCGCAATAGTGGCCTGATAGTTTTTCTAGCTCGTTGGCTTCTGCTCTGTCATCCGCTGTCATGACAAATCCTGTCCGTGCTGTGTTTTGTTTTCTTTGCGCTGCTGCTGCCGCTTGCGGCTGACGTCACGTATAGGCTGACTGAATGTTTAACGCCTTTATCATTAAAAGTGCTAAGAAAAAACATCCATATAAAGTCTGACGTGCTTAAATCAAATGCGTTATTTCCTATTATCGATACAATCGATCGATTACCTTTTAAAACGATATTAGATCGATATATGTCGTCTGGAAGGCCAACTTGCCGAGCACAGATCGATGTAGTTGGATCATTGGAATATAAATCGATACATCGATGTAGTAGATGAATTGTTACACCCCTAGAGTTAATCACCTCCAGTGAAGTCTGCCGAGCAGTAGCACAGCTATCTAGAAATAGCACCGTACGTTTGCTATCCCTAAGGTGGCAGTACTGCTTGCCATTTGCTTTTCTGGATTCATGACCTGGTCTGTTGCCTGAATCTGTGTTGTCTGTTACTCTTGTGCCTGTCATCAAGAACAAGGTTGGAAGTTTGGACAATTATAGGCCAATAGCTCTAGCCAGTGTGATGTCTAAAGTACAGGAAAGGAGGGGTGCTGCTCTCAACAGCTTTCTTCAACTTTTACATGGATGAATTATCCAACCAATTATCAAACCAGGTTGTTTAATTGGAAACACCTTGGTTAATCATTTTATGTATGCTGATGATTTGGCCATCTTTTCTCCAGCAGTGCTGGTTTTCAGCAGCTCCTCAATATCTGCTCTGGTGACATATGATGTGCTGTATAATGACAAAAAGAGTGCTGTATTGATATGAAGGACAAAAGTGGACAAAAATCTTTGTTTTCCAGACTTTTATCTGTCAGGACAAGTGATGAGTGTCTGTAATAAAATTAAATATCTGGGTCATTACATTACAGATCAGTTATCTGATGATGCAGATATATACAGGCAGTGTCACATATTATATGCGCAAGCTAGCACGCTAGTAAGAACATTCCACATGTGCATGGATGACGTCAAATTTAGCCTGTTTAAAGCATATTGCACTCCTTTGTATGTGCTTCTTTATGGACTAAGTTTAAAAAGGCAAATATGCAGAAGCTTAAGGTTGTTTATGATGACTGTATGAGGATACTGCTCAACAAACCCAGGTGCTCTAGTGGAAGTGTCCTGTTTTATAATGCAGGGGTCAGTATCTTTCAGGCGTTGTTGAGGAGACTCATCTACAAATGTATTTTGTCGCCTGAATGACTCCCAGAAGAGCCTTATTATGCTGCTAGTAAATCCTGGGTTTAGTGCCATACGATATAAATCATCACTGTGGAATCACTGGTATAAGTGTATTTTATATACACTGTAAAAAATTATTTGTTGACTTAACTTAATATATTTTGTTATCTTTTTGCATTGGTTTTTTTTAAGTTTCTCTTACTTATTTGGATAAGTTATCTGAACTAATTCCATTTAGTAATAAAAACTTCCCCTTTAGTTTTCTGAACTTAAATGTTCTAGTCATCATAACTTCACTTTAGTTTTCTGAACTTAAATGTTCTAGTCATCATAACTTCACTTTAGTTTTCTAAACTTAAATGTTCTAGTCATCATAACTTCACTTTAGTTTTCTGAACTTAAATGTTCTAGTCATCATAACTTCACTTTAGTTGGTTGCAAAGCTGCTTTAATAAGTATTAATTGCATTACTATATTGATTTGTAAATTACATTTGATTTAGAATAAAACCTATAGCAAATTAAAATCACAGCAACACATATCAGTGTACACATTTATATTTATTGCAAAAACAAACACCAAAAACGACCACACAAAAGGTCTGAAATGTCCTTTCTTCAGAAAATTGCAAAAAGAAACGGCACAGACTGTTAAACACCTTTGATTTGGCTTTATACCATTTTAATTTAAATTTAATTTAAGTTCATTTTAATTAACAATGTGTAAGCTCTCAAGCTTCAGTACATTTATCAATGAGCATAAACAGCACATATGCACCAGTGTTACCTCACTGCATTTTTTTCAGCTTTGCAGCTCTCCCCAACCATTAAACCTAGATTAAAAATAAAAATAAAATAAAAAGTTGGATAACCTCATAGCTCGAGCCCAAACAGTGTGGCAAAGGCATTTAGGGCATCTTCTAGATCCATGACCACAATCTCCGTCTAGTATGACATCCACATCCACAACATCATCTGGGAAGGCACTATCATGTCTGATGTCCTCACTCATGGTCAAGATGCCCTACATTAACCCCATGAACAATGTCTCTCTCATCATCATCTGGCTGGAAAAAAATGAGACACAGATACAAATTTTAAGTGGTGCTGTCATAAAATATTTATTCAAACATACATTAAATACTAAAGAACAGCAATACAATAACTATGCAATATAGTAAATATACTTTTTCTAGCTGACAGAATATTTTTTCTGAGGTAAATGTGACGTGACATTGCTTAAAAGCTATTTATTGACGTTTATTAACGTTTGCGCAGTTGAAACACTGCGATTACATGAGACAATACAGATTTCATACATTGTACTGTATCTTTAAACATATTCTCTGATGTTCATACATGTTTATTTCATGCTGTATCTACTAGTAAAGTGCAATATTCAAATGCAAAAAAGCAACAAAAACAACATTTAAAACCACTGTCAAATTAAAGGGTTAGTTCACCCAAAAGTGAGAATTAGCCCATGATTTACTCACCCTCAAGCCACCCTAGGTGTATTACATTCTTGTTTCAAATCGTTCATTCACTTGGCCAAATAAAAAATGTGCTTGTCCGGAAAAAAGTTCGATATTTTTTTGTTTTTCCATGTGTGTGTGCGTTGTAAATATAATTTATTCTGAAGCAATATTCTCCCCAGTGTTCAATCAGCTTTGACATATTTAAATATGCATATTTGTGATTTAAAAAAAAAATATTGAATCATTTGAAATGTAGGATATTTTTACCTTTTATAAAGGGGATTTTCCCCCTAATCTTATTAAATAAAGGCACTGCTTCAGGTTTCATTCTATATTGTTAAATTTGATCAATACATTAAATTAAAATAAGACAATATAAGGGCTGTTACCAATCAAATAAAATAATGTACACTGAAAAATCACAACTACATTAAATAATGTTTTGAGATTTGTAGTTTTGAATAGACAAATACAAATGTTAGAAAGTATGTTTAAACATGAAACTAAACCTCCAGTAGGTGGCAGCAGGTGGCCGTCTTAATGAGTGAGCCATTGAGTGGTTCATTCAAACGATTCATTCAAACACTGAATCGTTCAGTTGCTGTGAGACGCGTTACGGTTCTGCTGTGAACGATTTTTGCTGCTGAAATAGAACAAACACACTCAATATTGCATCTAAAATGTAAGTGACTAAGTGAATGTTAATGTAATGTTTATGGAACCGTCATATGAAATCAGAGTCACTTTCTGTCGTGATTGTATTCAGGAAACAGCTTAAATGGCTCTAGTGTTGTAATTTCTCCTCGAGAGGCTGCACGAGTGTCAACAGCGCAAACTTGTTATCGTCATTTCATCATATATTATTATCCACTATCAATCGCCACTTACACTAAATTAATGCACAACCATTCTTGCATTTTGGTTATTCGCTAACGTTAGTTTATTTTTTGTTTTAATCAGGCCCTTGTCCATCGGGCAAGTAAAATTCTCTTTCACTTGTCCCAGACAAGCGTTAATGTCGAGCCCTGAATCAGTTATATTAAAAAAAGTTCTGGCTAATCCAAAAATTATAAATGGCAGTGAATGGCTGCCCAAATTTTGAAGCCCAGAAAAAAAGTGCATCTATCCCAGGGCTCGACATTAACGCTTGTGGATTTTTCGAAGGGACAAGTGAAAGAGAATTTTACTTGCCCGATGGACCTGATTAAAACAAAAAATAGCTAGCGAATCACCAAAATGCAAGAATGATTGCATTAATTTAGTGTAAGTGGCGATTGATAGTGGATAATAATATATAATGAACTGACGATAACAAGGTCGCGCTGTTGACACTTGTGCAGCCTCTAGAGAAGACATTACAACACTTGACCTGTTTTCCTGAATACCACCACGACTGAAAATGACACTGACTTCATATGACAGTTCATAGCAAAACAATTAATTAACATTCACTTAAATTAACATTCCCTTAAAGTCACTTACATTTAAGAAGCAATATTTAATGTTTTGTTCTATTTCAGCAGTGAAAATCATTCACAGCAGAACCGCAACAAGTCACAGCAACATGTGAGTTACTGAACGATTCAGCGTTTGAATGAATCGTTTGAATGAACGACTCAATGACTCACTCATTAAAACGTCTCGGTTACGTATGTAACCCTCGTTCCCTGAAGGAGGGAACGGAGACGTACGTCAGAACTGAACCGACGAATGGGATCTTACTTTAGAGACCAATCCTACTTCGAGCATCTAACAACGAGCCAATGAAATTTGGCATGCGATCACGCATTCCACGCTCCGCCCCGCAGCGCGGGTATAAAACAGGAAGTGGAATGATAGATCAGCGCTTTTCCTGCTGAGGAGCCGAAAGGTGACCGGACTCCCAGCGGAAGCACAGCACCTGGCGACGGGACGTACGTCTCCGTTCCCTCCTTCAGGGAACGGGGGTTACATACGTAACCGAGACGTTCCCTTTCAGTCGGTCACATTCGACGTACGTCAGAACTGAACCGACGAATGGGATCCCTATGGAAAACGCCAGGATGCTGGCCCTTCCAGCGTCCTGCTTGAGCGCACTGCACCGTCTAGTATGGTACGGAAGTCAGGGCTCCAAGCAGGGAGTACAGTCACTGCTGTTTCTGCAAGACCCACTCAGAATGACTATTGGATAACGCTGGGAAAGCGTGCCTACCTCGTTCTTGAGAGAGGGTACGCTGCGGGGCCACGTCCTTCAGGGAAGGAGAGGTGGCAGAGTACACATAAGGACTAACCTGGCAGGGTAGTGCAACATATGGCAGTCTCTGGGGTGGTTCCAGCCTGATTGAAGGGGGGAAAGAACACGCCCAGAGACGACAGAGCGGGCTCTTTCGAGGGAAAGACACGGGGCTAGCCCGAAGGGTAGCTGGTACCGTGGAAGAATACACATATGGGGTTGCCGTGAGGGAACCGCTACATATGGAACCCAGCCTACAGCCACGTTTCACAAGCATACGGGTGCAGGCCTGGCGTCAGACGGTCCGCAACGTCTGACACCGGAGGGGTGACGGAGGAGCTCGACAGGGTTAGCCGGTTTCCCGGGGAACACAACTGGAGACAATAGACGCACGTATCCGGCCCAGAGGGCGGGAGTGGCGTTTCGCAAGCCGACACTTAGAACGGGCACTTAGCGCTCCTGGCCACTGGGGGCGAGGATGCGGGAAGATACCGGCTCTACACGCAAGCTATAGAATCTAGCAAACGTGTTAGGTGTCGCCCAGCCCGCAGCTCTACATATGTCTGTCAGCGAGGCGCCTTGAGCCAGCGCCCAGGAAGAAGCAACACTCCGAGTGGAGTGAGCTCTTACACCGAACGGGCAAGGCACGTCTTGGGACTGGTAGGCCAAGACTATAGCATCCACTATCCAGTGGGCTAACCTCTGCTTGGAGACAGCCTTTCCCTTCTGCTGGCCTCCGTAACAGACGAAGAGTTGCTCTGAGGTCCGAAGGCTTTGGGTCCGGTCAATGTAAGCGCGAAGAGCGCGGACCGGACACAGCAAAGCCAGGGCTGGGTCTGCCTCCTCCGAAGGCAGCGCTTGCAGGTTCACCACCTGATCCCGGAAGGGAGTGGTAGGAACCTTGGGCACATATCCGGGCCGGGGTCTCAGGACAACGTGAGAGTTACCTGGCCCGAACTCTAGGCACGATTCGTTGACCGAAAGTGCATGCAGGTCCCCTACCCTCTTGATCGAGGATCAGGAGCACTGTCTTCATTGACAAGATTTTCAGCTCACAAGACGCCAAAGGCTCGAAGGGAGGGCTCTGAAGTGCTCGGAGCACTAGAGCTAAGTCCCAAGAGGGTTTCGAGGATGGACGAGGAGGATTTAGTCTCCTCGCACCTCTGAGGAACCTGACGATTAGGTCGTGCTTCCCCACGGACTTACCTTCTACTACATCATGGTACGCTGCTATTGCTGCGGCATATACCTTGAGGGTG